>NC_058411.1:41814141-42458068 GCF_002201575.2 Neomonachus schauinslandi | reverse complement strand
TTTTTTTTTTTTTTCTTAACATATATTGCATTATTTGGTAAACACTCTTCTTAAATCTCAACCCTGAGTACGCATCTTTCTATGATGCATGCCGAAATGGGAAGTACATATAACACACTTTTGCCACCCTGCACAGTGGTCTAGTTGCTCCGGGAAAGCACTTCGGCAGTGGTTTGGTTCACGAGGTGAGCTGGCCGCTCAAAGGGGGCAGCATTTCAAAAGAATGACCTGTAAATATGGTTATTCAGACTTGGCTGTTTGGTACCTGTTTCTAAAGGAAAACTAGAGGGAGTTTTGTTGCCTGTGTTAAAAATTCAAGCTTTCAAGCCAAAATTAGGGTTTTGGAAAACTTGTGTGACCACCGAGGCTGGACTTTTCGGATGAGCTTGGTAGTGACATTAATAATGATGTTTTGACAAATTGAATGTGTCAGCATTTGGAAGCTCTACATAACTCAGTGAACTAGTATGTTCCAAATGGCTGCTGCATGATGTTACATATATAACTCATGTTACATACATTACTCAGACATAGTGAAAAGAGCTAAAGTATAAGCTACACCAGTGGATTTAAACAGAGTAAGAAAATCTCATTGATAGGATTTTAGATTCCATGTTGCAACCTTTAAGAAATGACTCATTTGTCGAGTTTTGGTGTTGTATCATAAAAAGTGTGATAATGGTATTGTGGTTATGATGGGATGAATGTCTTTGCTCTTCAGAGCATTGTAAAGTACGTAGGAGTGAAATGTCACGTTTCAAATGGTTTGGCCAAAGAAAAAATACACTTACATAAAAGACGGGGCCCATGTGGTAAAAAGTTAGCAATTGGTAAATCTAAGTGAAGGGCCTACATCTGTAGATATTCGTTGTACTATTTTTAAAAATGTGTTCAAATATTGTACTAGTTTTTATTTTATTTGTTTTAAAGATTTTATTTATTTGACAGAGAGATAGAGCCAGAGAGCACAAGCAGGGGGAGAGGGAGAGGCGAAGCAGACTCCCTGCTGAGCAGGGAACCTAATGCAGGGTTTAATCCCAGGATCCCGGGATCACGACCTGAGCTGAAGGCAGATGCTTAGCTGATTGTACTAGTTTTATTATTATTATTATTATTATTATGACGTTATGTTAATCACCATACATTACATCATTAGTTTTTGATGTAGTGTTCCATGATTCATTATTTGTGTATAACACCCAGTGCTCCATGCAGAATGTGCCCTCCTCAATACCCACCACCAGGCTAACCCATCCTCCCATCCACCCCCACTCTAGAATCCTCAGTTTGTTCTTCAGAGTCCATCGTCTCTCATGGTTCGTCTCCTCCTCCGATTTCCCCCCTTCATTCTTCCCCTTCTGCTATCTTTTTTTTTTTTTTTACATATAATGTATTCTTTGTTTCAGAGGTACAGATCTGTGATTCAGCAGTCTTGCACAATTCACAGCGCTCACCATAGCACATACCCTCCCCAGTGTCTGTCAACCAGCCGCCCCATCCCTCCCACCCCCCACCACTCCAGCAACCCTCAGTTTGTTTCCTGAGATTAAGAATTCCTCATATCAGTGAGGTCATATGATACGTGTCTTTCTCTGATTGACTTATTTCGCTCAGCATAATACCCTCCAGTTCCATCCACGTCGTTGCAAATGGCAAGATCTCATTCCCTCTGATGGCTGCATAATACTCCATTGTATATATATACCACCTCTTCTTTATCCATTCATCTGTCGATGGACATCTTGGCTCTTTCCACAGTTTGGCTATTGTGGACATTGCTGCTATAAACATCAGGGTGCACGTACCCCTTCGGATCCCTACATTTGCATCTTCGAGGTAAATACCCAGTAGTGCAATTGCTGGATCATATGATAGTTCTATTTTCAACTTTTTGAAGAACCTCCATACTGTTTTCCAGAGTGGCTGCACCAGCTTGCATTCCCACCAGCAGTGTAGGAGGGTTCCCCTTTCTCCACATCCTCACCAACATCTGTTGTTTCCTGACTTGCTAATTTTAGCCATTCCGACGGGTGTGAGGTGATATCTCATTGAGGTTTTGATTTGGATTTCCCTGATGCCGAGTGATGTTGAGCACTTTTTCATGTGTCTGTTGACCATTTGGATGTCTTCTTTGGAAAAATGTCTGTTCATGTCTTCTGCCCATTTCTTGATTGGATCATTTGTTCTTTGGGTGTTGTTTGATAAGTTCTTTATAGATTTTGGATACTAGCCATTTATCTGATATATCATTTGCAAATATCTTCTCCCATTCTATCGGTTGTCTTTTGGTTTTGTGGACTGTTTCTTTTGCTGTGCAAAAGCTTTTTATCTTGATGAGGTCCCAATAGTTCATTTTTGCCCTTGCTTCCCTTGCCTTTGGCGAAGTTTCTAGGAAGAAGCTGCTGCAGCTGAGGTTGCTGCCTGTGTTCTCCTTTAGGATGTTGATGGACTCCTGTCTCACATTTAGGTCTTTCAACGATTTTGAGTCTATTTTTGTGTGTGGTGTAAGGAAATGGTCCAGTTTCATTCTTCTGCATGTGGCTGTCCAATTTTCCCAACACCATTTGTTGAAGAAACTGTCTTTTTTCCATTGGACATTCTTTCCTGCTTTGTCGAAGATTAATTAACCGTAGAGTTGAGGGTCCATTTCTGGGCTCTCTCTTCTGTTCCATTGATTGATTTGTCTGTTTTTGTGCCAGTACCATACTGTCTTGATGATGACAGCTTTGTAATAGAGCTGGAAGTCTGGAATTGTGATGCCGCCAGCTTTGCTTTTCTTTTTCAACATTCCTCGGCTATTCGGGGTCTTTTCTGGTTCCATACAAATTTTAGGATTATGTGTTCCATTTCTTTGAAAAAAGTGGATGGTATTTTGATGGGGATTGCATTGAATGTGTAGATTGCTCTAGGTAGCATTGACATCTTCACAATATTTGTTCTTCCAATCCATGAGCATGGAACATTTTTCCATTTCTTTGTGTCTTCCTCAATTTCTTTCATGAGTATTTTATAGTTTTCTGAGTACAGATTCTTTGCCTCTTTGGTTAGATTTATTCCTAGGTATCTTACGGTTTTGGGTGCAATTGTAAATGGGATTGACTCCTTAATTTCTCTTTCTTCTGTCTTGTTGTTGGTGTATAGGAATGCCACTGACTTCTGTGCATTGATTTTATATCCTGCCACTTTACTGAATTCCTATATGAGTTCTAGCAGTTTTGGGGTGGAGTCTTGTGGGTTTTCCACATAAAGTATCATATCATCTGCAAAGAATGAGAGTTTGATTTCTTCTTTGCCGATTTGGATGCCTTTTATTTCTTTTTGTTGTCTGATTGCTGCGGCTAGGACTTTTAGTACTATGTTGAATAGCAGAGGTGATAGTCGACATCCCTGCCGTGTTCCTGACCTTAGGGGGAAAGCTGTCAGTTTTTCCCCATTGAGAATGATATTCGCTGTGGGTTTTTCATAGATGGCTTTTATGATATTGAGGTATGTACCCTCTATGCCTATACTCTGAAGAGTTTTGATCAAGAAAGGATGCTGTACTTTGTCAAATGCTTTTTCTGCATCTATTGAGAGGATCATATGGTTCTTGTTCTTTCTTTTATTAATGTATTGTATCACATTGATTGATTTGTGGATGTTGAACCAACCTTGCAGCCCAGGAATAAATCCCACTTGTTTGTGGTGAATAAACCTTTTAATTACTGTTGGATCCTATTGGCTAGTATTTTGGTGAGAATTTTTGCATCCATGTTCATCAAGGATATTGGTCTGTGATTCTCCTTTTTGATGGGGTCTTTGTCTGACTTGGGGATCAAGGTAATGGTGGCTTCATAAAACGAGTTTGGAAGTTTTCCTTCCATTTCTATTTTTTGGAACAGTTTCAGAAGAATAGGTATTAATTCTTCTTTAAATGTTTGGTAGAATTGCCCTGGGAAGCCATCTGACCCTGGGCTTTTGTTTGTTGGGAGATTTTTTATTATTGCTTCAATTTCCTTAGTGGTTATAGGTCTGTTCAGGTTTTCTCTTTCATCCTGGTTCAGTTTTGGTAGTTGATACATCTCTAGGAATGCATCCATTTCTTCCAGATTATCTAATTTGCTGGCATAGAGTTGCTCATAATATGTTCTTATAATTGTTTGTATTTCTTTGGTGTTGGTTGTGATCTCTCCTCTTTCATTCATGATTTTGTTGATTTGGGTCATTTCTCTTTTCTTTTTGATAAGTCTGGCCAGGGGTTTATCAATCTTGTTAATTCTTTCAAAGAACCAGCTCCTATTTTCGTTGATCTGTTCTACTGTTCTTTTGGTTTCTATTTCATTGATTTCTGCTCTGATCTTTATTATTTCTCTTCTCCTGCTGGGTTTAGGCTTTATTTGCTGTTCTTTCTCCAGCTCCTTTAGGTGTAGCGTTAGGTTGTGTATTTGAGACCTTTCTTGTTTCTTGAGAAAGGCTTGTATTGCTGTATACTTTCCTCTTAGGACTGCCTTTGCTGTATCCCAAAGATTTTGAACAGTTGTTTTTTCATTTTCATTTGTTTCCATGAGTTTTTTTAATTCTTTAATTTCCTGGTTGACCCATTCATTCTTTAGTAGGATGCTCTTTAGCCTCCATGTATTTGAGTTCTTTCCGACTTTCCTCTTGTGATTGAGTTCTAGTTTCAAAGCACTGTGGTCTGAAAATATGCAGGGAATGATCCCAGTCTTTTGGTACTGGTTGAGACCTGATTTGTGACCTAGGATGTGATCTGTTCTGGAGAATGTTCCATGGGCACTAGAGAAGAAATGTGTATTCTGTTGCTTTGGGATGGAATGTTCTGAATATATCTGTGAGGTCCATTTGGTCCAGTGTATCATTCAAAGTCTTTATTTCCTTTTTGATCTTTTGCTTAGATGATCTGCTCATTTCAGTGAGGGGGGTGTTAAAGTCCTCCACTATTATTGTATTGTTGTCGATGTGTTTCTTTGCTTTTGTTATTAATTGGCTTATATAATTGGCTGCTCCCATGTTAGGGGCATAGATATTTACAATTGTTAGATCTTCTTGTTGGATAGACCCTTTAAGTAGGATACAGTGTCCTTCCTCATCTCTTACTACAGTCTTTGGTTTAAAATCCTATTTGTCTGATATAAGGATTGCCACCCCAGCTTTCTTTTGGTGTCCATTAGCATGGTAAATGGTTTTCCACCCCCTCACTTTCAATCTGGGGGTGTCTTTGGTTCTAAAATGAACCTCTTGCAGACAGCATATCGATGGGTCTTGTTTTTTAATCCAATCTGATAGCCTGTATCTTTTGATTGGGGCATTTAGCCCATTTACATTCAGGGTAACTATTGAAAGATATGAATTTAGTGCCATTGTACTGCCTATAAGGTGACTATTACTGTATATTGTCTGTCTTCCTTTCTGGTCTGTGTTGCTTTTAGGCTCTCTCTTTGCTTAGAGGACCCCTTTCAATATTTCTTGTAGGGCTGGTTTTGTGTTTGCAAATTCCTTTAGTTTTTGTTTGTCCTGGAAGCTTTTTATCTCTCCTTCTAGTTTCAATGACAGCCTAGCTGGATATAGTATTCTTGGCTGCATATTTTTCTCATTTAGTGCTCTGAATACATCATGCCAATCTTTTCTGGCCTGCCTGGTCTTTGTGGATAGGTCTGTTGCCAATCTAATGTTTCTACCATTGTAGGTTACATATGTCTTCTCCCGAGCTGCTTTCAGGATTTTCTCTTTGTCTCTGAGACTCGTAAGTTTTACTATTAGATGTCGGGGTGCTGACCTATTTTTATTGATTTTGAGAGAGGTTCTCTGTGCCTCCTGGATTTTGATGCCTGTTTCCTTCCCCAAATTAGGGAAGTTCTCTGCTATAATTTGCTCCAATATACCTTCTGTCCCCCTCTCTCTCTCTTCTTCTTCTGGGATCCCAATTATTCTAATGATGTCTTATGGTATCGCTTATCTCTCAAATTCTGCCCTCGTGATCCAGTAGTTGTTTATCTCTCTTTTTCCCAGCCTCTTTATTTTCCATCATTTGGTCTTCTATCTCACTGATTCTCTCTTCTGCCTCATTTATCCTAGCAGTTAGAGCCTCCATTTTTTATTGCACCTCATTAATAGCCTTTTTGATTTTGACTTGGTTAGATTTTAGTTCTTTTATTTCTCCAGAAGGTGTTTCTCTAATAACTTCCATGCTTTTTTCAAGCCCAGCTAGTATCTTTAAAATCATCATTCTGAACCCTAGGTCCGACATTGTACTAATGTCTGTATTGAGTAGGTCCCTGGCAGTCAGTACTGCCTCTTGTTCTTTTCGTTGAGGTGATTTTTTCCATCTTGTCATTTTGTCCAGAGGAGAACAGATGAATGAGAGGACAAAATGCTAACAGGGTAACAACGTCCCCAGAAAATATACACTAAACAAATCAGAAAAGACCTGAAACCGGGGGAAAAGAAAGGGAAAGAAAGAAAAAAAAACAGAAAAAAGAAAGAAAAAGATAAAAACAAACAAAAACAAACAAAAACAAAACAAAAAAAACAGTGTGATCAGATATGATCAGGCTGGTGCATAGATCAGTGCCACACACCAGATTTTGGGTGTATTTTGGTCTGTTAGAAGAAAGTGCCTCCCAAAATTTTAAAGAAAGAAAAACTTACATATGTACAAAAATAAGGGTTAATACGATGAAGGGATGAATATGACTGTAAAGATGAAAATTATAAAAGACTTTATAAAAGGAATTGATAAGTTGGTTGAAAAAAGAAGAGGATTTAAAACGGGGGGAGAGACTGTGATCAGGAAGGAGACTAGAACAAAGCCATACACTAGAGATTTAGGGTATATTTTGATCTCTTAGAAGAAACTGTATCTCAAAATTTTAAAGAGAGAACAACATATATTTATATATATGCACCAAAAATAAGGGTAACTACTATGAAGGGATAGAATATGACTCTAAAAATGAAAAATAAAAAATATTTTTTAAAAAAGGGATTGATAAGATGTTGGTTGAGAAAGGGAAAAAGAAAAATTCAAAAAAAAAAAAGAAAAGACAGTTAAAAAAAAAAATTAACTTTGAAAGACTAAGGAATCATGGTAAAAAAGCCATGGATTCTATGTGCAATATTCCCCTAGTGCTGGAGTTCTGCCATTCTCATTGATGGGTAAACTTGGTCTTGGCTGGCTGTTCTTGCTGATCTTCTGCGGGAGGGGCCTGTTGCTGTGGTTCCCAAATGTCTTTGCCAGAGGCAGAATTGCCCTGCACTTGCTGGTCCCGCCTAAGTAATCTGCTCCGGCTTGCTCTCAGGAGATTTTGTTTCCGTACAGCTTTGGAGGACAAGAGTGAAAATGGCGGCCTCCCAATCTCTGCCCCGGAGGAGCCGAGAACTCAGGGCCCCGCTCCTCAGTGAGCCCCCAGAGAAAAGCAGTCAGTCACTCCTGTCTCCCCGGTCTCCAGCCGCACTCCGTGCTCACCCGGCCTGTGACCGCGCGTTTCTATCTCTGGCACCCGACCCCGGGTGGAGTCTCCAAACCCACCAGATCCCTGCGGTGCGCTCCCGCGGGGCTCCTCCCAGGGGAGGAAGGTGAGTCTCCCCGGATCTGCCGCTTGTTGGGTCCCTGCTGGAGGAGCAGTGGCCCGACTGTGCCGCGGATCACGGTTTATGGCAACCCCGAGCTGAGAGCCCGCACCTCGGCTCCATCTCTGCAGCCGGCTTCCCCGCTCCGATACCTGGGACCTCTGCTTCACTCAGGCATCCCCGGTCTTTCTGTGACCCCGAGGGTCCCAAGACCACACTGTCCTGCAAGGGTTCCAACCCCACTTAGCCACAGGAGCAACACCCCTCAGCGGAGCCGACTTCTAAAAGTTCCGATTTTGTGCTCCACGGCTCTATCACTTGCCAGAAGCAGCTGACGGAGGCCCCCTCCCCCGCCATCTGTCCTCCAGAATACCGCCTCGGATTCACTTCTCCGCATGTCCTACCTTCCAGAAAGTGGTTGCTTTTCTGTTCAGAGAGTTACTGCTATTCTTTTCTTCGATCTCCTGTTGAGTTCATAGGTGTTCAGAATTGTTTGATCCCTATCCAGCTGAATTCCTGGGACCACAGAAAATCCAGGTCTCCTATATCTCTTCCATCTTGCTCTGCCCTTGTACTAGTTTTTAAAACTACTTATATAACTGAATTTTTTTCAAAACAAAATGTTGTGGAAAAATGAGTCAGGATAAAAATAAATCAAAGGTTCAGAGAATCTCGTTAGAATGTAGAACAGAAAAATAAGTAGAAATTGAAATTAAAAAAAAGAAAAGAGGATCAGTCTAGGAAATCTAATGTTCGATTAGTATGAACCTTACAGAGAGCAAGCACACTAGAAGGAAAGGCGTTACCAAAGGAGTAATGGGATAAAATGGGATAAAAGATCCCAGAACTGATGATGAATCTTCAGATGGAATGAATACTCACACGAAGGGTCCAACACTGTGATGGAACAGAAGCCACTTCAAGGCATATTATTGTGAAATGCAGAATGCCAGAGATAATAAATCCTAGTCGCTTCCAGAGAGAAAAATCATCACCTGTAGAAGTCAAGGAATGAGAATGACCTGGGTCTTTGCATGAACAACACAGTGAAGCAGTATCTTCAAGACTGTGAGTGAAAATGATTCCCAGCCTAAAGTTCTACTTCATATTAAATGATCATCTGGATATGGAGACATCTTCAAATATGGAAGGATGTAAAAATTTAACTGCCTGTGTATCCTTTCTCATGAAGCTAAGAAGGGATGTGTTCTATCTGGATGAGAGAGTAAATAAGGAGGAGTGCATGGGATCCAGGTAATATCCAGCAGAAGATAAAGGCAAAGGGGTCTCCCAGGCTGAAGAAGGTAATCCCAGGATGACAACTGTAGAGCAGGCCTAGAGAGTACTCCATCCAGATGGGAGCAAAAGACTGAAGATTGATAAGCAAGAATATCCATGAAAAAATGCTACTCTTATGTGTCCCCTTGCTACTCTTATGTGTCCCCTTGGATCCAATGAATGATACATATGACTGCATTGAGAGAGTTCTAGACTTCTGTGCGAGAGTCTAGAGATTAATTCATGATCAACACAAATCAAAAGATAAAGCAAATAAATAAAATAAAAAATCGAACAAGAAAAATTTAACCATAGTTTGCTACAAGGCTCAGTTCTAAACAGTGTTAATATAGTCAAAACAACACCAACAGTGAATATTGATTTCACCAAAAATCATAGATAACCCTATGGGAAGAATGAAAAGAATGTGTTGTGTTGATGAAGGGGGGAGGGGTGCAGAAAAGGAAGAAGGAAATGTCAGTCCGCGGATAATGTCTGAAATTGGAAAGCGTGCTGTTTAACATTACAGAAGAAGTTTAGGAACCACCACAAGAGTTGAAGTGGTTTTCTCTGGGATGGGGACATCAGCCTGGAAGGAAGGGGGAATGGGGCAGGTATTCTCTGAGTTTCAGTTGAAGCCTTGTAGAATGATTTAAACAATGTACAGGTACTTTTTTTTTTTTAATTTTATTATTTTGTTAGTCACCATACAGTACATCATTGGTTTTTGATGTGGTGATCCACGATCCATTTTCAATAAAAATTTTAAAAGGGGGAAAGCTAGAGACCAGTAGGAAGGGCTTGATGAATTGCAGAAATAAATAATGCAGAATTCTCAAGTCAAAGAATTGAAATAGGGGTTCGTAAGCAGATTGGTTCACATTTAAGATTCCCAAACATAGAGAGGGGATGATGGCCAGAGAATGGCCTGGAGAGCAGATGAATACAGGGAAAGTCTGCTGTTAAGATCAAAGAATTGAAAGGCTAAGGTTCCATCTGACCACCAAGTACATCGAGAGTTGCCTACAACAATGGCAGGACTTGGGGTACCAGGCAGACAGCCCCTGGGGTTAGTCTTCTGACTGGAGCCCCATAGTCAGTCAACTGAGGGGCTAGGACTCCGCTACTTCTGTCTGACCTGTGGCTGGACATCTGTAGAGTTTTCTCTCCATGTAAATGAAAAATGAACCTTTTGCCCTCTAATTAAAAATAACTGGAATAAACCATGGTTGCTTTTGGTGCTATCGCTCATTTCCTTGGTCTGAAGGGACTACCAGGAATTTTGGGGTGCAGTCCGCTCTTTCTGAGTGTATTGCGTATGCAAGATTTCTAAGCCACTCAGAAGCCTTTTTAGCCTACGTAGCTACTGTGACTCTTGATCCTGCAACACAACCAACTGAGAAGCCACATAAGAGAAGATAAAAATCTCAAGTCTGTGCGCCTTTGCCCCATTCCCTCTGCTCCTTCTTGGTACTGGGGAGGGCTGTTTCCAGCCCTGAAGCAGTTCTAGCTTGCTACTCTTATGTGTCCCCAGTTGCTTTCTCGCTCCTGACTGGCTCTGACCACTGGGAAGGTTATCATGGCGTCAGGACATGATGAGCTGGTTTTCGGTTGGGAGGTGGACCTCTGGGCTGAGATGTCCTAATATTGCCATAGCTGTCATCCCTGCGAAGCTATCACATTGCCATGTCCTCTCACTGACATCCGCAGGCTGCATCGAATGCTCCATCGTACTTCGGGTGTGCCTCTTCTAGAGCACCTTGTATTTTGTGTTGTACATATTTTCAGATAAGTTTTCCCACCTTGTTAGAGTACACAACATATCCTAATGTGTGTTTCTTCAGCTCTAAACATAATACCTGGCATGTGGTGAGAAATAAATATATTTGGGGTAGATGGATTGGTGACTAGAAATAAGATCAGTATTTGATGTTAAAGTTCTAGAGAAATTTTGTTATAAAAATATTAAATGGGGGCACCTGGGTGGCTCATTTGGTTAAGCGTCTGACTCTTGATCTCAGCTCAGGTCTTGACCTCAGGGTTGTGAGCTCAAGCCCTGCATCGGGCTCCATGCTGCACATGGAGCCTACTTAATAATAATGACGACAATAATAATAATAAAAATATTAAACGTGGTATTTTGTGTTTACTACTTCTAGCTGGTGAAGTTGCCAAATGACTGAATTCCAAGTCAGGGGTCAGGTATGGATACTATTAAAAAGACTCTTTAATTCCCACCCCCAACCCCCACAGATCCAGCTAAGTCATTTCTTTTCCTTGTTTTAAATAGAAAAATTACCAAAACTCATAATCCTTGCAAATTCATACAGGTTGGCTCTCCCCGGGAGTGGAAGTGCGGTTCTGTGGAACATTGAAATCAATGATCTGCAGGCAGACAGCAGACATCGTTGGCCTCAGGCTTGCCCTGTTCTCCTTGCGGCAGGTTGGGCCCCTGGCCTCTGAGGGAGAGCCTCTGTGTCTGGAACCCTGACCCCACACAGGTTTAGCTGAGCTCCCCCAGGGGAATCGCAAGACATGACCTATGAGGTGAGGAAGGGGTGGCCCGTGACAGGCTTCCTGCGGACAACTGAAGCCTCTCGATGCTGCCTTATTGATCTGCTTTTGGAGGAAGAGGATTCTGACTTTGAAGGGTTCTGTCATAGTCCCGCAGGTGGCAGCTCCACGGCCAAGCTCATGTCGTCAACATCTGATGCTGTTGCGGAGAACAGTACAATTCACCATAACCCCTCCTCTTACCTGCGAGTGTTCTGGAGGCTGGAAGGGACAGGGACCCCTGTTGCAGTAGCCGGTCTGGGCATGCACTTGGGCTGAGCACACACCTGCCCTGCGGGGAGGGGAGGCAGGAGCCGTGACTACAAAGTCAAGCTGAGGCCAGTGGCCAGACGCAGCAGAGGTGCTGGGGATGAAAGCTGGGTCGGGAGTTAGAGTCAGGAGGTTTGGGGTCTATGTGTGCCGTGGGTGCCTTTCTGGGGAGCCTGGCTTGGAAGTGGATGGCAGGGTTCTCTACCCCGACCTGTAGCTTGCTACTCATTGCCCTTCACTCTTCTTGCTGACTCAGGTTCATCTTTAGAATTATTTCTAAAGTCAAAAAGTGATTCTCCAGGCAGACTGCCTAGAGTATCAGATTATAAAGAACAGGAACTCCTTGGGAGTCGCCTTGGGAGACATCCTTATCACTTCCTCAGGAAGTAGAGAAACCGACTAGGTAAGGATATCTTTTCTAACACATGCGCATGAAGTTACAGTTTGTATCATTAGGAATTACCTGTATTTCTCTTCTGTGTCCTACCTTTCGGGCCCAGGCAAGGGCTTTGCACAGTAGAGGCAGAAGGAGATCCAGAAAGGAAAGCTTGTTGCAGGTGCTGGGAGCAGCACACTTGCAGGCTGGGCAGGGTCGGGTTAGTGTGGGAAGGCTGGGGGTGAGCCCACTAGGCAGCTTCGGGCCGGTCCCTGGAAGAGCTTGCAGAGAGTAAGTGGGAAAGAGCTGGGATTGAAGCAGCAGATGGACTGTGGTCCCTAAGAAGTTTGGCACTTTGATGAAGGGGAGACTGGTGGTGGTTTTAGGATAGAGGGGGGCAAAAATGTGTTCCGGGGGGAAGTTAATAAGCCAGTGGTAGAGAAGGGGGATTGAAGTACCAAGAGCAGGGCTCAGAGTGAGCATTATGGATAATGAAAAGGATGCCAGCAAAAAGCTTAGATTTATTTCGTTTTTCTCCTGAGGGACGTATCAATCTTCTGAATGACCAGTAGGGACCTCATACAGCAGTAATGTTTAATAACTCCTTTTAAGTCTTGTCCTAACGTCACTATGATGTAATTCATTGAAACTCATAGATCCCAAATTAGGATCCACAGGGAAGTAAGTTCTTAAATTAATTGGGATGCAGAGCCAGAACATTTGTCTTGCTTTCTCACCTTAGCTCAGGGACTAGGGAAGGCAGCCAGCTGAGATGGGAGTCTGTCACCGTAAGGCATGGAGCTTGGGGGGGTAGGGGAGGGGGGCAGCGCTAGAAGGTATTAAGCCGGATGCTGTGACTTTGACAGGTGCCAGGGATGAGTTTGGGACAAGAAGTAATGCTGTTTTGTTTTGTTTTGTTTTTCTTCTCAATTCATTTTTGGGTGTTGATGGTACTCACCAGTTGGATTGACTGGGGTTTGGGGAGTATTGTTTTAAATATTCACACATGATAATATGCCCATGTGCACTGCTTTTTGCAGACTCTCCTTATTTTCAGTTTCTCTTCCCAGTTCTCCTCGTCCAATAGGATGAATTTGATCAAGCAGTTTCTTCTTGGTTTGTCCTCTTGGTAGGAAGAGGGTTCAGGTCTATGTGTCCTGAAAGGAACTGAACTTGGAGTCAGTTGCAGTTATGTATCAGGGGCAGCTTTGGAGGGGGCTGGTGGGCAAGGCAACCTTTGGAGTTCTGAAGATGGATATGCACCTTTTTTTGGTGGAACGCTTAATATATATTCAGACTTTGAGGGACACAGAAATGGCATTTTGAAGTTCAGTATTTGATCAGTGGGAGAGAAAGTTGGGAGGGTAGACTTGGTGGGGGCAGGGTCGGGGGAAACCTTGAGAATGTGATGAATGCCACACAGAGGGGCTCTCTCAGACCTCTCCTCCCAACTGTAGTGTATCAGGGAGCTGGGTGAGATGCTGGGGTACATGGGCCAAGACAATGTGACCCCCCCCGGCTTCACAGCTCGGGGAGAAGTAGTCAAGGAGATGACCAGTGTGGTGCTGTATTACCTGCTTTGACTGAAAATGATGGCGTGGGATTAGTGCTTTTCTTGGATATCTTCCTTTTCCTGATTTTCTTTTTCTTTTCTTTTCTTTTCTTTCTTTTTTTTTTTTTTTTGAGACGCTGGGAATTTTAGTAGTTGTTTTACTTAAACCTCTGTTTTGAAATTTTCAAGTTACACGTCTCACAGTTGATGAGTAATTTGACCAGAGGAGGTATCAGTAATTAATATGTGCTGTTCGCTTTGCTTCATGATGCCCGCACATCTCCTTCATGAATGGCATAATTGTGATTATCTATGTAATAATCTCACTTGGTGATCTAAATGATGCTAAAATAGATCTTCATCAGTTTTGTTTATTTTGAGACTCAGCAATTGTAATTGTTCTTAACCTCAGAAGAATATTTAGTCAATAGTAAATCTATAGTGATAGACTTTGATATGTCTTGCAGGCTAAACCCTTTTCATGGAGCATAAAGGGTTTTCAGGAGAGGGCATCTGAGGATAGAAACCTCCCATACTGTTGCTGTAGCAAAACAGCACACAGAAGAACCAACTGAAGGGAACTGTAGCTGATTGCATTGTTAGGGAATACACTTTGGGTGTTCTTTTCACACAAATTTTGGGTTTCCTCACATAGGCGGGTGGAAGGAAACAATACTTGTTTTCTAGATTTAAGACTTATTTGTAACTTTTGAAGAACATAAGTTCATGAACCAAGACTAAAAGAATTAGAAACAAAATAAGTCAGTGGTTGAAAATTCCCGTTGTGGTGTTCAACTGTAATAATAATTTTAACTAAAGTCTCCATTTTGGTAGCAGAACGCACGAGTTAAGGAGCATTGAATTTTCAAAATTAACTGAGTCTTAAGAAAGAATCAGAGTCTTGAAATGTAGCCAGTTTTGCAAATAAAATTTTTAATTGAACTCACGGTTGCTTAATTACACCTGTCAGGTCTTGTCACTATCACCAGTGGTGTGGAATTTGGGTAGCTCATGTTCGTGAGCATCTGTCAGTAGCTTAAAACATACATAATGTGGCTGCAAAATCAAGGCACTGCAGTGGCTTATAGAAATCTTACAGCTTTCTTGTGTAGTCCCATTTAATGTGGTGACGATGCTTTAGAATCTATATCACGCTAACGCTAATGTTGCAATTATATTTTTTATATGAGAAATACATGTCAACACTACTTGGGAACTTGCTTCATCTGCCTTACATTTTTTGCAAAACTGTCCCCTCTAAGCTTCCAGGATAGCATTTAATGTTGCTTCTTTGTTTGATCAGCATTATGGAAAAATCAAAACAAAACTGCATGCGGTTGCTTTAACGTGCATCTGAAATAATTCACCTGTTATTTGGCTTGTGGAGGTTCTTGACGGGGGGGACACAGGGTGGAGAGTGTCCGCGGGCTTGGAATGGCACTCAGTCGCACTTGCTTGGCTGTAGTGTGCTTTGCTAAGGCTCCTTTCTATTTGGTCTTCTGCCTTCTGAGCCAGTCGTGGAGTTACGCTACGCTCAGTCTCCTTCTCCAGATTCATTTCCAAGTTTTTTTTTTTTAATTTTATTATGTTATATTAGTCACCATACAATACATCATTGGTTTTTGATGTGCTCCATGATGCATTGTTTTCGTATAACACCCAGTGCTCCATGCAGTACGTGCCCTCCTTAATACCCATCACCAGGCTAACCCATCCCCCTCCCCCCCTCCCCTCTAGAACCCTCAGTTTGTTTCTCAGGGTCCACAGTCTCTCATGGTTCGTCTCCCCCTCTGATTTCCCCCCCTTCATTTTTCCCTTTCTTCTCCTAATGTCCTCCATGCTATTCCTTATGTTCCACAAGTAAGTGAAACCATATGATAATTGACAGTTTCCAAGTTTATAATAAGAGTATATTGAACTACTTGTTCAGCCAAGTGTGAGCTGGTATTGTTGGATATTCAGGCAGGGCTGTTATTCTGTAAAGTACAAATTCCTACCCAGGGAGACCCACCTAGGCAGTTTCGTGCCACCAACATAGTAGCTCTTAGGGCAGGTAGTTCACATAACTGGTCTCCCTTTTTTTTCAAACGTATAATTCTCTTAGTGGCAGTGTCTTGAGTTTTCATACATTTGATGGTAGTTTTTCGGTGAACATTGGTAGGCAGTTATAAACCAGTGCGATTGCATTCATTTTAATCTCATTCAGAGGGAAGAAGGGAGCAAAACTCTGCAGGCAGGGGCCGTGCTCAGAGCTCCCTCGCTATCGGGATTCGTGTCATCAGGGCTCAGTTTTCTGGCTCCTCTGAAAAAGCTAATTCAGTTTCTTGAGGCATTTACTCACCCGGCAGACAGCTGGCTCTTTGCCAAGAACGGTTGACAATTACTGCTTCTCCGGAGGCTGATTAGCATGCATTGTTACCAGGTCCCTAAGAATAATTTTGCTTACCTATATAATAATTTAAGAATTTAATCATTTCCAAACATGTCCTAAGTTATTTAGTCCTTTGTCAGCATCTCAGTTCAGTTCTAGAAGGTTGTTTTTTTTGTTTTTTTAAGCATTCGCTGTGGGCACGAGTGTGTGAAATATAAGGGAAGTGTTTCCAAATAGGTTGTTTTTTCTAATAATAGAATTCCTTACATTCTTGTGCTGCTTTATAGCTTCACACACATCTCATTTGATGGTCATAACAGTCCCGTGAGGCAGAAGCGGAGCGGCATGTCTCCCCTTTTCACAGATAAAGAAACTGAGGCCTTGGGAAGGCAGGGGTTTGCTCGGGTCCGCACAGCTCGTCAGCATTGCGGGCGGGCCTGGCCCGTGAGCCTGACCCACGAGGTCAGTGTGGGTGGCTGTCGGAGGAGCTTTGAAGGGAGGGCAGCCCGCGTGGCCAGAGGCCCCTGGCTGCCCCTTTGTGAACGACACCGAGGGAGGCCTCCTTCTCTCCCCTACGTCACTGCCTCAGGGAGCCTTTCAAATGGGCCATTTTTGACACTTGCATGAAACAAAACATTTGATACCCTCTTCTTCTCCACACTGAAAACTAGACCCATACTTTATCGCAGGAAACAAACAAAAAAACCCCAAAACGCATGTAATAGAAAAAGGTCCCTTATTTTTATCGTTGTCTAACCTTTGAGACGTTAACTTTTTGTCAGACATCGGTTCCCTTCTGTTGTCGTTACTTAGATCCGATGTGGCATTACTTCCCCGTGGCTGGCTTGCCTCCCCCGTGGCCTGCCCTTTCCCAGGGCTTATCACCATCGCGCATGTCTGTTGGGAAACACGGTCTGTGGGCTCGGCCTCCTGCTCAGCTAGCGGGTACAGACGACCGCTTGCTAAGGGTCATTTGCCAGGCAAGCGCTGTGCCGAGCACACTTCGCACGGTATCTCCTGGAATTCCTCCCAGATCCCCTCCCCATGCTGCGCTAGCCAGGCCTGTGTCACAGGTGAGCAGTGACAAAGCCGGGGGGGCGGGGGGGAGCCCTGTTGCGCTCTGCAGCCGGTGGCCTTCTGCGTCCACACACTGGTTCTGTCCCTTACCTTTGGCAGTTTCAGGAGCTGTGCCCCTCATTTCCTGGAACATCGCCTTTCAGAGAATGGAGGCAGTTTTTTGGAGTGTGTGTGTGTGTGTTTAATAGCTGAGTAGCTTTTGCACTTAAAAGATTTGAAGCTTGTTTCTCTGTTCTGATATTCAATCAAGCAAAATTAGTCTAGTGTTTAAGGGAAGAAGTTCACTTTCTCACTTCTCTGATGGTAGAACAGAGCAGTCACTCCAGGTGGATCTTGGGATAATACAAATGATTGGTGTGGAAACCAACATTGCTACTTCTTTAATTGTTGCCATTTTGGACATATTCAAGGACTGTGTAGAAACCTTCTGTTGCGTAGAAGTTAATGTTTTGTGCCAAATTTTAAGGCTAATTTATTGCTGCCTACTCTTCCAACTCCCAGATGTTCTCCTTTATTATTCCCAAGAGATGGAAATGTTATTCTGCTTTGTCTTTGTGGGTAATACATTTAGAAAATCAGATCCCAGACACTGGGAGAGGGGGGGTGTGTGTGTTGGGGGGACAAGAACGTGGTGGGGAGGAGGAGGAGGGGGGGGAGAGGATTTGATTTGCCAAGGAGATTATGGACTAAAGCTACAGAGCGTTATTGCATGTCTGTAGGGAGCACTGTGGTTCACAGACCAGAAGTTTTGGTCAACATGAAATGTGATGAGAGTTCTCCAAGACTGTGATCACGGAGGGCATGGGCCTGTGACGCCATGTGCAGAGGGAAGCCACGGGCGACATCCTGGCTCTGCTCGCGCCCGGCCTTCATGCAGGGCCCTGTCCTTAGGCTTTCTTGGCCATGGTCGATTTCTTCTTCTCTTCCTTCACCTTTTCCTACAAAGTGAGTGTGTCCTCACACCCAAGCCATGTTGAGTATCCTTGTCTGTTAATTCTCAGGTTTCTTTTCTCACTGATGTCGACTTGCATAGAGTTAATGGTTTTCAACTCTTAGCGTTCTAGTTGCTGTTACTGTTCAGTCCCTACCGCTCTGCTGTCCTTCGGTCTCCCAGGAACTGCAAGATGGTTGGATTTGCGGCTCAGCACCCAGCGGGGGCAGCCAGATCTCTCCTGCTGCAGCGCCCCCTCCATCAGTCTCGCACAGGCCCAGGCGGTCAGGGTCAGGAGGGAAGGCGACGCGGGCTTTCTGAGCGGCCACTCACAACATGAGGCTCCTCCGCCCTGCTCCCAGGGCTCATTTGTTGTTTGTAGACCATTCTTAACTGACTGATTATTCCATTTCCATGTCTATAGCCAACTTAAGAGCAGAAAATTAGATGGGGAAAATTGCACTGAGGTTGGTAAACTAAAAAAGGGACATGACATACATTCATTTTATTCAGCGAGGCTCATTTATTTCCCCATGTTTATAACTTGCCCCGTTCCACGAAGGATTTGAGACTGCTGACATCCTTACAGAAAAGAGTCCCTTGTTACACCTCTAATGGATGGAGGCTCCTTAAAGAAAGCTCCGGATTGAAAAAACTCGCCACAGAACAGAAAACTTAAGTGTTCTGCGCACACTTTTTTATTGCTCTCGTAATGCTTGCCATGGGAATCCTATTACATGCTGTCCAGGTAAACAGTAAGCAGACAACAGACACTGAGAACTTTCCTATGTCACCAAACATGTTTCTTATCTGCAAGCTGCAGACATCTAGCTGTAGCTTGTTCCTTGCTTCTGCTCTCTTCAGAAGGCACTGAACAAGAGGCACGCCGCAGCTGAGTCCCAGCTGCTGACACCCTGGGACAGAGCACGCTCACCAGGGCCGGGACACCTGCGGTGGGCCACCCCACGGGAATAATGGTTTAACGCTGCGGCTTTACAAGCAGTTGAATCCCATTTGTGCAAAGGCGCACGGTCAGGGGAGTGGTGTGCCGTTGGACACAAAGATAACAATCTGGCTGGAAGCTAGTATTTGGGGGAAAAATAACTAAAAACAAAATGATACTTTTGAAGCAACATAGTTATAAGACACAGCGTGTGTCTACGGTTTTCTCCTGAAAGAAAGTCAGAATTTTCACCCTGCAAAAAACAGCCAGAAACCAAGCCGTACCCATCCCGCATTTTGGCATGTATATAATAGTTGGTATGAAAGGACAGTACTGTAGGATTCCAACACTACTTGCTGATTTTGCCAAACCCATGAGATGAAACAGTCAATACATTTGCTCTTCTGGTTTGAATTTTTTTTTTTTTTTAAGAATATGGCAATGCAAAGGAAAAGGAGGGAGGGAGAAATCTGCCCCGTGATAGGAGAGGACAGGGTGGTGTAGCAGAGCTTGAAAATCCAGGGCTCCACATAAATAGTTGGTAGAGAGCCACCACCAGGGTGAGGAGGAGCTGAAGACGACAGTGAAACGTCACCCAGTGGTGCCAACCTTGGCGATTCGAGCCCAGAATCCGCTAAAGGTTTCTGGAGAATATATACAGCTGCATCGTTCAAGTTACACAGCTGATACACTTATTCAGAGTTTGCAGAATCACAGAATTCTGAGCTGATAAGGCAGCCATGCTGGAGATGAGGTCTATGTAAGCCAGTTGATGAATCAGGCCGACAGTCGGGCCCAGGGCGGGTCTGTGACCTGGACAGTGGAAGCCCACCTCAGACCAGGCCCACGCTCCAGGCTGGCCACGCCCTCCAGGAAGCCCAGGCTGCCTTCCCAGGCCACCCCTGAGACTCCTAATACCTGCTCCTACAAAGAGCAAACGCCATTCAGTGGGACACTGAATTTCAGCAACTGAGAAGGAGAGGAAAGGCCCATCTAGGGAGAATCAGGCTCAGAGACCTTAAAATGAGCAGCTCAGGTGACCTGCATAAAACAGGACCGTGCAGAGTAAGGTGAGGCCACCAGACAGTCACGTGGGGAATATGGAAACAGACACACATGTTTCCAGTGCCCTGATCCCCACCTACCCACAGTGCTCGGGGATGGTCATTTCATTTTATAAAGCAAATTACGGAAGACTTCTGTTTGCCAGATCCTAAATTGGGAAGGAAAGTCTGTTCCATCTGAAACATCTCTAACTGCCCAGATGTCAAGGCCTTTAAGGACTAGAGGGATGAGTCTGAAATGCAAACCCATGGCTGCCCCAGGCCCTAGTTTTGAGTTCCCCCTCCTTTTCCTTTTGTTCAGAACAGCAGAGGAAACCACTGGAGGAAGACTTCAGCTATCTGAAATGATCCGTGGATGGGGGATTCCACATAGATGAGTTTTATAAAGAGTTGATGGTGTAACCATTCACATTTCATTTTAACCGCCTTTTGGGTGGTTATGTCTTCCCTTGAGGCCAGGCATGCTTGCTTCCTTTTTTTTCCCCCTACATAAAAGAAGGGTAACCATGCTCAGCTGATAAATTGTGAAGAGCTTAACATATCCTGATAACATGCAGTGCCTCCAGAGGAACTCAAAAGTCCCTCTTCCATGCCTCCCACAAAGTGAATACAGAGCAGGAATTCATTGACTGCAATAACGGTTATTTTGTACCAAGGTCTATTTCTTCTGTGCATGATGATCCCAGGCTGCTCTCCTTTTTTAGTTTTGGACTGCTTTTGAATTTTTCTACTTCCTTTACCTAAACTTTTGTAAAAATGTTTATTGAGCTCCTGCTATATTATGCTAGAAGCGTTTATGTATGTCACCTCGTTTTATCGTCTTAGCAAGATGTCCTTTTCATTGGTTTGCATACGTATGGCTTAATTAAAGACATTTTGCAGGTGTGATTTTTTTTTTCAGTTTTCAACAATCGTTTTGCCAGATATGGATCAGAAGCAGGTACACTTCATTCTCTTAATCTAAGGTAGATTTCCCTCCCATCACTATTAAAAGTATTTGAGTTGCTGGGTAAAACCAGCATTGAATGACATAATTTTAAAAGGTAAGAATAAAAACATCTGATACTTAGTTGGAGCTCGCCATGTGACTATGTGCCAGGCACTCTTCGAAACCCTTTATTCATTTACTTCAGTTAAAACTGTGCTATTGGACATAAAGAGAAACTCTTTGTCCAGGGGAAAAGATATACTAATGTAATATTGTGCTTTAAAAAGAACTATTTTTATCGATGACTCAAAAAGCATTAGTTTTGATGGAAGAACGCTTTTTAGTTGACGATGATGGCATAGGGGGCAGGAAGCAGAGCTGGCCCCAGTCCATACAAGAGAAAGTGGTGCCCTTGCTGAGCAGATGCTGTCCCTGCGGTTCAAGTTTGGTGAGGATGGTGCTTCTGTGCAAAATAGAGAAAGGCCTCCCTTTCTTGGGTGGACACAGCCCATCACCAGGGCGTGGGGCTCAGGGAACGGTGCAGGCTGGATTTCAGCCCCTGGTGCTCCCTGGTGCATTACACAACCTGGCCTAACTCTGCCCGTGTGTCTTTGGGGAGGGGCCTGGGAGGGAGCTGGGATGTTGATGGAGAAAAGGCAGAGAACAAATGTAGGAGAGAACAGGTCCAGGGGAAAATGGATTGTGAAACTGGTCAACAATCAAAAGAATTATTTCAGAATGGGGGTGGAGGAGAATGGCCGTAGCCCACCTCTGCTTGAGGCACGTAAGGTAGTTTGGTCCTCCCAGTGATGCTTGTGGCTCGTGTGGCCCCATTTGTCTTTAGAGCCTATGGCTAAAACCCAAAGGATGGCTCTGCAAAACCCGGGAAAGTCATGCTGCTCTTACAGCCACCTTGCCATCGGGGAACCTTTCCTTCCTTAACCTCTTAAATCCTTTCTCTGGGCTGAATTTCTCTAACTGCGGAGCTTAAATATAGAACTTGTTGGGGGGAGGGGAGCGGCTTATTCTTAGGCTCCCAAGGCTTTCAGGAGCAAAGGAATTAGACTGGAGGAATAATGAGAAATGCATTGGAGCCTTGACGGTCTCTCCCTTGATTCATAATATGTGGGCATCTCCAGAACTAACTGATAACCCTGTCGCTGAGTTTTCTTCAGCCCCAAGGTGGTGAGAGCTGGCCCTTGGTCTTTCAAGAATGGCCTGGTCTCTACTCCCACATTAGGTTGTTCTCCTGTGGATTGCAGATGTGCAGAGAAAGGCCAAAATTGTGGGTTGGATGCAGTCCTAATAATAGGAAAGCAAAATATGGAAGCAGTTGTGGATTGGATGTGGGGAAAGGGCTCTCTTATTGTAAAGGAGCTTATTGATATTTATAAATTGGATGCACTTTTTTTAAAGAGCAACAGAGCTCATATGGGGGGGACAGGGCTGGGGGAGGCAGAGAGAGAATCTTAAGCAGCCTCCATGCCCAGCATGGAGCCCGACGTGGGTCTCGATCTCACAACCCTGAGATCATGATCTGAGCCGAAATCAAGAGTCAGACACTTAACTGACTGAGCCACCCAGGTGCCCCTTGGATACAAATCTTACTTTCCTTTTCATACTAGAAGATATTTGATCACTTACGGATTTCATTGAGGGCCAGATGCAGATTTTAATACCACATGTAGTAATTTCCCAAAGTTGCAGAAGGATGAAAGAAATCACAGTAGGGTTTTTATTCTTTTTTTTCATGTTTGAAAGTCATTCTAATTTCACAAGAATTGAGTGCTCTTTGCTAAAATTCCAGAGAGATTAATTTGCCAGTTTGTATCCTGTAATACCTGTCTTCCTCCACCCACCTCCCATGGCAAATGTAAATGTATGAGGATGGTGAGATCAATGTACATTAGAGTATATTTCTGAGAAAACTTCTTCATAGTCTGCAAAATAATGGGGCAACATAAATTGATCTTAAGTGGGAATGTAGATGAACATGGCTTTTAAAAGGAGAAAAGGGGGTTGAGGAATGTGTATATACCCTCTAAAAGTTGTGGTTCAGAACTCACAACAGGTTTGGAAGTATCCAGAAGAAGACATGGGTGGCACAGACGTTCATTTAAATGGACTGGTTTCATGTAAAGAGCTCCCATGTTCAGTTAGTGGAATACAATAAAGTGATGTAATATTGCTTTCAAGTGTAAGGCCTGGTGATTTAGACTCAGGGTCAAGCAGATTCTCTGCTTTGGCGTTCATTTACTTAATCTGTAAGGCCATTTGGTCCTCCCAGTGACCCCAAATCTCATCCTACCAGGTGGTGACTATGACTTGCTGTGCTCTGTGGTTTTTAAGTTGGAATCTCCTAACTCAGAAAGCCCACTGCTGTCTTGCCCTCCAGTGGCTTTTAAAAAACTCATTAATAGTTCATTCCGAAACAGGTGGTAAAGTTGTTGCTCTTGAGAAAGGGTCATCTGTTCCAAGTTCAATAGGGATAGAATATCATGTGTTTTGTATCTTTCCCACCTTGTAGAAACGAGCTCACAGACAAGTTCCATCCACTATAGTGTGTCAGAATTTTGTTCCAATTAACCCACAGAAGCAACTCAGAATCTAGATAATATACTTTATGTGTAAAATATATTTATGCATAATAGCTTAATTTCTATATGTATAAATGGAATGGGAAGATTTTGCTACATTTGTGCAGGGCTTGTTGTATTATTGTACTGTAGGAAAGTAATCTTTGGGAGACTGGTGAAATGTCAATACATAAAGTACAGTTGAGTCAAAGTGGTAACAGCCTTGCCTGCACCCCCGCGCATGCATACTCCTCTCTGTTCACTGCGGCTGCCTTCCCTGGGCTCCCTGTGCTCTGTACATAATCCTGGTCTAGCGGCAGCCACGTTGCTCTACAGTCGCTGATCTGCTAGTTGGTGTCTCACTGGGTGCTCTAACCTGAAGGTCTTGGTATGTGCAGATATCTGTAGCTTTGGTGTACGTATATGCCCACAGCTTACCATGAGACCGGGTGCTTAGTATGTGGAGAATGAAGAAATGTCCACGTGCATATGTGATCAGTGTAATTGGTAAAGGGGACCAATGAGAATGGAGATCTGATCCTGGGAAACAGAATAAGACCCATCCAAGAATCCTGAGCAGCTGTGTGAACTTGGGGACTCCAGAGATCCATTGCTGCATTGGGTATTTGAAGCAGGGCAGAAGGGCTAGTTACTCCAGAAATCCGGGCATCGGGGAGCTCAAACCGAGCCCTGGGTGTGGAAGGAGGTAAACTCCAAGAAGCAGCAGTGCCCTCAAGTCTACCGGGGCTGGAGGAGGAACCAGCGGTTAGAGCGAGACGCTGCATGAGGCTCACGATGCACTGAGCCTCCCCTCGAACTCCCTGAATGATGTGAAATGAGGTCTGTAATTGACCTAAACTGGACATGCTTCCAGTGAGGTTCTGGGCTACTTGTGTGAACGATGGAAGCCTGGGCAGTCCTCCAGCAGGTGCAGCAGCAAAGCTACTGTGAGGGAGGGAGAAGGAGAAGCTGCTGAGGTCACAGTCCCAAACTCTTACCTTCTCGGGAGAGCTTTTGCCTGCCTTGGATCTTTACCACTCTGTTTTTCTTGTCCTAGAGGAGGCAGAAGCTACCAAAGAGCATTGAGGAGAACCTATCCTGAGAAACCCTCTGACTTGGGGCAGCCCCCACATCACTTCCCCACACCTGCCTTTCAGTGGTCCAGCACTCCCCTGGGGGAGAGGGGGCTCCTCCTGACTCCCCTCGTCCCCATTCCAGCGTTGAGGATCTCTGTGTCACGTGGAAGCTGAGGCACAGAGAGGTTATGGACCTTGCCCAGGATTGTTCGGCTAATACACTGTGAATCCTGGATTGGAACTCAGTCTGATTTCCAGATCTATGCTTATAACAGTAGTCTACACTCCTTTGCCAGTGTAGGAACTGAC
Organism: Neomonachus schauinslandi; assembly: GCF_002201575.2. Lineage (NCBI taxonomy): Eukaryota > Metazoa > Chordata > Mammalia > Carnivora > Phocidae > Neomonachus > Neomonachus schauinslandi. Next base: position 42,433,198 of record NC_058411.1, on the reverse strand, counting down.
TGCTCTAATCAGGGTTGCCAGGGGAAGACTCAGCCTTAAAATCTGCCTCTAGCCGAGAAGGTCAGGTGCGCTGAGTTAACGCTCTCTCATTTCCTCTGCTTATCTGGTGTAGGTAGGACCCACCTGTCTCATCCTTGCTCTGACTCTGTCTGGGTCAGCCTTCCTGCTCCCAGGTTCCGGTGAGACATGCACAGTCCTATGCTAATACTCCATTCCTTCTGTTTTTCACCCTTGCCCACGTCACTGTGTATCAGCCTGGGGGCAGCCCACTGTGGCCACCTTACACCTGCTGGATGGATCCCTGCTGTCCACCAGACTCCCTTGATTCCAAGATCATTTGAAGAAAAAAGGTGTTCTGTTCTTTTCCGATGGCAGTTCATAACACAAAAGCGAGGGGAGATGGCATTGTGCTTTTTTTCTAACCTACTTGGATGAATTTCGGACCGTATTTTCTAAGTAAATATACAGGTAATTATATATCCCTAAAATTCTAATCATTACATGTTTGCATTAAAATTACTTTATGAATTCTCAGTTTAACTACCCCCTTCCAGACTTAGATGCACTGAGACTCATTTTGAGATGACGTTCTATGACTATTAACTTCCTAAATGTTTCTTTTAATTCATTTTACTGGGGGGGGAGAGAAACTTCTCTGGGGTTCAGTATTACAGTGGAATGAATGATGTTTCATTTTGCCTGTTTTAGGCATAAGTTGTAAAATCCTGGAGTATATTGATGAGTTAAGATATAAAGTTCACTAAATACTAAAGTACTAGCATCTTAAAAGATCATGTTTGGTGAAAATCAAATTTTACAGAACAGATACATTAAGAGGGATTATTCACACAATAAAATGACTTTTTGCTTTATGAAATAACTTGCCACAGTATTCTTTTAAGTAGAAGCCCCCAGGCTCTCAGATGTGATTCCTGTATAAAAACTTAAATGTGGAAATTTTCAGGATTGCGACTGTTCTAAAAATGAAAATGTACCACCTGTCATTAACTATATTTTTATTTGCAAACTTTACCTGCAGAGATTTCAGAGATGCACCAATCTGGCATTTGTCTCATACCATTCCTCTTTTATATTAAGATTATTGTCATGTTTTTCTTCTGTTTCCTTAGTAGTTCAGCTCAGAAGCCATTAGCTAGGATAGGGCAAGGCAGCCATCTGTGTGGGAAAGGGGGTGTGGGCCATGCTGGTCCAACTGTGGTGAGGAGGGTGTCCTCCTAGGAGGATAACCCATGGGGGAGTTGGCATGGCCCAGTGTGGGGTGAGGAGGGCAGCCTGGTGTGAGTGTCAGAGCCTGAGAGGGGTCAGATGGGTGGCGTGGGGGGGGATGGGGTGTGACAGTATTCCCCAGCCAGAGTGTTCAAGCCCAGGTAGAGTAAAGAGAGTGCCCTAGTGGGATTGGGGGCTCAGTGGCAGCAGTGAGAGATTAGATCCCTATAAGGGAATTGATCAAATATACAAGTACACTGAGAATAATGGGAGCCAGATTTGACTTCCAAGAAGGAATTACAAATACGGAAAGGGAGAAAATTAGAGTGAACACTGTGGTGGTAGATCGGAATTGGAGATACCAGTACAAATTCATGAATTCAATGAATACAGACCTACAGAAACAAGGATGGATGCATCTGTGGAGTCAAGTGTTGTCTCCCTGTGTTCACTGACCTCCTGGCAGCAGCAACACCCCAGGACCGATGAACCCACCCAGCATGCAGATCTTGGCTGCTAAATACCATTCTCCACTGAGAGCAACCGGGGCTCCTTGGAGAAATCCCTGATTCTGATTCTGGGGCCTGGGGAGGGAAAGTGCAAGGTGAGGCTGATCATCGTGGTGTGCAAAAAAAGTAAGGAAATGCTCAGAAATGAGACACACGTCAGAAGGACTCAGAAGTCTGACTGGGAAGTCTGGACATTGCAAGCATCGAAGCAAATAGTGAAGCTCCCAAAAGAAACACAAATCCAAACTGCGGAGTGAGCCTGTATCATTACTGGTGACGTAACTAAAGCAGGGAGTTTCCATCATCGTCGCTTCTGAGGGTCCAAAATAATTTCTTACTCCTAATACATACAGTATAGCTTTTTAATAATTTGTTCTGAATTGGAAGGTCCTGTCTTCACTGAACACCGCCCCCCCATCCTGGAAAACAGTTATAAGAAATTCTAGAGATGACAGGAGTTGTATGTAAAACATAACATTTTTATTGGAAATTGGCCTTTAAGTTTGACGGAGACACTGCTTTCATGCTTGTTAGTCATGGTGATTTTCCTTGTTGTGGTCTCTGCCCTCCCTTTCTGGCAGCGTGTAACCACTTATTAATGCCACTCTGGGAATCTAAGAGTAGATCCATACATTTTTGAAGGAAAAAGACTAATAAGCAACTGAAAAATTAGACTTCCTATGTGGTAAACCTAAAAAAAAAAAAATCCTAATTTTTTTCTAAGCATGCCTAATATCCTTTATTTTTATTTTGTTCACAATGAATCCTGCTTTTGTAACTAAGTGACTAAAATACTCAGTAATTTCAAGTATTATGGGAAAATACAGAATTATACATTTTTAAAAAACTGGACTTAAAGCATTTGATCAACTAAATTTATACGAGTTTAGATTTAAAAAGTAAAACCGGGGATGGGGAAGAGGGATTGTCCCAATAGGTGGCCATGTAACCTTTTTCTTCCCACTTTGCTCCCTTTTCTTCCCACTTTGCTCCCTTTTCTGAGGGTGTCAAAGAAAATTGAGACAAGACTTCGAAAAGTAAACCTGAAAAAAAAAAAAAAGACAATCTCTACCTCAAAGTTTGGTAGTTAACTTTCCTTTCCTATAACTTCCTTAAAAAAACTAAAACCAAAAAGAGACCAAAAAAACCTCATGTTGTCGTGAATGAAATGTTAACATGCCCCAGGAATAGTTAGTAATACCAAGACCTTAAGAAAAAAATATTATTATGATAATTATAGCATCAGAGTATATCCCCCAAATATTTGGGGACTTTGACAGAAATCTTTGAAAATTCTTAGAGTAAGACTGAGAACCCTTAATGTGCTCTCTAAATTTACATGATTCTCTCTCTAAAATGGCACTATGGTGACTCTGACAAGGCTTACTGCTTTAGGATTTTTATATAATCCTCTCCTGTGTTTGAAGGAGCCTTTTCCCAAAAAGGAACCTGCCCTTTGCTCAAAGGCGACATGAATATTTGCTTTTGTTTCCCAGCAGTTAATTTCCTGCATTCACTGAGTAAATACTAGTGGGTCCTTGCAGGTGTTTATCCGGACCCTTCTCCTTCCTTGAATGGAACACTCTGCATATCATCAGGATATCATTTGATGATGATCTTGGTCTTTGTGATGGCTACAAAACGGGGAGATTCCAGGGATGGTTATTGTGTTGTGGTTAGTATTCTTCTGATGCCAAAAAGAAGCTCGGTACTGGAGCTAGGTCAGGTGGGGTTGGCAGGGGATGGGAGTTGCTACGAAGACATCATGGAGGTCTCCATTCTTGTGCCTTCAGCCCGGATGTGACCCACCTAGGTTTCTGTAACCCCAAGTCCCCTTGCCAGCTTTCATCCCCTCTCTACTAAGAGGTTGGCATGTCTGTGTGTCCCTTCACTGACATTTTAGAGCCAGGCCCAGAGCCACTGGCCAGCCTGTGTACTAACTGCCCTAGACTCAAGTTGCCAGCCCTGCTGTGGTCACCTGTGTGCGGGGCCTGGCGCCGTGGAGTCCTGCGGTCCAAGCTTGGCCACTCAGGCAGTGGTGGCGTAAACAGTGCGTGTTTGTGGAAGGTTGTGTTCATGGCACATCTAAGTCTTACAGACTTATGAAAGGATGGAAGATGACGGTTTTTATTTCTTACTGGCATTTTTAATATATAAGCACCTCCCCTGCGGAAGAGAACTTGTCTGCCCAGTTTCCTTGTTGGCTCATCCCATGCCTGCCTGTAAACCGTGGGGAAAACCATGAAGGGAGAGGCAGTCTCTGCCTGCATTCAGGCATAAAGGCATATCCTGCTTCTGGATGGTGCGGTTAGGTCTCCAGTGTGCGTTTCTTTGATTTGGTTTCATTAGCTTTGCAATTACAAAGAATCAATTTTAGGAAGTAGTGTGGAATTTGGTTCTGCTTCTGTTTTGGTGCTGGTGGGATTCCATGCCCTCATGTCTCCTTTTCTGCATCTTTCTAGATAGTTAGTGGGATACTGGAAGAGGTTGCATTAGGAGCCATAGCTGGATCGCCTTTTAAACTTGAACATTTTGACAGGTGTGAAGTTCTAGTTGAACATTTGTTCCCATGTATAATGAATCAAACAGAGTCTACTAAACCTACTTTTTTTTTATACCTCTGACTCATTACCATCAACTTTGAGACTAATAGCAGTAGTAGTGTTTGGATCACGACAAAACTTTATAGAGAAGGAATCGTCTGAGGCAATCCCGGGTCCTGTATTTCTAGCATCATCGGATTCCTTCTTATATGAGGTCTTTGGAACCAGTGGAACAAGAACGATGCCGTGCTTTGAGCTTTTGCCTGACACATGTTCTGTAAATGCACATTAGCACCAAAGTGTGAAGCTAAGAAAAGAACACTGGACTCCACTGAGAGTCAAAGAAAAAAGAATACAGATGCTTGGTTATTTTAAACCTTGGTTAACCACTCCATTTTGTAGTGAAACTTCCCAGTGTTTAATTTTGATTTAGTCCCACATTCAATTTAGCTGAAGACTCTTTGACTTGGAACCCATACTCCTAGGACTGTTTCCCATCTTTTCCTCAATTGCTTTTTGCAGTGAAAGAGACACATGGATTTAGAGTAGAGCATTACTCTTTCTAAGGGGCAATACCTGCTGCAGAGTCCATGTATCACTTTAACAAATTTTGTGTTCATTGAGATTTTTTAAGTCAACTCTTTTGTGAGGTTGATAGAATTAAATTTTTTGAGTTAATAAATATGACCACTTTTATCTATGCAAATGTGTTTCAAAATAAGCATACTTGGGGGTTGACTTAAAACACATTTACATAGGCATGTGTATACAAATACTTAGCACTGTTCTAGCTACAGCTCTTTGTGCAGAGATGAGTTGTAGTCTAACTAATACCAGGAAGGGACTTATTCTCAGGGTTTAATTATGATTAATGTGTTAATCTTTATAGCAGCTGTGATAGTGAGATACTTCTGAAGAATGAATGAGATTTCAGCTTATCCGGAATCCTAGCCAGCTTTGGATATTGTGTGTGTGATGCATGTTTATACCTGTCTTCTGTCTCCATTCTGGTTTTGATAAATGCAGTAGCTAAAGCTTTTACAGGTCTTGGGCTCTCTGTTGTTTTTGCTGGCTCTTACTCATGGTGCCTTGCTTTTGTACATATTTTTGTTTTGTTTTTACTCTGAGTTCATATTTCTTAGATTTTATGCAGAATTCTCTGCAACTGAAGTTGAAGGTGAGTTCCCCCAGAGAGGAATTGCTCTCGCTTCTCCCAGACAACTGGAACCACTTTCTATCCCTGGGAGCCCTGGAAATTCAACTCTCAACTTAAGTTATTTCTGGCCACAAACGTGCATAAGGTCTGGCTTGTGGTTCTGAAATCTTGGGGATGCGGGGATCTTCCCCCTTCAGTTAGCACCAAAATTTGAACACGTGATGGTCTTTGCAGTCCTGAGATGTCTAGTTCTAGTTCTCCCAAACCCGGAGGGCGTGGTCCTTTGGGGGTATGTCCTATTTAGACGTTCCTCTTTCAGTGGACCCTGAGTTGGTTGTTTGTTTGTTTGTTTCCTGCCTGTAACCACCAAGAGACTGTGTGAACAAAAGCTAAAGTCCACCCAGAGCAACAAATGCCCTCAAGACAGAAGTCACTTTGACTCCCTTGCTTACCTCTTGTGATTTCTGCCTTCACTTAATTTTTGGCTTCTAATATTCCTTAATAACAAGCTAGCTCATATCTAGCTATTTATTTTTAATGTTTTAGCCAATATTTTTAGTTTTCAGTGAGGATAGGTCAGAGTACCTACTTGGACAGACCCCCAGAAATGGAAGTCCTCAGTTCTTAAGACTGCTTTAGACCTTTCTCTGTTTAGCCGACTTTCCACCACAAGGGCTGGCATCCCTTTTACAGAATTAAAAGGGATGAAGAGAGACATCCAGACCCCACCTCACTGCTGGTTCACAATCCCATTCTAGTCAGACAACTTTGATTTCTAGATCTTTTTTTCTTACATGGAACTAAATTCTAGCTCCCTTTAATTCTCCTGGTTGTCTGATATTCTTGATAAATCTCCCCTTTCCGTGTGGCATGACTTGAAATCTCCATCATCAAACACCAGGATTGCTGACGATTCCCTCTATGTGGTGTCTAGTTTGTCAGCTCCTCAGGTACTGCATATTTAGAGCTGCATCAGATATTCCAGAGATGGCCCGACCCTGTCCAAGTGTGTGGACTGCCTGCATGCTTCTGTGCTCCCTGGCTTCCCCTAGCAGCTCTGTCACATGCTTCATTACAGTTCATGGAGCTAATAATAGGTTCTTCCCTCCCACTCCCTCCTGCTCCCACCCCCAACCCTGCTCTTCATGTCAACTGTTTGAAGCCTGGTCTTACTCATCCTGAAATTACGGATAATGGTGCATTTTCACAAGGTAAATGATGCGCTCTTATCTGATTCCTTTTGGAACCAACATATTAAGCCTCAATATGATTCTATTTATCTTTGCTTAAGAATAATTCCCTTCAATACAAAATCATCTATAATCTCAAACTCCTAAATCGTTAGTTTGAAAACCTAGCACTTTCACTTGATATGTTTCCAATCAGTTCTGTCTGCAGAAATTGATAGTTACTCAGTTATGCTTAATAATGAAATCTGTTGAATTGATAACCTACCTCTTGCAGTTATAGAGACTCTTGAAAGCTATTTTACCGAGGAGTTTCATTTACTATCCTTAATTTAAGGAAAGAGATTGAAGTTTTTAAAATCCCATTTTATCCAACATGTGATGTCAATTGCCATTTTATATTGACTGCATTAATGAGATTTCCTGCTGATTTCAGTCTTGTAGTACGGAATATAGCAAAAGATCTATTAGTTATAATTTAGGCTATTGTTGTAAATATTTCTGGAAGGCTATCTTGGCAGTGGTAGTGTAGTTAGAGGTGTTCAAAGCTCTTAACCGTACAATCATTTTGCTCCTTTTCTCAAAATAAAACCTTCATCCTTTCTCCTGTTGTGATTTCCTCACTTTTGGCTGTGGGGCTCACTAGTTTTGTGTAGACTTACTGTGATTACATTTATGACAGAGTTGTTCAAAATTTCAGACAAATTCTAATGAGTTACTACGATGATTCCTGAATTTAATTGTTCAGGGAAATAAAGCATGTGTCTGAAAGCCAGCAGTTTCAGTGCCTGTGAACATATTTGACAAAGATGTTAACCAGGAGGATGTGTGGGTTAAAGTTATTCACATGAAAGGATTTAATCAGTGAACTAGGAAAAAAAAAATCCTTGCCTGGCCATAAAAGAGATTAGAAGAGTAACAAGTTAGGGAGGTAGCTGAAAACTTCCTTGAAGTCATTAAAACAACTCAAGCAGTAAATGAAACATGCTTTATTGTTCGTGGTTAAAAATATTTTTCGTTGCTTTTTGATTGGAAGCATGAATTAACTGTGAAATATACCACATATTTTTTGGAGAGGACTTTTTATGCTAACATTTATTAGTGACATGGAGATATTATTTTGAAGTATAAATCCATCTTAATAAAGGGGCTAAAATCATGGAAAACATCAGTTATTAAACCACAGATGATACTCACTGCCTGCCTCGGTCTGTATAGTTTCAAACCAGGGGCGCCGGGGTGGCTCAGTCGGTTAAGCGTCTGCCTTCGGCTCAGGTCATGATCCCAGGGTCCTGGGATGGAGTCCCACATGGGGCTCCCTGCTCAGCAGGGAGCCTGCTTCTCCCTCTCCTGCTCCCCCTGCTTGTGCTCTCTCTCTATCTCTCTCTCTCTCCCTGACAAATAAATAAAATCTTTAAAAAAATAAAACCTGCAAAACAGTTGTGTTTTTAAGTTTTAGATAATCCAGAAAGATGAGGATACTTAGGTTATTTCTTGAATTTGAGAATAGGGAAATAATCCTCAAAGGAGAATATCTTAGAGTATCTGCTTTTAAAAATTCTTGATGGATTCTATAGGAGAAAGCTTGACTTTAATTCAGTTTAAATCTTTTGAGTTTGGTAGTCCTATCTGACAGAAGAGAACTGACTTTATTAGAGAGTGAACAGGAGTGCTGTAATGCTCTTTGGTTAAGCATGCTCTAGACTTTTACTTTTAAACCTGCTTTTATTAATACTAATAAAACATATTTGTAGAGTACTTTTCTGTTTCTTGATGTCCTCAAGAGTTCTGAGAAGCAGAGTAAACATTGTTTATTGTTTATATGTGTGTCCGTACACACACATACGGAGGACAGTACTGGATCTCCACTTAATAAATGAAACCAGACTCAGCCAAGTGAAAGGACTTGAACCTGTTCACGCAGTTAGTAGAGGACCCACACTAGAGTCCAGGTCCTGTAACACCAAGTTGAGTGTTCCATGGAGCGCCCCCCCTCCACCCCAACTCTGTGTAGCCATGGAGAGAAACTACCCCTTCTCAGCACCTGTGATTTACGAAGTCCTCTAGAAAAGCAGTGAGCTGGTCCCATTTTTTTTTTTAAGATTTTATTTATTTATTTGACACAGAGAGAGCGCACAAGCAGGGGGAGCGGCAGACAGAGGGAGAGGGAGAAGCAGGCTCCCCACTGAGCAGAGAGCCCAATGTGGGACTCAATCCCAGGACCCTGGGATCATGACCTGAGCCGAAGGCAAACACTTAACTGACTGAGCCACTGAGGCAGCCCTAGCTGGTCCCATTTCTTAATAGAAATGACAGAGGATGATCCATGTAGAATAGACAGTGAAAGATATACTTCATCAGTAGCAGAGAGAGTGGGATTGGGACAGGAGGACCTGGAGTCAAACTCCGTTCCCACTGCCGGCAAACTGACAATAGCAGCAAGTCTCTGTACACCTCTAAACTTCCAGTTCTTTATCCGTTAAGATCTTTGGGTTAGATCATGAAGGCCTTATAAGATTTTTTAAGCATTTGGAAAGTTATTTCAAGGGCAGGGAGATGCCACAGAAGTATTTTAAGCAGGGAGGTGAACTGATCAGATTGCTGTTTCAGGGAAGTCACTCTGGGTGCAGTGTGGAGCGCAAGACTCAAGATTGGGGACCTATTAGAGCAGTCCAGTGGGGGCGGGATGGTGGGGCCTGGCAGTGAGGAGGGAGAGAGGTGGGCACATTCCAGAGATGTATAAGAAGCAGTCTTGACTATCTCAGTAAATGTGACCGGATATGGGGCATCAGGGGGAGGGAAGAGACCAGGATGATGCTGAAGAGTGTGGACAAGCTTTTAGTGATGTTGGCAAGAACAGTTTCGTTAGAGTTATGCCACTTTCTAGACAAGGGATGAGTGACAGAGGCAATGAATTGGAGACTATACAAGAAGACGACCCTTCAAGATGTTTGGCCTTCATGGTGTTGGGACAATATAGTGTAATAAGTGGAGGGAGATGAGGACCAAGAGGGGGTTTTAAAATGAGTGAGTGCTATAAGCATGTTTGAATGCTAGCCTAAGGAGGCAGTAAAAAATATAGGGAGAAGATGCAGAAGAGGGGATTAGTGGATAAAGAGGTTTTGATATAGAGGAAGAGGAGGTTTCTAGCACTCAAGCAGAATGGCTGGCCTTGGGTGGACTCGCATCTCTGAGGCCATGTGGTTGTGCAGAGGAGCCCAAGTCCTAGAGTCTGGCTACTGGGAATTGAATCTTGCCTCTACCTCATGAGACCCAGTTTCCTTCTCTGCAAAATGGACCATTTAAAGCAATAAGACAGTTGCTATTATTCCTGTTACCGTTATTAGTTATTACTATAATTAATAATTTATTATTAATTTCTTACTCTTCCCCATATTCTACCGTGACCTACAGTTTTAAATCAATACATATTTCTTAAAAATAATAAGAAAGCAGAAACCATCAGGGCTTTTTTCAAAGTCGCTAGTATTGACTTTCATGGTTGGGAGCTGCCCTCTTAGAACTTCCTATGGCTGACCTGTCTCAGCATGAATAATAGCATCATTTGTACCAGGCAGTTGTTCTGTAAAATTCTTAAGATTCTAACATATTCCACTCATTAGATGGCTATAGGGTTACTTTTTAAAATAGCTATAAATTTTTTAATTTTAAAATTAATATAAAACGTATGTATTTTAGGGCGCCTGGGTGGCTCAGTTGGTTAAGCGACTGCCTTCGGCTCAGGTCATGATCCTGGAGTCCCGGGATCGAGTCCCGCATCGGGCTCCCTGCTCAGCGGGGAGTCTGCTTCTCCCTCTGACCCTCTTCCCTCTCATGCTCTCTGTCTCTCATTCTCTCTGTCTCAAATAAATAAATAAAATCTTAAAAAAAAAAAAAAACGTATGTATTTTATACCAGCAGGAAACATACAGCTGGCAGAGGGGGAGGCACAAAAATAAGATTGTAAGAAATGCTCCATCCCTTGGCACGTGCACTCTTTCTGGGCATGTGATTTGGGCTAATGGTATATGTAAATCCAGGTGTGTCAGTATTAGGTGAGGGAAGAGTATTAAGTCTTTTCTCAGAGAGTTTGAAGGCTGTAGGAGGAGGGGTGGACATATTTTGTTTGTAGAGAATCTGGGGACCTCTTGGGAGAGAAGGGACTAAGTCCATCTCTTGCTCTCTGACAAGATGATGGGGTGTGCTTGAGTCATGATCAAGGCCCATAATCCTCATGAGGAGGAATAAATCTGGCTTGAGGGCACATCCGTGTTCTCTTTTGGGAGTGTTAGCTGAGAGCAGGAAAGTGGTAGTTATTGAAAACACAGGGAACAAGTGAACACCCATGTGCCAAATAGTGAGATCTTCAACTGCCTTCCCTCACTGGGCTCCTGGGACCCTAGAAACTGGATCAATAATGTCTACTGGGAGATTTGAGAATTCTTCTCTGAGGAAACCAACTAGACCTAGAGGAAAAGACTTTAAAAATACCAAAGTTTTAAAATTCTGACCCTTCAGTGAAACATAAGGACACTTAATTACTCAGAGTTAGTCCTGTAAGAAAGAAAGAATGAGAAGCTAAATATTTGTTAGCCAAAGGTTAAAACCACTTTAATGATAGGAAGATAAAAGCGGAAGAAATCTCCCAGAAGGTAGAACAGTGGAAGCGGGGGAGAATATTTGGGTACCATTCAAGAATCCAAAACCCAACTAATGTGAGTTCCAGAAAATGTAGTAGGGAGAAAGTTACAAAGAAGTAATTCAGAAAAATACAAATGCCTCCAGATCCATAAGGCCCAACAAGTCCAGGCTTATCCTATCCTTTCATTTGACCCAGATTCACTGGGCACCTGCTCTTAGGCACAGACAGTTACATGCACTAGAGGCACAGGAGAGGAGGCAGGCAGATAAACATCTGTGCCATCATGGAGTTTACATTCTACTGGGATTACATTAAAACTGAAAAATGACTCACATATGGTTCTTCATTGGGAAATTTCAGAACACCAGGATTAAAGGGAAGATAGTAAAACTCTCCAGGAGGAGAAAATCAGATTATACTTAAAAGATCAGGACTCAGTGGCATGGAACTTCTCCATAATAGTGATATGCTACTTAGGAGGGCAGGAGTTCCAGCCTATAGTTCTATACCCAGCCAAACCATCAAGTGAGAGTAGAATGAAGACATTTCTAGATATACAAGGATTAAAAACTTTACGTGCTGGGCTTGTGCTCCACAAGAACGAAGGAATAAGATGAAGAAAGAGGAAGATGTGTTCCAGAAAACAAGAGCTCTCACACAAGAAGAAAGCAAGGGGATTCCCAGGAGGGTGAGAGGACACACAGTTGTATAGTGGTCCTGGAGGTCCACCTGCCCAGGTAGGCAGGGGCCTCTAAAGGAATGGCTGTGTATGAGGCATGTGGAGGTCAGGAGGAACCACTGGTAGATTACCTGGTGGGGTTCTGCAGAGAGGAGTTTTACCATCATGTTAGAAGCCTTGGGGATGAATTTAGTGATAGGAAAATAGAAAATAAAGACAGGCATAGACAAAGTTATAATTAATTCCGGGAGAGACAGAGTTATTAAGAAAGGAAATGACATGGTGTACTACAGACTCAGCTGTGAACATTATATACATAATCATAACCATGGAAACAGTGAATATCCATTTAATAAAAATTTTAATTAATTTTATTTTAATTCCTAAAATTACTTATTACAAGATTGGGAAGGGAGTCTGCATGAGAAAGCTAAAGGCTTACCTTGTAAAATAAGAAGTCAAAACTAACAACTGAAAAATGAAGAAAGAATAATTTAGAAGGTCATGTAATGCTAAACTAACCTGCCAAGGATTTCTGTGTAATTTCCAGCCCAGTGTGACTTAAGGCACAGGATGGGAAGTGGCCTCTCAACCCCTTGGCTGTTGACTTTTATAATGAGATTCCATCTCTGAGGGAGGTGGGATGGCTTTATTGCAGCGAGATCCTTTTTAGAGCAAGCTTGTTCTAACATACTCCTTCTAAGACATATGCTTGTGTTACAAGAACTGCATCATTGCATTCATTTTACCTATTTGAGAGGGAGCACGGTGAGGGAAGAATACAAGCTCTTGAGCTGGACTGCTTGGTCCCAAATTCTGGCTCTTTGTGACCTTGGGCAACTGAGGTAACACCTCAGTTTCCCCATCTATAAAATGGGGGTAATCATACTACCTCCTCCTTAAGGTGGCTGTGAAGAGTAAATCAATTAATATATGTAATAGCTTTCAGCTAGCACATTGAACAAAATCATACCGTTGTATGTTATTTTATTAACCTTTTCATTTTTCACAATTACTATGTTGTTTTCAGTTCACAAAAATGGATCAGTAATTCAGAAGTGGTTCACTGAAGTATAAAAGGAGTGACAAAAATAGGAATAAAATACTACAGCTCAAAATAACATCATAAACACAGTGAACAGAAACCCAGTGTAATTATAGAATGTGAATCTTAATGTCCAGGGACCAGTGAACCTGCCAGGTTAGTAATTTCACTCAAGTAACAGAAAAAGAAAAATTTTAAATAGGAAGTACCACAATGGCTCTCTGAAAATTGGATTTTACTTGGCATATGATTTATTTGTCCATAGTCTCCGGTGTTTTTTCTGTTACGAAACTTTGTCAAATAATGGCGTGAAACCCTTAACACTTTTGAGTCCTTTTCAGGCAAAGTACAGTGGCCTTTCTAGTAAGCCAGTTGAGTCTTCCCAGATCAAGTAGAAAATCGTGTTTTCCAGGGTGAAATTGACAAATTTTGGCGCTGAGGGCCCAGAATAGAACAAAACCTCAGAGGCATCATTCAAAATTGGATTCGTCATAGCAAAGGCAGATTTGCTGAGAAGTTTGCAACATCAACGTCACAGCTGATGAGAACATCCCTCAGAGGGAAAGAGGAACAAGCTTTTGGCAAAATCCCTTTATCAAAAGCTACTGTTGCTTGTCACATAATATCAGTGGTGTGCAGTGGGGGGGGGGAAGCAGTCATGGGTGTGTGAAAGAACATTTTCCTTTATAGTTTGTTGAAATCACTGATGTTCAGGGTATGGGTCAGCGTTTAGTACCTGTCTGAAAACACAGATCAGGGAGAAATAGTCAGTGACTTTCCACTGAAAACCTTTGCTTCAGAAGGGGAGGTGGTTTGGTGGTTTTTTGTTTTTTGATTTTTTTTTTTTTTGGTTGCTTGTTCTGTGAGTTCTGATGTCAATCAAAAGGTTCCTTGACATGCCTAATGACAGAGCACCAGCTGAGCAAGCAGCGAGGAAGATGTCATTCTGCAAATGCTTATCCACACGCCACTTTTCCCACCGAGAAGGTGATGAAAGTTCCATCATTGAATGTATATTTTCTACTGGGCAGTATGAGGAAATAGTCAGCAAATAAATATCCCAGCTTTTCCATGTTGAATTTTGCTGGCTGTTGAGATCTTTCCGAAATAAGATATGAAATATTTCTTCATGGCCGTGTGTGACTAAAAACCATTTCTGTACTATCACTTGGCTTAGGTAGCAGCTAGCATAAGTATTTTTCTCTCTTCTCATTTAATCTGTCTCTTTCTGGTCTGTGACAGAAATAAGATACTGAGAATTTTTGAAAACTAGATGATGCTGCTGACGACTTGCTCACTAAGAATTTGGCTCTTTACTTGAATATGCTGATTTTCATCAAGAAAGCAGTGATATGTTGGGCATGTGTAAAAATCTTCTGTGGCAAGTTGAAACCTTCTATCTCCCGGCTTTTAGGGATGACTTAGGTTCTGGTAGATGGCCAGCAAGAAGTTTGACAAGAAGTTTCTCCATAATGTCTGGATTCATCCTTCATGCAAATGCCTGTGGAACAGGACATTGCCACAGTCCCAGCTGTCTGGAGAGCACAATGAGCTACAATTTCCTAAGTTATTTAAACTAAAATATATTAATCATAGATTTGTACCGGGCTATTGCTCAAGCTAAATAAGTCATTGAACCCAGATGTAAGAATGTGCTGATATAAAGTACTTACTAATTTTAAAATGTTTTACTGATATTCAAAAATATGAATATATGAATTTTTTATTACAGTTAATTATCTGCATGTGTACCATATGCCCACTGAGTGAACTCATAGCTGGAAAAATTTGAGCCTACTGCCTTGGAGGTTGGAGAGCTATTCTGGCCTGGTATTCAGTCTATATTATTCAAACTGTATGGGCACATTTTCTTCCTTTGGAAACTATTTCTTCATCTAAAAGAATGAGAATATTTAGGTAGTTTCACCGGTAAAAGTATCAATACTGAACTGATAGACTTTTTGAACTGGCTAGATCCTTTGAATGTCACAGAGTTGATAAATCTTAAAGGAATAGACTTGAGTATCTAGTCCATTCTTCAGGGGACACAAATCTCCCCCACCGCAGTCCTGGGGCATTGTCTTTGAACTTCCCTAGTGGAGCAAGCAGAGGACATGAAGCTTGCTCTAACTAGGTAAGGGTAGCAGGTCCAGGACTGGGCAACTCCATTCCATTTTCAACCACTGTAACTCTCATAGGGTTTATAGATGTACCTGAATTGGATTCCTCTTTCCTCTGTTATATATTGGTTTCGGTTCTGTCCATCAAAGCCAAACAGAAGAAAATCTTTTCTTTGAAATCAGTAGCCCTTCAATTATTTAGAGTCCACTCATCTTTTACTAAGATATCACTTGGAAGGCAGGTTGCTGCAATTTGAACTCTTCTTCATGTCGGTTTCCCCTCTCCTTCTCAGTTCCAGCCCCTCTGTCTCTCTGCATTCGAGTGCTCCTCAGGACAGTTGTGATCTACCTGTGGATTAGAATGATTTCTTGTTTGTTCCGTACCAAGCAGTGTTTACTGAGGCAGGCTAACTGTGTTGGGAAGGCTTGGCACAGTCCCGTGTTATTAAACCCATATGACTTTTTCAAGAGGGCTTGATTACCGACAGTACACTGATAAGGACACTGGGACTCCGATGTTAAGTAAATTGCTCAAGGTAACTTACCCAGGAAGTAACTTACCCAAGAGTGGTAGCTCCTACTCACTTTTATTATTCCATTGCACTATTGACTCCTTTTGCACACCCTTTCTCACACTGCCTGAGCTGCATTTCCTTTTTTGAATAAAAATGTATTACATGCTTTCTGAAAACTTATGAACTGTAGAGAATATGTGAAGAAAACTCATTCCCATCCCAGTAACTCTGCTGGTAGTGTGAAATATTACTGCCTTTTCACATTCTTGTCCTACCACATACCTTCTGAACCCACAGAAAATGGAGATATGTACCTGTTCCCCTGTAAAGATTGAACCAGTTGATACATAGGTTGGGTACAATAGTGTCTGGTACATAGAGCTCAAATGTTAGTTGCTCTTACACCCTTAAACACACAAACACATGCACATTCATATGTATATGAAAAGAAGGACATATATGGTCAGCTTATATTTAACAAGGAAGCCAAGAATACTTCATGGGGAAAGGGTGGTCTTTTCAATAAATGGTGTTGGAGAACTGGATCTTCATGCAAAAGAAGGAAGTTTGACCCCTGTCATTTCCACTCACAAAAATAACTCAAAATGAATTAAAAACTTAAATGTAGGACTCGAAACTGTAAAACTCCTAGAAGGAAACAGGGGGAAAGCTCCTTGACATTGGTCGACCAGGCAACAGTTTTTTGGATGTGACACCAAAAGTACAAGCCACATAAGCAAACTGGTGAGACGACATCAAACTAGTAATACTTCTGCACAGCAAGAGAAACAGTCAACGAAATGAAGAGGCAACTATGAAAAAGGAGGGAAGTATTTGTAAACTGTATATCACAGGGTTAATCTCCAAAGTATATGTGGAAATCCTACAACTCAAGAGCAAAAAGACTAATAATCTAATTTTAAAATAAGCAGATAGATGTCCATCAACAGAAGAATGGACAAAGAAGATGTGGTGTATATATACATATATACAATGGAATATTATGCAGCCATCAAAAAAATGAAATCTTCCCATTTGAAACGACGTGGATGGAACTAGAGGGTATTATGCTAAGCGAAATAAGTCAAACAGAGAAGGACAAGTATCAGACGATTTCACTGATATGAGGAATTTGAGAAACAAGACAGAAGATCATAGGGAAAGGGAAGGAAAAATGAAACAAGACGAAACCAGAGAGGGAGACAAACTGTAAGAGACTCTTAATCTCATGAAACAAACTGAGGGTTGCTGGAATGGAGGGGGGTGGGAGGGATGGGGTGGCTGGGTGATGGACATTGGGGAGGGTATGTGCTATGATGAGCGCTGTGAATTATGTAAGACTGATGAATCACAGACCTGTACCCCTGGGGAAAAAAATAAACGCATATAAAAAAAATAATAGGCAGAGGACCTGAATAGACATTTTTCCAAAGAAGACATACACATGGCCAACAGGCACATGGAAAGGTGCTCAATATCACTTACTAATTTTAAAATGTTTTATTGAATTTATTATTCATCACAGAAATGCAATTCAAAACCACAGAAATATCACCTCACACCTGTTAGAATACCTACCATCAAAAAGACAGGAGATAACAAATGTTGGCAAGGATGTTCAGAAAAGGGAACCCTTGTGCATTGTTGGTGGGAATGTCAATTAGTGGAGCCAATCACTGAAAGCAATATGGAGGTTCCTCAAAAAATTAGGACTACCATGTAATCCAGCAGTCCCATTTTTGGCTATATATCTAAAGCTGCAGCATTATTTACGATACTCTAGTCAAGACATGGAAACAACCTAAGTGTCCATCAACAGATGAGTGGATAAAGATGATGTGATATATACATACTTGCAATGGAGTAAGATCCTTAAAAAGGAAATTCTGCAATATGAAACAACATGGATGGGCTTGAAGGGTATTATGTCAAGTGAAATGTCCCTTATTGTGGAATCTTTAAAAAAAAAAACACCAAACTCCTAGGAACAGTAGAATGGTAGTCGCATCATGGGGCATGGGAACTGGAAGAAAGATGTTGGTCAAAGGGCACAAACTTCCAGTGATAAGATGAATAAGTTGTGAGGGTCTAAAGTACACCATGGTAATAACTATAGTTAACGATATATACTTGAAAATTGATAAGGGAATAGATCTTAAACATTCTAAAAAAAAAGTTACCTGAGGTGATAAGTTAACTGACTTATGGTAATCAGTTCATAATATATGTGTGTGTCAAATCACATTGTACACCTCACACTTACACAGTATTATATGTCAGTTGTATCTTCATAAACCTAAGGGGACAAATAGATCTTCCTCACCCTAGGCTAAGAAATTTTTCCTATTTTCAAAAAAAAATAGTTTAGAGACAGATGGGAGAAAATCAGTATGCTGAAAAATTGGGTGAATAAAAAGAAATAATAGAGTAATTTTTAAAAAGTTTCATTAACCCAAAATGAAGCTTACAATGTGTGTGTGTGGCGGGGGGGGGGGGGGGGAGATACAGGCTTCCAGTTATGGAATGAATAAACCACAGGACTAAAAGACACAGCATAGGAAATACAATCAATAATACCGTGATAGTGCTGTATGGTGACAGATGGCAGCTACACTTGTGAACACAGCATAATGCATAAACTTGCCGAATCCCTGTGTTGTACACCTGAAACTAATGTAAACATTCAAATTTAAAAATTTTTTTTAAAATGAAGCTTAAAGGGTTACTTAAAACAGGAATGAATATACCACAGGTAGGACAAATAGAAAACAAGGAGTAAGGTGGTAAATAAGCCACAACTATATATAAATACCTGTAACGAATGAAAGGTCAGTGGTCTAGACGTTCTGAATTTTTAAAAAATGTGCATATATATGGAATCCTTTTAAAAAGGGGGGGCTACAGTCTAGAATACCTTCTACCTACTTTTATCACCTAAAACTTACAGACATTCTTCCATATCATATTTCAGTCCAATATAGTTTTTTTAATAGCTGCAAAGTATTACTATAACCGGTTAGTTTGTTTATTCCCTTGTTAATGGATGTTTAGGTTGCCTATGTGCTATCACAAATAGTGGTGTAGAGAGCAGTCTTATACATATACCTTTATTCGTGACACTTGATTGTCTGAACCTGCACATGGAAATGTACGTTTATTTCTTTAAAAATATTTATCTTGTTAGATCTGGCCTCTTTTTATAATGGATTATCATTGGATAGATTTTGACCTCATCCAGTAGGTTCACTGTCTTTAGTTTTACATCATTTTTTGTGATCAACCTATTCTCCTTGACATCTTGAAAATCATGGGTTAAAAAAAAGGTTGAATTCAGAGTTTAGGACATAATTCTGTAATTTCCACCAGAGGGATCCTGTTAGGCTGAAAGTGATATTTTAGGTATAATCTTATTCACCCAGATATAAATCTACTTAAGGTAATTATCTTCTAACTGTGTTTCTCTCTTGTATGTAGAAAAACATTGCAGCAGACCTTGTCAGGTGCCTTCATGGAATCTTGTTAAGAAAGTAGTCATTTAGTGAGTAGTCTTTGCTACCCAGTCTGGAAGGCTGATACTTTATATTTGGGAAAACTTGAAATATAAACAACAGATGTCTGTAGTTTGGGAAGTGTCTAAAAATGCCCAGTGTTATTGCACACACACAGTATGAGTGCTATTTTGATTCCCTTCGGCTAGCTGCCACATAACTGGCATTGGTGTTGATGCTCCACTGGGAAATTGTTTAGCAAGGAGAAATTTAATATAATTGGTTAAAATATATTTTTGGAATATTGGATTGACTTAAGCCATTAAAAGTGGTTGCATGAATATGAAGTAGACTACAAAAATAATTTTCAGTGTCTACTATGGTAACTATTCTGCAATGAACATGGCATATGAGCCAATTAAATATGTGGCTTCATTTGAATGTAGTAAACAGTGAGAACATTAGCTTGTGTGTACATTTTTATTCATCCTTCAACTTTTTAAAATTTTGGAGATTAAAACAACCACGTACACCACCTTATTTGCTCCTTTCAAGAACTCTGCTGTGATAGAATACAGATCATTATTCTCATTTTTTTTTAGTTGAAGGAATTGAGGCACAGAGAAATTAAATAACTGCCCACGACCAGGAGTGATTCTTTCTGATTTTCAGGAGAGTCCTGGAAATCTTCGTATCAGAGGTGGCCCTTAACCAGGGCTTGACGTTTTGCTATGGGAGTGAGTGTGAAGGGCAGCATCTAGGCAGAACGGTCAGCCAAGGTGGGCGGGCACGGAAGAACCAGGAAGGTTTGGAAAGTAGGCTGAAGGCCAGTGCCCGGCACATAATGGGAGATTGGACCAGAAGGGTAATAGGAGGCCAAATCCAATGGGGTCTTGAATGCCAAGCTCTGAAATTGGGGCTTGAATCTGTACCAGTAGGTCTTGTAAGGAAATAAGGTGCTTATGTTCTCTTGAGGAGGCAATATGTAAACACCAAAGACTTAACCAGCATTTAGGGTAGCATATGTAGCCTGTGTGTTCATTTCTGCAGGAATTCATAGAAAGTAGAGATTGGAAACAGCGGTAGGGAGCGTGTCTCACACTGCTCTGTCCCCTCTGTACATGGACCGAGTCAGAGGCCACAGAGTGCCTGCCATGGTCAGCAGCTGTTCTGAGACCTGCGGATATGTGAGTCTTGATATCATTTAAATGCTTTTGAGGTGGAGGAAGCATTTCCAGAAGATTGGTTTGATTTCTGTCAACAGACTGGATTAGAGGGGTGTTTCATACAGGGAGTGAGGCAGGTATTCTTTGAGTATTCTCCAAAGGACAGAAGTCCCCTTCACGTGCAGGTTTTGGAAAATCCTGTTTTCCTTTCTGAGGATGCTCTAAGCCGGCGTATGGTCTGTCCCTGCTGTGAGACCGTGTGCTCTGCCCAGACGTGGCTTCTGGCTTATTTCCGGCAGCAACCAGCATTGGCGGGGCTTGTGGAGCACTGCTCTGATGTCCTGGGAGGCCCCAGATGAAAGCCTGGGCCATCCTGGAAACATTTCCACTGGCTGAGGGTTGGTCCAACTTTAGCCAGAAGATATGCATGGTTTCTTAAATTAGGTTTTCTAGAAGCAAAGCCTGTGTAAGTGCTTTATTGAGGATATTTCTGTCAGGAGAAACCAGTAAAGAAGCATGGGGACCAAGATATAACAGGGAAGCAGCTGAGAAAATGTGCTTTTAGCTGCAGTCTGGCCTCTGCCTGCTCCCCCAAGACCTCTGAAGCGTGGGACCACGCAGTTGCCCCACTTGAGGCCAGGGCTTGGGCTGCAAGATGCCCTTGGAGGAAAAGCATCCTCTCCCACACATTTCTTAACTAAGCTGTCCAAGGGACCTTGCCTAGAAAAGAGTTGTGAACCCTCAGTAGCCACAGTAGCCACCATGCAGCTCCCACTCTCTGTATCAGGGACGACAGGTGCACAGGACCCTGTGGAGGGTCACCGACGGAGGCTCTTCATAAACCCCTAACATTTGCACTTCTTCACCTTAGTGTACATCTTTCACAGATTCTGTGAGGTGGGATTGCCACCCCAGCAGCAGTGACTGACGCAGGGAGGGTGAGTGGCTTAGCCGTGTTCTCAGAGCTGAACGTGGTGCCCTTGTGACTATGCCCGCCAGTGTGATTCCACACCTGCTTTAGTCCCACCATATCCGGCACCGTCTGCAATTGTTAAGCAAAACCAAGACCCAAGTTTGTGACACCTTACAACCCTTGGAAAGAGGCCTCCAGGCATAAATGATGGGAGACCATCAGAGGTAAAATGTTAAGTGTGGTAATTGTTTAAAGCTAGCATAGCATATCAGGATGAGTTCTTAAAGCTCTGGGTTTGCTACATCATGAGTGGCCACATATGTGATATTTTAGTTCAATTTATAATCATCTTTATTTCCTGTAGAGAGTGACAGGACAGCTTGAGACTCCAAACATTGTGCAGCATAATTCTCTTGGTTGTTTTTTTTTCTTTTCATAGCAAGGCGTAAGTGGATCATGAGATAGAACTTTGAGAATTTTTCATTAATTTGAGGATGACACAGGGTAATATCTCAGGCATCTAGAACGCTTGAGAGGATAGGGTATTCTGATTTAATTATTTATTTGGCAAGCGCTTGAGTGTTTTCTATACCAGACGTTGTGCTAGCTAGACAGTAAGGGGCTGACAATTTATAGACAAGTAAATAGCATAGCACAGGGTAAACATGCTATAACAGTAGCCAGACTTGAAAAAAAAAAAGGTGCGTGTTCAGGCCTTTAAAATTATTTTCAATAAGTGGTAGCGTAGTCTTGTTTTATTATTTTTTTTTCATAGTCTTATTTTAAAGTAAGATTTCCAAAAGCAAAGATGTTCCAACATTATGTTCATTTATTGGAGCATTATATTTGGAATAAATGTGTATATAAAGTACTATAACCCAAGACCCATCATTTGCCAAGTCAAGTTTTAAAAGAAATCTTAGAAAATACAACTATAACATTTATGTGAACAAACATCTGACCCGTAAGATGTGTATTGGTGGTCATAGTGGAGTTAGTTTGGGCTGGGTAAGACCAAAAATCTCACTTCAAAATAAAAATTAATTAGAAATGTCAGAAGCCAGGTATGATTCTGGAGAAAGGGGGTATCAGCAAACATTTATTGAAATTTGACTGAATATATGTATGTACATAAAATTTAATTTGTCCTTGGATCTTTTAGCAGAGATTTTATGTTGAGGCAGAATCTCTTTTGCATATTTAATACAAATTATAGTTAGAAAGCAAAAAAAACTTTAGAATTTCTTGAGAAATAACTAATATAGAGAATAAATGAAATTACTAGATAATCTAGCCTATAACTCCTTAAATAACAAAAAATTTTATCACAGGTAGATTTCACACAGATATCCCTTTCCTCCTATATGCTGATTAATACAGGTCATACCTTTTAAAGCGGCAGCCTTTGAGAACATATATTCTGTTCTCTGTATGTAGCCTTCCATCCTCAGATTCATACAGTGTACGCTGCTCGAAGGTGCCAGATGCCTGAGTAGTAGATACATAGGATGCCCTGCATTATTATGTATTATTTACTTTGACAAACATTAAAGTAAATTTAGTTTTTTTCCTTTCAAAATATGAATATGAATGTTTATCTTTTTCTTTGTATTTGCCTGCATATATACATGGGATCTTTAATAATATATGGTGGACATCGAGGGCAAATAGGATATTATTTAACCAAAATTAACTTTAATAACAAGTATCTTTTTTTTACTGAGAGAGGTACCTGCCAAGTCAAAGAATAGATATACACAGTTGTCTCATTAGATAGTTATGTGCTCAGTGTGTGCTAGGAACTGTTCTAGGTCCTGGAGATAAAAGCAATGAACAACATCAAGTTCTTACCCTCTCAGAGCTTACTTTCTAATGTGGACTGGGAGGAAGATAGTATACAAAATAACAAATGACAGCTTTTATTAAGTGCTCAAAAGAAAATAAAATGGGATTAGAACTAGATTGGAGTTCATATTTAATGTCCCTAGGAGTGATATAATTCAGGAAGTTGAACTGAGTTTCAGATGATCATTTCAAGTATACTAGATTCTCTCTACCACCTTCCAAGAGATTTTCTAAATGTGTGCAAAAGAGAGTTCTGTTTCTACCTGTGAAGAATTGACTACTGCAGAAATTCCCTGCTTCTTCCTCCTGTAAACAACTAGAACATTGACAAAATATATTGAATAACTGTTTGCAGACACTGGACAACAGGCAGCTCAGGGCTGTGATCTCTTAGAGAAGGTAAATAAAGGAGGCAAGCCTCCCCACCCCATCTTACTACCTGAAGGCAGTTTCCAAGCTCAAGCACAGGGATGAGGAACCAAACTGCCCTGTGATCTCATTGAGTTGAGCCAGAGATTATAGTTGAGGCAGCTAGAATTTGTGAAGGAGAGTACCAGAGATAAGGGAGAAAGAGCTCTGGATAAGAGGCTGCCTCTTAAGCTGTTGGCTAATTTCTGCTTTGCTCCTGTGTGGGTAAAACTCTAGGGTAGGAAAGGAACCACCAGAAAGCCATAGATCAGATGATTTCTGTAGCTCACAAGGGGCTGGGGATTAGTTTATGATCCCGCCTGAAGAGTAGAAAGACCTCATAATGCAAGGGAAATAGGTGATATTCTATAAGTAATGTAAGTAAGTAATGAGGCTGAATTATCCCTAGATCAAAGTGTCCTCTGGCCATGCCCTAATAAAGGTTTAAAAGCAAGCCTTGAGAGAGAAAAACTGACCTGAAATAACTTTAACTGCCTGCCAGAACAAGTCCAACACCCGGAACAAAATCCAGTACCCTAAACTATAAAATTAACAGTGTCTAGCATCCAATAAAAAATTACCAGAAGTGCAAAAAAGGAGTAAGATATGACCTATTACTGAGGGGGGAAATAATCAGTAGAAACAAACCCAGAAATTACAGATGGGATTAATGGACACAAGGGTAAAACAACTGCTGTGGTTACATTCCCTGTGGTCCAGAGTGTAGAAGAAAACATGAACATGTTGAAGAGAGAAATCAAAGTACAAAAGGACCCAACTAAAAGGTTGAAAAGTGAAAAGTCCTGAGGTCCAAGCAGATCAGGAACTGAAGAAGAAAAGGTCAGTGAGTTTGAAGACATAATAGAAAATGGCTGATATGAGACAGAGGGGAAAAGACCGAAAAAAAAATGAAGAACCACAGTTGACTGTGGAAAAATAACAGGTGGTCTCAAATACGTGTATTTGATGTCCTAGAAAAATAGGGGTAGAGGAGGAAAGAAAGGAATGGCCAAGAAATTTCCAAATATTCTTTTTTAGAATGGATTTTTCTTTTTTTGGTTTGTTTTAAATATTTTATTTATTTGAGAGAACAAACAAGCAGGGGGAGTGGCAGGCAGAGGAAGAAGCAGACTCCCTGTGAAGCAGGAAGCCCGATGTGGGGCTCAATCCCAGGACTCTGAAATCATGACCTGAGCCAAAGGCAGACACCTAACCAACTGAGCCACCCAGGCACCCCCTCTTTTTTTTTAATTTAAATTCAATTACCCAAGGTATAGTATGAAAATGATAAATCCAATATCTAAGACACTCAGCCCCAAAGAAAAGAGACATAAGGAACATCACAGTAAGACACATTGCAATCAAATGGCCAAAAGCCAACAACAAAAATAAAATCTTGAAAGCATCCAGAGGAAAAATGAGGCAATATGCAGAGAAGAACAAAGGATGAAAAAAAAATCATATCAGAAATGCTGCATGACAGAAGACAGTGGACCAACATCTTTAAAGTACCAGAAGGGAGGTGTAGAAACAGAACAGGAAGGCTTTCAACCCTAGAATTCTGTATTTCAAAAATGAAAATAAAGGGGTAGCTCATTTGGTTAAGTGTCCCACTCTTGATTTCCGCTTAGTCATGATCTCAGAGTCATGAGATCAAGCCCGTGTTGGGCTTCATGCTCAGCATGGAGTCCACTTGAGAGTCTCCCTCTCCCTCTGCTCCTCCTCCCTGCACTCTCTCTAAAATAATAAATAAATCTTTTTTTAAAAAATGAAAATAAAGACCTATTTCAAAGAAAGCTGAAAATGTCACCAGCAAAGTAGCACAACAAGAAATGTTAAAGGTTTTCAGCAGAAAAAAAAAATACCAGATGGAAATTTGGATTTACACAAAGTACCCCAAACATGGTAAAAATGAGGATAAATATAAAAGACATTTCTTATCTTTGATTTCTCTAAGATGGTTAACTGGTTAGAGCAAAATGAATACTAATGTTATGGGGCTCATAACATGACCATATGAATGTAACATCAAAGACAGGAGGGAGGAAATTGTAAGATTCTTACATTGTTTATCCCAAGAATGCAATGTTGGTTCATCATTCAGAAATCAATGTCATTCACCATTATCTGCTGACAAGAACAAAAACCATATGAGCATTTCAAAAGATGCACAAACAGCATTTGATAAACTAACCACTAATTCATGATGAAATCTCTCAGGGAAACTAGGAATAAAAGGAAAGCCCTAACTCAATAAAGGATAGCTATGAAAAACTTACAGGTAATTATACTAAATTGGGACCCAGGAAAGAATGTTTGCCCTCATTAGCTCTATTGAACATTGTAGTAGAGGCCTTAGTGTATGGTACAGCAAGGAAAAGCAATAAAATGCATACACCTTGGGGGCAGGCAGAGAAGTGAAACTGTTTTTATTCTCAGACCATAAGATGATCCATGTGGAAAATCCTGCAGTGGATACAAGAAAAAAATTTTTTTAATCTCAAACTAATAAATAGATTTAGTGGGCTTATAAGATACAAGACCAATATGTAAAAGTCATTGTTTTTCTGTACTAGCATTTAGCAGTTGATAATGGAAAATTTGAAAGCAAAACATTGAAAATACTATATGAAATACTTGGTAGTAAATAGAATATATGCAACACTATACACTGAAAACTGCAAACCTTGAGATAAACTAGAGAATACCTAAATGAAATGGGGAGATACATGTTCGTGAACTGGAAGACTTGGGATGTCAGTTTTCCAAAAATTGATTTATAGATTCAACACAATTCCAATCAAAATCCCAGAATTTTTGGAGGGGGGGGGCAAGTGAATGTACGCCTATACATGTGAAATAAGAAATATATATTGGTTTCTGACACGATTCCTAAAACCCTTGTAATCTCCTGAGTGGTAGGCGTGTCTGATGCAGAGCTTATGAATCCCCTGGGATGTCCCGGGTAAAAGGATTATCTTTTATTCTAATGAGATGACCCTTGGTGGACTCCTGAATGGGAGTTGGTCACTAGAAAGACCACATCTTGATTAGAAGCTTGGAACTTTCAGCCTCCCCCCCCCCCATTGTCCAAATAGGGGAGAGGGGCTGGAAATTAAGTTAATAATTCATCATAAGCCTACATAATGAAGCCTCCACAAAAAGTTCGGGGTTTGGAGAGTTTCTGTGTTGGTGAACACAGCCATGTGCCAAGAGGGTGGCATACCCCAAGGGAACAGAAACTCCTGCCTTCAAGACCCCTCCAGACCTCTCCTTATGTACTTCTTCATCTGACTGTTCATTTGAATCCTTTAGAATGTCCTTTGCAATAAGTCAGTAACAATAAGGAAACTTTTCCTGGGTTCTGTGAGCTGCTGAAGCAAATCATCAAACCCAAGGTGGGGGTCATGGAAACCATCGATTTGTAGCCAAGTTGGACAAAAGTTTGAATAACCTAGGGACCTACTACTTGTGATGGATGTCTGAAGTGGGGGCAATCTTGTGGGACTGAACCTTCGACCTGTGGGGTCTGTGCTAACTCCAGACAGTTAGTGTCAGAAGGGCATGGTGTGAAAAACTCACACGTTGAATGTCTGACATGTTGTGTGAACAAAGAAATAATAATAGTTTTCTTTCTGCTCCCCATATGACCCAGCCTTCCATTCCTAGGAGTTTACCCAGAAGTGAAAACATACATCCATAGCCTTATTCATGATAGCACAAAACTGGAAATAATGTAAATATCTATCAACTGACGAATGGATGAGCAAATTATAGTGTATTCATACAACGGAATACAGCTATAAAAGAAAAAGGAACAGGGACACCTGGGTGGCTTAGTCAGTTTAGTGTCTGCCTTCAGCTCAGGTCATGATCTCAAGGTCTTGGGATTGAGTCCCACATTGGGCTCCCTGCTCAGCAGGGAACCTGCCTCTCCCTCTATGCTCTCTCTGTATCATAAATAAATAAATGAATGAGTGAACACGTACATACATACATACATAGAAAAAGGAACAAATTATGTATACACACAGCAACAGAGGTAGATCTCAAAAGGGGTCGGTAATTTAGAGAAGCTAAATACAGAAGACTTAAGTTTTTATTTGCATGAAATTTTAGAAAAGACCTAGTTCTGTACCAACAGAAAGCAGATGAGTGGTTGTTGGGAAAGTGGGGAAGGGGATTGCCTGCAGAGTCATGAAGGCACCATTTGGGATGATGGAACGGTTCTAAATCTTGAAGAAATGGCTACGTATGTGACTGTTCATTTGTCAAAGTCCTCAAACTGTGCACTTAAAATTGGTGAATTTTAGTAAATGTAAATTATCCTGAAAGCTGATTTTTAAAGTATGCAAAACATTTTCATAAACCAAATTTGAGGTCTGATGATGCTCGTGTGAGTAAATAGCATGATAAGTACCTCAAGAAGCTAATACAATCTTATGCTTAAGTGATACAAGCAGAATTGTTGGCTCATTCTGTGTTCAGAGTAGGATAACCCCCAAGAGAATAAAGGGATTTGGAGCCAGGAGTTTTGAAAAAAATTGGAAGGAATGGGAGATGTTTCACCAAGAGAAGGAAATATTGGAGGTGAGGTCCAAACTATTGTCTCCAGGTATTTGAAGGACTCTTGTATGGGAAGGGATTGGATTTTTTTTCCCCCTGAATGTTCTGGCTACAGAAAGATAGGTTTCTACCTACCACAGAGCTTCTCAGGCTATTCAGTTTGGGAAGTTTTTCAGACTGGATTGTATTGACAAGAATGGTGTGCTGTTGAGATTCTAGAAACTTCTGAAGAATGTGCCTCAATTTCCACTTGTGTTAATACTTAAATTTTAATTGGGTACAGTGATTGCACAAGTGACCTAAATTCACTGGCCTTCCTGATCTGTCCTGCTTAATCCCTCTGCCCCAGCTACAATTTGGATTATGGCTTGCTTTTGTAATTCATTCTTACAGATTCAACTTCCATGATACCATCCTTTCCTGGTTCTCTCTCACTTCACTTAACAGTCCTTCCTTTCTAATGACAGAAAGGGGGTTTGATAGGTGACAACTACATCACTGTCAGGGGGATTTGCAAAGCAATGATCTCATAAATTACAAGTGATTGTGAAAGGTTATCTGAGTCTCTTCCCTGCCCCCCCAAATTTGGAAATTCTCTTGTAAGACAAAAAACAAACGTAAATCAGCCGGAGAAAGACAAATATGATATGATTTCACTCACATGTGGAATTTAAGAAATAAAACTGATGAATATAGGAAAAGGGAAGGAAAAGTACGATAAAAACAGGGAGGCAAACCATAAGAGACTCTTTAACTATAGGGATCAAACAGGGTTGCTGGAGGGAAGGTGGTAGGGGATGGGCTAATTGGGTGATGGACATTAAGGAGGGCACGTGATATGATGAGCACTGGGTGTTGTATGCAAGTGATGAATCACTACGTTCTACCCCTGAAACTGATAGTGCACTATGTTAACTAAATTGAATTTAAATAAAAAATTTTTTTAAAAAAGTATAATGAAAAGAGGATGCAGTGCAGTTGTAGACCCACCCATTTGCTAAGGAAATTGCTTATCCTCTCCAAGTCCATTTCCTTATTCTACAAAATGGGGATAATTATATCTACATCATAGCTGTTGTATGGATCAGATGATTAAGTGAAATAACATACATGCAGATGTTCTGCCTTGAAAAAGCACTATCAATGCAAAAATTATTGCTAATTTGGCTATGAAGGTACAGATTACCTTATTTTATAAATCTGTTTTGAGTTTATTTTTAGTTACACCTGCATCCAAGCAGAGTATTGTGTGCATGCAGATTACTCACTGAACTAACTTAACATATAAACATGTGGCCGAAGAGTGCTAACTTCCCAAGTACCGTCAATGAGACTTGTCTGCTCTGGTCTCCTAGAGTTCTACTCTTGAAGTTTCTTTGATAGGTGACAGCTTTAGGGCTTACCATTCAGCGCAGGTTCCATCCACTAGATAGCAACACATTTGTTTGTCAAACTTATGTATATTCTCTCTCTTTCCAAAAACTACTAGAGGCAGGGCAGGTTTATTTTAAGCAGCAATCTACAGGCAGAGTCGTAAGGCAGATCTGTTCTTTCATGTGCCTTCCTTTAGCTAGATAGCAAGTATAAGAACGCAGCATTGACCCTGGTCATTTTAGCGGCAGTTCTCGGAGTTCTGTTCCACAGCATTGCCCAAGGAATAAACACTGTGTTATCTACTGCATGGATAGACCTTGTAATCGATAGTAATCATCTTAATGACTTAATAACCAAATCAGATCTGAAATCCCACCATACTCCCATGTCCAGCCGCTTTACTTTCCCGTTGATTGTTTGATTGTGCATAAATATATTATCTGTAGATTTTTCACATCAGACCATTTTCATTGAGATGTCCCTTACCCCCATTCTTATCTTTCAGCCCTTAATTTCTCAAGGAATGTAAACTAATTTGAATAAATAGCTGAAGTTGGGGGAGGGGTTGATAAAGATAATTCTTCTCCATACATAGACTATATTACAATGGAAAATGGCATTTAAAATCTGTGCTACTTCTTTCCTCTTTGACCAGATTTGTTAGGTTTTAGTAATGTGCCCAAGAATTCTGTTCGTTGTGGTGGGGCTCAGCCTCACCCTAAGTGTGTCACTCCTCATCTGACATTCTTTCTACTGTCCCATTTTGTCCTTCTGCTGTTGTCATCACAACCTGATTCTTGTGTTACATAATATCCCTGATTTCTTTGGATGATATTCTCAACAAATATCACCAGGATGTAAAAGTTTTAGGATAGACTATGCACAGAGCACAGCATTTTTGTATACAATACCTTGTATCTATTTCCTGTAGTGACCCATTCATCTGCGGTTGTTCTGTAGGTCCCTGCACGACTCCAGATGCTTTGATTCCTTTGCTGAAGGGTTTCATAATCTAGTGAGTCAAGATTTCTTCACTTATCCCAGACTTCTTTTAAATATACAGCCAACAGACAAATATTGATGAACATGCAAGAATTTAAGATACAGAATTTTTAAAAGCCCTTACTAAAGAAATTATCAAAAGACAGATTTCAGCCAAAACAGGGAGGTAAGTGGAGAATCTTTGGCAAAGAGACTGTGGCATCTCAGCATCAAATTCACTGTGCTTTGTGAGCCTAAAAAGAGAAAGTGATTGCCACAGAATGTCAGTGTCATAAATTCTGACAATGTAGAAATAATGAAGACTAGGTGAGAGGAAGAGTAGAAAAGGTGAGAGGTGTAGTGTATGCATGCTAATATCTTCAGATTTTATTGCTGGGAGACAAAAACTATCAAAACAAAGCTATAAGTATATTTAATGGTTAAAAAAAGCAATAAACATTGTAAAATCAAAAGTGTGGGAGGATGGTAGAGAGGTAATTCAAATATTCTTGTTTATCATTGCTGATATTAGAGTTAGTACAGCCATGTTTATGTAGTTATACATAAAGTAACCACAAGAATAGAACCTTTCTAAGTAATCATATAAAATAAAGAACATAAAGCAAAAAGCAAAGACCATAATGTGAAAGATTTTTTTTTTTAAGACTTTATTTATTTATTTGACAGAGAGAGACACCGCGAGAGAGGGAACACAAGCAGGGGAGCGGGAGAGGGAGAAGCAGGCTTCCCGCTGAGCAGGGAGCCCGATGCGGGGCTCGATCCCAGGACCCTGGGATCATGACCTGAGCCGAAGGCAGACGCCTAACGACTGAGCCACCCAGGCACCCCGTGAAAAAATTTTTTTTTTTTTTTTTTTTTTTTTATAAGAGTTTTTTTTTTTTTTTTTTTTAAAGATTTTATTTATTTATTTGAGAGAGAGAGAGAATGAGAGAGAGAAAGCACATGAGAGGCGGGAGGGTCAGAGGGAGAAGCAGACTCCCCGCCGAGCAGGGAGCCCGATGCGGGACTCGATCCCAGGACTCCAGGATCATGACCTGAGCCGAAGGCAGTTGCTTAACCAACTGAGCCACCCAGGCGCCCTGAAAGATTTTTTTTAAATGACACTACAGAAGCTGAGAAAGTGAAATTTTTTAAAAAGTCATTTAAAAATGTAAAATACAGTTGATCCTCATTATTCGCAGATTCCATATTTGTAAATTTACTTAGTAAAATTTATTTGTAACCTCAAAATCCATATGGGTGGCACTTTCCATTATTTGTAGGCGTGAGCAGCATGGTGAAAAATTTGAGTTGCAAGCTAAGGTTGAAAAAGGTTTTAGTCTGCCTTTTAATTTCAGCTCTCATATTGTAAACAATTATTTCTAAGAAATATGTATTAACCAAGGTGTTTTTAAACAGAAACATATAAAACAAGGTTATATATTGATTGATTGACAAAAATGTGACCAGAGGCTCACAAGAACCTGCATTTTCCTGCATATTCACTAATTCATTGTTGGAAACAACTTTATAGAATGTAACTACCACTAATGAGAATCGACTATACTAAGGGTTGAATCTAACACAAGATGTGCAATATTTCTACACTGAAAACTAAAATGCCTTGCTGAGAGATATATCATATCTCTAAATATATGGAGAGATATAACAATATTTGTAGATCAGAAAACTCAGTATTGTGTCAGTTCTTCCCCAAATTACTTGTAAATTCAATACAATCCCAATCAAAATTCCAGTAGTTTTTTTTTTTTTTTTAGAAATTGACAAGCTGATTCTAAAATTCATTTGCAGAAACCTAAAAACAAAAATAGTTTTGAAAAAGAACAGGATTGGAACACTCATGCTAACTTCAAGACTTTTTTTTTTTTTAAAGCTGCAAGAATCAAGACAGTGTGGTATTGATTCTTGTAAATAGATCAACAGAATAGAGTCCATAAATTGACCCAGATATATATGTTGATTTTCAACAAAGGTGCAAAGGCAATCAGTTGAAAAAAGATAGCCTTTTAAACAGATGGTGCTGGAACATTTGGATATCCATATGCAAAATGTGGTTTTTTGATCCATACCTTCTACCAGATCAAACATTAGATCAAAATGGATGATAGACTTAAATCTAAAACTTCTAAAAGGAAACATAGAAAACTTTTCTGATTTTGGATTAGACAAAGATTTCTTAGATTCAAAAGCATGATTTATAAAAGAACAAAATAATTAGATGTAAAAATTAAGAACTTCTACTCTTTTGAAGAAACTGTTCAGAGCATGAAAGATGAGCTACAGAGTGGGGGGATATACTTGCAAATCATACATCTGGTAAAGGATTTGTATTCAGAATATATAGAGTTCTCAAAACTCAATAAGAAAACCTAATTTTTAAAAATCAGCAAGAGGGCGCCTGGGTGGCTCAGATGGTTAAGCGTCTGCCTTCAGCTCAGGTCATGATCCCAGGGTCCTGGGATCGAGCGCCACATCGGGCTCCTGGCTCAGCTGGGAGTCTGCTTCTCCCTCTCCCTCTGCCTCTCCCACTGCTCATGCGCTCTCTCTCTCTCTGTATCTCTGTGTCTCAAATGAATAAATAAAATCTTTAAAAATAAATAAATAAATAAATAAATAAATAAATAAATAAATAAAATAAAAATCAGCAAGAGATTTGAAAACTTTCCAAAGAAGATAGAGATGGCAATTAGTACATGAAAACCTTCTCAGTGTCATTAGGGAAATATAATTAAAACCACAATGAGGTCTCACTACAGACTCATAGGATGACTAAAATGGAAAGATGACCATACCAAGGGTTGGCACGATGTGGAGCCCCTGGAGCTCCCATTCATTGCTGATTGGAATGGAGAATGCTACAATCAATTTGAAAAATGATTTGGCAGTTTCTGAAATAGTTAAACGTATACTGGGGTGCCTGGGTGGCTCAGTCAGTTGAGCATCCAACTCTTGGTTTCGGCTCAGGTCATGATCTCAGGGTCCTAGAATCAGCTGTGTTGGGCTCTGCATTCAGTGGGGAGTCTACTTGAGGAGTCTCTCCCTCTCCGTCTGCCCCTCCCCCTACTCATGCATGCTCTCTCTCTCTCCCTCCCTCTCTCAGATAAATAAATCCTTAAAAGAAGATGTATATTATTCATTGTTCTTTATTTATGAGTACCTTATAAATAATAATATTGTATCCTTTGTTAACAATGCAGTGTTGACAGTAGTTATTAATCATATCTGACGTGTAGGTGTTCTTTCCTGATAACTTTTTTAAATTAATAAATTTTATTTTAAGAGCAAAAATAAAGTTATACCTACCATGTGTCCAGCTATTCTACTCATAGGTATTTCCCCAAGAGAAATTAAACTATATGTTTATACAAACACGTCTACATAAATGTTCATAACAGCTTGGTTTGCAGTAGCCCAAAACTAGAACTAACTTGATGTCCATCAACAGATGAATTGTATGAACAAATTGTAGTATATCCTTTAAAGGGAAGACTACTACCCAGTAATAGGTAATAAACTGTTGATACATACAGCAACGTGAAGGAATCTCAAAATAATGATGCTAAATAAAAGAAGACAGACCCCCCCAAAAAAGTACATAATTTAAGTTTCCATTTCTTTAATTCTAGAAAATGCAAACTAGTCTGTAGTGGCAGAAAACAGTTAATTGGATGCCTGGGCATGAGGAAGGGGCTGGAAGGGAAGATTGAATTATAGAGGAGCATGGTGCAACCACTTCTGTGGTTTATGGAAATGTACATTATTTTGATTATGATGGTGGTTTTATAGGTATATAAACATGTCAAAACTTATTAAATTATACATTTTAAGTAGATGCAATTTATTGTGTCTCAATTATACCTCAGTAAAGCTGTTTTTAGTAAGACTAGTAGCAATACAAGCAGAAAATATAGCATTTATCTTGTACTTACCAATAAACATTAATGTTCTAAATGTACATATTAAAAGAATTGGATCACATCGAAAAAAATACAATTACAGGCTGTGTATAAGATACATCTAAAAGTGGTTTAGACTGAGGGTAAAATTATGGAGAAGAACATACCGATGAAATTCAAAGAATGCAGAACTTACAATCTTTTAGAATAAGTTAATGGTAAAAGTATTAAGTCAAAGAAGGGTTCTATATAATGAAAAGGGGTACAACCCAATGAACTCCTAAGAGTTATGATTATTATATATTAAATAACCTAATTTCCTCAAAACATATAGACAGTGCATAGAAAAAAACAAATTTTATGTGATATGTGTATAATATGACCTTTACACTAAAAACAGAAACTGTCTTCTTTATAAACACTATTCAGACAAGTTGTTTAAGTAATATTTTTAAACCTTAAAAGTAAAATCAGAAGTGTGCTAAAGAAAAATAGAAAATTCTTTGCTTTATCTGAGAGTGAGGAAAGCCTTTCTAATTATGAAGTAAACTCTGGAAACCATAAAAACAAATTTAAAAAGTTTTACTGTGTAAACTTGTAAAAAAAAAAATCTACATGGCAAAAAGAAAATCTTAGGTAAAGTAAAAACTCAAATGAGTAGGGAAATTTGGAATTCATATAGCCAACAATGAAGGTAATCTCTTTAATATATAAAGAGTGCCTACAAATCAATAAGAAAAAGACTAATATTCCAAAAGAGTAATGGGCAAAGTATGTAAATGGTTCATAGTAAAGAAAAAGGGATGACTTTTAAGCATTTTAAAACATGTTTAGCTTCACTTATAATAGTAGAAATGCTTAGTGAAAGCACAATGACATCATTTTTCACATATCCGATAGTGGAGACCATAACAATTACTCCCTATGTTGGTGAGGAAAACACACTCATATCTGGTAAGAATTCAAATTGGCTTAACTTCTATGAAAAGTAATTTGACAATAACTTTTTATATACCATTTAATCCAATAATCTTATTTCTAGGAATTTATCCTATAGCTCTATCTCCCTATATGCAAAAGGAATAAATAAATAGGGAAAAAATTTATTAATTTATTAGAAAAGTCAGTCTACATTTGTACATCAAAAAGAATGAGTCAGCACTAGTAGCTAGGCACTGTGTAATATGCTGTCATTTTTTAATATATCTACTATGTTAGTATAGCCATAGATTTTCCCTGAAAGGATACACAGGAAATTGGTAATAACGCCTCTCGCTATGCTTGAGGCCTGGAATTGGAAGGAGCATACTAATTTACTGTAACATTTGGTACTTTGTGCACATATTACCAATGAAAAATATCCTTTGCCTTACAAATCAATCGAGAACCTGGAAGACCCTATATGATTAAATTATCCAATAAAGATTTTGAATGTTTTAGTAATAAAAAATAGCTGAATATAATAATTATTACATGTTGGGCACTGTATTCTGGGTCCTTTACAAACATCTGAGTTTTTCCAACAACTCTTTAAGGTAGTTGCAGTACTTTACAGGTAAAGAAATAGATTCAGAATATGGCCTAAGGACACGCAGATAATAAGGGCCCTTTTAAGAAGTTCAGTTGAATTAGGATTGAGAAGTAACATCCAAATAGACATCCAAACTTCTCCCAAAAGCATTTATGGATGGCTTGTGTGTGTGCTGGTAGGTACACATGTCAGGTACATTATGTTTTCTTATACTTCCAAGGAAAGACAGCCATCGTCTTACTCAAAATTTTGTGGATTAGGATTGGAACTTGTATGATTCCAGCAGGCTACACATCTTGAAAATACCAGCTGCCAAGATAAATGTTGTCGTTTGAGAGTAAATATTGTCATGTTTCTGTATAACTATGATGTGGCCTTATTGAATTTTAAATCTAGGCCAAGCCATAAAAATAAAAATCAAAAGTAAAATGAGGGGAAAAATTTGAAATATTACCCCTCCCCCTTTTAACCTAACATCTTTTAAATGAGGACTTTTGCTTCTATCACAATAATCCATAAGGTTTGGTATTTTGAGCAAGGGTAAATTTCAGCCTTTTTAGTCTTCACTACTCAAGGGATCATTTTGACTGTTGATAAACTGGCCTACATATTAAAATACATCTTTGTGTATCTTAATATAAAGATACTGTTTTGCCCAGTAAATGCATTACTTAAAAAGAAGTATGTAAATGGAATTACTGAACAATGTATCTTTTTCAGCTTAGTCATTTGCACGATGCTTTGTTTTTCCTTATAAGTCGTATTTATTCAGGCTCATTCTTTCAATTAGCTTTGTTTCCTGTGGCAAGTAGCTCCCTGTGTCTGCAAATACTTATTCAGATAAGTAAACATGTTGCAGCAGACAGATTTCATATGCCTCCTTTAGAGTGTTGTCCATTGACTGGTTAAGTATCTCTCCATAAAGCTTACCAGCTCCTGTTCTTCCGTAAGACTGCAGTTAGGCTTTGCAGTCTGACTTAAGGTATATGGCAGTAAGAAATCCCATCTTTGTTTTAATTTTCACTGAAATATCTTCATTTCTTCCCATGCTCCTTCTTGTTCGCATCTAGAACCATAAACTGTTCAAAAGCAAAAGTACTGCTTTTTTGAAGAATGACTTTGTTGGAGGTCAGTTTCTCCAAGTGTGGCCCCCACTCTTCAGGTTACCGTGGATGGGGTGGTCCTTGCTGTGGGGTTGACTCTGGGTACCAGCGGTTCTGACATGTGCTGTGTGCGTGGAGACCGATGAAGCTCCAGAGTTGCCTGGCCCCTGCGGGACTGTATCCCTCCTGCATCCTCTCCTTCTGTGCGGGAGCTGCTTCTTAATCCATATGGAAAGATGTCTGCAGTAAAGTGTGCACTTTGAAAGTCACCATAAGAAATACGCTGTCACTTATGGTGACTAGTACCCAGAATGGGCTTGGTAATGTGAGCATGTTATGTATACTAATGTGTGACCTAGCCACCACGTTCCTGTGTGGGAAAACTGCACTTCAGCCCTATTTCCCAAAAGAGAGGAGATAAGATAACTAATAGAAGAGGAGATTGCATATTAGGCAGCTTAGTAGGTTCTAAAGGTACCTATTATGTGAAATAATCAATGCAGACTGGAAGCTGACCGTTCACTAGTTCTGTACTTTGTGATAAAATGTGACTGAAGCAATGACCTTGCTGAGACAACGTTGACCTTCCTGGACACAGGACCAACACTTGTAAGATGATAAAACTGAGGCACAGAGCCCTTAAATATCTTGTCCAGATGGCACGTGGGGATTCATCTTGACCCGTGCTGTTAACCTTGCAGGATACTGCCTGAATGAAGGCTGATTTGGAAAGACAGGAGTTCTTGCACTTGAGGAGCTTTTCATCCAATGTAAGTGGTAGAATCCCTTCGGGACAGGTCTCCCCAAGGCATGTGAGTGTGTTCTTGTCTACCTCTCCAGCTGCAGCCCTTGACGGTTCATATTTTCTGAACTCTGTCTGAGGTCCTCTCTTGTGACTTGTCCCACTGACCACATCCAGCTTCCTTATAATTAGGAGTGACTACAAATTAGAAACAGGTTCCCCTCCAAGGTTCGTATCTTCTCTGGCATCTGTGTTTGCTGGATTGATGGACCACGTTCCCCCTCACCCACCCACCCAGCCCATGTCCAGACTGCATGCAGTAAGTTCTCTGCCAGGGTTCATCACATAGCTCAGTGAGCCGATCCTAGGCAGGTGTGGGAGTGGCCCAGTGCCAAGTTCAAAGCCATTGCCTCTAACAAACAGGCTTATCTTTTTTATTTATTTATTCCATGAAACACTGTTGATTTTGATGAAATCCAAGTTAGCACCTTGCGACTTTCTAATCGTACCCATGGTTCAGACGCTTGTTTGAAATATGGCTCTTTGAAAAGAGAATATTTTAAAGTGTGTGTTCATGCAAAATAAATTATGAATTCCTTTAGCCACCTCTTCTCTTTAGAAATAGCACTCATACATATTTTATACATAAATTGACAAGGATGGCAGAGACCTCATCTTCCCTGTAGCAATTTGAGCCAGACTGATTGAGGATTTATTGCCTAATTATACTTGTCAGCCTGACATAAAAGTCATTAGTTCTGGAAAAACATGTTTGTCATACTGGGATTATCTCTAATTAATACAGTCAATATCGAACATATATTTAAAGCCAAACAGAATGGTAATCTCCAAAGCGTATGTTCCTGGACTACAATGAACTGATGGTAAACCCCTTTGGGTCACAAAGCAGTGCTCTAAGAGTAGGTTTGTATTTGAGAAGAGGAAATGCCATGTTGTACCTCGTTCCCTCGGCTTTGAATACAGTGAAATCCGTGCCCTGGCACTAACTCCCACTGCCGATGAATGATAAATGTAACTAAAGAGCTCATGGAATTTGGCTGTCACTGGTGAGTGACTGGACCAGGACTCAAACGTGGGGTCCAGTGTGTGGTTTTCCCAGCATCAGAATCCACTGACCAAGTTGATCTCTGCAGTGTCCACACGTGGTCTTATTCCCCTTTCCTAAAGCACACGTGAACTTGGAAGTCAGCGGGATAAACCAGGCAGTCCAATGAGGCAACCGTCTAGCGGGAATGGCTGCTTCTGCCCAGTGCCCAGGCGTGTGCTGGGTTATTGATGGTCATTGCAGTGAGGTGATGCAGAGCTGGGGACCTCCCAGGGCAGCGGTCATGCGCCCCGCCGCACGGCCCCGGCATCCTCGCGGACATGCTGCTCTGGATGGTGAAATCATTCCGCTCTTTCCAAGCTGCTGCACAGTTCACGGCAAACTCATTCATATGCTCCTACGTGGGCCCGCCTCTGCCATAAACATAAGTGTCAGAAGTTGGTTCTGGACATCCAACAATCCAACAATTGGTTGGATGGACAGAAAAGGTTCAGTTCATTGGCCCTATTCAGTCCTATCCCAAAATGGTTTCCATTATGTTTTTCCATACCAATTAAGATGTTTCCACAGTGATAGACCCTGTCATAGAATACTTGTGTTTAGTAACCAGAATGGCTGTGAGAGGTCAGTGTTGTTATTTATCCATTTTTATCAGGTCTTTGTGCAGTAATCATTTTTGCATAGCTATTTATTTAAATCATGGGATGGACTAAAATATTAACTTGCAAATTAGAACTAGCATGGAAAGTGGCAGAAAATAAACTTGCCATAAACATGCAGAAAAATTGGCCAGGGAGCCTATATTTCTCTACGCTGCCTCAGTAAAGAGTGCTGAGATGTGGACATCATTTAGAAGGCTGTTGGGAACACAAGCTCACAGGTTTCTTGGCAGAACCCAGAAGACAAAGGCATCACTGGCTTCCCGAGTCGAGTGTGCAGGACATTTCCTAGGACTGTTCCCGTTGGGTAGGCTGTTAGATCACCTTCGACTTTTTCCTGAGATGTTTTGTTGGAAACTGAAGGGGAGGGGGTGCCACGAACAGCCTCACAGAATATCACTATCTTTGGACACGTGATGCAAAGCTCTTCAGAGCAGCTCCGTGAACATTTGAGATGTATTTGGAAAAGGTTCCTTCGGTGTGTAAGCCACACCAGGTGTCTGGCCCCCTCTTTGGAAAGGCAAACCCAACCCTAATTATATCTACTCATGGAGGAGACTCTGCAGGGTACTGCTGTTTCCAAAACCACGGTCATTTGATGTAGTCAGACTCTGTGTGGCCCCGGAGCAGGGACTGCCGTCCTGTCAGAGTTGACATCCGGGATGTCTAGACAAGGGAGATTATTAAACTCTTGAGTCATTTGGTTCTAAAACACATTAATAGAAAAATTAGATGTGGATTTGAAGAAGAATTTGGTTACATTTCATTTGAAACTCAGGTTCACACACTTACACAACAAACACTATATTCCCTTAAATGAGATGGACTCTAGTAAGGCATGCCCCCACTGGTGTACATGATATTTGTGGTTTGCCGAAGTTTGGCTTCGTAGTATCTAACGTAACTAGTGATTTTTTTCTCCTTCTAGTCTAGTATCCCTTCTATTCCTGATGCCAATGCGTAAGGACCGAAAATTGCCCACGTGACGTGCTCGGTAGCTTTGCCTCCCCCTGAGAATGCTTTGAATACCTTCCAGATTCCTTTTATGTGTTAATCTATAAATATTAATTTTAAATACTGATACAAAGCTTTGTTTACATCTCATCCAGCAACTGAAGGATATCACAGTAAAAATACATATTTGCTCAAACCACAGACAGCTGCCTCTTAGCCTGCATTCAGGAGCATAGGACGCTGCCGTGGGCAGCCTAACCTCTGCTCTGTGTGGAGGCTCTGGGCTACCCGCTCTGGCCACACACCTAATCCCATACCCTTGGGCAGGGGTAAGGGGAATACACAGATAGCCATAACATCTTAAGTGATGAGTTACATGAGACAGACAAAATGCTCGGACACTAGTAGGCTTTGAAAACTGGCCCAGTTGCCTTTTGCTGTGTGGTAAATTAGTAGCTTAGCAAAACCCATTCGATTTTGTTCATAATTCTGTGAATCGGGAATTTGGGGCAGGGCACACATGGGTCATTTGTCTCTGATCCACATGGTGGATTTTGGGGCAGTTGGAACCAGAGGATCCACTCCCAAGGAGGCTTCTTCGAAGTCTTCTATATCTGGGTCTTGGTGCTCTGTGGCTTCCCTCTCTCCCCATGGCATTTCGGGCCGCAGGGCCTCACCTTGTAGTATGGTGGCCTCTGGGTAGTTAAGCTTCTTCTGTGGGGGCTCGGGACTCCAAGAGCAAGTGTTCCAGGGTGCTAAGGAGAAGCTGTCAGTCTTCTTCTGATCCAGCCTTGGAAGTAGTCCCATATGTCGCTTCTTGTGCATTCTGTTGGTCAAGCTAGTTCCTAAGGGCAACCCAGATTCAATAAAGACAAATTAGATGATGCCTAGTCATCTCCAGAGCAGAAAGCTCTGGTCTGTAAAAGAGCTGGTCGTAGAACTCCTTTGGGGAATAAATCAGTTTTGCGCAACAACTGTTTTGTATTTGAGGAGAAAGCCTGAAATGTAACACATTGTTTTTCTATTTGTATTTGATTTTTGCCTTAATGCAGCAAAATCAATGCTCCTGGCTTTAATCATGATGATAATGCTAATTGTGCATGGACAACGGTGGCAAGAGAGGGCTGTTGTAAGTAGGGGTGGCTGGAAATACGATTGTACCATTGACTGAAATAGGAACCCCAGGAGGAGAAAAAGTTAGGACCAAACAGTATAGTGATGCTTTTACACCACAAGGAACAAAATACCCAACTAAAAGCAGCCTTAAAACCCCCCTTTTTCTCTCAGAAGTAGTCTGGAGCGGGTAGCTCCAGATGTGGTTCAACTCACAGATGTCAGGGCTCGGTCCACTTCCCTGAGAGTCTCTTGGCTTCCTGTCATGGTGCTAGATGACCACCTCCACTCTAAATATCACGGTACTATTATAGTAACAGAGAAAGGAAAGAATCTCTCCTGACGGCTCCCAGCCTCAAGCGGCCCACACCAGAGTTCTCCAAAGTCCCACTGGTCAGGGTTGGGTCACATTTCCACATGCTAGCTTCAGAGCCTAGGAGAGCTGGTATTGGCATTTTCAGGCTTTTTCACGGGAAGCCAGCTCAGCTAGAAGGGAGAAAGTCATTAGGTAGGTAACCAACGATGTCTGTCACAATGATGAATTCCATTTTCTCTCCCTACACAGTTGATAAAGGCTCACTTAGCAGCCTTACAGAGCTTGAATTAGATAGGCTAAGTCCTAACTGTAATAAATTAGTATTTTCTAGAAGCCAGTTAGTTTCTCAGTGGGCTTTTCCCTTCTGCTCTGTGACTGAGAGCTGATCCCACTGCTTCATAACAAATGAATGATTTGATTATTTTCCTCTTCCACAATTTGAATGAAAACTCTGTGGCTGTCATGAAGACATGTATCCATCCTGTTACGCATCTGCAGGATTGCCTTTCCAGTATCATTACATATTTGATATCTCTGTATGTGCTTTTAGATATGTACCTACCACCTTAGAGGAGCAAGAAAATTCTGTAGACATTATGAGCTGTGTTTGTTTTACAGTCTGGGGGCTCAGAAAAGTCCCTGACATTTAGTCTGAGTTGAACCGGGACAACCAATTCTAGCTCCCCTGGGTAGCAGAGGCAGGCTGAGCTGAGCAGACCCTGTGACAGAAGTAAAGCTAAGAAAGGAAGAAACTGTCTTGGCTCAGAAGGGGCTGAGCTTGGGCAACTGGGATTGCAGGGTAATACGTATACACACTTGTACATTATATCCAGAATATCTGCAATGATTGACTATCTAAGCTGGGTAAAGCTGGAATCCTTTATTCTGTGGATCCTTTATTCTGTAATTGTAATTGTCTAATCTGTAATTGCACAAATGTGATTTTTCACCCCATAAAAATCACATGCCATAAATTTAAGCTGAGGTGTCCCTGTGGGTACCTTTGTGAATGAAAAGGAGGGGAGGGGTAGGGAGACATGAAGAAGGAAGCTCTAAATCTCATCTTCTGTCTATAGCAGTTCATTTAGTCCTCTGACATTGGTTGAAAGCCTACCACGCCCTCAGTGCTGGGGATGGAAGAACAGATAAAGGTACTCACAGTGCTGAGAGCGAGGGGGAGAGAGAGAGAGAGACACTACATCCCTGCCCTGCTCCACCCCCCCCCCCCCCCCAGCACAGTAGAAAAGCAGATACGGGAGATCAGCACAATCCACCAGGCAAGCTAGTTGGGCTGGTTTTCCTTACAATTTTAAAGTGTCTCGTTTCCAAGTTTGAGTTGGTATAATAAAAATTACATTATGTTACAGTAATTGTGTTTGAACTACATTACAGTGAGTGCCAGGAGAAGGCCTTACCTACCTTCCTGTATGATATTTCAGAAATAGGTTTCAAAGCCACTTGTTACCTTGGGGAAATTTGTGTTTCCAAAATACCTGCAATGATTGACTCAAGTCAGTGAATCTGTAATTTACTAGAAGCTGAATTTCCAAAAGTCCTATTTTAAATGTTAGAAGTGTTGTTGAAAAAACTGGTACCTCTAACCAGAGAAGAGTGTAATGATGCCTTAGATACTTGCCAGAAAGAAAGCAAAAACAGACTTCAAGCTTAAACTCTCTTCTGATTCCCCCCCCCCCGCCACTGACCAAATTTGGCCCCACTCTTGGCTTTAATATGAACACAAGATCATGCGAGCCCAATTTGTGTCATCAAGGGCTGTCTGCATCTCTCCATTTGTTTCTGAGGATGCCACCGATGGCCTCAGGGGGCCTGGTTTGGACTGCCACCTTTTGCTCCAAATCCCAGTC
This sequence comes from Neomonachus schauinslandi, assembly GCF_002201575.2. Taxonomy (NCBI): domain Eukaryota; kingdom Metazoa; phylum Chordata; class Mammalia; order Carnivora; family Phocidae; genus Neomonachus; species Neomonachus schauinslandi. The sequence continues at coordinate 42,389,568 of NC_058411.1, read as the reverse complement.
CTGGCTTAATTCCCAGTCTTCTGAGGGCCAGCTCCCCACCATGCTTCTCCTCCCCGTGGGTGCAGCCTGACACGCCGCCAGCTCTCAGGACCCTGTCCTGGCAGGCCCGCTCTCCTGGCTTGGCCCTAACAGAGGGAAATCACTACGAGAACTAGAAGCAATGGAGAGGTTGCTGTCACTCCAATTCTGAAGTTCCATGGCCATCCCTCCCACAGGGGAGTGTACTGAGTGTATTACCTGTTGGTTCAGAGCCATTCAGTTTCTCCCTGCAGAATCTCTTTTCCCACTTCTCCATCTTCCCTACATCCAGAAGCTTCTGGAACATGGCCTGCCCGTGGTACTTTCTTAATCAAAAAGTCTCAGAGGGGCGCCTGGGTGGCTCAGTTGGTTAAGCGACTGCCTTCGACTCAGGTCGTGATCCTGGAGTCCCGGGATCGAGTCCCACATCGGGCTCCCTGCTCAGCAGGGGGTCTGCTTCTCCCTCTGACCCTCTTCCCTCTCGTGCTCTCTGTCTCTCATTCTCTCTCTCTCAAATAAATAAATAAAATCTTAAAAAAAAAAAAAGTCTCAGAAAAAGCATTTCCCTAACCCGAAAGTGCTCACCTTTCCTAACCCTGGTCATTCACACTGAGCCGCATCTGCCTGCGTAAAAAGCGGGTAGAAGTTTGAAGTTGTAAGTTTTAAGGGGGCTCACCATTCAAGGTGTCCTGGATCAGGCATACAAGGCTTCCGAGTCCCTGTGCTTTCTCCCCTGTTGGGGATGGCCAGGCAGGGGTCAGCCTAGGTTTTGTGCTCCCCTGTACCGTGAGCAGTCCCTGGGTATGGCTTCTCTATCAGTAGCCTCTTTCATGTGCTGTGGGGGCTTATATTAACCTGAGCCACAAGAATAGTTTGAGTAAAACGTGTCAGAAGAATTGGGTGAACCAACGACGTAGGGCCTGTAAAATGGCTATTTCTGGTGTTTCCTGGAGGGGTGCAGAAGTGTCTGTGGGGTCGCATGCCCAGGACTGTGCCAGGTAATGGGGTGAGCACAGCGAGACCTCCCGGGGCACTAGTTTCCCAGCAAGTTTGGAAATGTTTAGATGTTAAAACCAGTCAGCATAGGAGGAGAATAAAAAATTACAATAATTTTCAGGTAAAACGTTATAATAGGAGAAACTTCACTGCAGGGTGCTCTCCCACACGTCTCCAAGGTTCAGGTGACTTTCTTCCAGTTAAAGCAACTGTTCGAGAAACACTGTACTTAAGGAGGTACAATCAGGGGCGCCTGGGTGGCTCAGTTGGTTAAGCGACTGCCTTCGGCTCAGGTCATGATCCTGGAGTCCCGGGATCAAGGCCCACGTCGGGCTCCCTGCTCAGCGGGGGGTCTGCTTCTCCCTCTGCCCTCTTCCCTCTCGTGCTGTCTCTCATTCTCTCTCTCTCAAATAAATAAATAAAATCTTTAAAAAAAAAAAAGAAAAAGAAGGTACAATCATACAAAAATGTATGACATTTTAAAAGGGAGTTCTGTTATGGCACTTGTGAACTCCTGATTTTGCGGATATTTCTTATTTTATGTAATATATGTGTCATGAAACTTGTGTTTCGAGTTGAGATATTTGTAAATTGGATACTTTTAAGTGCAACAGATACTTTTTAAGGAAACCAAAATTAGTTTATAAATAATCACCCCGATTGTTAGTTTTATAAGTTTCAGTTTAATAAAATTATTTTTCCTAAAGTGGGTGTTTTCACTTAACTATAATATAAACATCCATTTATCTTGAAAATAGCTATTAGTTAGGCTTTCAAAAAATGTCACTTATGTCAATACCATTAAATTTATCTAACTCAGACCAATGAAAATTTAAGACTATTTTTGTTAGTGACGTTTTTTGTTAGTCTAAGAAGCCTTTTGTAGATATCTGGCCATATTAAATATTTAAATTATTTCTAATACTTGTATTGTCTTAATGAAGCACGTAGAACAAAACAGTTCAGTCACAAAGTTCCTCAGGGCAGATGATTAAATAACCATGAGAGTAGCCAAGCTAACTTCAAAGTTGATTTGGAATGTTGTACTACTTTTTGCTCTAAGCAATTATATTAGTCAAATATAAATGTTCAGAGTACATTTTCATTAACATGCTTTATATGTCCAGCTACTTCCAAATGCTCTCTTGGTCCTCATACAGTGTCATTATTCAATAAATGTTTAATAGAAAGGCTCATTAAAATTTTATTTATTATACTTAATGTAAAAGAGTAGAAGTGAAGATAAATTAGGTTGAAGTGGAATGGATAAAATGTAATTGAAATAATTTGGAGTACAATTTAAATAAACTTTGTTAATTTGGAAGTCTTAAAAGTGTGTGACCACAGCTTAAGATGCGTTCAAATATATCATTATGAAGAAAATAAGAATATTGTATTACTGGTTTGTAGGTTCTTTAAGGAAGGCTATTAGCTTTAGTCTAAAAATAGAAAAGATAAAATTAACTTAGCTTTCTTTTTTATTAACTTAGTAAATGTCTGGGTTAAGCAACTACTTATACTCTGTTATACATCTTATGTAAATGTATGATCACTGGCTAGAATAATGTATAGATATCTTTATAGAACACTTACGTTTTTTTCACTGACTTTTTTTAGCTAGATTATAATCTCTATTGCATGGGGAAAATATAACAAAATGTCATTGACTGAACTGCTGTAGTGTTGAGATAAACTTTAAATTTTTAAATAAACCCTATTAATCTAAAAACTCAATCACTGAGTTAAGGTAATATGGAGAAAGTATATGTTTTTTCAGAAATATGATTAAATTAAATCTTGCAAACTAGTAAATTAACTTTGATTTGGCTTAAATATTGTTCATACAAAGATAGAGGGTTGGGTAAAGCCAGAGTTGTGACTGTTAACTTCTCTGTAATTCAGGGCACAGCAGGGACAGGTTCTGACTTTCTTTTTTTTTAAGATTTTATTTATTTAGAGAAAGAGAGAGTGAGCAGGGGAGGGGCAGAAAGAGAGGAAGAGAGAGAATCCTCAAGCAGACTCCCGGCTGACCGCGGAGCCCGAGATGTGGGGCTCGATCTCACGACCCTGAGATCATGACCTGAGCTATAATCAAGAGTCGGCCACTTAACCAACCTGAGCCACCCAGGTGCCCCAGGGACAGGCTCTGACTTTTTTTAAAAAAAGAAAAACTGTTGGCTTGTATTGGTTTTGCTGGTAGAGTGATATTTGTTAACTACAAGAATTGTGATTAAGTTGTTGAAATGAGATTTTACTGAATTTTTATATGTGTTTATTTCATTATTAGGCTATCAGCTGCAAAGGTCAACACAGTATATCGTACACTCTGTCAAGGAATCAGACTGTGGTGGTGGAGTACACACATGATAAAGATACGGACATGTTTCAGGTAACATCTTGATTTTTCTTTTGGATGCAGTGTCATTAACATGACATCAGTTTCAGGTGTCCAATGTAATGATTCCATACTTGCGCACATTACAAAGTAATCACCACAGAAGGCCTATTAACAGTTGCTACCACGCGGAGTTACAAAGCTTTTTCCTTGGGATGAGAACTTTTAAGATCCACACTCCTAGCTACTTTCATGGACACAGTGCAGTAGTATTTACTATAGGCACCATGCTCTGTGTGACATCCCCAGGACACACCTTTCTTTTCTTCATGGAAATTTTAGCACGCTCTCCTTCAGTTCTGCATTTCGATATGTAATCAGAACTAGCCCAGTAGTGTTTGGTGATGTACTCAGAGAAAGAGGTGAGGACAATATAAAAATGAATTCCTGTTTGGGTACTGAAAGACTAAGGGGGAAACCTTCATTCTAAACTGCAGACAGAAATTATAAAAGCTACATTCTTAGGTCTCAGTGCAATAAAAATACACGTTAATAATGATAAAAATTTTAAAAACCAACCACTTTGAAAAGCCATGTTTGAACACTTGAATCAGAAAGGACATCGATACTGCAGTTATTAGGCCTTTTAAAAAATTACTATGGGAACATTATGTAGCGAAACTCAAGAGATGTGACTGACCTCATACTCAGAAGAAAATGTAAAAAAAAAAAAAATCTGAAGTGCTTTCATTATACAAGGAAGGAGGGAACAAGGAACTAAACATTGGTCTCCAAGAGTTCTCTTTAAAAAATGACAGTAAGAAAATACAGAACAGGTTCGTGACTAGCTTTAGCGGTATATAATAGAAAGTCCAGAAGTACATCAAAAGAAAGCAGAAGGAAGGAAATAATAATGGTTAAAAAATTCATGAATTTAAGAAGAAGAGAATTAATAATATATCTAAGATTTGGTACTTTAAAACAATACAAAGTTAAAATTAAGGCTAATGAGGAAAAAAGCAAACTCAAATTGGGAACCATGAGACTTTGCATTTCTATATGGAATGTTAAATTATTAAATAAATGATACTGAAACAGGTGTCAAACAGTATCCTAGATGTCATCAGAAAGGGGAGATAAGGAGCTCTGAAAAATAAGAAAATATGCTCAACCTGACTTAAAAAAAAAGAGAAATGTGAATTCAAATCACACAGAGATCTTATTTTTCACTTACTAGATTGACAAAAATCCGAACAGTTTTGTCAGAGATGTGGGGAAACCTTCTCCTAGTCCTATAAATTGGTATGACCTCTGTGGGGTGGTGATTTGGAAGTGCTTGTGAAAAATGAAAAATGCTTACACTTTGACTCAGCTCTTCTCTTTCTAAAGCTCTTCTGTTTCTAGAGATTTACCCCAGAGATACCCCTACATTCATGCAGAATGACATTTTTACCAAGTCATTGCTCAAAGCATGGTTTAATAGCAAAAGATTGCTAAGTGAATTTAAATTTTAAAAAAATAATAATAATAGCAAAAGATTGCGAACAATGTAAATGTCATTCAGTAGGGGACCCTTTCAGTAAATTCAGGTACAGCCATATAGTTGAGGGAGGCCTCCAAGGCTATGAAACAGAACAAGAAAAAGCTCTATGTATGGACATGGGAAGAGCTCCAAACATATTTAATGAACTAAATATTAATATTATTATATTGAGCCATTGATAATATATTCAATTAAGATTACTTAATCTTCAGTGTTAATAAATTTGTTATTAAATATATTAAATATTAAGTAGTATATTAATTATTAAATATTAGCATAGTTAAATGATTTAAATAATGCTTACATGCACTAAAAAGTTCCAAGAGGATAAATAAGACATTATTATTAAAGCAGTTGCCTTTGTGGGGAAGAGGATTGGGCAGGTGGTACACAGAGAGGTATTGCACACTATGATTTTTTTCTTAAGATTTTATTTATTTGCGAGAGGAAGAGAGCACAGAGGGAGAGTGAGAGGGAGAAACAGACTCTCTGGGCTCTCTGCTCAACAGGGGACCCCATCCCAGGACCCCGATATCAGGACCTGAGCCGAAGGCAGACAGTTAACCAACTGAGCCACCCAGGCGCCCCTCACACTATGATTTTTGAAACATGTGAATGTGTTAGCTATTTTTAAAAAAACTAAACAGGGGCTGAGCAGGGAGCCCGCTTCTCCCTCTCCTTCTGTCCCTCTCCTGTGTGTGCACTGTCTCTCAAATAAATAAATAAAATCTTTTTGAAAAATTAAAAAAAATAAACTTAAACAATCCTAGAGTCATAGTCATAGATGTAGACACAATTATTAAAGTGCCTCAAAAGTAAGATTTATCATATTTAGACAAAATATTAACAATGGTTTCACTCCTCATACAATTCCATTTTATAATATTCTAAATATTTTTTCTTCTCATTCTACCAGAGAAAATCCTTTCCTAAATACGTATTGCATACACTTCCCTGCTAATTTTATGGGACTTCATAATAATTTTTTAATAACTTTCCAAAATTATAAATCTTCTACTGACAAGATTTTTTTTTTTACATAAAAGTTTTTTTACACACGTTTTACCCTAGAGAATAGCAGATTCTCAACACCAAAAAAAGCACATCAAGAAAATTTTTACAGTTGTGGTGGTACATTTTTTACTACTTTAAAATTAACCCAACGCTGCAGAGGCACCTGTAATTTCATCACTGTTCTGTAGGGACATGTTGTGACAGAGATCGCGTACTCTTCACTGTCGTGCACATTCCACTCCCATGGCTCACTTTCTTCCTTCTCATCTCTGCAAGTGCAGAGTGAGTGAAAGATTCATGAGACTCTTAACATGAGATCCATCCTCTCGACAAACGCACAATGCAGTATTTTTACCATAGGCACAGCATTAGACAGCACACCTCTGGAACTTCTTCATCTTGTGGCACTGAAACTTTGGAGCTGTTGAACAATGATTCCCACTTCCCTCCACCACCAGCCTCTGGCAACCACCATGCTACAGTCCCTATTGGACTGTTTTAGGTACCTCACGTAATTGGAATCCTGCAGTGTTTGTAACGTCCCCTAATTCATCCATGTTGTTGCATGTGGCAGGATTTCCTTGTTTTATTAGCACCGCGCTCTAACCAACTGAGCTAACCAGCCACTTGGTGAGGATTTCCTTGTTTTAAAGGCTGAATAATATCCTACTGGATGTTTTTACCACATTTTTTTTTTAATCCATTCACCCACTGGTGGACGTTCAGGTTGTTTCTATATCTTGGCTATTGTAAATAATGCTACCGTGAACGTGGGGAGCAGATCTCTCTTTGAGATCCTGATTTCGGGGTTTTTGGGGTTTTTTTTTTTTTTTGATAAATATCCAGAAACGGGATTGCTGAATCACATGGTAGTTTGATTTTTAATATTTTAGGGAACCTCCATACTGTTACAAACTTCTAAATGCTTTTTTTCATACTTCCCATTTCATCATATAGAATATTTGAAAGCCTCAATATTTAATAAAAGTAATTTTTTGCTACTTCATCAAAAGCATACTTAAGTGAAACTGGCATTATTTTTAACTGCAAGTGCATGGCCACGAAGAATACAGTGGCCGTTAATACAGTTTGGTGCCACTGGTTTAATTTCCACGAAAGCACATGATTGCCTTAGCACCATTAGAATAAACATTAGCACAGTGGAAAAGGCAAATGGCGTGTTTGTATTATTATGAAGGCAATTTTGGCTTCATGGACCTGGTCCTTAGAAAAGGTCTCGGGGACCCTCAGAGGTTCATAGACCACACTAAGAAATACCGAATTATGCTATACTAACCTCTTGCATTTCATAGCTGAGAAATCTGGGTCTTCGAAAGGAACAGTGACTAGCTACTAAGGGCAGAGAAAGCGTTAGTGGTAGAAGTCAGTTTTATGTCTCCTGAGTTCTACACTCCTACATAGTACCACCTCGACCTCTTTATATGAAGCATGGTAATTCAACAAGCATTTATAGATTTACTAAGAAAACAGAACACATTTGTCATTTTTACTAAAGTAATCTGATTCCACTTGCAAAATAACTAGACATATTGGAGGATTAATATCAGATCACTCTAAGCAGAGTAGAATTAAGCAAACTCTTAGAAGGCCCTGAAAAATCAAGCTTGTTTTAATTTTTTTTCTTCCTCTTACACATTTTTATGTCCCCAGCCCACCACTGATTGATAAAGGTTACCAAGCAAAAAGCACTGTACCATTCCTATTTCTCAAGCATGGACCTTGGTGTTGAGGGCTATTCATTGTAGCCATTATTCTTTAAAATGATTTCTAGGTTAATTGAGCATTTAAAAGCAGAACATCAAACCAAGCTAAAGAAGGGCCTTGTGCTGCCTTTCCCTGGGAAACAGGTAGTAGCTCAGAATTCAGAAATATTATTGCCTAGGGAAAAAAGTATCAATTTGATCTGAATTTAAGAGATGGGTTAAGAGTGAGAAAGTCTGAGTTAGTATAGCAACAATTTCATAGTAGTTATTTTCTAGAATAGGTGTAAATAAGGGACAGAAAAAAAGAGTGTAGCTTTTGAGAAAGTAAAATATAAAGAATCGTTTGTCACAGGAAGTGACAAAATGTTTTACAAGACCCCTAAAGGGAGGTGTGATGCCAAATGCATCCTGATCCTTGGGGTAAGGAAACCAGAGGCCTCAAACATTGCTCGGTTTCATGGTCTTCGATCCTGGGTGCTGCTGGACCTTACGGTTTGGGTTTTTGTTTGGTTGGTTTATACCACTTTTAGATGGTAACATTTTATTAGCACCCACCTAGGTGAGAAAAAATGTTAAAGAATATCTGCTTTTTAAACAGTTATTTCTTAAAACATGATGCCTGTCTCTCTCCCAGGGTTCAAGGTCACTGTCCTAATCCTCCATTCATCAATTTCATTTCTTGAGCACCTGCTATGTATCAATACTCATCTAGTTACTGGAGGTAGGCAGCCCCTCTCCTGGAGCCTGCATTCTGGAGGAGGGAAACAGACCACAAATAAGGCAGAAGTAACAGCAAGTGCCAAGGCCCCCAGGCAGGAGCAGGGTGAGGGAGGAGGTCAGTGAAATGAGATGAGCTTGGAGAGGTGGGGCCCGTAGGCCAAGTAAAAAAATCGGGGTGTTAAGCACGGGAGAGATATAATCTGATTTACATTCCTTACAGATATCTTCGGAGGGAGTGTTGACAGGCAGGGTTAAACGTGGGTGTGGAGGAAATAAAGGATCAAGGATAATTCTTTGGTATTGATTTCTAGCTTGAGCAAATTGGATGTCAGTCATTGACCTGGGGAATCCAGGGGTTGAAGAGGAGTCCAGGTTCTGTTTAGAACATCTTACATTTTGAGATGCTTATTAGACAACCAAGTGGAGATTGGGCATGCGAGTCTGAAGCTCTAGGTAGAGATCAGGGCTTTTTGGCTAATAATGGAATTTGATGAGACTACCTAGGGAGGGAACAGAAAGCGCAGGGAAGGGGGCTATTTGCCAACTAGCCTGTTAAGAGTTTCATTATTCCAATACCAGGTACAGATATGCCAGGATATGGATTATAAGCCCTGGAAAGCTCTGCAAGAGTGGTGTCAGTGCAGCTCTGGGGTAGAAACTCCCGCTGGGTGGGCTGAGGAGGGAAGTTAAGGGGATGAGTAAGGAAATGGGAGGGTAACAACTAGTGACAGGTTTTACGGGATGTATTTCCACTAAGTGAATCAGAGAAATGGGGCTATAGCTTGAGGGCTGCTTACAAGTGAAGGAATATGTTTTTAAAGGTGAGGGACTAGTCTAGAAAAATGCTACTCAAAGTGTGCTCAACTGAGCAGCCAAGTCTCTGTTAACAGGGCAGAATGAGCTGAGTCGGAAATCTCCAGGAGTTTGGAAACCTACGGCACTTTTTAGAGTACCTGAAACCTTAAAGCAGATGATCGTTTTTCTAATACTCATTCTGATTGTACTTTTAAAAAGTATCAGTGACAAGTTGAAGTTTAAAAAACAAATTGGTCCTTTTATCCCCACAGAGTCACGGAGTTTGAGAAGCTCCAGAATGTGTTTGATAGCTGATGATAAGATCTAGTAGTCTAGAGAGAGAAATGAATGATTCTGGAGAGAGAGGGGCCAGCGTCAGGAACAAAATTCTTGGGAAGGGAAGAATAGTGAGACCCCAGGCATCAGGAGAGAGTTTGGTCTTGGGTAGGAGCCGCGATATTCCATCCTTGTCATTAGAAGGAAGTCAGAAAATAAGGTTACAGATGCAGGGATAGGAGTACCAGTGGTCCAGGAAAGATGACGGAGGCCCTTCCAGCCACTTTGGGCCATATTACCTGTACTGAATTGGACTGACAACCGGACAAACCCAAACTTTTCTCGTATATGAAAAATTTCACATGCTGAGTGATGCTGTGTGTGTGGTGTCAGTAAAATCCTCCCTCTGGCTACTATAAGAATATCAGCGATGGAATTCAGAACCATCTTGGTTGTCTACATGACTGCCCTTAAGATAATGTAGAGTTGAGCAACCCTCAGTTTGCTTCCTGAGATTAAGAATTCCTCATGGTGAGTGCTGTGAATTGTGTAAGACTGTTGAATCACAGACCTGTATCTCTGAAACAAATAATACATTATATGTTAAAAAAAAGAAGAAGAAGAAGAAGATAGCAGGAGGGGAAGAATGAAGGGGGGGAAATCAGAGGGGGAGACGAACCATGAGAGACTATGGACTCTGAGAAACAAACTGAGGGTTCTAGAGGGGAGGGGGGTGGGGGGATGGGTTAGCCTGGTGATGGGTATTAAAGAGGGCACGTATTGAATGGAGCACTGGGTGTTATACGCAAGCAATGAATCATGGAACACTACATCAAAAACTAGTGATGTAATGTATGGTGATTAACATAATAATAATTTAAAAAAGGAAAATGATTTAAAAACACTATTTTATGTAGGTACCTACAATAAAAATAATAATGCTTTAAAGCCAAAAAAAAAAAAAAAAAGATAATGTAGAGTTGATCCAATACCCAAAAGGGATGGGTTCCAAGTTTTGCACATCGGGTGAGTTTTCAGTAGAAAAGTGGCTTAGTTTTTTTGTTTTTTTGTTTTTCTGGCAAAAGCACCATGAGGTTTGTATCCGAAAGTATAAAATTATACTGGCGCACCACAGGTTAGATTTAAGTGGAAGTGAATTGAAAAACAACTCAAACATGACCAGTCAGATAGGTATCATGACTTGCAATAATCGATCCTAGCAGTATGTTCCAGTTGGAATAAAATGTCATGTGTTATAGTCCATTTCCGTTAACTCATCAAAACATTAATTTAATACATGGCCTTTCCCGAAGAGAGTAATCTTTGTAGACAGTAACAGTTGTATGACATTCTACTTGAGCATGGTTTTAGCTTTGCGCTTACAACAGAGCTTGAAGAGTCTTTGCCCTCTTCCATGGAGGTGACGAAATTATGTCAGAGACTGTGTCTTTGTGAGAGCTCTAGGCAATTTTAGAACTTTCCACATTTCGCTCCTAAGCTTTGTTGAAACAGAGGTTCAGGACAAGTTGATTCCTGAGTTTAGAGTAGCCTTTATGTTATTTTTTATTCTTTTCTGTATTTGTGAAATATTTTACAATAAATATTTGTTACTTTTCTAGTTTAAAAAATATTTTAGGGGCACCTGGGTGGCTCAGTTGGTTAAGCGACTGCCTTCGGCTCAGGTCATGATCCTGGAGTCCCGCATCGGGCTCCCTGCTCGGCAGGGAGTCTGCTTCTCCCTCTGACCCTCCTCCCTCTCATGCTCTCTGTCTCTCATTCTCTCTGTCTCAAATAAATAAAAAATAATTTAAAAAAATCTTTAAAAAAAATAAATAAAAAATATTTTAAAGTGACATAAGTCAAAGTCATATACTGTATTTCACTTACATGTGGAATCTATTAAAAAAAAAATCAAAACCATAGAAGCAGAGACTAGAATGGTAGTTACCAGGGGCTGAGGGGGCGGGGTGATAGAGAGGTATTGGTCACAGGGTACAAACTTCCAGCTGTAAGATGAATAGGTTCTGGGGATCTAATGTACAGCATGGTGATTATAGTTAATAATACTGTATTGTATACCTCAAAGTAGCTAAGAGAATAGCTTTCAAAAAAAAAAGCAGTCTGAATCAGAGCCTCTGAGTCACATACCCAGCTTTTAAATGAATCTAGCCGAGGGAAGACTCTCAACTTTAGAAAGATGAATTATATGATTTATAATACCTCTTAATTTAGATTTTATGTTGCCTTTTTTTAGCAAGTTTTATGTTTTCTAAACCTGAAATGCATACATTCAGGCAATGTGCATCTATTCACCTTGATGAGTTTCAGTGAATCCAGAGGTTTATTTTATTCCAGACACATTTCATTAGGACAAGAAATCAAGGGTTGTAAAAAAAAAAAAGAAAGAAAGAAAGAGAGAAAATAGATGTCTGTTGTCTATTGGTTTAATAGAGATAGTCTATGCATGAAAATGTGTGAGATTTATAAAAGAAACTTAATAATAATTTTCCAGGAAGCAAACAGAGCTAAATAATGCAAGATAATATGTATTTTTTCACTTGTATTTCTTTGGATGAAAAATATATTACATCTTATGTTTTAGATAGAATTTTGAGATCAGGTGAAAGATACCTGAGAAATTGACTTTTGGGGGTCTTCTGCATACATGTCTGGGAGCTCCCTGTGTCCCTCCCCTCATCAGCTTCCAAATCAAAGTCACTAGCGTTAGGAAAGAACATTAACGTCCTACTTAGTGAGAAATGATTTGTTTACATATAAATGATTTTAATTTAAAAAGTCTCTATGGTGTATAAATAACATGTATCACTGTTTTCTGGTCAGAGATTCATAGAACAGCATTACAAAAATGTTTTGATATTTTGTCTTGAGTTTTTTTTATTTGTAAACAAATACTTAACTCTTCCCAGTTTACAGACAGAGCAGTTACCTATCTTATTGGTATTTTTTAATGTGAAAACCTTTTTTTAGAACTGTAAGATCTTCCAAATGAAATATATTCTTTCTGGAAGCATTTAATCTTACCAAAGAAAGTTAGTCAACATAATTTATTGGCAGCTTTTTAGACTTTCCCAAGAGAGATTTTTTTTTTTTTAATACAAACTTGAAATGTTAAGACCACCTTTTTGAACCTTTCATCTGACTGCATCCCAAACTTTGGGCCGACTTGTATTGCCTTTTACATCATTCTCGTTTACACTGAATAATGGCAACAGGCATTTGATCTATGTCGGGGTTGGGGCTATTCTTGCTCTATGCCATGAGTCACTGGTGGATTCACTTAGTGGGGAAAACCAATCCTTGCTGCCGGGCAAGAGTTCCTTTGTTGGCGTTCTTTAAAATCTTGGTTTTTTCCAGCTGGAAATAGGGGGGCGGGTGGGTGGGGTAGAGGATAATTTGCTGTTAATGTTTTCACCTGATCCAAGAGATACAATCTCGGGGTGGGGGGGGGCGCTATCTAATGTTTTTCTCCAGAATAAAAAATTTAGCTTTTCTCTTAATATTTAAAATCTCATGATTGGTTACTCTAATATCTCCCTTAGTTAAACAAGAAAAGGAAAAGAACTAAATTTTTTTCATGAAATTCTTAAGCAGAGATAATAAATGTTGATGTTAAAGGGATCCTGAACACTCATTCCATGTGAACAAAATATGATGACATATTTTTCAAACGAATCATCAGTACATTTGATTTATTTAGGTGGGCAGATCAACAGAAAGCCCTATCGACTTCGTTGTTACAGACACAATTTCTGGCAGTCAGAACAATGATGAGGCCCAGATTACACAGAGCACCATATCCAGGTTTGCCTGCAGGATTGTCTGCGACAGGAACGAACCTTACACCGCACGGATATTCGCAGCCGGATTTGACTCTTCCAAAAACATATTTCTTGGAGTAAGTACTATTACTAAGTACATTGTTTCAAGGAAAACGCCCATTATCATCAGATATAACATTTAATTGTGGCCAAAAATCTGCCTTCCACGGTGCCTCCAGTTAGATTTGGAGATTTTAGTTTTCAGATGTGGAGTCTGAAAGGCTGTTATTAACAATCTAAAAATAATTAAGTCATTACTTGATACTTGTTACGTTTGCTGTATTATGTATATGTACAGTAATTACTTTTTTAAAAATGTATATTAACATTGTACTTAATGTATTTATAGTAGATTTAAGGGGGTTTATTTCAGTGGGGAAAATAAATGGTCAAATCTACATAGAGTTCAAAGGAAAAAGTGACATTCATTTATTCATTCAAAAAATTTTCATTGGGTGTTTGCTGGGTTCTATGTCAGGTGTTATATAGGTGTGATATCACAGAACAAAACAGATTAAAAATTTCTGGCTTCATAAGGCTTCCATGTAAATGAAACCCAGAAGTTTTAGTGAATATCCAATTTTAATATAGTTTTGTTTTTTTTTAAATCAGGATGTTTTTGCAGGGGAAAAAAAAAAAAACATTCAAAATGGCCTTTAAAAATGGCCTAAACAGGGGCACCTGGGTGGCTCAGTCAGTTAAGCGTCTGCCTTCAGCTCAGGTCATGATCTCAGGTTCCTGGATGACACCCCCCAGCCCCCGCTGCCCCCACCTTGGGCTCCCTGCTCAGTGGGGAGTCTGCTTCTCCCTCTGCCCTCCCACCCCCCGCTCCTGGGCACACATGCTCTTTCTCTCTCTCTTGCTCACTCTCGCTCTCAAATAAATAAATAAAATATTTTTTTTAAATGGCCTGAACAATAATAAAAATGTATTATTTCATGTAACAAGGAGCACCAAGGAAGACAGCTCCAGGGTTGGGTAATTCAGTGATTCCGTGTCATCCAGGGAAGCAGGTTCGTTCTGTCTTGCCCCTACCTCCCCGGGCAAATCCACTTCCTCAGGCTGCCTTAGGGATGAGAGACGGCTCCTGCATTTCATTCATCCCCGGCCACATGACCACTTCCGGCTAAAGAAGAGGCGGCAGAGACACTCTTTCTTCCTTATCTCTTTTTATTGTTTTTTTTATTTACTTTTTGCAAATGAATAAATTTGACATGTAACATTGTGTAAGTGTAAGGTGTACAGCCATACTACCATGATGTACTTACATGTTGTAAAATGATGGCCAATATAGGATTATTTACCACGTCGCGCAGCTATAGTACAATAATATGGTCTATGTTCATAACACGGTGCATTAGATCTCTGTGGCTGATTACAGGCTTGTACCTTTAAACACCATCAGTCTTACCACTCTCCCTGTGTTTCCCCCACCCACACCCATCCCATCCCCAGTAACTGTCATTTTACTCTGTTTTTGTAGGCTTAACTTTTTAAGATTCCACATATAAGTGATATCATACAGTACGTATTTTCTCTGACTTGCTTAGCATAATGTGCTCAAGGTCCATCTATGTTGTTGCAAATCTATGTTGTTGCAAATGTTACCCTCCTTTCTCGTGGGTAAATAATATGTACAGTGTCTTTTTTTATCCATTCATTCATTGATGGGCATTGGATGGCTTCCATATCTTGGCTGTTGGGAATAATGCAATAAACATGGGAGTGCATATATCTCCTTGAAATCCTGTTTTCATTTCCTTTGAGTATGTGCCCTAAAGTGGAAATGCTGGATCATATGGTAGTTGTTTTTAAATTTTGGACTATTTAGGGTCTTTTGTGGTTGCACATAAAGCTTAGGATTATTTCTTCTATTTCTGTGAAGAATTCTTTTAATATTTTGATGGGGATTGTGTTAAATCTATAGATGGATTTGGGTAGTATGGCCACTTTAACAATAATCTTCGGATTCATAAACATGGGGTGTCTTTCCATTTGTGTCTTCAATTTCAGCAAAGTGTGTAATTTTCATTGTATAGATCTTTCACTTCCTTGGTGAAATTTATTCCCAAGTACTTTACTGTTTTTGATGCTGTTGTAAATGGGATAGTTTTCTTTAGGCCTTTTTCAAATGCTTCATCTTCATCATTAGTGTAAAGGAATGCAACTTTCTTCTCTATGTTGGTTTTGTGTCCTGCCACTTTACTGAAATCGTTAATTCCAACAGCTTTTTGACTGCTTCTTTGGGATTCTCAATATACAAGATTGTATCATTAGCAAATAGGGCTAAGCAATAGTTTTACTTCTTTCTTTCCAATTTATATGCCATTTATTTCTTTATCTTGCCTAATTGCTCTAGCTAGGACATGTAGCACTATATTGAATAGGAATGGTGAGAGTGGGCATCCTTGTCTTGTTTCTGATCTTAGAGGAAACACTTGCAGTCTTTCTTCATTGAGTATGATGTTAGCTGTAGGTTTGGCATATATGCCCTTTATTATGTTGAGATATATTCCTTCTGTAGCCAATCTGGTAAGGGTTTTTATTCTGAAAGGATGTTGTGTTTTGTCAAATGCTTTTTCTGTGGCTATTGAGATGATCACGTGATTATCCTTCATTTTATTGATAGGATGTATTACATTTATTGATTTGCATACGTTGAACCATACTTGCATCCCAGGGGAAGTCCCACTTGCTCATGGTGTATAATCCTTTTAATGTGTTCTTTTTTTTTTTTTTTAAGATTTTATTTATTTGCGAGAGAGAGAATGAGAGACAGAGAGCATGAGAGGGAGGGGGGTCAGAGGGAGAAGCAGACTCCCTGCTGATCAGGGAGCCCGATGCGGGACTCGATCCCGGGACTCCGGGATCATGACCTGAGCCGAAGGCAGTTGCTTAACCAACTGAGCCACCCAAGTGCCCCTCCTTTTAATGTGTTCTTGAATTTGATTTGCTCATATTTTGTTGAGAACTTTCACATCTACATTTATCAGGGATATTGGTCTATAATTTTCTTATCTGGTTTTGGTATCAAGGGAATGAGTTTGGAAATGTCCCTTCCTCCTCAATATTTTGGAAGAGTTTGAGGAGAATTGGTGTTATTAATTCTTTTTTTTTTCTTTTTTCTTTTTTTTAATTTTATTATGTTATGTTAGTCACCATACAATACATCATTGGTTTTTGATGTGGTGATCCACGATCCATTGTTTTCGTATAACACCCAGTGCTCCATGCAGTACGTGCCCTCCTTAATACCCATCACCAGGCTAACCAATCCCCCCTCCCCCCTCCCCTCTAAAACCCTGTTTGTTTCTCAGAGTCCAGAGTCTCTCATGGTTCATCTCTCCCTGCAATTCTCCCCGCCCATTTTTCCCTTCCTTCTCCTAATGTCCTCCATGCTATTCCTTATGTTCCACAAATAAGTGAAACCATATGATAATTGACTTTCTCTGCTTGACTTATTTCACTTAGCATAATCTCCTCCAGTCCCATCCATGTTGATGTAAAAGTTGGGTATTCATCCTTTCTGATGGCTGAGTAATATTCCATTGTATATATGGACCATATCTTCTTTATCCATTCATCCGTTGAAGGGCATCTCGGTTCTTTCCAGTTTGGCTATTGCAGACATTGCTGTTATGAGTATTGGGGTGCATATGGCCCTTCTTTTCACTACATCTGTGTCTTTGGGGTAAATACCCAGTAGTGCAATTGCTGGGTCATAGTGTAGCTCTATTTTTAAATTTTTGAGGAACCTCCACACTGTTTTCCAAAGTGGCTGTACCAACTTGCATTCCCACCAACAGTGTAAGAGGGTTCCCCTTTCTCCACAACCTCTCCAACATTTGTGGTTTCTTTCCTTGTCCATTTTTGCCATTCTAACTGGTGTAAGGTGGTATCTCAATGTGGTTTTGATTTGGATTTCCCTGATGGCTAATAATGATGAACATTTTTTCATGTGCCTATTAGCCATTTGTATGTCTTCTTCAGAGAAGTGTCTTTTCATATCTTCTGCCCACTTTTTGACTTGATTATTTGTTTTTGGGGGTTGAGTTTGAGAAGTTCTTTATAGATCTTGGATACCAGCCCTTTCTCTGTAGTGTCATTTGCAAATATCTTCTCCCATTCTGTGGGTTGCCTCTTTGTTTTGTTGACTGTTGCCTTTGCTGTGCAGAAGCTTTTTATCTTGATGAAGTCCCAAAAGTTCATTTTTGCTTTTGTTTCACTAGCTTTTGGAGATGTATCTTGAAAGAAGTTGCTGTGGCCGATGTCAAAGAGGTTACTGCCTATGTTCTCCTCTAGGATTTTGATGGATTCCTGTCTCACATTGAGGTCTTTCATCCACTTTGAGTTTATCTTTGCTGCCAAGACTGAAACAGGAAGAAATTGACAACCTGAATAGGCCAATAGCCAGTAACGAGATTGAAGCAGTGATCAAAAACCTCCCAAAAAACAAGAGTCAAGCAGAGAAAGTCAATTATCATATGGTTTCACTTATTTGTGGAACATAAGGAATAGCATGGAGGACATTAGGAGAAGGAAGGGAAAAAAGGGGGGGTTGGAATTGGAGGGAGAGATGAACCATGAGAGACTACGGACTCTGAGAAACAAACAGGGTTTTAGAGGGGAGGGGGGAGGGGGGATTGGTTAGCCTGGTGATGGGTATTAAGGAGGGCACGTACTGCATGGAGCACTGGGTGTTATACGAAAACAATCCTGATGGATCCCCTGGGGAATTCTACCAAACATTCAAAGAAGAAATAACACCTATTCTACTGAAGCTGTTTCAAAAAATAGAAACAGAAGGAAAACTTCCAAACTCATTCTATGTGGCCAGCATTACCTTAATCCCCAAACCAGGCAAAGACCCCATCAAAAAGGAGAATTTCAGACCAATATCCCTGATGAATATGGATTCCAAAATCCTCAACAAAATCCTAGCTAATAGGATCCAACAATACATTAAAAGGATCATCCACCACGACCAAGTGGGATTTATCCCCGGGATGCAAGAGTGGTTCAACATTCGCAAATCAATCAATGTGATAGAACACATTAATAAGAGGAGGGAGAAGAACCATATGGTCCTCTCAATTGATGCAGAAAAAACATTTGACAAAATACAACATCCTTTCCTGAGTATAGGGATATACTTCAGAGTATAGGGATAAGAGGGAACATTCTTCAAGTTCATAAAATCCATCTATGAAAAACCCACAGCAAATATCATCCTCAATGGGGAAAATCTGAGAACCTTTCCCTTAAGATCAGGAACACGTCAAGGATGCCCACTCTCGCCACTATTGTTCAACATAGTACTAGAAGTCCTAGCAACAGCAATCAGACAACAAAAAGAAATAAAAGGTATTCAAATTGGCAAAGAAGGAGTCAAACTCTCTCTTTTTGCAGACGACATGATACTTTATGTGGAAAACCCAAAAGACTCCACCCCCAAATTACTAGAACTCATCCAGCAATTCAGTAATGTGGCAGGATACAAAATCAATGCACAGAAATCAGTTGCTTTCTTATACACTAATAATGCAACTGTAGAAAGAGAAATTAGAGAAACAATTCCATTTACAATAGCACCCAAAACCATAAGATACCTCGGAATAAACCTAACCAAAGAGGTAAAGGATCTATACTCTAGGAACTACAAACACTCATGAAAGAAATTGAAGAAGACACAAAAAGATGGAAAAATATTCCATGCTCATGGATCGGAAGAATAAACATTGTTAAAATGTCTATGCTACCCAGAGCAATCTCTACCTTCAGTGCCATCCCGATCAAAATTCCAATGACATTTTTCAAAGTGCTGGAACAAACAATCCTAAAATTTGTATGGAATCAGAAAAGACTCCGAATCGCCAAGGAAATGTTGAAAAAGAAAAACAAAGCTGGGGGCATCACGTTGCCCGATTTCAAGCTATATTACAAAGCTGTGATCGCCAAGACAGCATGGTACTGGCACAAAAATAGACATATAGACCAATGGAACAGAATAGAGAATCCAGATATGGACCCTCAACTCTATGGTCAAAGCATCTTTGACAAAGCAGGAAAAAACATGCAATGGAAAAAAGACAGTCTCTTCAATAAATGGTGCTGGGAAAATTGGACAGCCACATGCAGAAGAATGAAACTCGACCATTCTCTAACACCATTCACAAAGGTGTTAATTCTTCTTTAAATGTTTGGTTGAATTCTCTAGTTGAAGCCAACTAGTCCTAGGGTTTTCTTGGGATTTTTTTTTAATTACTGATTTGATCTCTTTACTCATTATTGGGCTGTTCAGATTTTCTGATTCTTCTTGATTCAGTCTTGGTAGATGTGCGTTTCTGGAAATGTATCTATTTCTTCTACATTCTAGCAGTCTTTCATGATTCTGTGTATGTCTGTAATACCAGGTATAATGTCTCCTCTTTCATATCTAATTTTGAGTCGTCTTTTTTTCTTAGTTTAGCTAAAGATTTGTCGATTTTTATCTATCTTTTTTAAGAACAACTCTCCGTTTCATTGATCTTTTCTGTTGTTTTTCTGGTCTCTATTTTATTTATTTCTGCTTGGATCCTTATTTCCTTCTTTCTGCTAACTTTGGGCTTGCTTTATTCTTCTTTTTCTAGTTTCTTGAAGTGTAAAGTTAGATTGTTTATTTGAGACTTTTCTAATTTCTTAATATGCATGTTTATTGCTATAGGATTCTCAGAACTGCTTTTGTTGTATCCCACAATATTTGATATGTTGTGTTTACAATTTCAGTTGTTTCAAGATAATATTTCCTCTTTTGATTTCTTCTTTGACTCATAGTTCTTTAGAAGGGAGTTGTTTAGTTTCCACATATTTGTAGATCTTCTCACTTCCCTTTCATTGTCACTTTTCTAGTTCATGCCACTGTGGTCAGGGAAGATAGTTGATATGATTTTAGTCTTCTTAAACTTGCTAAAATTTGTTTTGTGGCCTATCCTATCTCTCCTGGAGAATGTTCCAGTGCACTTGAGAAAAATGTTCTGCTACTGTTGGATAGAATGTTCTATATATGTCTACTGAGTCCATTTGTTCTAAAGTGTGGTTCAGTTCCAATGTCTTCTTGTTGATTTTCTGTCTGAAACATCCATCCATTGCTGACAGTGGGGTATTGAAGTCCCCTACAATTATTATATTGTGGTCCGTTTCTCTATTAGATCTATTATTATTTGCTTCATATAATTTGGTACTCAAATTTTGGGCACATATATATTTACAATCATTATGTTTTCTTGATGTACTGACCCTTTTATGATTATGTAATGACTTTGTCTCTTATTACCCTTTTTGGCTTGAAATCTATTTTGTCTGATGTAAGTATGACTATACCAGCCTTCTGTTGGATTCTGTTTGCTTGGAATATAATCTTTCATCCTTTCATTTTGAGCCTATGTGTGTCTTTAAAGCTGGTATGAATCTCCTGCAGGGCAGCATATAGTTGGGTCTTTTGTTGTTTTTAATCCATCCAGCCACTCTATGCCTTTTGCTGAGTTCAGTGCATTTACATTTAGTGTGACTCTTGATATGTAAGGACTTACTACTGCCATTTTCTCTTTTGCCTTCTAGTTATTTTGTCTCTCTCTTGTTTCTTTTTCCTTTCATTTCTACCTGCCTTTGTACCTTAGTGGTTTTCCATGGTGCTTTTTGCTCAGCTTCCCCCACTTTTGATGTTTTGTGTCTCTGCTCTAGATTTTTGCTTTGTGGTTATCATGAAGTTTACATAAAACAACTCATAGATAAAATAGTCCTTTTTCTGCTGATAGCAATTTCTCTTCTTTTGCCTATGAAAATTCAATCCTTTTACTCTTTTCCTTTTATATTTTTCATATCACAAATTATCTCTTTTTATGCTGTGATTTTGTTACCACGTTGTAGTAGCTGTAGTTGTTTTTATTTATTACAGGTATTTTTCATGCTCTTGGCCTTCAACCTTTATGCTATCATTAGGAGTTTAGAGTTTAGCATATTACTACAAAGAGTTGCAGTTTCTAATTCTGTCACCTTAATCAGAGTTTTGTGTGCCTCCGTCTTTTCATTTCAGCTTGAAGAGCTCCTTTCAGCATTTCTTGTAAGGCAGATCTAGAGATGGTGAACTCCCTCAGCTCTTGTTTGTCTGAGAAAGCCTTTACTTGTCCTTTATATCTGAAGCATAACTTTGCTGGGTAGACTATTCTTGGCTGGCAGTTTTTATCTGAGAAATTTGATAGCCTGATGGGGATTCCTTTGTAGGTTACTGTCTTTTTATTCCCTAGCTGCCTTTAAAATTCTATCATGGACTTTTAATAGTTAATATAATGTGTCTTGGAGAAGATCTTGCATTGAGATAATAAGATGTTCTGTTGGCTTCATAGACTTTGTATATCCAGGTCTTTCCCCAAGTTTTGGAAGTTCTCAGGAATTATTTCTTTAAATATGCTATCTGTCCTTTTCTCCCTTTCTTCTCCTTCCAGAAAATTCATTATTCTTATGTTGGCTTTTCTGATGGAGTCTGCTAGCTCTTGTAGTGTTTCTTCACTTCTTAAATCTTAGTTCTCTCCTCTCTTCCATCTGAATCATTTCTATGTTTCTGTCTTCCAGTTTGCTAATTCTCTCTTCCACCTGATCTGCTCTATTTCCAGTGCTTTCTAATGCATTCTTCATGTCATTTATTGAGTTGTTCAGACCCAGAATTTGTTTGGTTCTTTCTAAGAATTTTGGTGCCTTTGGTAAAGTATTCCTTCTGTTTGCCAGTTTTATTTCTGAGGTCATTCATTGTATTGCCATTCTCAGTTTTCTTGTCGCTCATTAAATTTCTTCATAACTGCTGTTTTGAATTCTGTATCCATTAGATTGCAATATTCCATATCTTTGGGTTCAGTTGCTGGAAAATTGTCATTTTCTTTTTGTGATACTGTATGACTGATTTTTCTTGATGTTTGATTAAAAGTGCCTCTGTCCTCATATTGGAAGTAGGGAACACCCTATTTAGGCAAGCTTCTGTTTACTTTGATTCTAACAGTTCAACATGTTGGTAGTTAGGAGCCTTTCTTTTGTTTTCCAGAAGGTGGCACTATAGCACAAATTTTTGGTTTATCTTCGGGGGTAGGGGCTGACTTTTCAGAGGTTGGGAGTGGGCACCAAGGGAAAAGGAATGGGAGGGTGCAGCAGAGCTAGGGGAGGTATGTACTTAGTTCTTGGGACTTTGATGTGCCCACAGCCTGGTAGGGGAATCTTCAAGTTGGGGTGGGGGGGTGAGGGGGTGGCCCAAGAAATCTATGGACCAGAACCCTGGGGCAGACAGTAGAAGACCCTTCCCTGAAGTTCACTTTGCCTACTTCCCTCCCCCCACACACTGCAGTTTTTCCTCAGAGACTGCAGTGGGTCCTTCCAGCTATAGAACATATGTGGGGCAGACCCCCACTTAACCTCCTTCACCCTCCACCTCCTTTGTCAGAAAAGGTCGTGCTATCCCCCTGCCCACCGGCCACTGCCTTTGTCACCTCTGGCTCCCCAGCGACTCCCCTCTGCTGCCTCCTCTGTGATGCACCCAGTTTCAGGGGCATGGATGTATGGATCTCTCTCAGGTGATCTGGATGCTGCGCAGCCATGTTCTTGCTTGGTTATGGATGTCTGATTAGTTGTAAATCCAAGGGGCAAGGAAAAAGGAATGACCCATGCCGCTGGGAGGCTGATGTCATTCCCCCCTTCCTGTTCTCTTTTTAGAGCAAAGGAACCTTACCAGGAAGGCTCCTCGAAGACCCACTCATGTCTCATTGGCCAGAGCTCAGTCACTGGCAAGAGGGCTTATCCTAATCAGAACTGACTCCTAAGTCATGTGAGCAGTATCTGGCTCTGTCCTCAAGAAAGAGAAATCACTGGCGCAGGCATCCAAGAGTGTTTGTCCTGCCATTATATCAAGCTGTCTTTACCTTCCATCTTTGAGTATATAAACGTTGATATTTATCAAGACATACTGGCCACAACTTGTTAGCCTAACATTTTTAAAAATTTTGTATGTTTAGT
Organism: Neomonachus schauinslandi; assembly: GCF_002201575.2. Classification (NCBI taxonomy): domain Eukaryota; kingdom Metazoa; phylum Chordata; class Mammalia; order Carnivora; family Phocidae; genus Neomonachus; species Neomonachus schauinslandi. The sequence continues at coordinate 42,366,276 of NC_058411.1, read as the reverse complement.
AAAAATTCCTTTTTCCCCTTCCTTCTGTATACTTCCCAGGTGATGATTACATGTAAAGCACTGGTACATAAGAGGCGAAAGGATTGCACAAATAGAACTGAAGAACACATACTAGATTCCTGGAATCTCCCAGGGGTCAGGGGGTTGGATAGAAAAGAATCTCTGAGGGAAGGGCTCAGGCATCAGGTTCCTTTTTTTTTTTTTTTTAAAGCTCCCAGGATGAATATAATACATATCCAGTGATAAATCATTCATACATTTTAGCACTTTCATGTTATCAGAGTAATTGCATATTTTATCCTTCTGATTATTAGCTTTAAATAGAAAATGAAAATTCATCACTTTCCTTCCTTCTGCCCATACTGGGTATCTTAAAGAGATTCTGGGATCCCTTCATTTTGAACTTAATCTTAGCATGCTTTTTCTGTTCTGTGGTGTGCTCTCCAGGAAAAGGCAGCAAAGTGGAAAAACCCCGATGGCCACATGGATGGGCTCACTACAAATGGCGTCCTAGTGATGCACCCCCGAGGGGGCTTCACTGAGGAGTCCCAGCCTGGGGTCTGGCGTGAGATCTCTGTCTGTGGAGACGTGTACACCCTGCGAGAAACCAGGTCAGCCCAGCAAAGAGGAAAGCTGGTGAGTGGTCTTCACTCTGGAAAATGTACCACACTGCAAAAGCCTAGCTCAAGGACTGCCATTTGTCTCCCCTGAAATCCAGAACCTTTGTGGAAGCACCAGTGTGCTGTGGACCATTGACCCAGGAGAATGAGCGTTCCTTAAGCCCCTGAAAATGCTACGGAAATGGCCTTATTTCCTTCCATGATTAAGCTTTTCCCATAGTAGAAGAAAATTATCTTTTTGCTCCTTACTACCTTAATAGCATAACTGTTATTATATGCTTCATTACAAAATTCCTCTTATATTCGCTTTAAGAAGGACAAACTTATTTTTAGTGTAAAACTGTACTAATGTGGAAAAATCCTGAGCTGTCCAAGACTAATTAGTGAAAATTATGAATTACAGAGTTATTTACTAGACTTTCTGGAACTAAAAGATAATTAAGTTAGCTTTTTTCCCTTGAGTTCATAGTAAGAAATTAATACATAATACCCTATATAATTCACCAGAATCATAAAACTTTTTATTTGAAATCATTCATTGAGGGCATTGACTTGGCATGTTAATATTTTCCTATAAATATCCCTGCTTCTCCCAAATGCCCTAAAGCAGTTGGCTTTTTAACTCTTTCTTCTGTGGAGAATAATTATAAGCCCTTAAATGGGAAGTTTTGGGTGTCTGATCTTGCCATGGCTGTGGCACAGCGCCAGAAGTTTCTGAGTAAACTTTCGACTCCAGTGCTTTTAATTAATTGGTAGATAGAACCTAGAACTAGAGAGAATGAACGTTTCCTTCAGAACTCCTCTAGAAAAGCACAGAGTGATCTAGCATTTTTCAGCAAGGTGATAACCAGCTGTTACTGAGACGGAAAAAAGATGGCAGCGGCGGGAGGTTGGGGGAAGAGGGACTCTTATACTAACCTGGTTTGCTAGACTCTACTCGATGTTTGTTTGTAGGGAACTGTTATTTATATTTCACAGTATTACTGAGCATTTTACAATAAAGCCCAATATTAGAGCATCCTGGCTGAGTAAACATGAGAAGTGTTTTCTAAGAAAGACCAGAGCAAATACGATAACCTCTTGTTTAAACACTTCTCAAGAGAATGTAAATAGGGAACAGACTGTGAAAGCAGTTTTTCCAAATAACTTTGTTTCTGATCACTGGATGACTTTATACAAAACTGACCTAGGTTGGCTGAACTGGTTATCAGTCATTATGATGGCAAGAGTAGAAGTCATTATAAATCATTGTGGGGTGCAGGCGTTACGTTAACATTTCAGAGACCTCAGCTCATGAAATCTGAGCAGCTTTGTCAGGGAAGTGGAATCCTGCCCATTTATGGATGGGGAAGATATGGCATAGAGAGGTTAAATATTACCCAGGGCCCCAGAGTGAGAAGGTGGCAGCAGATGGGATTAAAATGCCGTCCTCCCTGATTGAGAATCTGGACTCCAAGCTGCCACTCAGTATAATCTTGTGGGGGGCAGCACCTGGCCCTCACCTGAGCGGGTTTACACGAGAGCATTTGCTTCCCTGGGAAATAAAAAAGCATTCGCTGGAGTCCGTAAGGGGCTTGTCTGTCTCAAAGGGCACATTTATAGGATGAGCTTCTTGCCCACCCTCGGTGATTGTGCAGTGATCCAGCTCAGGCAGCTGTGTGTGCCAGAGGAGGGGACAGTGCTCCTGAGAAGAAACGACTCCAAACATAGCCTGTGTTCATGGGTTGTGTTAAATCTCAACTAATTTTAAACCTAGTCCCTGTAGGAGACCCTTAGACCTGCCTCAGATTGTGCTGTCCTGTGTGATAGTATACGATGGGCCTGGCCTAGAGGAAAGGTTTCTGAGCTCCCATCCTTCTGATTTTGCACGGTGGGAGACACCGTGGGGATGAGAGGACCCAGCCTCCCTGCAGCCCCCTCTTGTTAACCAGGCGAAGTTTGTCTGAGGTGAACCCCTGCTGATTCTTGGAGCTTAGGTTTGCATTTCTAACTCTGGTTCTGTACCTGTGACTGGTAGCATCGAGGTAAATGGTCTAGCTGGAGATCAGATTTGGGGAACGGTCTCTGGCAGTACTCTCTGTTTGCAGTTTAACACAGAAATATGGAGACTAACGTGATCTGCTGGAAATCCAGAATATTGTAAAAGCAGTAGATGCCTCCTGTTCTCAGTGCGGAACTAGTGCAGGTAGATGGTTTCGTGTTAATATCCTACTTGGCATTTCATGTGGATCAGCGTACGGATGTGTTAACTGCCATGGTTTCTCCTCATCACAGCAAAGCTTTGTCCTTGATCAACATAATTAATTAAATGTGGAGGAAATGCCCTTTCAGGAGCTGAACCCCCTGAATAAATAGGTGAATAGACTTTGAATTGTATCCTCTTCCTTTACCTAGAACATTATAAATGTTCTCAACTAGGTGTGAGTGTACTAGAGACCTATCTACTAGAGCTATACTAGACATATAATGTCTCAGATTCTATTTGGGGTATTTAATTAAACTATAATGGCTCTGTAAAATTTAGTAAATTCTGCTAAGTTAATCTCCTTACCTAATTTTAGGTGCTATAAAAATAACCATAGTGTCACATACAGACTCTCCCAAGTGCTTCATATTAAGTCTCTCTCAGGCAGCACTCAAAGCAACCTCATGAGATCAGTGTCATGGTTCCCAGTGACAGATGAGAAAAGCAGGGCTTTAAAAAGTTGATACTTGCTTGTAAGTAGTGGGTGGGGATTTGAACTCTCTACCGTAACCTTAGCTATCTGATCGGTAGAGGCCATTATGTTTTAAGTGTCTTACTTTTACAATATCACTCTCGATTCCTCAGGCTTTCTCCTTGCCTTTTTTTTTTTTTTTTTTTGGTAGAATTTTAAAAATAAAATCCGAGCCTGTGTCCTTGCACAGCGGTGTCTTTACCATGCTAGCCCCCACACATCGTCTGCAGAAAAACTGCATTGCGTTCACAGTTGAAAGAGAACACACGAGAAATACCAGTTCAGGGAGAGAGAAAGCAGGTCTACCAGCGGTTCTGAAATCAGGCTGTAGACGGGGGTCCTGGTTGCCACACGCAGTAGCAGTTGGAATAGTGCTGGTCTGTATCTTTGAGGACGATCGAGAGAACCAAGTGCGGATGGGAGCGGCCCTGTGCCCCGCTGCAGCCCGTGATTGCATAGCCATTCTGAGCCAGCAGGGGTAGGAGCTGAGAATCCAGCAGTGAACAGGAGGCCCAGGGCGCTGCCCTCAAATTGTCCCATCTGGAGAAGGTCACAGACAATGCAGCAAATCAGTAATATGTTGTAGGTGATGAACACGTTCGTAGAGAAGGTACTAGAAGGTATAGGAGGAACCTGTTCTAACGTTGGAGGAACACCTATCCTAGACATGGGAGTCAAGAATGTGTGCAAAATAAAAAGCTATCCACTCAAAATTTATAGGATATTGTTTACCAAGAACTGCGCTGTAGAAAGGAAAGAAGGGGTGGTTCACAGCATGGCCACTCCCGAACCCCAGTTTCTTACCACATCAGCATTATTCTTTCAGACACGGTTACCGGCTTAGATGACACGTCCCTGACAATTGCCTGTGGTCAGCCCTGGAAGGGAGCCTCAGGCCAGCCCAAGAGAGGCGAGGAGACATGCAGTACTCGGGCGGTGCTGGGTGGGGAGGGGGCAGTAGCAGATTTTTTAAAAGGTTATTTGAGAGAGGGTCACTGTGCTTGTCCTGTGCAGTATTAAGGTTTATCACTTTGTTGGGACTTTAACTTTTTCTAACTATTACTATCTGGTGCTTAAGGAAAACTTCCAGAGTGGCACCACCTGAGACCTGAATGCTGAGTGGTGGTGCCCGACCGCGGGCAGACCTGGGGTGGGGCGTGCAGCGCTGTGCTGGAGAATTCTAGGTGGAGGTCACTTGCGCACAGGCCTGTGGACAGGGCAGCCAAGTGCGTGCAAGGACTCAGATCAGGGCAGCCCTCATTCACCGCAGGAAAGGTCTGTGGCCGCATGGCGAATGGCCTTTTAAGCATGTGAAGTTTGGGGGTGATGCTGAGGGCAGTGGAGAGCCAGCAAAGACTTTTGAGCCAGAGAATGACAAAATTTCTCTTCAGCCTGTACCTCTGCTGCCCTTCACACAGTTTCCCCCGCCCAAGCCCCACCCCCCACCCCACCCTGACCCCAGGGCTTGCAGGGGTGTGGTCCAGTTCTGTTCCAGGGCCTCTCTGCCCTCCCCGAGACCCTGCCTGGGCAGTCTCGTCCACTCCCAGGGCTTCGGCCCGATGCTAGTAAGTCGCAGACATGCTTCTCTAAGCCAGATCTGCAGCCACGTGTGGCTCCTGGGCACCACCATGACAGACCCTCTGCCCGAGCCGTCAGATTCTACACACCCAAAACTGAACTTCCTCTCCTTTCCCCCCAATGTGCCATTTTTCCTAGATTCCTGGTCCCTGGAAAGCCTCCTCCTATGCAGACAATAAAGCCAGATCCGTACATCTGTCTTCCTCAGATCAGGAGCTGAGTCCTCCGCGTTTACTCTCTGTCTTGGCTGGTGCCGCTGATAATCTGTGCTGAGGTGCGCCCCCCCTTTGCCTGGGAGAGAACTCCCACGGTCTCCCTCTCGTCTTACACCCATCCATTCCCTCCTGCACACTTCTGAAGTGGCCTTTTGGAAAGGCCTTTTGGAAAGCTTTCCTTTCCAAGAAAGCTCTGCATCCTCCACCACCCCCCTGCCCAGCCGCTGGTCACCCAGAGCAGACCTGCGGCTCCCTCCGTGTGCCCGCCGTGTGGCTTCTGCATCCCTCTTTCTGGAGTGTCTTCTCTGCCACCCACTGGTTCCTGACATTTTTTTCAAATCTCTGTTCAAGAGAAATCTTTTTTAAAAAGCATTTCTGACCTCCTATCAAAGTAATAGTAGCAAACATTTGCATCGTGCTTACTGCATGCCAGATGGGGTTCTAAGAACTTTCTTTGTAGTATTTAATGCTCACCCTCCTCTTGTCCAGTTTTACAGAAGGGGAAACTGAAGCTCAGGCAGCTGAAGTAACTGCCCCAGGTTAGAGCTAGTGCATGACCGAGCCAGAGTGCACACCAAGGCCACGGGCTGTGAAGTCCCCGCTCTTAGCCGCTTTGGTGATGTGGCCTCACGTGACGATTGCAGCGCTCTGACTGTCGCTGGCTCCTGGCTCTAGCATGTCTGCCTCCCGTTCCTAAAGACGAGGGCTCTGCAGGATGGGTAGAGCAGCTTTATTACCCCCAGGCCTTAGAGCACACAGGTCTGTGGAGGCAGTGGGTGGATTCCTGCCTGCCGTGTCTAACAGCTGCTCATCAGCTCTTAGTCCGACTTGTAAGCAGCTGGGGTGTAGCGTGCCATCCTTTTAAAAGTGAAGCCTTTCTCTTTCTCTGATTGACTTCTTTCACTCAGCATCATACCCTCCAGTTCCATCCATGTCGATGTGAATGATAAGATTGCATCCTTTGATGGCTGAGTAATACTCCATTGTGTGTGTGTGTATATATATAGAATACACACACACACACACACACACACACCACATCTTTATTCTTCTGTCGATGGACATCTGGGCTCTTTCCATAATTTGGCTATTGTGGGCATTGCTGCTATAAACATTGGGGAGCAGGTGCCCCTTTGGATCACTATATTTGCATTTTTAAGGTAAATACCTAGTAGTGCGATTGCTGGGAAGAAATCAGAGAGGGAAGCAAACCATGAGAGACTCCTAACTATGGGAAACAAACTGAGGAGACAAACCCCTTGAGGGTTGCTGGAGGGGAGGTGGGTGGGGGAACGGGGGAACTCGGTGATGGGAGTTAAGGAGGGTATGTGATGTGATGAGCACTGGGTGTTATATGCAACTGATGAATTACTGAACTCTACATCTGAAACTAAAGATGTACCATATGTTGGCTGATTGAATTTAAATTTTAAAATATGGCTAATGGCGAACGCTTCTGCTCCAAACCATAGAAATGCAGGACGAACAATAGATTGCATGAAGCTAAGGATCCCCGGACATTATTTGGGCCGCTGCAGTCATTATCGCAGGGTCCCACAAGGACCTGGATCGGCTCTAGTCACGAGGAGTAGGAATCTTCACTGCTGGACCGGTGGGACATGTCCTGTCCCTTGTGAGGTCAAGGAGCAATGGTGCTATTGACTCTGAGGAAAGATGAAAACCTAAGATTTGTGAAGTTGGTTAAAACAATCACTACAGCCATGGAACACGTAAAGCGAGGTGCATCTGTGCTTAGGACTTGTGAGGATGGCCTACCCCTATTCCGTCCCGTGTCCCGGGGAGGAAACAAACGGGTCGCGGGGAGGAACACGCCCCTGGAGCCCCTCAGGGAGGCAGGGGGAGACGCTGCCTGCCCGTGTTTACTTGAATGTTAGCGCGCGGGGCTGCACTGTGTTTTTACAAGGCCCGCCTGACTGTCGAACTCGTTGTAGGTGGAAAGCGAGACCAACGTCCTGCAGGACGGCTCCCTCATCGACCTCTGCGGGGCCACGCTTCTCTGGAGGACGGCAGACGGCCTGTTCCACACTCCGACGCAGAAGCACATCGAAGCCCTGCGGCAGGAGATCAACGCCGCGCGGCCACAGTGTCCCGTGGGGCTCAACACCTTGGCCTTCCCCAGCATCAACAGGAAGGAGGTGGTGGAGGAGAAGCAGCCCTGGGCCTACCTCAGCTGCGGCCACGTGCACGGCTACCACAACTGGGGCCACCGGAGCGACACGGAGGCCAACGAGCGAGAGTGTCCCATGTGCAGGACTGTGGGCCCCTATGTTCCGCTCTGGCTCGGCTGCGAGGCGGGCTTCTATGTCGACGCCGGACCCCCCACTCACGCTTTCACCCCCTGTGGACACGTGTGCTCAGAGAAGTCTGCGAAATACTGGTCGCAGATCCCGTTGCCTCACGGAACTCACGCGTTCCATGCCGCCTGCCCTTTCTGTGCCACGCAGCTGGTTGGGGAACAGAACTGCATCAAATTAATTTTCCAAGGTCCTGTGGACTGACGCCCTTGACAGCCATCTACGACTTTATTAACAAGTTACTGTGAAGATTTTGCCACTAACTCTAGATTTTACCTTTTTATAATGCTGTTTATTAAGGGGAAGGGGTGGGCCCTGAGGCTGGGGGGGGAGGGGACGAAGAGGAGGGGGAGCCCTGGCCATGAAACAGGCCCGGAATTTAAGATCACAGTGGTGTGGTGCATGCTCCAAACAGCGGCATTGTCCCTGAAGTATGCTTGATGAAACCATTCTCTTTGTAATAATTGGATTTCAAATGCCATGCTTTTACTTTACCTTCGGGGTTTTTAAACAACGTTTTCCTTTGTAAACTTGGACGAGACTTTAAATCCTATTTTACAAATGTAGAAGAAATTTATTCAAAAGTTGCTGGCTCTTACTGTGCTCCCTGCCGTGCTGCGTGCCATGGGTGCTCCCGGCGAGCCGTGCAGGGCCCGCACGTACTTGGCCGAGGCTAGGAGCTGCGTGGCGCCGAATCCGCCACTCCATACCGCGGGGCTGGGGGGCGCGCAGGAGACCTTAGGCACAGGGGCGCGTTCTGAAATCGGGGGCTTTCGGATTTTTCTTTTTTGGGGAAAAGAACATCCCTATGCTGCCGTGTTTTGTTTTTTACTTTGGTGGAATTCAATGACTTTATCCACACAGTCATCAAATACCTTGGCATTTCAAAGAAATTTCCATAACTTCTTAGTCCACCTTTTGTTACGTCCGTGATACTCCACGTGCACGGCCAGAACTGTTTAGTTGATTAAAATGCAGCAACTCCTAAAAATTTAGTAATTGAGGGTGATTATTGTGGCATGGCCTAGGTACTACACCATCAAGTTTATTTGCTTACTGGAATGTTTAGGATTTAGGATTAAAAACAAGGTTTTACTTTTTAAAACCACTTCTTGGGGTTTCGTTAAGTTTTTCTCAAGGCGGCCAAAACTCTGGGAGCCGAAAAGCAACAGCTCACAAAGATGCAGCCATTCTGGTTCACTCCCTCCTTGCCATCTGTCACCTTCTCCAGCTTATGGAGCCCTGTAAGTTTCGAAAATGTTTGCAAATCAAACTAAATTTAAATGGGATCATTAGATATACACAACACCAAGTGGTACATCTGCAGAGAGAATTTGAAATTCCTGATTTCAAGAGAGCAAATGAGTGTTTACTGAGGAATAATTAAATCAGAATTTCATATGAGCGCCACCACCCTTCTGTTCGTTCCGTTCGTCTTGACTAATTCTCAGATGCTCATTCTCGGTCCTTGGTACTGAGAGCATCACCGCTCCCAGAATGTAAAGGTTCTTTAGGCCCGGAGACTGCCACAGCTGGCCGGCAGGAAGCGGATCCCGCCACAAGCAGCAAGTATTTTAAACTAACATACCATTACAGATCCATGCTACATTTTAACCTTTGTAAGGGTATAGAATTTATAGGATTCTCACATACTGTATTCATACTTGAATGTCTTTCCATTCAAGGAAGTATGTTGCCCTATTTTCAATTGTTCTAACACATTGTGAATGTCTTTTTTTCCTGAAAGTGATTAGATGATCTTTGATTGCTGCTACTTAATTTGACCTAATATCTAGAAAGTTCAGCTTCTCAGTTTTAAAAAAAAAAGCTTTACTTTTCAAAGGAGATTATCCTTGAGGAGGAGACTTTTTTTGTTTTGGTAATTTTTAAGTGATGTGAAAAATCCAAAAACAGTCCTCTTGCTAGCTTACTCTATTCTGTAGGTAATGTCATTTTGTCTTCAGGTAGAGTAAGTCATAATGTATCAAATGCCTTTTTAGGTAGTCTCTGTCCCCAAGGATTAGCTTTCACTTAGAGTGTCTTTTCAGTTTGTGCTCCTTTGGGCTCCACAAAATGGCAAAGGGGGCAACAGTCCCTTTGCTTGCTGTTATGGCTAGAAGGTGGTTTGAGGAGTCTTGATACTCTAAAAGCATCTTGTAAGGTAAATGGCCTTGTACCTAGAAGGGCTGGATTTTCCCTATCAGAAACATTTCTGGAAAGTTACAATGATCTGCTGTAATCTTCCATTTCAAGGACTATAATAGTTCAGGGTCTAGCAGTTTTACGTGCAAAACATGCCCCCAAATAATCTTCCAATGTGAAAAGTTGTTTGTGGGTTTTTGTTTTGTTTTTTACTTTTAGTAAATGGAGATAACGAAGTAAAAGTTGAACTTGGAGTAATAAATTCCAAGCTCTGGGAAGGGGGTCATGGTGCACTGCCCTCTGTCCACATTGCATCTCCTTTGACCTCCAAGTGAGGTCCCCTCCCACTCCACCAAAGGAACAGCAGAGAGGGGACAAGTCTGCAAAAGGGGACCATGCTCATGTTGGCCGCTTCTAGTAAGAGTCGCTTAGAATTTGGACTAAGGAGTTTTCTCCAGAGCTGAGAGCAGTTCAGTTTGTGAGAATAAAGAGCTCCAGCTCTATGGAGTAATGCAGTTTAGAAGAAACTTCTCAGAGGTTATTTCTCTTTTTGTCTTGCTTGCCACCACATTAAGGGGGGAGTCCCACTCCTCCAAGTGTTCACATAGGAAACTGCTGACCGATTATCCTGATCTTGGCCTGACCAAAATGCCTTTTGTGAATAGGTCACCAGAAGTAAAACCCCAGTGATGTATTCCCATAGTTAATTTTTTTTCAGTTGTCAGTTTACTTAAAAAAAAAAAAAAAGGTGGATGGGATACAACTCTGAATATTTTTCTAGTCTGGAATTTTTTTTATTAATAATCGGTGCTGTCGGGTCATGCATGCTGCAACTCAACATTTCCCTTACTTGGTTTCGCTTTTTGCAAAAAGGGCTACGGTTCACACTGCAGAGTAAGTATTAAACTTTCTAGGTTTTTTATTTTTTCCCCCAACTGTGGCCCAAAAGAATTAAAATGTTTTAATATAAATAGAGAGCATATTTATCATTCCTCAATAGTGAATTATAGAGTTTGGTACCTTTGTGCCTCAGGGAAGCCACGTGGTATAACTGGTTCTAGAATTTCAGGGTTAGGGTTTAAAGAAAGGAGAAAGCCATTGGAAAAATGATGGGCTCCATGAAGGAGACTAATGAATCTGGATGCAGAAATATGCCAGGAGCTGGCATATACATGATTGTAATAGAATTTATTTCCAGTATCAATAGGGAAATCTTAAGTTATTGCAGATACTGTATTAGGAAATTTGAAAACTCTTCATAAAGCTTCAGTTGCTTTATTTTTGCTTACATAAAACTCAAACCCCTGTGTTTTGGGAGCTCAGTATTGTGATTTGGGTAATTTTGACAGTTAAAGGGAGCATGTTTTCTCCTTTTCTCATAGCTTACAGAATTGTTACCTGCAGTTCTAAGATTTTGATCAACTTTTGAAAGCCTTTGGATTCGTGTGAGAGGATGTGTGATCACGGCATTGTTCATGCTGGCTACAAGCTAGTTATCTTCATGCAGTTTTGCCTTGTAACAGTGGAATTTCTGATAGGCAAACCACAGAACCTTGATCTTAAGCCAGATCCAGCTCCGTTCCCTTGGCAGGCAATCTTGTATCCCCGTAGTTTAGCCTTCATGGGCTGAGGGTATGAAGTTCCTTCTCCAGGGCTGGAAATAGAGCAGAGCTCTGTTATTTCTTCATGACCCAAAGGCCAATGAGACAACTCCAGGAATTTTTTTTTTTTTTTAGAAGAGCATAAGCATTACTGAAGTAGTAAAATAAGGTTCAGTGTTTCTTTTCAGTAAAACTTAAATCCTCTCAAGTTTTCGCCCTCGTGAAAAAGCCCTAGAGGAAGATAGGAAGAAGCAAATATTTTTCCAGTTCTACTTAACTGTTTCTAAACAAAAATAAACTTGATGAAAGGGAAATTATTTCTTTTTAGCTGAGATGACATTGTTTCTCTGTATTAAATAGTCTAGAAGTTAAGGGGTGGTCATATTTACCATGTATAGTGTTATGAGCAGTTAAATTTTATGGATATATTTGTAAAACTGTTCTTTTATATTTCATGTCAAATTGAAAAGTTTATTTCTTCACTATTGTACCTGTGGAAATACAAGCCATTTTACAGGAAAAAAATCTTCAAAAATTATTAAACGGATCTCAGTATATTTGTGAGTCATTGTCTTCAGACTCTGTGGCTGTCTGGGGGTTTATCAGGACATTTAATACGAAGTTGACACAAAAGTAGACGTGAGTTTTACATTTCTCAAACTTTCAAGTTGATCCCAAATACTTGATGTTACTGTATTCTATTCCACACAATACATATTTAAATCTGATTTTGAAAATCCCATTAATTTTTTTTATTAAAAAAATTCCATCAGTGCTTAAATCTAACTTCCAGGAGAATTCAACCTGACTCATAGAATGGATTTTCTTCATGTTCATTATAGTCATATGGCTACTTTTGCGACAATCTTCATTCACTTTTAACAACATAAGGATTATGGGTAAGCCTTCAAGCCTTAAACTAATAGGTCTTTCATAAGAAAATATATGTATTTGATAGTTTCTCATCACATTGATATTTAAGGAGGCTTAATATTTTTGAGGGAAATGGATTTTTCATTTCCCTAAAGAAAATGCACATTAACATGGGCTTTTATTTCAGGAATTAAATTTGATAAAGTATTGGAACACTTAAGATTCCCTGAATTGTAAGATGGGTTTTAGAAAAACAGCCACTTACAATTGTGAGATACATCCCATTTGACAAGGGTGCCAAGAGTATTCAATGGGAAAAGAACAGTATTTTCTTTTTTTTTTATTCTTATGTTAATCCCCATACATTACATCATTAGTTTTAGATGTAGTGTTCCATGATTCATTGTTTGTGCATAACACCCAGTGCTCCATGCAGAATGTGCCCTCCTCAATACCCACCACCAGGCTAACCCATCCTCCCACACCGCTCCCCTCTAGAACCCTCAGTTTGTTTTTCAGAGTCCATCGTCTTTCATGGTTCGTCTACCCCTCCGATTTCCCCCGCTTCATTCTTCCCCTCCTGCTACCTTCTTCTTCTTCTTTTTTTTTTTCTTAACATATATTGCATTATTTGTGTCAGAGGTACAGATCTGAGATTCAACAGTCTTGCACAATTCACAGCGCTTACCAGAGCACATACCCTCCCCAGTGTCTATCACCCAGTCACCCCATCCCTCCCACCCCACCCCCCACTCCAGCAACCCTCAGTTTATTTCCTGAGATTAAGAATTCCTCATATCAGTGAGATCATATGATACATGTCTTTCTCTGTTTGACTTATTTCACTCAACATAATACCCTCCAGTTCCATCCACGTCGTTGCAAATGGCAAGATCTCATTCCTTTTGATGGCTGCATAATATTCCATTGTATATATACACCACATCTTCTTTATCCATTCATCTGTCGATGGACATCTTGGCTCTTTCCACAGTTTGGCTATTGTGGACATTGCTGCTATAAACATCGGGGTGCACGTACCCTTTCGGATCCCTACTTTTGTATCTTTGAGGTAAATACCCAGTAGTGCAATTGCTGGATCATATGGTAGCTCTATTTTCAACTTTTTGAGGAACGTCCATACTGTTTTCCAGAGTGGCTGCACCAGCTTGCATTCCCACCAACAGTGTAGGAGGGAAGAACAGTATTTTCAACAAATGGAACGGGGATAACTAGATAGCCACATACAAAAGAATGACGTTAGATTCCTACTTCACACAATACACCAAAATTAACTCAAAATGGATCAGAGTGCTGAAACTATAGAATTCTTAGAGGAAAACAGTAAACTTTTGTGACCTTGGATCAGTCAGTGATTTCTTAAATATGACACAAAAAAATAAACTGGGCTTCAAAATTAAAAATGTTTTCTTTCCCCTCTGTTCATCTGTTTCATTTCTTAAATTCCACATTGAAACAAAATGTTTTATACATCAAAGGACATGGTCAAGAAAGTAAAAAGACAAACCACAAAATAGAATTTGAAAATCCTATTAAGAGTTGTATCCCGAATATGTGAAGAACTCCTCTAACTCATCAATAAAAAGAACACAGTAAAAAAATGGAAAAATATCTACTCAAATCTTTTGACCAAAGATGATATAGAAATAACCAATAAGCACATAAAAAGATTGCCATCCCGAGGCATCAGAGAAATGCAAATTAAAACCAGGAGATAGCACTTGATACCCACTATCATGGCTAAAATAAGACTAACTAGTGTTGGCAATGTGTTGAAAAATTGAAACCCTCATACACTGTTGAGGGGGAGGGGACTGTAAGATAGTACATACAACCACTTGGGAACAAATAGTATGGCAGTTCCTCATAACGTAAAATAGACAATTGCCATGTGACTCCTAGATACGTACCCAAAGAGACCTGAAAACATGTTCACACAAAAACTTGTACATGAATATTTATAACATCATTATTCATAGTAATCAATAAGTAGAAACAACCCGAAAGTCCATCTGATGAATGAACAAGATATATCCATACAGTGGAATATTTAGCTATAAAAATTAATGAAATACTGATACGAACTTTGAAAACATGCCAAGTGAAAGAAGCCAGACACAAAAGACCACATATTGTATGTCAGAAAATAAGCATATTCACAGAGACAGAACATAGATTAATAAGTGACAGACATTGAGAGAGAGGAGTCAAGGAGTAATTACTACATTATTACTTTCAGGATTACATGAAAATGTTCTAAATTTACATAACAGTGATGGTTGCACAATTCTGAATATACTGAACAAATTTTACACTTTGAAAGGGTGACTTTCAATGTCTGAATTATATCTCAAAACTTTTTAAAAGATACATACTAAATTCAGAGATGTTAGATCGTGAGAAATTTGCATCCTAGAATTTAAATACAGCACCATAATCTTAGTGCTTCACATAAAAATATTTAGGATCCTCCCATGCCTACCTTGAGATGTTCTCTTAAAACAGCATATTCCTTTCTATCACACTTCCACTTGCCATTAGATAAAGAAGAGCATAGATAAAAGCCCACTAAGAAGATTCGATGAGAACTTTGTATTCCTAAGGATGGACTGCCCATTTTGCTGTTAGGATGAAAAAATAGAATGGTATTTCTGGAAGAAATAGAATGCTATTCTGAGGCCTCAAAGTCCACTTTCTTTAAAAAGTATTTTTTGGAGCTTCTGGGTTGCTCAGTCAGTTAAGCATCCCACTCTTGATTTCGGCTGAGGTCATGATCTCAGGGTCATGAGATCAAGCCCCATGGGGCTCTGTGCTCAGCAGGGAGTCTGCTTGAGATTCTCTCTCTACCCCTCTTCCTTTGCCCCTCCCCCCGCTCACGTGCACACTTTCTCTCTGAATTTTTTTAGGCATGTGTTGCAATGAGCACTGGGTGTTACATGCTAATAATGAATCATGGAACGCTACATCAAAAACTAATTAAGTACTGTATGGTGACTAACATAATAAAGAAATAAAAAGTATTTTTATGTGAAAACTCTTATAATCAAAATAAAAACAGAGGGCCGCTGTAAAAGATTTAAAAATCTGGGAAGCATGAAGAATAAAACCTATTCCTCTACCACTCAAAAATAAACTATTAGTATTTGGAGCTATAGCTTTCTAAACTTAAAAAATGAATTTTTGTGACTTCAATTTCATTCTGGTATTTAGTTATTTAATTACAAAGACTGATATAAATTTTGAAATGTGGTTTTGGGAAAAGAGGGAAAAATGGTTGCTATATCTGTAGTGGGCTTCTCCATAAACAGCTACAAAAGGAAGTTTTCTCTCCTAAAGCGCGAAATGTGTCCAAGGTTGGCAAGATGAGACCATGGTGGTTAGGGCTGCCAAAGCTATAAGCCTGAGAAGACTATTTTCAAGCTGTTGTGTCCCCCTAAACACCCACTGCCAATTAAGGGACACACTTTGGAATGCCCAAATGGACTACTCTTAAACATTACTTCCTTCTTTTGTCTTCTAAACAGGTTCTAGTTGAAGAATAAAGTTATTCTTATTAGTTAAAAAAGGTAAAGTGGATTCTTTCTTACCTACTTCCAGGCTCAAATTTGAGGTCACATCAGAGTGCCATGAGGTGTTTGCTGAAAATGTAGATTCTTTAGTGGCATCTACAGAGGCTGGCAATGTTCTAGTTTTCTAGGCCTCTCCAGTAATTTACACTTTGGACAGACAACCTAAATGATGCCTCAGGCAATGCATGTTCCATGCTTTAGGAAACTTTTCTTCCAACGAAGTGATTGTATGAAGCATATGCCTCTGGGGCAAGGTACTGAATCCCCATTGTGTGCATTGGTTTTGGCTGACCCAATGTGGTTTCCTGGAAACCTGAAGGATATGGCCCAAATGGAGATGGGAATGGATGATCCAGACAGTCAAGAGTTCTTCCTACGCCATGATTCTACCTTCCATTTTCTCTTAGGTGAGTGGAACAGACTCAGCTCCATCCCTATTCTTTATCATTGGTTTCTTCAGTTCATGCCTTTAACCATTTCCACCTTACATGGAAAGAATCTTGAAATTCTCAAATTCATTGAGGGAGTTCAGGGTTAAGGGTGAGATTTATACATAATTCTGAGAGCTTGCTGAGTTCTCAAAATTGTTATTAAACAGGATGGAAACTTGCCATGTATCAGCAAAGTGGATGTCATTACAGCACATTTCACAGCCTTTGGGTTTCTACATCTAGTGATGTATTTCTAATAAAAGGTTCCCTTTGTAAGTTCCCTACAAAGGGAACCTTTTTAAATTACAGTTTGATTTTGACATGTATTCTGGAAATGTTCTGCTAATTCCATTCATTGGGTTAAGTGGATGGGCAAGTATATCCTCATCTATAAAACAGAAATGATAATAGTGCTTCTACTCCGTAGAGATGTAAAAGTAACATACTTAATGCACTATGGTACATAATAGGTGCTCAGTAAATAATAATGGTTTTTATTTTTCCCTTGCAGAAACATTTCCTAACATGTAATCTTTAGAAATTAAGTCTCAGAAAATTTTCTGTAAGAAAAGGTCATATAACCCAGATACCCAATATAGAAAACCCTAAAGACTCTAAAAAATACTAAAATAAGTGAATTCAGTAAGGTTGCAGAATACAAATATACACAAATCTGTTGTATTCCTATTCACTACTAATGAAGTAGCAGGAAGACATTAAAGAAACAATCCCATTCACAATAGCACCAAAAAGAATAAAATACCTAGGAATAAAGTTAACCAAAGAGGTGAAAGATCTGTTATCTGAAAACTATAAAACACTGATGAAGTTGAAAATAGAGCTACCATACAATCCAGCAATTCCACTACTGGGTATTTACCCCAAAGATAAAAATGTAGGGATCCGGAGGGGTATGTGCACCCCGATGTTTATAGCAGCAATGTCCACAATAGCCAAACTGTGGAAAGAGCCAAGATGTCCATCGACAGATGAATGGATAAAGAAGATGTGGTGTATATATACAATGGAATATTATGCAGCCATCAAAAGGAATGAGATCTTGCCATTTGCAACGACGTGGATGGAACTGGAGGGTGTTATGCTGAGCGAAATAAGTCAATCAGAGAAAGACACGTATCATATGACCTCACTAATATGAGGAATTCTTAATCTCAGGAAACAAACTGAGGGTTGCTGGAGTGGGGGGTGGGGTGGGAGGGATGGGGTGGCTGGGTGATAGACACTGGGGAGGGTATGTGCTATGGTGAGCGCTGTGAATTGTGCAAGACTGTTGAATCTCAGATCTGTACCTCTGAAACAAATAATGCAATATATGTTAAGAAAAGAAAAAAAAGGAAGATAGCAGGAGGGGAAGAATGAAGGGGGGAAATCGGAGAGGGAGACAAACCATGAGAGACAGACTCTGAAAAACAAACTGAGGGTTCTAGAGGGGAGTGGTGTGGGAGGATGGGTTAGCCTGGTGATGGGTATTGAGGAGGGCACGTTCTGCATGGAGCACTGGGTGTTATGCACAAACAATGAATCATGGAACACTACATCAAAAAACTAATGTTTGGTGATTAACATAACAATAAAAAAATTTTTAAAAAGCTAACAGGAAGCTTCTATGCAGAATAAACAACACCTGCTTCAGAGAGAAATGAGGTGAAGAGGAGTCAACTCTTGAGTTTCTGCATGTGCCACAACTATGGGCTCTCTGTGAGGCAAGCGGAGACAAGTGCCCAAAAGGAAGAGAAAGAACAGAATTGTGATTTGGGGCATCACTGAAACATGTGAAAGATTATGACAAGGAAGAGAAAACTCATGATTTAAAAATAAAACAGGAACTCAAGAGAAAGCAAGCTTGGAAAAAAAACAAAGACAAAAAAAAACACTGATGAAAGAAATTGAAGACATGAACAAATGGAAAGACATTCCATGTTCATGGATTAAAAGAATAGTATTAAAATGTCCATACTACCCAAAGCAATCTACACATTTAAGGCAATCCCTAACAAAATACAGTATTTTCCCCAGAACTATAACAAATAATCCTCAGATTTGTATGGACCACAAAAGACCCCAAATAGCCAAAGCAATCTTGAAAAAGAACAAAATTGGAGGTATCATAATCCCAGAATTGAAGATACATTACAAAGCTGTAGCGATCAAAACAGTACAGTACTGGCACAAAAGCAGACACATAGTTCAACAGAACAGAATAGAAAGCCCAGAAATAAGCCCACAATTAGATGGTCAATTGACCCACAACAAAGGAGCAAGCATATACAATGGGGGAAAAGTCTCTCCAACAAATGGTGTTGGGAAAACTGGACAGCTACATGCAAAAGAATGAAACTGTACCACTTTCTTACACCATACACAAAAACTTGAAATGGATTAAGGACCTACGTGTGTGACCTGAAACCATAAAAATCCTAGAAGAGCGCACAGGCAATAATTTCTCTGACATCAGCCATAACAAGACTTTTCTAGATATCGCTCCTGAGGCGAGGGAAACAAAAGCAAAAATAAACTATTGGAACTACATCAAAATAAAAAGCTTCTGCACAACAAAGGAAACAACGAACAAAACTAAAATACAACCTACTGAATAGGAGAAGATATTTTCAAATGACACATCCAATAAGGGGTTAGTTTATAAAATATGTAAAGAACTTATACAATCCAACACTCAAAAAACAAATAATCCAGTTTAAAAATGGGCTGAAGACGTGGACGGACATTTCTCCAAACAGACATACAGATGGGCAACAGACACATGAAAAGATGCTCAACATCACTCATTAGGGAAATGCAAATCAAAACTACAATGAGCTATCACCTCATACCTATCAGAATGGCTACTATCAAAAACACAAGAAATAACAAGTGTTGGCAAGGATGTGGAAAAAAAAAAAAAGGAACGTTTGTGCACTGTTGGTGGGAATGCAAACTGGTGTAACCAGTGTGGAAGACAGTATGAAAGTTCCTCAAAAAATTAAAAATAGAACTACATTATCATCCAGTAATTGCACCAGATTATGCAAAGAAAATGAAAACACTAATTTGAAGGGATATATGCACCCCTATGTTCATTGCAGCATTAGTTCCTATAGCCAAGTCATGAAAGCAGCTCAAGTGTCCATTGATAGATAAATGGATAAAGTTGGTGGTATACAGACCACAGAATATTACTCAGCCATCATAAAGAATGAAATCTTGCCATTTGCAACAACTTGGATGGAGCCAGAGAGTATAACAATAAGTGAATAAGTCAGAGAAAGATAAATACCATATGATTTCACTCATATGTGGGATTTAAGAGATGAAACAAATGAACAAAGAAAAAAAGACAAACCGAAACACAGACTCTTAAGTATACATAACAAACAGACGGTTACCAAAAGGGAGGTGGTTGGGGAGATGGGTGAAATAGGTGAAGGGGATTAGGAGTACACTTATCTTGATGAGCACTCAGTAATATATGGAATTATAGAATCACTATATTGTACACTTGGAATGAATAGGACACTGTATGTTAACTATAGTGGAATTAAAATTTAAATGAATACATAAATAAAGTTTGGCTGAGACCTTGGGTGGGGTGGGGTCATTTTTAACCTTATGACCTTGGGAAACAATTTAGTACATCCCAAATTTATTTGACTACAGACCCCCTCTTCTCCCATATAATGTTTTACTTTCTTGGGGAGTGCTGTAATTGGTAGGCTTTAGCAGTTGTGGACTATTGCCACACGTTCTCAAAATTATTATTTTTTAATGAAACAAATGAGCATGAGCCCAATGGTGGCCACTGAGATTTATGTAGTTCTAAACTAATATTTAAATATACTACTTTTTGTAATGTACAGCTCTGTATCACAGCCTCTAGGACTTAAAACATTTTAATGATGACCATGTAATATTTGCTATATATTTTCATAAAGTTATACTTTGACTATATATTTGAGAACAAGGCTACTGACAAGTATGTGCCACCTTTTCAGTTGGTAGATGTTTCTCATTTTTAAATGCATTTTTGATAAAGTCCTATTCTGTTTATTAGAATTAGTTTATTCACTTAGCCACTTGGGTATCAAGCTGGATTATCATCCCTTGTTGCATATGAAAAGCATCAGGATGCTTGACTGGTTCTCCTGTTAGTTTCTTGTATAGAGCAAGAGTAAAAACTCACTGAAAATGCTGCAACCTATGCTATGAAATCCAATAAACTAGCCAGATTTTGGTCTCTTCCACCCACAAAGATTTCCTTTGGATGAGAACTCCTTAGTTACAATTGATTATAGTTCGATTTTTTTTTTAAGATTTATTTATTTGAGAGAGGGGGGCAGAGGGAGAGAATCCTCAAGCAGACTACCTGCTGGGTGTGGAGCCCTCCACCGAGCTTGATCTCATGACTGTGAGATCATAACCTGAGCCAAAAATCAAGAGTTAGACACTTAACCTACTGAGCCACCCAGGCACCCCAATTACGTTCAATTTTTAATGGATTTGATTGTCTGCTTGTATTCCTAAATTTGTAGGATGAAATCTGCTTTAGGAAATAAAGGTTTTAATGATTACTTCAGTCTGAATCAACGTGATTAATATTAGAAAACATAAAGCCAGTGTGGACAGAGGAAAGAACACTGAGTTAGGTGTCAGTTTATGGTAATTGTGTGACTTCTAACTGTGTGATCTCATGCAAGTTGCTTAATCTTTCTGCCTGTTTTTCCCATGGGAGATGATGAAATTGGACTAAATTGATCATGCCAAGTCATAAAATCAGTCTCAATTTAAAAATCTGAAAAAACTACATTAACTATCTTTTCCTACCACAACAAAATGAAACAAAAATAGCAGAAGGGAAACTGGAAACTTCACAATAAAGGGGAAATTAAATAGCACACTTTTAAACAATCACTAGGTCAAAGGGTAAACTAAAAAGGAAATTAGAAATTACCTTGAGACAAGTGAAAACAAAACTACAACATACCAAAATTACATATTAAAAGGGTAATTCATAACAATAAGTTCATACATCAAAAAAGGAAGACTTTAAGTAACCTAAAATTTACACCTCAAGGAGCTAGAAAAAGAAAAACCAAGCCCAAAGTTAGGAGAAGGAAGAAAATTACAAAGAACAGAAAAAACAAAATAGAAATATTTTAAAAATAGAAAAAAATGACAGTTTTTTTTGAAGAGATAAACACAATTGACAAACCCTTAGCCAAATTAAGAAAAAAAAAAAAAAGAGCACAAACTCAAAATCAGAATGAAGAGATATTATAACCGAGGACATAGAAATAAAAAGAATGATAGACAACTATGAATAATATACACCAACAAACTTGACAACTTAGAAGAAATGGATAAATTCCCAGAACATAGGACCTACCAAAACTAAGTCATGAAGAAATATAAAGCCTAAACAGACCTATAACTACCATGGAGATTGGAACTGTAATAAAAAATCTCCCAACGAAGAGTCCAGGACTAGATGGTTTCACTGGTGAATTCCACCAAACACTTAAAGAAGAATTAAGGCCAATCCTTCTCAAACTCTTCCCAAAAACTGATGAGTGAATCTTTCCAAATTCATCTTATGAGGCAAGTATTACTTTGTTACCAAAGCTGGACAAAGAAAAGAAAACTACAGGCCAATATCTTTGATAAAAATCAACACAAAAATCCTCAAAAAAAGTAGCAAACTAAATTCAACAGCACATTGAAAGGATTATACACCATGACCAATTGAGATTTATCCCTGGGGTGCAAGGATGATTCAATATACAAAAATCAATTAATGTGATATATTACATCCTAAGAATAAAAGATAAAAATCACAATGGTCTCAATAGATGCAGAAAAAGCATTTGCTCAAATTCAACATCAATTCCTGATTACAACTCTCAACAGACTAGGAATAGAAGGAAAATACCTCAACAAAATAAAGGCCATATATTAAAAGCACAAAGATAACATATTGCTGAAAAATTGAAAATTTTTCCTCTAAAAAATCAGGAACAAGGCAAAGATGCCCACTCACCCCACTTCTGTTTAACACAGTACTAGTAGTGCTAGCTAGAGTAGTTAGACAAGAAAAAGAAATAAAAGTCATCCATATTGGAAAGAAAGCAAAACAATCTGTTTGCAGAGGACATCTTATATACAGAAAACCATAAGAATCCATTTTTTAAAAAAACTATTATAACTAATAAAACTAATAAGTGAATTCAGTAAAGTTGCTGGATACAAAGTATGTTTCAGGAGTTCCTGTTCAAGAGCAATGTAGGAAGACTCTGAAGTCACCTCCTCCATGGAACACACCAAGTTACACCTATTAATAGGACAATTTCTCCTGAAGAAGAACTGGAGAGTGACTGAACAACTACTGAATAACCAAAGATAGAACAGCAAGAAAACATCAGGGAAGATAGAGACACAGCAAGGAAGATAGAGACACTGCCAACACTGTGAATGGCGGTGGGGAGAGATAGTACTGAGGGACCAGGAACAGATCTCTCGGTCCTTGGGCACAGAAAGAAAGCCATGGTTTAAAAGAGTAACTGGCTAAAAGAGCAACTCCTTTTATAGGAGACAACACTAGAAACTCTGCCAAACAGTAGAAGAGCTTCAGGAATGCTCTCCAGGTCAGAGGAACTGGAGAATGACATGATTTATGTTCCTACGCCAACATAAAAGCCCAGACCAGAGCAGGGTCTGGACACCATCATGGGCGTGTCAGGTTGTCTCAGTGAGCTCATGATCTCAGCGAGGCTAGAGTCCACAAGCCCACACCAGCTCCTCACACTGAGACACAGTAAAAAGGTTGGGGTTTAAAAGGGCTGAGCAGCAGTAGGAATGCTCTCCCCACCACCTTAAAAGCCCAGAGCAGAACAGGGTCTGGCTCACAGAAAACTTGCAACCTCAAGTAAGCCCAGGATCCACAAGTCCACAAGCCCACAGCAGCTGTCCTTTGGTGCTGGGACACAGAAAACAAACTGCAGGGGTTTTTTTCTGTGTGTATAATTTTTAATTTATTTTATTTTCCTTTTTAAAAAGGAAAATCTCTTGTTTTATAGATATTGGCGTTCAGCTTTGTCTTGTTTTATAATTTTTTGTTTTCTCTTTTTCACTTAAAAATGTATTTTCCTTTATTATTTTCTTTTTTATTTTTTTTCCTTTCTTCTTTCTGTAAAATGCTATAGTTATATATGCTAGTTACTCCTTGAAACCACAGCTCCAGCCAGCCAGCAAGTCACCAAGCACAGAGTCTGCGTAGGGGTCACCATACACAAAACCATTCCTTCAAGTTTAGGAGAAGTAGCTGTTCCACCTAATCCATAGAAACAAACACAGAAAGTCAAGCAAAATGTGGTGACAGAGGAATATGTTCCAAAAGAAAGAAAAAGACAAAACCTTAGAAAAGAACTAAAAGAAACAGATGAGCAATATGCCTGATAACGAATTTAAAGTAATGATCAAAAAGGTACTCACTGGGCTCAAAAGAAAAGAGTGAAGAATTCTCAGACCTTCAATAAAGAGAGAAAATATTAGAAATTAGAATACAGTAACTGAAATAAACACACTAGAGGGAAACAACAGATTAGCAGGTGCAGAAGAACTTATCAGTGATCTGGAACACAGGGTATTGGAAAGCACACAAACTGAACAGCAAAAAGTAAATACATTTTTTAAATGAGGATGGGTTAAGAGATCTCTTGGACATCAAGAGACGCATTCACATTATAGGGGTGGGTCCCAAAAAGAGAGAGGAAGGTGTAGAAAACTTATTTGAAGAAATAACTGAAATTTTCTCTAACCTAGGGGAGGAAATAGACATCCGAGTCCAAGAAACACAGACAGTTCCAGACAAGATGAACCCAAGGAGGCACATAATAATTAAAAATGTCAAATGTTA
The DNA here is from genome assembly GCF_002201575.2 of Neomonachus schauinslandi. Taxonomy (NCBI): domain Eukaryota; kingdom Metazoa; phylum Chordata; class Mammalia; order Carnivora; family Phocidae; genus Neomonachus; species Neomonachus schauinslandi. Next base: position 42,342,267 of record NC_058411.1, on the reverse strand, counting down.
AAGAGAGACTCTTAAAAGCAGCAAGAAAGAAACAAAGTGACCTACAAGGGAAAACTTACAAGGCTATCAGCTTATTTTTCAGCAGAAATTTGGCAGGCCAGAAGAGAGTTGCATAATATATTCAAAGTGCTGAAAGGGAAAAACCTACAACCAAGAATACTCTACCAGCAAGGTTATTATTCAGATTTGAAGGAGAGATAAAGAGTTTCCCAGACAAACAAAAGATAAAGGAGTTTATCACCACTAAACCAGCCTTACAAGAAATGTTAATGGGACTTCTTTAAAGTGGAAAAGAAATGGCCATAATTAGACATAAGAAAACTATGAACAAAAAGATGTAAAATATGACCACATATACATAAAACTTGGAGAAGGGAGTGAAAAAGGATATGGAAAAATATTTTTTTCTATTTTTTTGAATCTGTCTGAATTTAAATGACTATCAAATTAATATAGACTGCTATTTACTTAGAATATTATGTATGAACCTCATGCTAACCACAAACCCAGAGCCTACGATACCTACACAAAAAATAAAGAAATCCAAACAAAACACTACAAATAATCATAAGAGCAAGAGAAGAAAGGAAGAAGAACTACAAAAACAACCAGATAGCATATTTTTAAAATGACAATAAGTACATACCTATCAATAATTACTTCGAATGTAAGTGAACTAAATGCTCCAATCAAAAGACAGAGTAGCATAATGGATGAAACAATATATAAGACCGATCCATATGCTCCCTATAAGAAACTCATTTTAGACCTAAAGATATCTGCAGATTGAAAGTGAGAGGATGGAAAAATATCTATCCTGGAAATGGATATTGAAAGAAAGGTGGAGGAGCAATAGTTATTTTGGACAAACTAGACTTTAAAACAAAGCCTGTAACAAGGGACAAAGAAGGATAGTATATTTTAATAAGTGAGACAATCCAACAAGAAGATACAACAATTGTAAATATTTATGCACCCAATGTGGAAGCACCCAAATACCTAAAATAACTGAGAGACAAACAGGGTTTTAGAGGGGAGGGGGGAGGGGGGATTGGTTAGCCCGGTGATGGGTATTAAGGAGGGCATATACTGCATGGAGCACTGGGTGTTATATGAAAACAATGGATCGTGGATCACCACATCAAAAACCAATGATGTATTGTATGGTAACTAACATAACATAATTAAAAAAAAAAAATACAGGTTCACTTAACAAGAATACTACATAAATATAAAAAGTAAAAGTTAATTAATTTCCTACACCAATCTCATCTTCAGTCCCCCAAAGGGGAAAAGAAATAAGATTAATAGGATGGAGTCTGTCTCCTACCTCTTTTTGTCATAAAAATATTTCATGACAATATTTCATAAAAATCATAAAAATCTTTCATCATAAAAAATATTACAAATATATACAGGTAGATGTTACATTATGTCATGTTTGGTTACGTTATATCATTCATTATCTTGTATCTTGCTCCTTAGCAAAACATAGACTTCTCCTTTTGAGTCTTTGTAATTCCAAAACTTTGAGAACAAGAGAGAACAACAACAACAACAACAAAAATAACTAAAAACAAAGAAACTAATCGATAATAATACAATAGTAGGGGACTTTAACACCCCACTTACATCAATGAACAGATCATTTAAACAAAATGAACAAGGAAACAATGGCTTTGAATGACACACTGGAACAGATGGATTTAACAGATACATTCAGAACATTCCATCCTAAAACAGCAAAATGCACGTTCTTTTCAAGTGTACATGGAACATTCTTCAGAATAGATTTCATATTAGGCCATAAAATAAGACTCAATAAATTTAAGAAGATAACAATCATACCATGCATTTGTTCTGACCACAAGAGTATGAAATTAAAATAAATCACAAGAAAAAAGCTGGAAAAAACACAAACACTTGGAGACTAAACATGATACTAAACAACCAATGGGTCAATGAAGCAATCAAAGAAATATACAGAGACACATGAACGTGAAAACACAATGGTCCAAAATCTATAGTGAAAGCACTTCCAAGAAAAAAAATAGCAATACAGGCCTACCTCAAGAAACAGAAAACTCAAACAATCTAACCTTATGCCTATAGGAACAAGAAAACAAAGAAAAAACAAAGCCCAAGGTGAGTGGAAGAAAGGAAATAAGATGAGAACAGAAATAAAGGATGTAGACACCAAAAAGCAAGAGGACAAAAACAAAACAAAAACAAAACAAAACAATGAAACCAAGAGCTGTTTTTTTTTTTTTTTTTAAGAAACAAAATGGACAAACCCTAGGAGAAGGGAAGATGGCTGCAGAGTAGGAGGACCCTAGGCTCACTTCATGCCATGAATACAGTAAATAAATATCAAATCATCTTAAATACCCCAGAAATTGACCTGAAGATGGGCAGACAAACTCCACAACTGAAGGGAGAGAAGAGGCCACACTAACGAAGGTAGGAAGTGCAGCAACAAAGTTTAGGGGAGAAAAGGATCCTGACTCCTGCAGAGGGCAGGGAGCCATGGTCAAGGAGAAGGGCAAGAGAGAAAGGAGCACACGGGGGAATGCACAAGGAAAATGTTTCCCCACAGCAAAATGAGAGGGGCTGAATTTCCTAAGTTCTTACAACCAGCAGGGCTTAAAGTCTGGAGTTTTAAAGGTCCGCAGGCTTGGCTGGGATAGAGCCCAAGGGCACTGCACTGCTCTTGGAGAGAAGGCAGGCAAACAACCCATGGGCATACAGTATGGAAACAGTGATCTGAAGAGCACTTGAGGCACACAGTGGGGAGATTATTTGCTCTTCTCAGAGTGTGTGCCTGAGAGGCAGCTTTCACTGAGACACCTCTCCAGGAACAAAGGAGATGGTGCCATTTCCCTCAGCATAAACACAGAGCCACCTGTGGGAAGCAGTGCAGCGCAGCCACTGGCTGCCTACCTTACTTACATAAGCCCTATCCCCCTGTGCTCCAGTGGAACTGCCTCTTTGGTCACACTTACTTTGATCCCAGTGTGGGAGGCCCCTCCTCTAGAAGACCAGCACAAATCCCTGCCCAAACCATGTCTCCCAAACAGGGAGTTTTGCAGGGCCTCAGTTCCAGTGGAGGAGGTGACAGGTCTCATTTCACAAGCAAACCAAAGTAGTTAAAATTCACCACCTTTACGCCAGGGACAAAATATTGCTCATAGCAGGCAAGAAGAGCTTCTACGGATGACTGGCCTGAAGGATAGAGCAGCCAGAACACAACAACAGAGTGCATGCAACACACACTGGAGGCACTCCCTGAAGCACTGGGCCATGGGCACTGTAGGACTTCTTCAGAAGGCCATTACTTTTGGGAGCAGGAGACATAACTGCCTTTTCTAACATACACCAGAAGACAGAGACCTAGACAAAATGAGAAGACAGAGGAATTTATCCCAAATGAAAGAACAGGATAAGGCCATGGCCAGAGATCTAAGTGAAACAGATATAAGTAACATACCTGATAGAGAATTTAAAGCAACGATCATAAGGATACTCACTAGGCTTGAGAAAAGAATGGAAGACATCAGTGAGGCCCTTACCAGAGAGATAAAAGAATTGAAAAAGAATCAGAGATGAACAGTGCAATAAATGAGAGTAGAAACACACTTGATACCCTGAACAGCAGGCTGGAAGAAGCAGAGGGATGAATTAATGCCTAGAAGACAACTAATAGAAAGCAGTGAAGCTAAATAAAAGAAAGAACTATATGAAACAGAAATAGACTTAGTGAACTCAGTGATTCCATCAAATGTAGTAACATTTGTATTTTAGAAATCCCAGAAGGAGAAGAGAGAGAAGAGGGGGCAGAAAATTTATTTGAAGAAATAGTAGGTGAAAACTTCCCTAAGCTGGGGAAGGAATAAGATATTCAGATCCAGGAGGCACAGAGAACTCCCATAAAAGCAACAAAAGCATGCCCACACCAAGACATGTTGTAATTAAATTGGCAAAATATTGTGATAAAGAAAAATCTTAAAAGCAGTGAGACAAAAGAAGTCATTAGCTTATAAGGGAAAACCCATATGACTAGCAGGAGATTTCTCAACAGAAACTTGGCAAGCCAGAAGAAAATGTCATGATATATCCAAAGTGCTGAATGGGAAAAATCTGCAGCCAAGAATACTCTATCCAGCGAGGCTGTCATTCAGAACAGAAGGAGAGGTAAAGAGTTTCCCAGACAAACAAAAACTACAGGAGCCTATGATTACTAAACCAGCCCTGCAAGAAATATTAAAGGGGACTCTCTGAATGGAAAGAAAAGACCAAAAGTGACAGTATATAGGCAGGGAACATAAAAGCAGTAAAAATGAAAATTTTGGTTAAAAAAATCAAAGAATTCATAAAAAAGCATATAAAATATAATAACATACCTAAAATGTAGGGAGGAGGAGAGAAAAAAAATGGGTTCACACTTAACTATCAACTTAATACAGACTGCTATATGGAGAAGAGGTTATATACAAACCCAATGGTAACCATATATCAAAAAACACCAATAAACATGAAAAGAACAAAGAGAAAGTAATCCAAATATATCACTAAAGAAAGTAAGCCATGAAAGACAGAAAGACAAGAACCAGAAAATCTCCAGAAAAAACTACAAAACAAATAAAATGACAATAAACACAAATCAATAATTACTATGAATGTAAGTGGACTAAATGTTCCAGTCAGAAGGCACAGGGTGTCAGAATGGGTAAAAAAACAAGACCCATCTATATGCTGCCTACAAGGACTCGTTTTAGACCTAAAGACACTTGCAGATTGAAAGTGAGGCGGGCGCCTGGGTGGCTCAGTTGGTTAAGCGACTGCCTTCAGCTCAGGTCATGATCCCAGGGTCCTGGGATCGAGTCCCGCGTCGGGCTCCCTGCTCTGCGGGGAGCCTGCTTCTCCCTCTCCCACTCCCCCTGCTTGTGTTCCCTCTCTCGCTGTGTCTCTCTCTGTCAAATAAATAAATAAAATCTTTAAAAAAAAAAAAAAAAGAAAGTGAGGGGATGGAGAAACATTTATCATGCAAATGGATGTCAAAATATACCCAGAGTACCAATGCTTAAATTGGATAAACTATACTATAAAACAAAGATTGTAACAAGAAACAAAGAAAGACACCATATAATAATAAAGGGAACAATCCAACAAGATACAACAATTTTAAGTATTTATACCCCCAACATAGGAATACCCAAACACCTAAAACAGTTAATAACAAAGGAACTAATCAATAATAATAATAGTAGGGGACTTTAACACCCCATTTACATCAATGGACAGATCATCTAAACAGAAAATCATCAAGGAAACAATGGCTTTGAATAACACACTGGAACAGATGGATTTAACAACTATTTAGAACATTCCATCCTAAAACAGAATACACATTCAACTGTACATGGAACATTCTCCAGAGTAGATCCCACATAAAGCCACAAAACAGGACTTAATACAAGATGACTGAAGTCATATTATGCACCTTTCTCACCACAACATTATGAAACTAGAAATCAACCACAAGAAAAAATCTGGAATAACCAATAATATGTGGAGGTTAAATAACATGCTACTAAACAATGAATGGGTCAACCAGGAAATAAAAGCAGAAAATAAAAAGTATGTCGAAACAAATGAAAATGAAAATACAATGGTCCAAAACCTTTGGGACACAGCAAAAGCAGGAAGAGAAGTTTTTAGCAATAGAGGCCTACCTCAAGAAGCAAGAAAAGTCTCAAATAAACAACCTGACCTTACATTTAAAAGGAGTTAGAAAGAACAACAAAGCCCCAAACCAGCAGAAGGAAGGAAGTAATAAAGATTAGAGCAGAAATAAATGATATAGAAACTAAAACAAAACAATATAACAGATCAAGGAAACCAGGAGCTTGTTCTTTGAAAAAAAATTAATAAAATTGATAAACCTCTAGCCAGACTTACCAAAAAGAAAAGAGCAAGGACCCAAATAAAATCACAAATGAGAGAGGAGAAATAACACCACCACAGATATAAATAATGAGAGAATATTATGAAAAACTATATGCCAACCATTTGGCCACCTAGAAGAAATGGATAAATTCCTAGAAACATATAACCTACCAAAACTGAAACAGAAAGAAATAGAAAACTTGAACGAACTGATAACCAGGGAAGAAATTGAATCAGTAATCAAAAAACTCCCAAAAAACAAAAGTCCAGGACCAGATGGCTTCACAAACAAATTCTACCAAACACTTAAAGGAAAGTTAATTCCTATTCTTCTCAAACTATTCCAAAAAATAAAAGAAAACTTCCAAATTCATTCTATGAGGCCAGCATTACCCCATACCAAAACCAGATAAAGATACCACACACACACACACACACACACACACACACACAGAGGCCAATATCTCTGATGAACATAAAAGCAAAATTCAACAAAATACTAGCAAACCAAATCCAACAATACATTAAGAAAATCATTCACCACAATCAAGTTGGATTTATTCCTGGGCTGCAAGGGTGGTTCAATATTTGCAAATCTATCAACATGATACATCACTTTAATAAAAGAAAGGATAAGAACCATATGATCATTTCAATAGATTCAGAAAAAGCATTTCACAAAGTAAAAAATCCATTCATGATAAAAACCCTCAACAATAGGTCGAGAGGGAACATACCTCAACATAATAAAGACCATATGTGAAAAACCCACAGCTAGTATCCTAAATGGGGGAAAACAGCGCCTTTCCCCTAAAGTCAGGGACAAGACAAAGAGGTCCACTCTCACCACTTTTATTCAAAACAGTACTGGAAGTCCTTGCCACAGCAATCAGACAACAAAAATAAATAAAAGGCATCCAACTGGTAAGGAAGAAATAAAACTTACTGTTTGCAGATGACATGATACTCTATAAAGGAAACCTGAAAGATTCCACAAAAAAACAAAAACAAAAAAAACACCAAACCAAAACAAAACAAAACAAAAAACCTGCTAGAACTGATACATGAATTCAGTAAAGTTGCAGGATACAAAATCCAGGTACAGAAATCTGTTGCATTTCTATACACCAATTATGAAGCAGCAGAAAGAGGAACTTAGGAATCTATCCCATTTACAATTGCACCAAAAAAAAAAAAAAAAAAACAACAGTAAAATACCTAGGAATAAACCTAACCAAAGAGATGAAAGAACTGTACTCTGAAAACTATAAAAACTCTGGTGAAAGAAATTGAAGATGACACAGAGAAAGGGAAAGACATTCCATGCTCATGGGTTAGAACAAATATACTACCCAAAGCAATCTACACATTTAATACAATCCGTATCAAAATAACAATAGCATTTTTCACAAAGCTAGAACAATCCTAAAATTTGTATGGAACCACAAAAGATTCTGAATAGCCAATCTTAAAGCAAAGCAAAACAAAGCAGGAAGCATCACAATTCCAGACTTCAAGCTGTATTATAAAGCTGTAGTGATCAAAAAAGTATGGTACTGGCACAAAAATAGACACATAGATCAATGGAACAGAATAGGAAACCCAGAAATGAACCCACAATTATTTGGTCATTAATCTTTGACAAAGCAGGAAAGAATATCCAATGGGAAAAAAAGATGGTCTCTTCAACAAATGGTGTTGGGAAAACTGGACAGTGACATGCAAAAGAATGAAACTAGACCACTTTCTTACACCATATGCAAAAATAAACTCAAAATGGAATAAAGATCTAAATGTGAGACCTGACAACATAAAAGTCCTTGAAGAGAACACAGGCAGTAATTTTCTCTGACATCAGCCATAGCAACTTTTTTTCTAGATAGGTCTCCTGAGACAAGGGAAATAAAAGCAAAAATAAATTAATGGGACTACATCAAAATAAAAAGCTTCTGCACAGTAAAGGGAACAATCAAGAAAACTGAAAGGCAACCTACAGACTGGTGAAGAGAGTTGCAAATGACATATCTGATAAAGGGAGAGTTAGTATCCAAAATATATAAAGAACTTATCAAATTCAACACCCAAAAAACAAACAATCCAATTTAAAAATGGGCAGTAGACATGAACAGACATTTCTCCAAAAAAGACATACAGATGGCCAACAAATACATGAAGAGATGTTCATCATCACTTATCAGGGAAATGTAAATCAAAACTATGTTGAGATATTACCTCACACCTGTCAGAGTGGCTAAAAATCAACAATAAAAGAAACACCAGGGGTTGGTGAGGATATGGAGAAAAAGGAACGCTTCTGCACTGCTGTGGGAATGGAAACTTTTGCAGCCACTGTGGAAAACAGTATGGAGGTTCCTCAAAAAATTTAAAATAATCATATAATCCAGTAATCCCACTACTGGGTATTTTCCCAAAGAATACAAAAACACTAATTCTAAAAGACACATGCACCCCTATGTTTATAGTACCATTATCTACAATAGCCAAATTATGGAAGCAACCCAAGTATTTACCTATAGATGAATGGATAAAGAAGATGTGGCATATATATACAATGGAATATTACTCAGCCATAAAAAAGAATGAAATCTTGCCTTTTGCAATGACGTGGATGTAGCTAGAGAGTATAATGCTAAGCGAAATAAGTCAGTTAGAGAAAGATAAATACCATATCATTTCATTCATGTGGAATTTAAGAAACAAAACAAATAAGCAAAGGGGAAAAAAAGAGAGGCAAACAAGAAACAGACACTTAACTAGAGAGTTTCTTAACAGAGAACAAACTGATGGTGATGAGAGGGAAGGTGGGTGCAGAGACGAGTTAAATAGATGATGGGGATTAAGGGCTGCACGTGTGATGAGCATGGAGTAACATATGGAATTGTTGAATCACTATATTGTACACCTGAAACTAATACAACACTATGTTAACTGGTACTAAAATAAAACCTTTAAAAAATTAAGATACATTAAAAAGAAAAATCCCTTTACTAAAAAAAAAAAAAAAAAAAATCAGTTGTGCTCTTATATGCTAACAATGAACTACCTGGAAAGGAAATTAGAAAAACAATCCCATTCATAATAGTAGCAAAAGTATAAAATACTTAGGAATAAACTAAGGAGTTGAAAGATTTTTATACTGAAAACCAAAAACATTCAGGAAAGAAATTAAACAAGACCCAAACAAATGGAAAGATATCCTGTGTTCATGGATTGGAAGACTTAAAATTGTTAAAATGTTTATACCTCCCAAAGAAATCTTCAGATTCAGTGCAATCCCCATCAAAATTCCAAAGTCATTTTTTATTAAAGATTTTTATTTATTTATTTGACAGAGACAGAGACAGTGAGAGAGGGAACACAAGCAGGGGGAGTGGTAGAGTGAAAAGCAGGCTTCCCACTGAGCCCGATGCAGGGCTTGATCCCAGGACCCTGGGATCATGACCTGAGCCAAAGGCAGATGATTAATGACTGAGCCACTCGGGCGCCACCAAAGTCATTTTTTATGGAAATAGAAAAGGCAATCTACAATCCATAAGGAACCACAAAAGACTATGAATAGCCAAATCAATTATAAGAAAAAACAAAACGGGAAGCATGACACTTCCAGATTTCAAAATATATTATAAAGTTATTAAAATTTTAATAATCAAAACAGTATGGTACTTGCATAAAAAGATCTATAAAACAATGGAACAGAATAGAGAGCCCAGAAATAAATCCATATATACATGATCAACTAATTTCAACAAGGGTTCCAAGAATACACAATAGGGAAATGATGGTCTCTTCAACTACTTGGTGTTGGGAAAACTGGATATTTTCGTGTAAAAGAATGAAGTTGGACCATATCTTACTCCATACACAAAAATCAACTCAAACTGGGTTAAAGAGTAAAATGATGGGGCAGTTGGGTGGCTTAGTTGGTTAAGTGTCCGACTCCTGGTTTCAGCTCAGGTCATGAGCTCAGGCTCATGAGATGAGCCCTATGTTGAGCTCAGCACAGAGTCTGTTTGGGATTCTTTCCCTCTGTATCTCTCCCTCTGCCCCTCCTCTTGCTCATGCTCATGTGTGCATGCACATGCTCGTGCTCGCTCTCAAATAAATAAAATCTTAAAAAAAAAAAAAAAGACAAATGAGAGACCTGAAACTGTAAAAAAATTTTCAAAAACAAGCATAAGGGATAAGCTTCGTGATATTTGTTTTGATAATGATTTCATGGATATGCTTTTGCACAGGCAATAAAAACAAAAAACAAAAAAACAGACAATAGACAAACTGAAAAGCTTCTGCACAGCAAAGGAAACAGTGAAAAAGCAACCTATAGAATGAGAGAAAATATTTGTAAACCATACATTTGATAAGGGGTTAATCTATGAAATATATAAGGAATTCACAGAACTCAATGAGAAAAAATAACTTAAAAATGGGTTGAGGACTTGAACAGACATTTCTCCAAAGATGACATACAAATGGCCAACAGGTATATGAAAAAATGGTCTTCATCCCTAATCAAAGAACTACAAATCAAAACCACAATCATCAGGGAAATACAAATCAAAACTACAAGGAGATATCAGCTCACACCTGTCAGAATGGCTAAAATTAACAACACAAGAAACAACATGTGTTGGGAAGGATGTGGAGGAAGAGAAACCCTCTTGCATTATTGGTGGGAATACAAATGGGTGCAGCCACTCTGAAAAACAGTATGAAGTTTCCTCAAAAAGTTAAAAATAGAACTACCCTATGATCCAGCAATTACACTACTAGGTATTTACCTCCCAAAATACAAAAATACTAATTCAAAGGGATACATGTTCCCTGATGTTTATAGCAGCATTATGTACAATAGCCAAATTATGGAAACAGCCCAAGGAGTCCATTGACTGATGAATGGATAAAAAAGATGTGAGAATAACTCAGCTATCAAAAAGAATGAAGTATTGCCATTTGCAATGACATGGATAGAGCTATGGAGTATAATGCTAAGCAAAATAAGTCAGTCAGAGAAAGACAAATACCATAGGATTTCGCTTATGTGGAATTTAAGAGCCAAAACAAACAAGCAGAGGGGAAAAAGAGATACAAACCAAGAAACAGACTCTTAGCTATAGAGAACAAACTGGTGGTTACCAGAGGGGACGCAGGTGGGAAGAAGCGTTAAATAAGTGATGAGGATTAAGGAGTGCATTTGTGGGGAGCATCAGGTGTTGTATGGAAGTGTTTAATCACTACACTGTACATCTGAAACTAATATTATACTGTATGTTAACTGGAACTGGAATAAAAACTTAAAAAACACAATGAGATACAATGTCACATGTGTCAGAATGACTTTTAAAACAAACAAGCAAAAAAACAAAACAAAAACAACCCAGAGGTGTTGGCAAGGATGTGGAGAAACTGGAACCATTGCACACTGTCAGTGGAAATGCAAAAATGGCACATCCGATATGGAAAACAGTACAAATGTTCCTCAAAAAATTAAAAATAGAACTAGGATGTAATTCAGCAATCTCGCTTCCAGGTATATATCCAAAAGAAGTGAAACCAGAATCTCAAATGGATATTAGCACTCCCATTTATTGTAGCACCATTCACAATAGCTCAGATGTCAAGCAAACCAAATGTCCACTGACAGATGAATAGATAATGTGGTGTATACATACAACGGAATATTATTTCGTCTTAAAAGGGAAGGAAATGCTGTAAAATGTGACAACATGGATGGACCTTGAGGACATTATGCTCAGTTGCTCAGTGAAATAAGCCTGATCCAGAAAGACAAGCACTACATGATTCCACTTATAGGAAATATCCAAAATACTCAACTTCATAAAATTAAAGAGTGCAATGGTGGTTACTAAGGGCTAGGGAGGGAAGGAGATATGGGAAGTTATTAACCAACAGGCATGATGTTTTAGTTAAATAAGATGAATAAGCTCTACCACCTTTTAAAACCATACACAAAAAGACACTTGAAACAGATTAAAGACCTGACACATAAAAATGCTAGAAGAGAACACAGGCAATAATTGCTCTGACATCAGCCATAGAAACATTTTTTCTAGATATGTCTCCTAAGGCAAGGGTAAACAAACTATTGGCATTACATCAAAATAAAAAGCTTTTGCACAGTGAAGGAAACCAACAAACCAAAAAGGCAACCTACTGAAAGGGAGAAGATATTTGCAAAGGATATATCTGATAAGGGGTTAGTGTCCAAAATATGTAAGGAGCTATAACTCAACATAAAAAAAAAATCCAATGAAAAAATGTGCAGAGGAACTGAACATTTTTCCAAAGAAGACATACAGATGGCCAATGAACACATGAAAAGATGCTCAACACCCCTCATCATCAGGGAAATGCAAATCAAAACCACCTTGAGATATCACCTCAAACCTGTTAGAATGGGTAATATCAACACAAGAAACAATAAGTGGTGGCGAGGATGTGGGGGAGGGGGGTGGGGAAGGAACCCTTGTGTGTTATTGGTGGGAATGTAAATTGCTACAAACACTGTGGAAAACAGCATGGAAGTTCCAAAAAAATCAAATAGAAATACCATGTGATCCAATTCCTCTACTGGATATTAACCCAAAGGGGAAAAAAAACACTAATAAAAAATATATATATGCACCCCTGTGTTTCTTGCAGTATTCACAACAGACAACCCAAGTGTCCATCAATAGATGAATGGATAAGGAAGATGTGGTACACATACATACATGCACACACATAGAGGAATATTAGGCAGCCATATAAAAGGTGAGGTTGTGCCATTTGAGACCACATAGAAGGACCTAAGTGAAATAAGTCAGATGGAGAAAGACAAATACCATGTAATTTCACTCATAAGTGGAATCTAAACAAAATGAGCAAACAGCAGAAGCGGACCTATAAATACAGAGAACAAACTGATGGTTGCCAGAGGGGAGAGGGGTAGGGATTTGGGCAAAATGGGTGAAGGGAAGTGGGAGATTCAGGCTTCTGGTTATGGAATGAATAAATCATGGGAACAAAAGGCACAGCGTAGGGACTACAGTCAGTGATATTGTAACAGCAATGTGTGGGGACAGATGGCAGCTACACTTGTGAACACAGCATAATGTATAAAATTGTCAAATCACTATGTTGTACACCTGAAACTACTGTAACACTGTGTGTCAACCATACTCAAAAATAATGAATAAGCTCTCGAGAGCTGCACAACATTGTACCTATGGTCAACAATAATGTATAAATTTGTTAAGAGGATAGATCTCATGTTAAGTGTTCTAATCACAATAAAAAATTTTTAAAAAGAAATTGGACTAAATCAATGGCTTTCAGATTGTAGATGTAAAAAAAAAAATCAAATCACATCTCATGCAGTTTTCTAATATGCAAGTAGATAAAAACAATATTTTAGTGGCTTAAGTTTTGTAAGCTTAAATGGGCAAAATTACTCAAATGAGAAAAGAAGATAAACTCTAGGATTATGGAAAGTAGTTATAATCATATCAGCCTTATTGATTTTTCTGTTTCATTGGGGAAAAAAAAGAGATTCATGGCTCAACTTCAATCTTAATACTCTTTAATCCAAACCAGAAGCTTGAAAGAGAATAGAAAAGGTTTTCAAAGTTAAATCACTAACAATATCTAACAATGAGAGCCATTCTTAGAAATATATCAGGCAAAAATTACCTAATAAATATAAAACCATGCATAGTATCGTATCTTGCATAATATGTAAGTGGAGGCAGCACCAAGTGGATAGAGCTGAGCTGCATTTTTGCTACAGGCCTGAATTTAAAAGGAAACAATTATATTCGTGAGGAACTAGTGTCAGTGGCATCCTATGTACATTATACACACAGCAGTTTTATTCTGCAGGAGCTTGCATTCCACAAGTGGCCTAACAAGCCACAATGCAAGGTGCAATCCATTCATTTGGAGCTTCTGATAATACAAACAGAACCAAATTCTGCCTGTCAAACCCTTTCTTTTCCTCCTAAAGTGAGGAATGAAGACCCAAAAGAAAATTAAACTTCAAAAAGACTGAGCATGGCAGAAATATCAATTAAAAACTAATTAAGTATTTGACTATGTATATATTACTATATAGGTACATGCATTGGTGATATATATATTATTCATTCTTTAGAATAAAATTTTAATTGATACTTCAAGGTAGCTTAACTTGTATAGTAGTTAAACTGTCACATATGTAAATACTCGGGAACACTAACTCTTCGCTGACAAAAGCTGTTCCTCATCCTAAGTAACTCTTTCTGTGGAAACTCTATCTGACCTTTATTTCACCTTCTTACAGAATCCATTAAGGGACAGGGAGGCTAGGTAGGGGGCTATGTAACCAGGCTCACAGAAATCCCAGATGTGGAGAAATGTCATAGACTAGATATTAACCAGAGAGAAGGGAACAGAACAAACCCACCTTGTTTGTTCTAAATATAGAGGAGATATTTACTGGATAGTTACAAATCCACCTTGTTTGTTCTAAATATAGACAGGATATTTTCATGATATTTACAAATCTACCTTGTCTTAAATGTTATAGAAAAGATATTTACCAAGTTCCCTGGTCAGTTTTCTATAAAAGACCAACCATAACATTCCTCAGTGGCAACACATTCTGGACCCCTCTCACTTTAGCGAGCTCCTTTTCTTTCCTTTTCTGTTCTCACTTTCCCTTAGTAAACTTTCACTTCACCCTTTAGTTCCTGAGACAAGAACCTCACAACATGACCACTAGTCCACATTTCTTCCGTGGAACATGCTAATGGATGCCACTACCATATTTTTTGTGCTAGTGATCGTTAGTGGTTGCTACCTACCCTCTATTAATTTTCAAGTCCTATAAGACCATCAAGAGCCTTGCTGGTTTCTCTACCTCTCTGGTTTCCTACAGTCCTCTTTGCAAATACCAGATTCGCAGGCTCTGACTGTACATCTCAAATCTACAAATGTCGCAGGGCAAAAGAAGCTGCAGATTAATAGCTCACTTCTCTGTGATTCTACTCTCTTCAGAGTATAAACCTGTCTAGTTGTGGTGGGTGGGCATCAGCTGCCCTCCAATGCTTTTAACAGAATTTTAAAATTTATTTTATCTTATGTTTTATCTTCTGGCTTTTCTGTTTATTCTTGGTGAGAACATTAGTCTGCTGCATGACCTCCTACACGGGCAGTTCTAAGTCTGTATTTGAGGCCACAGAACAAGAGCTGTGTTCAACCATGAAGCTTTTGTTTATCTCATTTCTATTTCAGGGCCCTAAAGAGTTCTTCTCCGCTCAGAAAGTTAATGGTCCTCAAATTTTGACAAATACATACCAAAATTGTTTTTTCTGTCCTTTTACTTTCAAATGATACTTACTCACAAAAACATGAAATCCTGACATTTAATGATTCTACTTTAAATGTGCCATCCACTAATGATGGCACTTTATTTTAATGGGGTTTGTAGACTCCCTTGGAGTTGACTAGAATTTATTTTGGGGGGATGCATCTTCTCCCTCCGTCTTTTGAAGGAGCCATTGTGCATGGAAATGGAGAGATGGTCCAGGCTTTGCAGCTCAGGCAGGAGAGATGCTCAGTTTTGCTCTGAGGTTCTTTAGTCAGTAACTCTGGTCACTTGTGCATAAAGAGCCAGTGACCCCAACTGATCCCAAATACCTGACTTTACAGAAAATATCTTACTGTCCTTAGTGAACGTTCTCAGCATTTGGCCTTCTGAGGCCAGGACAACAGGAGGCTAGGCAGAGCTGAGGCAAACAGGAGAATCGCCTTCCCCAAATCTGAGTAGAACTGAGGACTCCTAAAGGTGTCTGATGGGCTTGCTCCTTGGCGTAAGTCAGTTTCATCTAGGACCTTGGGGAAAACAGTGTATGTCAGTTCCCATTAAGCAAGGAGATACGCTTATGGAAATAGTATCACCTCACTGTAGACCTACATCCCTCTCTCTTGGCTCTGTTTCCCCTGTCACCTGTGAACCATCTGAAAGGCAGACCCCCCTGAGCTCACAAGGTCCTTTAGAGAGAAGATAATTGTATTCTCTCCATAGATCGTCACAGATCGTTGCTCTACTTGAAAAGCACACCTCTTGACACTGCACTGCAGAGCATCTCGATGTTACAAACCGTGCCACGATTTTTAGCATGTCCTTGTGCTCCTCCGTGATGAGGGGCATATTCTTTAAAATACTTGGCATTTCTCAGAAAAAAAGATACAGTTAATGTTGCTAGTATTCTAATGTTGCTAGTATTACGAATTAAAGAGTGGCTCCTTTTCTTAGCTGTCCTCAGTCCCACAGAGCTCTTTGGGCTGCATCCCCTCCCGGTTAGTGCTGCTGCTCGTTTCAAAACCAACAGCCAAGGGCACCTGGGTGGCTCAGGCAGTTAAGTGTCCGGCTCAGGTCCTGATCTCAGGGTTGTGAGCTCAAGCCTGCACGGGGCTCTGTGCTCAGCAGGGAGTCAGCTTGAGATTCTCTCCCTCTCCCTCTCCTCCCTCCCCCCAAATAAATAAATCTTAAAAGAAAAAAAAGCAACAGCCAAAGCAGATGCGAGGAAGATGCGCAAGGGAAATGCACTCGTGCTCATAAATGCAAGGAGCTAAAATAGCAACAGCTGTGGCAATTGCAGGATTTCGACGGGTAATCAAGTAACTAAGTGCCAAAAGCAGGACTTGACAATTCTACCGGGGCCTGGGACAGAGGGCAATGAGAACCTGGGCTTCTAGGGGAATCTTTTCTACAATCAACAAAAATGTAAATCCGGTGAGCATACCCCACTAAGCACAGCAGATTTTCTGGCTTTCGATTCCCACCCCTGAGCAGTAGGAATATCCTTTCTCATAACATTTGGCTTTCTTAGAAATATTTACCCTCTATCATACACTGTGATTCACCTCTCTATTTTGGGTTAAATTCACCACCGGTTTAATAACATTTTTCAAGAGACTTACATACTTCTGAAAAGATGGGCATTTTCCAGAAGAAGTATTGTGCCCATTTAGGGTGAGGTTTATGGGTAGCATTTCTTCTGAAATGTTCCTCCCAAATCTAAAAGGCAGTGATTCTCAGATTCTCACATAAAGGGTTTCAGTGTTTCACCAATTGCTAGATAGAGTAAGTACTCATCAATGGTAGCTGTTTTCATGGTTATCTCCACAACTTTTCTCTTTACAAAGCATATATTTCATCATCAAATAAACAGAGGGACTTGTGTAGCCAAATTCTTAAAAATTTTCTTGGAAGATACTAGAGAAGATCTCCCTGTATTAATCATGTTTTTTTTATTTTCTATATTTTATGATGTTTGACTTTGGGAGAGGGCCCTTCCCGAGCTGGCTAATTCTTAGATGTAGCAAACAACTTGCCCATGAGCACATCTCTCACCTACAAACCAACCAATCCAAAGTCCGTATCCCCAACTACCTCCCTATATCAATCAAGCCCTCACACACCAAGCCCACATTTCCCCTGCCCCAAATCACCCCAGGTCCAGGCACTAGACAACTAGAGGCCGCCTTTATAGCCCAGAGCCTGCCCCAATTATTCAAACTATACAATCCTGTTTGCTCAAACTTGCCTCACCCCATCCTTCCCACAGAAACCACAATAGAGCCCCTGGGCCATGCTTTTCCCATCATTCCTTCTGTTTCCTGACTTACCTGGGCATTTCCCCACATGGCGCTGTGTGGAGCCGCACGCCCACTCCTCTTGGGCATTGTAAGTAATAAACTCTTCTTTCAAAGTCCATTGTCTCCGTGTCTGTCATCTTACTATCCCTGATTAAAACAAATCATGAGTACATTTGAAGATACTCCCAGACCACAAACAATAGGTCCGAGGAATAATATGCAAAGAAAAAAAATGCTCTCAAAATTGAAGTGAAATAAAAATATGAGAAGAGGAAAACCTTTGAATTTGTTATTCATTGTCTTTCTCTAGTTGTGTTTGGGAAAGAAGTTGCCTCAATCCAAGCATATACTTGGAACTATGGAATTCCTATCGGAATAAATGCCCATTTGCTTTAGGGTACTGAGTTTTAACAAAATTATGGACGGTATGAATAGTAGCAGAAATAATCTCCAATATAATCTTTAGCAGTTCAGCAATTAATTAAATCTCATCAAAACATGTTCAAACCTGGACCGATTTTTTTTGCATTTTCTTCTTTTATTTTCAAGAAGCTTTTAAGTGATTTCTCTTGGTTTTCCTGCCAAATTTTAAAACACCAAGCCCCTGGGTTAGGTGAAACATGCCCATGTATCAAGTTAAACATCAAAAGAAATGCCGGAGTGGGGGGTGGGGTGGGAGGGATGGGGTGACTGGGTGATAGACACTGGGGAGGGTATGTGCTCTGGTAAGCGCTGTGAATTGTGCAAGACTGTTGAATCTCGGATCTGTACCTCTGAAACAAACAATGCAATATATGTTAAGGAAAAAAAAAAAGAAGAAGAAGATAGCAGGAGGAGAAGAATGAAGGGGGGGAAATCGGAGGGGTAGACGAACTATGAGAGATGATGGACTCTGAAAAACAAACTGAGGGTTCTAGAGGGGAGGGGGTAGGAGGATGGGTTAGCCTGGTGGTGGGTATTGAGGAGGGCACGTTCTGCATGGAGCACTGGGTGTTATGCACAAACAATGAAATATGGGACACTACATCTAAAACTAATGGTGTAATGTATGGGGATTAACGTAACAATAAAAAAATCTTCAAAAAAAAAAAAAAGAAATGCCTAATTATAAATGCTTTCTGGAGTAAAGAACGAAGAGGGTAGATGTGATGAGGAACTGGGAAGACCTGTAAGGAGACATGCAAGGGGCAACATCTGCAGCGGCCGTTCCAGGGACAAGATGGAAAGCACAGCTTCCTGAGCCGATTCTGCATAGAGACTCTGTACGCTGGCAGGAGGGTGAAACGATTTATAGACCAAGGAAGACCTGGACAAAATGATCCATTTTTGGAGGAATCATTTGTGTTGAAGCCATGAACACTTTCTAGAGAGCTATTTGAGGAGGCAGATGTTTAGATAATATATTGCTGCTTTGCATTTCTATAACACCTTCCATCTAAGAGCTGCAGAGTGTAACACAAACATTAACTAATAAATTAAGCCTCGTGGCACCTCTGCGTGATCGATAGGCATAATAGCCGTTTTTATAGTGTGAGAAAGGCAGCACCCTGCTCAGAGGTGCTGAAGTCATTTACCCAAGGTCACAAAGGGGGAAACATGACAAACTCTTTCAAAATGGAGCACCAATTCTCCCCTCGCTCACATAATGTGTTTTTTTTAATTTATTTATTTTATTTATTTATTTATTTTTTTTAGGATTTTATTTATTTATTTGAGAGAGAGAGAATGAGAGACAGAGAGCAGGAGAGGGAGGAGGGTCAGAGGGAGAAGCAGACTCCCTGCCAAGCAGGGAGCCCGATGCGGGACTCGATCCCGGGACTCCAGGATCATGACCTGAGCCGAAGGCAGTCGCTTAACCAACTGAGCCACCCAGGTGCCCCCATAATGTGTTTTTTCTCACTTGGCAGGTCAGCAACTTCAAGAGTATGTCCTTTTCTATGGGACGCTTAGGTGCTAGAAGAGAATGCAATGTATACCCTGGTCTCCACTGATTTGCTTCAGTAAATATCTCTTTAATTTAACTGGGAGATGCTTTGAAAATATTAAGTCTTGGATCAAAGCCTTCCTCCTTTCTCTCTGGTTTACCCAGGAATTAATTTGTTTGCTAATGCTGGTCTCTTTCCTGGGATGATGGTGGCCTTCAGCTCTGGAGTTACGTGTTCATATTGTTTAATCCGATTATGCAAAGGACTTAAAATATTACAAGAATATCAAACAACCCCAACACATCTGTGTAGGCGTTAATGTAATTATTTTTATTGCTATTTTAATTTCTGAAAAGCCCCATAAAATTGTCATTGAAAGTAGAGCGTGACATCTCAACAAAAAACAGGGCCAGTCCTTAACAGAATCTAACAGGCTTGTCAGTAAAATCTTTTTTACTTTTATGTATCTTCCTAAAGGCTACTCACTCCATTATCACACATTTGGCATAGTAACAAGTTGTTTCATAGTGGTATTGTCTTTTTCCTCTGTCTCTCGATAACCCACATAATTTCTCCAGTAGGATATTCAGGCAGAGGGAAAACAAAGCAAAGAAACCAAATATAAATCCCTAGTGCTCACAAACTCTTGGAAAGAAGATGGCCACGCCACCACTGTTACACAGAGTGATGGGGTTTTCTACCTTCTTGCAGATTTTCAAATTTCTCAGGGAATAACAGGTTCACCTCTTGAGTCACACATGTCCTTAATTGCCATTGGTTTTCTTTTTCCTATTGTAAGAAATAGAAGCTTTTTTTTGTTTGTTTTAATGAAGCAAGACATGATTTGCTTGTCACTGGGTCACAGCTTCCTTTCTTCTCCAGACACCGTTCTGCAGCAGCATTAGCACTCACATGATAAGACTATCGTTCATTGGTTAACAAATTACATTTAGGCAGCATTTTGCATCACTCCACATGTTCCTACCCCGCTTTCTCCCCAAACATCACAACACCTCAAAAGCAGGCACTGACTAGGATATGGTGAGGCAACAGAGCCAAGGAAGGACCTGGTCACCTGGTTTCCACAGTGTGCTGAGGGCACTGGAAACCACATGGACATGGAGGCAGGCATGCTGGATGCAAATCCCAGCCCTGGCAGCTGGTCATCCCGAAGAAATTCTGTCACACCTTGCCTTGGGCACCTCAATGAAGAGTGGGTACTTATCCAAATGGGGGAGTGTGTGTGGCTGGGGAAGGGAGCAGTGAATGCCCATAGCTTAGGAGGAAAGAAAACCACCCTATGTGGTTCTGATAGAGCCTTCTGGGAGGCTGGTTGAAATCATCTTTATAGACTACATAGATTTTTTTAAAGCACAGTTTGTCCTAGAGTTAGGGCTTTGGTGTACAGTCCATTTCTTTGGTGTACAGTCCATTTCTGACCCATGGGGTCAAATTGCCAATGTCAAAGGAAAAGAGGTGAAGAAGGGCAAGTCAGTGGAAACAGCACGTGGGTCAACCAGCACCCTGAGCCACCGCTCCACAGATGAGGGTGCATTTTTCATTTATGGTTGCCATAATTTCTTTAGAACTCTCTTGTCTCTCAAGGCTGATAAAGGAAGAATTAAAGAACATGCTGGAAGAGAAACTGGGAGAGGGAATAAGATCACTTCTCAGCACTGGACTCTGTAGTTTGGCCTTTGGAACCTGGCCCTCATCAGTTTGAGGCTTGTTTGCCTGGCTGGAAGAATAAGCTAGGGTCAGCTGAAGTGACGTGCTTACTGTGCACACCTCATCAGTAAGGTTTTTAGGGAAAATACAGCTTCTTTGGAAGATCATACTGCAACCTTTGACGCAACCATAACAAAATACCAGAGCACATGAAATTGGTCCTTCTAATCTTCCGGGGAATCTGTGTATTGTGACAGGAAAGAAAATAATTTCTTAATTATTTGAGCCCCTGCTTGACTGAGGATTGGCAGGGTTGAGTAGTTTTATGACAGCAGAGGAAGATTTGTGGCTAAAAACTCAGCTAAAATTCTCACTTGAAACCACCAACAAAATAAAAAGGAAACCTACTGACTGGGAGAAAATGTTTGCAAACCACATACCTGATAAAGGGTTAATAGCCAAAATATATAAATAACTCATGCAACTGAAAAGAAACAAAACAAAAAGCCACAGAATCTGATTAACAAATGGCAGAGGAACTGAATTAGACATGTTTCCAAAGAAGACATACAAATCGTCAACAGGTACCTGAAAAGATGCTCAACATCATTTATCATCAGGGAGATACATATCAAAACTACAAGGAGATATCACTTCACACCTGTTAAGATGGCTATTATTAAAAAGACAGCAGCTAAGGGGCGCCTGGGTGGCTCAGTTGGTTAAGCGACTGCCTTCGGCTCAGGTCATGATCCTGGAGTCCCGGGATCGAGTCCTGCATCGGGCTCTCTGCTCGGCAGGGAGTCTGCTTCTCCCTCTGACCCTCCTCCCTCTCATGCTCTCTGTCTCTCATTCTCTCTCTCAAATAAATAAATAAAATCTTTAAAAAAAAAAAAAAGACAGCAGCTAAGTGTTGGTGAGGATGTGGAAAGAAAGGATCCTTTGTTCACTATTGGTGGGAATGTAAATATCTGCAGCAGCTATGGAAAACAGTAGGGCAGTTCCTCAAAAAATTAAAACTAAAACTACCATATGATCCAGCTATCCTATTTCTGGGTATATATCTAAAAGAATTGAAATCAGGATCTCAAAAAGATATCTGCATTCTATATGCATTGCAATATTATTCACAATAGCCAAGATATGAAAACAACTTAAGTGTCTACCAACAAGTGAATGGATAAAGATACACTATTTTTCACAGAATAATACTCATTTATTTATTTTTATTATATATTATATAATGCAATATTACTGAACCATGAAAAAGAAGCAAATCCTGCCACTATAAATAGAGATGGACTGGGACGCCTGGGTGGCTCAGTCAGTTAAGCGTCTGCCTTCAGCTCAGGTCATGATCCCAGGGTCCTGGGATCGAGTCCCGCATCGGGCTCCCTGCTCTGCGGGGAGCCTGCTTCTCCCTCTGCCTCTGCCTCTCTCTCTCTATCTCTCATGAATAAATAAATAAAAAATCTTTAAAAAAAAAATAGAGATGGACTTTGAGGCCATTATGCTAAGTGAAAATAAGCCAGACAGAAAAAGATAAATACTGCATGATATCACTTATATGTGAAATCTAAAAAAAGAAAAAAAAACCAAACTTATAGAAATAGAGTAGAAAAGTATTTGTCAGGTGCTGGGGGGTGGGAGAAATAAGGAGAGGTTGGTAAAAGGGTACAAACTTTCAGTTAGAAGTTGAATAAGGTTGAGGATCTAATGTAAAGCATGATGACATGTTGATAACAATGTATTGTATTATTGAAATTTGCTAAGAGAGTTGAACTTAAATGTTCTCACCCCTAAAGATAAATATGTGAGGTGATGGGTGCATTAATTAACTCAATGGGGAGAATCCTTTCACAAGGAATATGTATATCAAATGCCCACAATGTACACTCTAAATATTTTACAATTTTATATGTCAACTATACCTCAGTAAAGCAGAAATAAAATAAAGTGAAATTTTAAAAAAATTTTACTTGGTTAAAAAAACAATTTAATTTCCATTTTGACTTTGATTTCAAGTATTATTTGACAATGTGGAAGAAATGGAATATTTTCTCATTATTCATACTACAAACTTCAGAAGTTAACACAGATAACTTAAGTGGAAAAAGAATATACTAGAAGGATTTTAGTGCAGAATTCACAGAAGGGCTGGAGAAACCATGAAAATGGGCAGGAACCAGAGGAGACAAGACCTCAGAGCTGTCCATGTTTGGTTGAGAATGCCATCCCCATAGCAGTACCTTGTCATTCACCACCCCTCTTCTCATCTCCATGGACGATCTGGCTGAACCTGCATCTTTGGCTCTCTCCCTTAAGATTGAGAGTCTTGGGCATGAACATTCTATTGGATGCTTTCCAGTTGGTCTGTTCTCCAACTTTCAGAGAGCAGTTGAGGGAACACCTGCCACCCTTCAGCTTCCATCTTGAGATCCCTCCGAAGTAGAATGGCCACATGTTAGACCAAACACCACAAATGTCTACCACAACTTACCACATTCTTGACTGCTTAGGAAATTCCCACCATACTTTGCAACTCATTCTGTGTGCTCTCTCTCTCTCCATATATAACTTTAGATAGATAGATAGATAGATAGATAGATGATAGATAGATAGATAATGATAGATAGATAGATAGCACTCTTTTTTTTTTTTAAAGAAAGCTTGATACATTTTTTATGGTGGTAAAATATATATAACATGAAGTTTACCATTTTAACTATTTCTAAGTGTATACACTTAGAATCAATGTCATTAAATACATTTACAATGTTGTGTAATGTTTAAATCAAACACAAATGGAGACCAGACTTGAAACTTCCCCCAGCCAGACAAAACCAGTTTAGTCATACAAGTAAAGCTTAATTTAGCTTATTTTGCCAGACAAGTGAGGCTACCTTGACCTGGGTCACTTCTTGTTTATGCCTCTAAAAATCATAAGTGAAACTTAGATCATTCCTAAAAATTGATATGAGGTAACCACTAACAAGTTCCCCTTCCATTGAAGAGAATTCAATATAGGAACCAATCACAGTGAAGAATAAATAGTCATTGCCTCCATTCTATGTAAGCTGCTTTATAACAATATACCCCTGAGCCTCATGCCATAATTTGGTTTGAGCGCTCCCAGTTTGCAAACTGGTTTTTTTTTGGTATGTGAACAATAAACTCTTACTAATTACTGCTTCAGTGATTCATTGGCTTTACTTAAGGGTTGGTTGGTTGGTTGGTTGGTTTTGAACTTTTGACAGTAACTATCACCGCTATCTATCCCTAGCTAAGTTCAGTCACAGTTATTCCTCTGGTGAATGTGGTCAGAGGGGTCCAGAGGTAGTTTTGCGGGCCAGGATGGACAGGGATCCGTTCCGAGCAGAGATGCCAGGCTGCACCTTCTCCGGCCACACCGGAGCCCCTGACAAATGCTGTTTATACAACAGCACCGCTTTCATTACCCCCGTGGCGTAGGAGCACATGGCTGCTGGTTTGTGCTGAAAAGTCGACTCCAAAGACTTTTGGTTGGAGTGTGGCCAGTTCATTCCGCATTGAGGTCCCCTTCCCAGCCCCCATGAGCTGTTTCATAAATAACTCCCCGGTGCAAAGTTGCGAAGTTGATAAATTCCTCATGTGAGTTAACTCCTAAGACATGAAATTGTCTCCAGTGTAACCCCAATAAAAACTGGAATTGCCCTGGCAATTAAGAAGCTATTTACTCTATTTGACAACGTGTTACCTGTAACACCATTCTAGACACACTCACCACACTTAACGTCACCTAAGGAGAGAACCCCCACCCCGTGCCCGCTCTTGCGACACTTCGAACATCACTGACTGCGTGGGAGCCCCGTCCTGTCCAGTGTTTTCCTCCACTGCAAGTAACACGAGGCAGGAGCAGCGCCCTTGACAAAAGCTGTGCAATTGATCCCGCTGTTGATAACCTTCTGGAATCTTAAAAGCTAAATAATTTAGATCCCTGCCTGTAATAATGTCCTCGAGATTATTATGGCTCTTGTTCACATTTCCTGACCACATTAGGCAAGAGACCGGCTCAGTAAATGGATTTGATAATCCATCAGTTTTCATACAAGTATTTTAAATAGGGAAATTGGGACTCAGGTGAATGAAGGGTGGAAGACTGTCTCAGAGAATCCTGATTCAATGTAGTTTGAATAAGGTGAGGGAGAATGAAAAGAAGTTCACAAAAAGGCTAAACAGTTTTTATCAGTTGTGCCCTGCTTCACAAAAGGGGGGAAGTGAAAGTTGATGGTCAGCCGTCTGATCTCCATTATGTGATAAGCAGCTGTGGACCCATGGAGTGCTCAGCGCCTGATAAGTTCCAGCCCTGAATGCACAGAGGTACTGGGAAGGGAAGGTGTGCCTGCAGATTGTGAGTTTGGTTCCAGTTGCTTCTGTGTTGTCCCAGGTTGGTAACTGGCCTGTTAACACTGAGTTGAGGGTGGATTCAATCATAAGGATTAGACAGAATCCTTCCCCTGGGGAGGCACCTGCTTCTTGCCATTCAGAAGCAATGATTCCACTTTCTCCTTCAAGCTCATCGTTTTATGACAGCATCATCCCCTTGTGTTCTCTTCCCATTTCCTTCTCTGCTGAGAATCAACTATAGAGTGGAATTGGCAATTTTAGGGAGCTTTGAAAATGAAATCTTTTATGCCTTTTCACTATCTGTTTTTCCTTCACATGGTGAAAGCTGGCAAGCAAAATTACAGAGGGCTTATGTCACAGATTAACTCAATTTCTGATGCTGGTATCTCCTCAAATTGTTTGTCTTCTCCTTTCTAGCCTCTTGCCCAGGAAGCTACAGAATTACAACACGATGAGTTAACATGGCAACCCCTATACATTATCTGTTAAAAGTTCCAGACCCACAGAGCCTAATTTGATGTTAGAGATTTTAATTAATGATTTCTATGCTTTGTGTAATAACACATTTTTCAATTAATGAATTGTAAAAAGAAAAAGGTAGTCAAATTAGTTTTGATGAAAAGATAGTTCACTTTTTTAGATATGCTGCTTCAATTTCTGCTGCTCAGACAACTGGGTCTTAATTCAATCCAAATCTTTACCCCTAAAAGACCGGTCCTTCTGTAACAGGCTGCAGTACTCTGATGGGAAGCTCATCATTAGGAAAATCTAGGAGAGTTGGCCTTGCCACACTGGTATTTGCTTGCTTGTTGTCTAAGTCTGCTATTAATGATTGGTAAACAATGAACTATATCATGGAAGAAGAGCATTTGAATTTTAATATGCCCTTTGAGGGAAACTTTAGGCACAGTGCGTAAACCTCTTTTATTCTGTTTGCCCTTGATTGGCAGACATTTGCTTGTTAAATGAGTTACTGCATGGAGAGCACTTAGAACAGTGCCTGGCACTTTGTGAGCACTCAATGAATTCTCATCATCATTGTTTGCCTTTTTATGATGATTCCAGTATAAAGGGCTTGAGTATCTTGGCCTCCTCACCATGTTGGGCTTATGCATTCTGACCACAGTTAGGTCTCACTTTTGACTTTCTCTGCTGTGAGCTCTTGATTCAAGCGTTCCACATGACCTCTGACCTATAAGTTTGGATGGTTTTAAAAAGAATTTTGTTTCAAAAAATTTAGAAAGAAGAATTCATAGCATCTTGGGTTGCAATCTTATTTGGTGGTTAACGTGGACATAACTTGGGTTGTGAAATCACTGTTAGAGGAATCTTCACTAAATTAAAGAAGCAACAGAGATGCTGCATCATAGTGTCCTTAGCGTCTGAAGTTTTTCTTTTTTTTCTTCTAGTGCCCTCCAGAGCTGCTAGCATCTGTCCTACTGCCTCTACCCAAAAATGGTTTGGAGCGTAATGCATACATAACCGGAGGGTGAAGATGCCATGGTGGAAGAAGCTTTCTATGGAAAGGGCAGGCAATTCGGAGAGGGGCATTAGAGTCTGGGAGAAATGAAGGTTGAAACAACCAAAAACAGCAACTCAACTGTCCTCCTGTGGCACAAATGGGAAGAACCATCTAGACACAGATCCCCATGACCTGTATATTCCTGGGGTAGAGTCCTCCATCTCTCTCTGCTCTCTCACCAGGCACCCCTCCAGCCCTTAATTAACATAACATCTGCAAACAATCTCTCTACTCCATAATCTTACCAACAACACTGGTGGGTTCTACGTGTGTTTGTTGGTACATGTGCTGTGTGTTTCCAATAATTGATAACATATGATTTTGTCCCTAGGCACAGAGCGTGCTTTATTCTACATATTCATTTAAAAAGAATTTTTCAAACTTTGTATATGTCAGATGTTCTGCAGATGCAGAATCATCTTCTGGTATTGAACTATATCCAAGAATTTTTATCTGTCTTTAGCATAGCATGATAAGAAGGATTCATAGAAAGTTTGGGGTTTGGTGGCTTCGAGTTTTCTGGTTGCTCCTAATTTGTTTACTTTTAAAAGGCAAGCTATAAATATTAGTGGTAACTGTGTGCTGAGTGGAACTGCATTCCTATCTCCACCTCAGAAAGATTATACTAATCCAGAGGCCAGACCTCAGCCGAACTTCTAACTAGCCAGTTCTCGAAGTTTTGAAGGAAAGTTTTTAAGAGTCCTTTGTGGTTTAGGTGGCATGTTCCCTCTGAAATTTGATTTTAACTCTTCGAAAATATGAGAGGATCTATGTGTAACATCATCTGTTACATCATACATAACATTTAGAATGCAGATAGCTGTGTAAGACAAGTCACCAAATTGTACCTGGCACATAAGAGGCATTGAGTAAGTACCTGATACAGGAATAAACCAAAGGCAATATGCTGTACTTAACAGAGTCCTAACTGATCCTGTGCAGGGGTGTGTGAAGTTAACCCCAAATGTGGCCTGCACAAACGGATCAGCAAAATGGACAGCACTCTACAATATGTTGAAAATGGTGACAATATGCTTTTCTCGCTTAAGGAATTCTTATAAATCATGTGAAATCGGCCACATAAGTATTTCTCGTATGACTTTTACCCTTTCTCCTGTAAACTCTAAGCAGACCAGGACTCAAGTGTCCCCTGGCATTCATTCCCCTGACTGTTGGGGATAAGCCAGAGAGGTTGGCTACCTATGGCTAACGGAATTTGGTCCAAAGAGCCTCTGCAGCAACCTCGTCCAGCCCAAATGTCAGGAAGGCAGAAACAGGCACACGGAGTCTGGGGCCCAGAAAGTCTTCATCTTGCAGCTCAGAGGCCACTGTAGAAGGTGCCAAGAAGGTGAAAGAGAGGTTTGCAATTGTGGATGACGGTCTCCAAACAATGAGAGATGAGGAGAGGGTGTAGGAGCCTGTGGGTCAATGGTCCCCAGAAGAAATCTCCCTAGCAAGGACCCATGTAAGACCACTAAAATCTATTAATAATAATCACCAACATCCATGGAACTCTTGCCAAGTGTCAAACACTAAACAATCTCATAATTCTCATAGCAAAGGGTGAGATAGATACTGCTCATACCTTCATTCTGTATTCATTTTGCACAGAATGATAAAGTCACTTGCCCACGATATACCATTAGTGGGGTTTCAAACCCAGATAACTGGACTCTAAAATGGACCTATTAGCACTCTGGTAAAGTGCCTTTTCCTGAATAAGATGATAAGAAAGTAGCTCATAAGATCTTACTGCGACAGCATGGCCACAGGTCTCTTCACCACACCAGGCATTTCGAAGCCACGCCTTAGCACAGGGTCCACCTGCAACTGACCACATCACCTCCAGAACACCCCAGACCCTCGCCAATCTAGGGCAGCCACACCATGGTACCCATTCTTCCTGCGTGAGCCATTGCATCTCCAGTCTATAGTCTTCCCTGCCTCCTTGTGTGTGTCTCCCTCAGGGCTTTGTACATACTATAGCACCCCTTCCTTCCGGGACTGCCTTTTCTTGCTCTTCACCTATCAACCAGATCCCCCCCCTCCTTGAGATCTTTGATGTTTTTTCTTGGCCAATGCCAGCCATGACTTCTGATTTTTCAATGCTGTATGCATCTGTCTACTCAGTCAGCAGATATATACCGGTCTGCTTTCAGCATCAAGTTACAGAAAGTCCATCTTAAGTGGGATTTAGCCACAGTGAAATGGTTGGTTCATATTCTTGTAAGTCCAGTGGGGGCCAGTATTTGGGTTGCTTGGTCCAGCAGCTCTAGCTCTGTTTTTCTGTGATTCTATTGACTTTGCCCTGCTCTATATGTTGGCTTCATGCTTACTGTCACAGAAAGATGGAACTAGAGAGAATCAGTTCTGGAAGCAGGAGTCTGAACTCTTCCAGAAGCCTCCAGAAAGCTTCACATTGGTCTGATTTGAGTGGCATGCCTGGTCTGGAACAAACCAACCACCAGCACCAGGATGGAATTGACCCATGAAAATATTCTGTGGAATTATCACAGAAGTGTGAATGAGGTGGCAGGCATGTTATATTTCCTCTGCTCACATGCACACTCCGCTGTCTCAGCAGATTTACTTTCAAGTCACAAATTCAAAAATAAAATTCAAAAATAAAATTATTAAAATTAAAATTAAAAATAAAATTATTAACGATTTCAAGATGGTGATAGCAGAGCACTGAACCAAGCACGGAGCCCTTCTGAGCATGAGGCCCTGGGCGCCTGTTCAGGTTCTGCTTCTCCTTCTCTGTGCTCACGAGTTTCATGGGGCCCTGCTGTAGGGATGTATTTCTGAGAATGACACTCAGGTACCAGGAACGAGCAGACATTATTTGGGCAATGTGGGTTTCAGATAGGGGCTGCAAGAGAATATATTTTCGGATGCTTCTGTTGGTATTTAACTTGGAGACTGTATATACAGTAAATCAGGAAGGCAGATAATACAGTGCAGAGGGGCATGTTTTATGTATGGTTCGGACAGCATCCCACGGCTGCCTCCATGGGAGGGGGGTGGATTTATGGTCCCACACTTGCAGGTGGTAGCAGCTAATATGTGGCATGGCTCTCTGTCTGTGCCTGGGAGTATTTGTTTTGGGGTTCATCCCGAGGTAAGGGAAAAGTGTAAGGCAAACTATGGACTTTTTGACTCAAGAAATGCAACCCACGTGAAGATGGCGTCACTTTCCGAGGTTGGAAAGAGTGCCTAATTAGATATAACACACTTGTTCATAGCTCTTTCTAAGGCCGTTTCTTGTGGCAAAAGCACACAGCAGGGTAGGGTTCTTTTTTGTTGTTTTTCTTTTCTTTTTTTTTTTTTGACTCCTTGATGGCTCACTGGTTTTATCCTTGGGGCAGGGCTGACTTATCAATAGGCACGGTGCCTATTGACAATTTTAGAGCCCCACAGACATGTTTTAATTTTAATTTCTTTTAAAATATGAAGGAAAAAAGTAAACGTAATAGTAACGAATATGTCATGATGGATCCAGCATAGATTATCCTTGTCTTGACAGCAGTGAGGTTGTCAGATATTCTTAACTTTTTTTTTTTCAATACAGGAAGGAGCCCACAAAGATCAAATTGCCTCAGGCCCAAGAAAGTCATCACGTGTCCCTGTGGTGGAGGTAACATTAGGCTTAAAATCAAACTTCTTCCCTTTCCCCAGGCAAGCCCCAGAGAAGGCCGGTGCATCCGGTGTTTGTGAGGGTGAGCTGTTCCTGGTCTGGAACAGTCTCCAAGGAACATCAGGGTAGGGTTGGGGCATCTGTGCACCAGGACCCTCAGCCCAGGCAGGAAGGCTCCTGCAACCTTGTCTTTGTTTGCGCCCCACGTCACCCATGACCGGGCTCACAATAGCTTTCAGATGACTTTTTTGGGCATCCCTCCAGTTTAGTAGTTTCCTGGGATTGTGGCAACAGAGTACCACAAATGCGGTGGGGGGGCTGGGTTGCTTACATACTGAAATTTATTTCCTCAGAGTCTTGGCAGCGAGAAGTCCACATCAAGGGCCAGCGGGGTCGGTTCTTCCTGAGGGTTGTGATGGAGAATCTATTCGATTCCTCTCTTCTAGCTCCCGGAGTCTTGCTGGCAATCTTTGGTGGTCCTTGATTTGTAGAAGATGACCTATTCAGGTGATCTCTGCCTTCATCTTCCCTCTGGGGGCATGCATGCCTGTGTCCAAATTTCCCCTTTTTATAAGGACAACAGTCATTGAATTAGGGGCCCACCCTTCTCCAGTATGACCTTGTCTTTACTAATTATGTCTGCAATGACACTGTTCCCAAATAAGGCCACATTCTGGGATGCTGGGAGTTGGAGTTTCAATGTATAAATTTTGAGGGGAAACAATTCAGCCCATGACAGCATTTCACACTGACCTGTGATCTCAGATGGGCCTTGAATGAGAGCCTCTTCTGCCTGAAATCCACAAAAGCAGCTCCGTATGAATTGCCTGCAAATCTTTCATTTTATCTTCTCCCAACTTCTGTCTTGAGGTTGGTGTGTGCACCCTCACATCTAGGAGTGTGTCAGCTGGGGGTTAAGGGAAAATGAGATGGGGGTTTCCATCATATTCCTTTGTATCCCCCCAAACCCACTCTTCAACAAGAAGAAGAGGGTAAAGAGTGGGCCATGGAGATAAGTTGAGACAGAAGGTCACCAGACATGAGAACAGAGCACGAGTGGGAAAACAGGACCAGGGCCAGCGGGCTTTTTCTGATGGGCTCTGTGTCAGGGTGGACGATCCATTGCAGGCAGGGTCAGGAGCATAGATGCTGAGTCTGAAATGCAGGGGTGGGTGAGGGGGCTTTGTAAGATTGGCATCGAGCCCGAGCTTTGTGGGAAGCACTGAATAGTTCAGCAGAGCAGCTGTGGGCATTAGCCAGTTGCCTCCATCAGCAATGCAAGCCCCCAAGGCTCAAGTCATCTTTGCCCAAATATCACACTGTGCAGGAGGGGGAGAGGTGGAAAAAGAATAGACGGGAGTTATACAGACCTGCATGTGAATTCTCAATTCTGAGTCCACTTGGCTTTAGGCAAATTGCTTTATCTTTCTGGCTGCAAGTTCCAACACCTGTAAAATGAGAATAACAACACCACCACCACCTATTCCATAAGGTTGTTGGGGAGACTAGATCTGGTTCTCTGAAGCGCCTCACAGAGTCCTGGCATTCGGTAGGTGATGAATAGTCACGGTGATGAGACAGACGGTCTCGTACTAACAAAATGCCAGCATCACTGAGACAGGCTCTGTGCCTGAAGTTGAAACCACAGCTTAAACTTCCAGGAGGTATTCTTTAGTTCGGGCCTTAAAGTGCACACATGAAGTCTCGAGTATTGTCTCTGGGTTAAAAATCTTTTGAAACAAGTGAATACAGGAAAAGGGGACCAGGATTGCTTTGGACGGTTTGCCTTTTACTATTTTCAATGGTTAGTGCCCAGTTAGTGTCCTTGACTTGTGCTGTGCTCCTTGCCTTCCTTCAAAAGTGAGAAAAAGATGGGGAAAAAGTGGAAGAAGATGGGGCACCTGGGTGGCTCAGTCAGTTAAGCATCTGACTCTTGATTTTGGCTCAGGTCATGATCTCAGGGTCGTGCGATGGAGCCCTGTGTGGGGCTCCGCACAGGGCGTGGAGCCTGCTTAAGATTCTCTCTCTCCCTCTTCCTCTGTTCCTCCTCCCACCTCTCTCTCTCTCTCTCTCCCCCCCTAAAAATAAGTGAGTGAAAAAGAAATGATAATAACAAGCCCTTATAGGGTGTTTATTGTGTGCCACATCCCATTCTTTATATAACCCTTACAACAAGCTTGTAGAGTGAGTGCAGATATTAGATCCTCATTTTTGCAGGTAAGAACAGTTAAGGCACAAGAACATGGAGGCAAAGTCTGGTGGCAGGGTACTTGCTCAGAGCCACTGCTTTGCTGCCTCATAGACTGCATTCCCTCCCCACGTGCCTCTACTAAAGGCGGGTGCATGTGCAAGGGTCTGTGTGTTGGGTGTCGGTGGGCACCCAGCCCTCACCTCTGTAGCCACTGGCAAGAAGACAGGGGTGAGTAGTTTCAGTTCAGCTGTTCTCTCTGCTTTTTGCAGAACTTGTTGTCCCTTGAAGGATATTGATACAGGAAATGAATAAAGAGGGGTTTCAAAACAAAATTGAGACCAAGATAGCTCACATCTTGTGCATGCCTGATAGATAAGCCCTCAGGGTCATAAGCTCCTTGGTACCAGACTTCTCTCCCTGGAATATTAAGTGCTCCAGCACTTATAAATAACACGGGTGGGACTCATTCTGTGAACTATGTTGTGACCCTCTGCTCACATACCTCCCTTCCTCTTCCAGTGTTCTAATAGCACATCAACTCTATGGACAATTATGTAACCATTAAAAATGGTAACTTATAGGGGCACCTGGGTGGCTTGGTCAGGTAAGTGTCCAACTCTTGATTTTGGCTCAGGTCATGATCTCAGCGTTGTGAGATCAAGCCCTGCTTTGGGCTCCACGCTGGGTGTGGAGTCTGCTTAGGATTCTCTCTCTTCCTCTCCCTCTGCTCCTTTCCCCTGCTTGTGCATGCACATGCATGCATGCCCACTCTCTCTTTCTCAAAAAAATTATATATATTTTATGTATATATGTATATATATATGGTAATCTGTAAACTTTTGAAGTTAAAATGTATAACAGTGTGGAAAATGTTCACAATATAACACTGAGTAAAATAGTTGCATGTAAAATATGTACACATGAGGACAAGACCCCAAGGACTAGGAAAAGGAACATTGTTTCCCAAAATTGCAGACTTATTTAAAAAAGTGTCAGTTACTTCTAAAAAATGCAAATGAGGCAAGATGTTTACCTGTGCCTTCGATTGCAAACATAATACATACATATAGACTCAGAGGTTTTGGAGCTGGTAAGATCTCTAAGATTGATAAAAATAGCTATTAAAATGGCAGAGATTATACTGGATGCTGGAAAACTTATTATAGGATAAGTAATGTGTTTTCCTTATCCCGTTTGAAATTCCTAAGTGGTTGGAGAACTTGAGAGGAAGGAGGAGATGAAGATAAAGAGATGATCTTTTCCTTTAAAATGTTATCTCACACTAGGTACCGAGAATAAATGAGCAGCCTCAAATCCTTTGAGGAAGGAAGCAGGACATAAATAACAAATAAAATATGGACTAAATGAAATATTACTTAAGAAATCTCCCTAGGTACATTTTTCAATGAACCTGAAATCTATTAGG
Organism: Neomonachus schauinslandi; assembly: GCF_002201575.2. Taxonomy (NCBI): domain Eukaryota; kingdom Metazoa; phylum Chordata; class Mammalia; order Carnivora; family Phocidae; genus Neomonachus; species Neomonachus schauinslandi. The sequence goes on along the minus strand of NC_058411.1, from coordinate 42,307,905 downwards.
TATTTTTTTAGTTCTTCATTTTCTTCACTAATTTAAAGTCTTATTTGCCCTTGTTGCTTTTTTTCTACCTTTAGTTTACTCACTGAATGATTTGCTGTCAGCTTTGGGCATTCGAGGTTTCCTGGAGTGAAATGAGTTTTTTTTTTTTAATTCAGCTCTGTTTATTAACACATCTTTTTAAAGGTGGTTATTGCAAATAAAAAGAGTATTTTTTTAAGTGAAATGCTATTTTGCATCTGTACTTCATTTGCTCTGTTGGTCTGGGTCAGCTGAGTCTCCAATACATCTTCAGTATAGATGCATCAAAGGACTTAGAGAAATTCATCAACTGCCTTCATTCCACAGGAAGTGTAGGTCATTAACAAAAGCTAATTTTCCCCATTTCAAAATGTTATAGCATAGAAAGGAAAATGAAAATGAAATGACTCAGAGTAAGTCCAGTCCAAGACTAATTTCCATTTAAAGTAAACTCTCAGGTTAGGTTAGAACTAGACAAATTAATTGTCTTTAAATTGTTGGAGGTCAAATCCAGCATATTCTTGATCATTCCCGTGCCCAAAGTCCCTGGAACAAGTGATGGGTTTTCCAGTTCTCCTTAAAGACTTTGATACTAAGGAGATCCCTTGAGAAATCAACGTAAATGATGTGTGATACTAGAATGAAAAAACAATGAACATGGAGCAAACAGATTTGCTAAGAAGGTCCAAAATGAACCCAGTGTTCCTAAATTATAATATTCCAGAAGACTGTGATCAAGGAGCAGGTCCCAGGAGAGAAGAAAAATGGGATATTGAAACGTGTTGAAGTTTCCATCAGTATAGCCATTGGTATGACAGCGACTAGACTCTAGGGACGACCCTAGTTGACTTGTGCTGTTACTCCGGTCCTCAAGGTGTGGCCTTTGGGAGAGTGTGTGACTATTAGTCTCCATGTCACCTGGAGTCCTGCCACAAATGCAGAGAGACTGTGGATGGATTTTTGTCTGCTTGTTCACTTGCATTCCCCTCATGTCTTTAACAGTGTCCAGCACACATAATTGCTGGATGAATTAATTTCTCCAGCCCAATCCAAAATCACTGAATTAAACTCTCTGGAGGCAGGTCCTGCGAATCTGCATTTTAATAGGATCTCCAGGTGGTTTTTAGGCACAGTGAAGTGTGAGAACCATTGCCCTACTGGGCAGATGCTGACCAGGACACTATTAGGCTGAGTGGTTCCCCTGAATACACCACAAAAAATCTCGAAGATTAAGATGAAGGAACAGCCATTCCTTGGTTTCTACTATGGCAACAACTATTCCCTGATATTGTACAAAACATTTGTACCCGTTATCTCTGGGTGTTAGGTTAGAAAGCTATTCTTATCCCCATTTTATAAGGGGGGAAACCTGGACATGTGCCAGGCCAAATAATGAACAAAATAGGAATCAAAACTTACTCCACTAAACAGAGGTTAGGAAATTCTTCTAGTTGCTTGGGCAAAAGGCCCCACATAAATCCCCAGCATTATTATTCCCAACACTTCCACTGTATTAGATCACTTTCCTATAATCACTCCATTCTCTTTTATGAGACTTGAGGTTTAATTGCAGGTTCCAGTAAGAGATTTTATGTGTTTAATGGATTTTGGTGTAATAATCAAGGGTCTGAAATGCTAGTCAGAAAGCCAGCTGACTTCTAATGAAGCTGCACTTAGGGGAGCAGATTTTTAAAAAGACATTACAAGTCTACACTGTAGAAGCAGACATGCAAATATTTAGGGGAAAAAATATGTAAGGTGTCTAGTTACTTCTAAAACCTTGGATACTGACAGGCATGTGCATTCCAACACCCACTGTTAAAATAGTGTAACTCATGTTAGAAATTTAAATTTTGGTTCTGCCAGTACAATTTTTAGGAAGGACCCGGCGGGGGTAGCAATGGGATGCTTAGACAGTTCCTCCCATTTGGCACTTCAGAGGGCCCTGGGACTGGGCTCACTTTCCTCTCCCCAGTGCTCCCTCCTGACCCTCATAAGCCCCCCATGAAGGACAGAAGGCAGGCTTCCCAGCTTCCCTAACTGCACCCTATCTTTGATGTCTCCAAAACATGCACTCACCCACTCCTTTAAAAAAAAAAAAAAAGATTATTTATTTGTTTATTTGACAGGGAGAGAGAGAGCACAAGCAGGGGGGGCAGGAGAGGGAGAAGCAGGCTCCCCGCCTAGCAGGGAGCCCGATGTGGGGCTCGATCCCAGGACCCTGGGTTCATGACCTGAGCCAAAGGCAGATGCTCAACCGACTGAGCCACCCAGGCGCCCCTCACCCACTCCTTTTTAATTACTTAAGGCTCTTTTCAACTGGGCACCACAAGAAGAATGGGATTAACAAAAAGAACAAGAAATGAGGAAGTTAAATATTATGGGAACTCTTATATTTATAGCTACATCAGAGCCATTTCCCCAGGAAATTTTATGGCACATTGCTAGCTAGGCATTTCCTTACATTCCCAGCACTCTTGGGAATATTTTAAATACCAGGCGAGCACTCTTACCACAGAGATATATTAAGTTTAATATACTTAGAATACTATAAGTCCATGTCTCAAACCTTAAGTGCTTGGTCTATACCAAATGTTGGGAAACCAACAATTCATAAGTGACCTCACCCACAACCAATGGCATTTTGACTTTCCTGAGGTGGGATTGTGACCTAAGGATCCTCCTTGCTTCTCCATCCAGGCCACACAGCTTTTGGTCCTGGACCTTCTCTGATTCTCTCTACCTTTTACTAAAATGTAAATGAAGCTAATCCACCCTACTTCTATATCCATTTTTCTAGTCTTGGTGATCAGTGGTTCTCAAACTTGAATGTGTGTGAGAGACACCTAAAGTATTGATAAAGAATTTAGATTCTTGGTCCCCAATCCCAGAAATTAATTCAGCAAACCCAAGTGGGGCCCAGAAATCTGGATCTGCATTCATAACAAGCTCCGAGGTGATAAGGTGATTCTGAGGACTGCTCATGGAGCCACTGAATGCTACATCCTCCCTGCAGAAGCTCAGTGCCCTGTCCTTCCTGGGTTGGACACTTGGAATATAGCTGTCACCCTGCAAAACATGAACGAGTCTCTGCATCCCTCCCCGGTGCTCTATTTATTCCAAAGCTACTCCAGTTCTTTTGGGTGGAGCTCTGGGCTTGTGGATGAAGCATTCTTCCCTGGGTATGATCTCCAAAACTTCCTTTCTGTCAGTGGCAGGACACCTGTATGAATAAGGAGCATTAATTAAGCTCTTCACTTATCCAGGAAGGCCTTGATTGTTTCATTAGGTTGTTGAATTCGCTAGCAATATTGGCTCACGATTTCAGGCTATGGGACTGAGCTTCTTAACCTGTTGTTCTAGTGGTTCTCAAATGTGGAGAGGCCCCCAAAGCATCTGCAGAGCTTGTTGAACATAGGGTGACAGGCTTACTCCAGGCCTACAGAGTCAAAATCCCTGGGGTCTATGCCAGGGATTCTGGGATCCTTTATTTGACAAACTCTCCTGGGGGTTCTGGTGCCACCCACACTGATAATCATTGCATAAACCAGTTATTCTCAAATGTTGGGTGGATCAGGATCACCTGGAGGACTCATTTAACCAAAGCACTGGGCCCTATCTTCCAACCATCTGGTTAGTAGATCTGGGTGTGGCCTGAGAATGGGGATTTCTATCAAGCTCACCAGTGATTCTAGTGTTTAGGGTCCAGGACCCACATTTAGAGAACTACTAAACGACTATCTGGGCTGAGTCACACTCAGAGCCATGTGGTACCATTATCCCAAACATCCAGTGGCCTTAAAACAGCTTCTTATCAAGACAAATACTTCCAGTGAATGAAACCCATGAACTTTTGCTTCCAGCCTAAGAGGGCATTTTGTTCTCAGATCCATGGCTGAGCATCAGGGGTGGTTGAAGATGTCATTTCTCCAAGTTCTTTGTGGTGTCTCTCTATACCTCATCTGGAGAGTGTCCCCATCACCTTGGCTATAGCAACAATAGACCCAAGTGGAGTGTTATCCCTCACCTTTGCTAACTATATGGGTGTTGTCCAGTTCTGGCTCAGCCCTTTAGGCAGTCCTTGGTCACTCAAGACAACTTCCTCAAAAGTGGAACCCCTCCCCGTATTCCATTCTTCCCCTCCCTCCAACACTCAATAGAGTTGCAAAGGCATTGTTTGGTAATGTTGACTTTTTACAGGCTGTTTCATAGAAGATGCTGTTTCACACAGTGCTCACAAACCTCATCAAAATCTCCACCATAGCTGTCTCCTTCTCCCCTCACCCACCCCTCACCAGTTTTTTCTGTCTTTCTTCCTCTTATTGTATAGAATAATCTGGTGCCCTCCCTGCCAGTTTGCATCCTCCCGCCTGAGTCAATCCAACAGCCCCATCTTCCTTCAGCAACTGAGGGGTCCTCTTTAGGATCCTTCCTCTTTAGAAGTCAGGAGGGGATTGTTAAAAATCTCTCCCCCCCCCACCCCACCCTACCACAGAGAACTGAGAAGACAATCCAGGGGACTCAAAATTTTGGTTAGAGCGGTGAGTAGAGGCCATTGTTAGAGCGTCCCCACAAAGCTCAAATTGCCAAGACTGCAGTGCCACTTGCCCCCTGCGGGCCTTTCGTATGGCCCCATTTTAGAAGATATTCTCCAGCCCCAAGCACAGCAAGGATCTCTAAGACTGAACATAGGAGGCTTTTCAGGTGGGCTGTCTCCCTGACCCCAGACTTCATAAGAGGTAATTCTGTGAGTCTCTCTCCTGCCCTTGTGGAATCTCTCTCTGTCCTTGAGGAACTTTGATGATCTAAAACTCAGAAGGACCCAAAACTGTTGAGAAGTGTTGAAAGAAAAGAAAGAAAATATATTAAGCCTAGCAGCTAAAATATGTCCTTTCAATGCTTTGCATGGGCTTAAAATTCTTCAAGCTAGCATAAAATGTCACCAACTGATGTGATTGTGTAAATGGCCACTGTCCTTCCCTTGGGCCTCTGGTTATTAAAAGCCGTCCAGCTACAGTCCAGCTCCTCAGTGGACCAGTGTCCCTGTGGGCTTGGAGTCGCACTTTCTCTCTTTGCTCTGCCCTGTATCTATAGACATCAGTGGTCTTTAAATTTACTAATGAAGATGGACGCAAGTTTCAGTGAAATTGCCATCGCTGGCTGATTATTTATCAATATGTTTCAAGCAGGGATTGATTCCAGGATCACGAAGAAAGCAGAAATACAGACATATGGTTGAAATTTGTCTTTAGGGGCGCCTGGGTGGCTCAGTCGTTAAGCGCCTGCCTTCGGCTCAGGTCATGATCCCAGGGTCCTGGGATCGAGTCCCGCATCGGGCTCCCTGCTCAGTGGGAAGCCTGCTTCTCCCTCTCCCACTCCCTCTGCTTGTGTTCCCTCCCTCACTGTGTCTCTCTCTGTCAGATAAATAAATACAATCTTTTTTTTTTAAAGATTTTATTTATTTATCTGACAGAGAGATAGAGAGAGAGCACAGATCGTCAGAATGGCAGGCAGAGGGAGAGGGAGAAGCAGGCTCTCCGTTGTGCAGTGAGCCCAATGTGGGCCTCGATCCCAGGACCCTGGGATCATGACCCGAGCCGAAGGCAGACGCTTAACCGACTGAGCCACCCAGGTGCCCCTAAATACAATCTTTAAAAAAAAAAAAGAAAGAAATTTGTCTTTAAATTCTAATACCTTGACTAAAGACTTTACCGCTCTGTCCATTTCCCTGCCGGGCAAGTGAAATACTTTTGCACGGACACTAAGGTTAACATTCTTCCTTCTCATCTCCTAGAAGTGTTGACCAGCTGGACCTCTGTTTAACAACTTCTGTGAAGTGTTGTGCTCTGACAGCTTGCTTGATGGATCGAGCTGTCAGCCTATCCTCAATCCAGAGATGAGGAGGACATTGCCTTGCCTATCACCTCTATAAATCAGATGAATAAAAATTAGTAACAAGCTAGGCCCAGGAATGTTTTCTCATTTTAGTATTCTTCATAGATCATAATCTTTGAAATGTGCTCCAGGAAAAAAAAAATTACTTTAATGTTGCTTTGCTTTAAAGAATTAGCATTGATTTACTCTATGGGAAGAACTGCTCATGAGCAAGACATGGGGAAATCCGTACTATATGCACAGAACTGTCCTCCGTGCTGTGGAATAATATCTTTCAGGGGTGTTGGAGGTCTGATCTGAAGTACAGCTAGGGAGGTGTGAGAGGAAGTACCAACACCAAAGGGGACAGGCAGAGGGGGCTGGCAGAGGTGAGAGGTCAAAAAGAGATAACCAAGGATACCCAGGAAAGAGGAGGGCCTTTCCTTGCCCATCAGAGATGATTACTTCCACAGTTCCTAGCACATTTCTTTACAAATCTGCCTGCTTGTTTCCATGCCCAGTTCCCATCAGTGGACTCTTCATCCCTTGATAGCAGAACTGACACTTGTTCATCTCTGTGTTCCCAGGTCCCTGGCCCTATGGCCCCGTAGCAGGGACTCGGTATGGGATCAATAAAGAAACGAATGGGTTCAGGTACTTTAGCAAAATAATTATGGTAAGTCTGGATGAGGAAAGAACTCCACAGCCTGGCAGAAATATGTAGAAAACATTATCCAGATCAGGAATACGTAAAAAGGCACTATGAGATGTAAACGGCTCCAATAAACATGGTCTCCCATCCTTTCTTCTCAGCTGAGAAAACAGAATCTGTACATTGCAAACAGATGACGCTGTGTTACACATCAAGTTCTTCGGTGGGGAAGAAAGTATCAATCAGGCTCCACATTTTTCTAGGTCACCACACTCACTACTTTGACCTGCTCCAAGTTGGCCTTCACTGAATCCAAATTCTTTCCCATTTCCCAAGGAAAAGACAGGATGACCACTGTCCCTCCCTTGGGACTGGGGGTAGTTTTAAACCAGCTGTGATGTGGCTTCTCACTCTGCCTGGCCCTACTGTGTTCATGTTACTTAGTGCTTTAGGGTCTCAGCTTCTCCATCTGTAAAATGTAAATGACAAGCCGTGTGCCTTGGCTGCTAAGCAAGACTTGGGTAAAAAGCAAGATGTTGTCAGGGAAGTCTGGAAGGCGTTTGCATGGCGCTGGGTAAAAATAGCCAAAAGGCAGATAAATGCAGTCAAATATTTTGTCATGTGCGTTGCCTTCAAATTTTCACTACTCCTCATGAAAATGGAAAGATGTCCTTTCGCAGGGTGACGGCTGCTGCTGGTTGCGGGAGGCTGCTCTGTGCTGATAAACCAGGGACAACTTCCCCTGAATGGACCCATATATTGCCTGAAGCAGATTTGCGATTTTTTGCTAGCCTTTTTTTTTTTTCTCTGACCACTGAAAAAGGTTTGGCTGGAGTGGGTATATTTCCCTCCTGACCAAATCCTTTTGGTGTTTTGAAAACTTTCCAAGTGAGAAAATGAACCCTTTTACCAGCTAGAGTCAGATGCTCAAAACTGGAGATAAAAATAGCTCCTTGGGAAGCCTGGCGCACTGCTTTGCTCTGCCCCCAGGACGGTTAACCCCTCAGAGGGCCTTGCTGTGCAATGAGCTCTCTCCCCTGGCTTTTACTAGAGCTGGTCCTTCTCGCTTTTCATTTGGGATGTCCTTGTTTTGACCCATGCAAAGTTGCTGTGATTATAGGAAGGGAAGTTGGGTGTGATCCAAATGACAAAGTGCTCTTTCCAAACCATCTGTGTTGAGGTGTTTTCCCCATTGAAAGGATCAATTCTGGGATTTAACTCTCCCTATTTCCAATAGTAGCTTGTGCATTCACTTCTCTTTCCTGGGCAATTTAGTAAACCTGATGAGTCAGTATGCCAATGGTCATAACAACAAAAATAACATTGTCGATATTAAAAGCTAACATTCAATGAATATAGGCCAGCCACTTTAGATGCATATGTAAACATCATTCTATCTAATCCTTATAACAAATTCATGAAATCGATGCTATTAATAGTCCCCCCCACCTATACAGATGGGGAAAATGAAGCTCAGAGAAGCTATGTGACTCCCCCAAAATCTCATGGCTTAAAAATGGTGAGCAAGAATTTAAACCCAGGGCTATCTTTCCAGAATCTAAGTCCTTAGCCAGTGTGCCATGCCGAGCGAGTGGTGTCGGGCCATCAGTACAATTCTGGGTCTCAGTCTCTCCCAACATAACCCTTTACTGTTATGATTTTAAACAAAGTACACAAGGATGAAGCTCACCTAAAGATGAAGACTTCACTGCAGGATGCAGGCAGTAAGTATGAGGTCAAATGTCTAAAAATATAGCACCCAGGCTTCCTAGAGAGCCACAACTCCTGACTGGCCTTGAAAATGGACAGGCATGAAGATGAATATGGGCCTGGGAGTCAACATGGCTGGCTTTATTCTTATTTGTCGGGAAATTTGCTAGGCATTTTGGATACTCATCCAACATCTCTGGGGCTTAATGTATTATTCTTCAAGTTGAGGGTTGGGGGTAAGTGCAGGTTAATTAAGCAGCCCCATTGGCAGGAAATTCACAATTCAGTAGAGGGATTACAGTGCCTTAATCCTGTGATGGGACACAAATTTACAGTCAACTGAGATATAGGATGCTTTTTCTCTGATATCACTCAGTCTAGTCTTGGCAGTACTTGTTTGAAGGGAGACATTAAAGCTAAAAGGATAAGGCTACCTTTGGAAGATGTAGAAAGACTGGAAATCATTTACAAATCGGGCCATCCAAGGTTGAAGGCAAGGGCTGGTTTTACTTGGATGGAGGTGGACGGGAGTACATGCAAAGGGGGCCCTTCCTCCAACATGAGAAACCACTGAGCTGTGGAGCAGGCACCAGCAATTAGGGTGCAGGCTGCAGAAGTGGCACAATGACTTTATCAGTCTCTGGGGGTCATTCCTCTTGTCAGTGTAATCCCTGAACAAGGTAGGTGTCTCTCAGGGTCCCAGGAATAAAACTCACACCATTGGGTTCATCTAAACAATCTTATATAAGTTTAAAAGTAAAAAATAGAAAACAAGTATTTAGCTGGTTATCAAAGACATACTTTGATATCAAAGAAATAATTGAAAAAATATCAAAGAAATATTATAAAACAAATTCACAAGGTACTGAATGTTATAGTCTGGGAGTCTGACAACCTTCATTCCGTACTCTCTCTTGGTCAGTCCAAGATGGTAGTGTTTCTGATGGTTTAAAATTCTATAAAACCTTAAACTTGGGGGAATTTTCTTGTATTGTTTTAAAAAATAATTATCTCCCTAATTTTCTGTTACAGCTTTCTTAAAGTCTTATTAGTGGAATACTGGAGTTCCTACACTAATCTACCATGTTGATTGTTGATTCTCATCTCTTGCATTTCTCTGTGTAATGACTGTGTTCCAGGTGATATCCTTCCAAACTTTCTAATAAATTATTTTATTTTAGTAATAATATTTTACATGTTTTTTTAAAGATTTTATTTATTTATTTGACAGAGAGATATATGCAGTCAGGTAAATGGGAGCCTGCAAATTCTTCTGAAAATTGAAGATTTTATTTATTTATTTGACAGAGAGAGAGACACACACAGTGAGAGAGGGAACAGAAGCAGGGGTAGTGGGAGAGGGAGAAGCAAGGAGCCCGACGCGGGGCTCAATCCCAGGACCCTGGGATCATGACCTGAGCCGAAGGCAGACACTTAATGACTGAGCCACCTAGGCACTCCAATATTTTACATTTCTAAGAATATTTCTTGTTCTGTCATTATTCCTTTTCAATAGCAGCATATTCTTGTTTTATGGATGCAAAATTCTCTCAACACTACAAGCATACTGATTGGAATTTTCAAAAAGCACAGTGCTTGTTTGTTTCATTGGTAATAATTTGGACCCTTTGGTAAAGGACAAGAGAATACATTTTGCCAGGAGAGTGTATGTTATAGAGTAAAGGGAATGGGGGCATTGGGAATTGAGAAAAGCTTGGGGAAGGCCAGGGCCAGGAAAAAATGAGATGGCTTTGAGATAGGGCCTTAAACATCTAGGAATTGATGTTGGAAAAGTTGTCTAAGAAGGGAGAGATCCTGCCAGTAGGGAAAAACTATGTTTTAAGGGGCATTTCGTGCTCAGGGGTTGCCTCAATTTCAATGGTAACAACAATATAAATATAAACAGCCATAGAAATACTGAGTGCTTTCCATGTTCCAAGAACTGTACTAAGCGCTTTATCCATATCATCTCATATAATCCTTATAACAACTCAAGGAGGTAGGTGTGCTGGGGATGATGATTTAATATCATTCACAACTTTCTATGTACCCTCCTATATTGCTGGTTTAGGAAATCTAAAAACTACATTTCTTGGATTCCCCTGAAGCTAGGGTCCTGGAAGCAAGAAAATTTTACCTGTGAGAAGCAATGGCCCAAGATTTGGACAGTGGAAGTAAGGTGGTGACTATTTGCCTGCTATTGTTCATTCTATCAAGTAAGGTCAGATGTCTATGTTTGCCACAGAGAATCCTACATTTCAGTGTCTGGTCACCAGCTTTATGGGAAAGAGGAACAGCAGTGGCTGCAGTGAACATCTTCATGGCCTCTGGACTTCAGCAAGGGTGGTCTGCCCTTGAAGGTCCATTGGTGTCTCCCCAGACTCCTGCTACACCAGTCCACTCCTCGACTTTGTGAGCGCTATTGCCCTGTATTCGATCTATTTCTGCTTAAAACACCTGGAATTTCTTTCTGCATTAAACTCATACACACTATTATCATCTCCATTTTATAGATGAAACAAATGAGGCTCACACAAACTAAGTGTCATACCAAAGGTCACCCAACTATTAGGTGGTAGAGCTAGATTTGAACCTAGGTGTATCAGACCCCAAGGTCTATGTGCATAACCACTACACTTTATTCTCTTGTTCTCCATCTGAAATTGGCCCAAACTAATATGGACTGTTTGGTTCTTACTATTCAAGGGTACTCCCAAGATTGGTCCACCCACAATAGAATATATACTTTCAAGGTGAATGGGTCGGAACTATGGCCATTGGTTTTACCAAGGTCAAACTTTTGCCTTGATCTCATTAACCAAAGTACTCTGAATGAGGTAACTCGAATTCTTCAAATCATTCTATCAGCTCTGAGTTTTCTATAGATCTTAAAAAGTAAATTTAGTTAACTTTGATTATGATATATGCAGTCAGGTAAATGGGAGCCTGCAAATTCTTCTGAAAATTGAAGTAATGGGAACGCTCTTGGTTCCGAAAATAGGAAACTTCTGAAATTTTTATATTTCTATAACCCACCCTCACTAATAACTTTATTACAATATGAGTAAAAGCAGAATATCCCTGAGGCGAGCCAATGAAGAAGATATGTTTTGAGAATTTCTCCTTTCCCAGGTCTGGAACAGTTTATTGCTATAAAGATATTTGTCATTTTGTGAGAGAGAACTTGTGAATGGTGGCTATTATACATTCGTTTGACTCAAATCCTAATAGCAGCTAGGTTATTTACCTTAATTAAAAGGAATTTCGGTCTCCTCAAATCAGCTCAGCTCCCTCCTGTGATTTTTCAGTCTTGTGGAGAAGAGAGAGTACTGGAAGCTTGTGCTAATGGGTACCTCATTTTAGATGGAAATGCTTTGTTCCTGCAATAATGCACTCATGATTCTGTGTACATTTGCACTGCTGAGCTCAGAAAAGCCTAGGGATTACCTACCTTGTGTTCTTAAGCCATGCATCCATCGCTCTATACACACACGAAAATCACAGACATTCCACTTCAGATTGCAAGGAGCAAGGTAAACCCATTGTAATTGAGACATGCACTAAAGTCTGATGTAGCAGAAATCACTAATGGATATTATGGAAGGCACCTGAAGAGTTCTGGTTCTTATTTCCAAGCACTTAAACTATCTAGTCTGGATGGACTGAGGGCACTGAAGATCTAATTGAAAGTGGTTGGGATTGGGGACACCATGTGTTGATTCATACAACGGAGGAAGGAGGGAGGGAGAGATTCATGCAGGGCAAGAAGACTAGAGTAATACACTTCAACCAGGTACTTTATAAAAACCAATTTCAAGGCCTACCTAAGGCCTGTAACTGAGTGTCACTCCGGTTGGACCAAGAAAATTCTCTTTAATCGGAAAATCATTCAAGAGTATGAAATGCTCATATCACTGCCAGGTATATGTATGTGGAGGAGCCCGAAATAATGTCATTGTAAACTTCCATAGGTCAGGGGTCTGGTAAGTCCAGTGAATGTATTCAAATAAGATCTAAGAAAGATATTAAACCTGTTTTCACTTAGAAGGGTGTTTTTTAATCCGAGTTTGGGGTCTCAGAATAATAGTGTTATAGAGGTTCATTGTGGACTTAAGAAAAAGCAATATGCACTTTTCCCTGGGAATATGTCGTGTTTTCCCGAAAAGGAGTTAATGGAAGCCTCCAACTCAAGTACACTCCAAGGATACATTTTTATCTTGTGTTTCTGAGCAATCATTTTTTTGGCAGACTCTTTCACTCCTATGAAACACAGCTAAGGACCTGATAGGCAACAAAAGAGGCCTCAGCAGCAAAGTAATGTTTACCAAGTCCAGGCTCTCAAGACCATGCTCTTTACCTACAAATGGATCTCTTAGGTGCTGAGCAGAGCCTCTTCACTCTCACTTTGCCCACAAATCAGTAAGCTTGATTATCTGGTTATAAAACAGACTGGAGGCCGCCATTGGAAAGGACGGCCAGGTAGCAACTACTGATGCAAGGGGAAACACAGAAGTAGAAATAAACACCATAAAATATAGAAATAAGAATTCAAAGAGCACAGTGGGCTGAGGTCATTTCACACACTGGAAAACAGCCAGCACCTCAAATTCCTTGAATGAACTCCAAGGACAGATTTATTCTAGCATAATCATGTTTGGATGACAGTTCCAGGGTACCCAGGAAGTGTTTGGAATTCTCTTTTTACAATACAGGGAAGAGTGAAGCACATTTTTCAAGGATTACCATCCAGAAAGACAAAAACTAAAATCAGTGATTGAGGACATAACACCTTGATTTATTTGAGACTCTTTACGTATCCAGCTGAATTTACTTCCTGTGAGGATTCCCATAGCCAGTGTTTTACTATGTAAGATTTTACTTGGGAGAAAGAAAAATAAAAAGGTTTATTATCTACTCATGGCTAAAAGGTATGCGTATGCACGAACATATGTTAGTAAATTTTGTCAACATATGTGTGTACCCATATATGCATATAGCATTGTGATACTGTTTAAAGGGAGCACATATGGGTGTGTATATGTGGTCATGCCAAATCTTTCTGTGATCAAAGGGTTTTTAAAAAGTGTGAAGGTTTAGATCTCACGAACTGGTGAGACTTTCAGTTTTGCCATGACTTCATGATGCCGGCTAAGGGTATACTACCTGTTTGTCCTAGCTTCTCCTTGCCCGTTAGGAAGTTGTGTTTTCCTCATATGTTTAAGATTTTTCAAATATTCTAGACACAAATCTCAGGAAATAAAGTATATATTTTTGAAGCTTATTTTAATGATATATTTCCCAGGTTTGAAGATCTGGAACTGGGACATAGGGCAATAGTCATAGTAATAATATGAAATGTTAAATGACTTGGCCATTGATGAAGCATTTTCACCCATGTGTTGCATTTGGTTGATATGGTCTTAAGTCTTTTTAACTCTCTAACAGTTAAGCCCCTTTTTATTTTAAGAAGCTGGGTCATTCACCTTGTGGTAAAATCTCACAATCTAGATTTGGCAGATGCATCCATGTGATGTCATTTAACATATTCTTTTATTCTCCATAATTTTGTATTCACATCTAAAGGCTTGATTAGATTCAAATTCAGTCTTTTCAAAGGATACCTCATAGGTAGGTCTACAACTTCCCATTGAATCACATGGGAAAGCTCATAATGTCTGCCTGTCTTTCCATTAATGCCTTTAAAATTAATCAGTCAAATCAGGTATTGTCAACTTGATCTATCCATTATAAAATTCCCCATCAAGATTTTACCTAATGCTTTGAGCAGTCATTTATCATTGTCTAGAATAGGCCCATTGTTTCACTGGGTGTTCCAAAATAGTAATTTTCTAATTCCACTATTCTTCATGCATTTATTAGCTGGACCTCTAAAGAAAAGCTTGCCCTTGTTGACTAGTTGGAGGCTATAAAATACATTTAATACAGGAAAGACAGGATAGCTGTAAAGCCCATTCTCTCGCCACCATACTACCCTGGAAAGGTACTGCTTTCCTGGAGGTGTGATCTGATAGATCAGGCCTGGCAGCAGAAGCCTCGAGGCAGTGGAGGTCCTCCTTCTTAGGTCCCAAGAGAGTCTACCCAGAATGAAGCAGGATCCCTGGTGAGAGATGGAGAAGACAGGGCCCAAATGCAGGGAGAGAAAGCTGACAAAGTTTAGGCCAGGCTTTCAGGTGTAATTCAGGAGGCGAATGCAGTTTCAGAACTGGAGAATGTTGGAGAAATAGAACAGAGACCCAGGAATATGGACCAGACACACGAGGTGTGGCTAAGAGAGGAACATCAATGGCCATCACAGGATCAACTCAAGCAGAAAGGAAACTGCCAACTGTGGCTAGGCTCCTTGAAAGGGCCTGGGGAGTCAATCTGGGACCGAACCCTGGTGTGAGTGTTCTGGGAGATGTTTGAAAAACGCCTGCATTCAGATGATTGAAGGATTGTGTTGTCCCACTTGCATCCTGAGATAACTATGCCTCAGCTGTCTTGGCTCCAGCCACCTGACATGGGCCCTAATGGAAACTCCACCCCCTTCTGTGATAGAACAGAAAGACCCTGGTTTCCAAAGGGACACAGCGAGAAGAAATGGGGCCAGTGCTGACTTGACATGGCCAAGGCATTCACCCCCCAGTTCCAATGCCACTGGTCAGTGATCCCTCCACCACACTTTTGCACGCATCTCAGGATATCCCCACCACAATCACAGAAATTCTCCAAAAAGTGGATTCAAAGTATTTCAGGTTCCAGAGTCATGCAGAATTTTAAGTGCAAAGAATTGCCAGGGCCCGTGGCCAGCTGCTCAGTACCTGACTTGCCCTCCATTTGGAGGCTTTCAGAGAACCGTACCTGCTGTTCTATGGAGGAACTGAGGAATTGACTGCTAAAAACCAAACCACTGCAGCCGGTTAAATAAAATTTCTTTTCTTCCTGCTATGTTACTTACACACAAGAGCACCCAGAATTATTTTTAGACTTAAAAAATAGCAGTTTGCTGGTGCTTGCCATCCAATTTGTAACAGATTTCCAGAGATTAACACTTGCAAGGTTTTTGGCCACGTTTAATCACAAAAGTAATTCCATATTCCGTCAATACGCTCAGCTAGGAGGATAAAAATAGCAATGCAATCTGGTTGGGTGAGTCTCGGCCACAAGGCTTTGCTCCTCAGTTGCTGTTTTATGTTGTTACAGAATTGCTGTCCTTTTCTAAGGGCATGTGTTTGCTGCACAGCCTATGAGGGTGGGACAGTATCTGATGTGCTGTAGGCTCAGAGAGCCCCTCAGTGCACTCAAAAACGAGATCTTTCCACAGAGCAAATGAAGACAGTAACTGTGTCTAGTTATCTGGCCAGATTTTACAACTGAGAAACTATAGAGTACATGCTTTAAAAAAAATTATTTTGATAAGAAGTATTTCAGTAAGTGAAAACTGCCATCCAGGACCTGACTTATCTTTTCTGGTGGAACGGCCTCTAACCAACCCCTAAAAAGAGAAAGAAACCCCAGGAGACAGTGCATAAAGCATGACATGTCAACCTCCACACTGATGTGTTTTTGTTTTCTTGTGTGGTTCCAGTTGTCTAGATCTGCCAATATCTAGCTGTACTGTCCCTCAGGAAATAAACATCACTACAACCTGTTTGTATTGACCATCCTCTGAAGGGTTGATTTGGGACTTTAGAAATTACAGCCTTGCCTGGTCTCCTGTTTCTGTGGTAGATTTCTAGGAAGGTAGGAAGCATAAAGATAGTACCCACGGCTGTCTACAGAGAGAAGGTGTGGGAATTCATCTCTCTCTCGAACAACCCTCTCTGCTGCTTTTGCGGTATCTCAAATGATGTCCTACTCAGTGCTCACTTGTGCTATTCTGTGGATGAAGGTACTGGTGGCAGAACTCCTGAGACGATAAGATACAGTCTTCCTTCACTTGACAACCACCATCCCAGGAAGATACACATGTCCTTAGAGCTTACACTAGGATTAAAAGCCAAAATACACATGAGCATTCTGGCCACTTCAAAGGCAAGTGAATCGGACATCTCTGGGACACCTACTCACTCCTACCACAGTCCTCTGTAGCCCTCCCTGCTCTCCTTCAGGCCCTCTTTTCTGCCATCTTTTTCATGGAGCCTAACTAATAACCCAGGTGACACTAAGCTCTAACGTTCCTGACTCCCCAGGATATGTATTTTCTTAACTAATCAATTATATTATGTTTTATATTGATCGACATGATTTTTCATAAAATCATGGCATTGTAGAGTGGAAAAAATGTTAAAGAACATCTAGTTCAGCATTTACCCCAGGTGAAATCTGAGAAACTCTGAGAAGAGAATGTTATGGAGACAGATTCCATAATTGTATTAGTTTTCTAGGGCCGCCATGTCCCACAGACTGGGTGGCTTAAACAATAAAAAGTTATTTTCTCACAGTTCTAGAGACAAGAGGTCTGGAGACCGAGTAGTCAGCAAGGTTGGTCCTTCTGAGGCCTCACTCTTTGTCTTGCAGACAGCCATCTTTCCCTATGTCTTCACATCGTCTTCTTTCTGTGTGGTGCCCCTGTTCTAATTGCCTCTTCTTTTGAAGATACCAGTCATATTGGATTAAGGCCCACTCTGGAGACCTCATTTTAACTTAAAATCTTTAAAGACTCTATTTCTAAATACAGTCACATTCTGAGGTAACTGGCGTTAGGATTTCAACCATACGAATTTGGCAAGGGACACAATTCAGCCCATAACAGCAATCAGACAAATTTGGGGAACATTAATGGAAATTCCCAAGTCACACTGGCTAAATTTCAAAGTCTTTTAGAGGCTCTTGAAGTAGCTAACTGTTCTAAATATGTTTAACTCATTGTTTCCAAAACATATTTCAAATACTTTTTTTTCCAGATAATTTTTACAGAACATAATGTAGAAATGTTGGTCCTCCCCTCCATTTTACAAATGAGAAAACTGAGGCTCAGAGATTCCAGTGACTTGGCTAAGATCAATTTGTCAATAGCTGGAACATGACTAGGTCTCCTGGTTATGGATTCGTAACCCTCCTGAAGCTCTGCCCATGTGGTCCAGTCTCAGAGCCAGGCCACATATAAAGAAGCTCTGCTCAAGAAGGAATTTTACTGTTACTTGAATCTCTTAAAGGAAATCAAAGGGGACCCAAGTGATAAGCTCAGGCCCATTCCTTCCTCGTTTTCCCAATTCTGTAGCATTCGACTCTCAGGAACTTTTAAGCTGCCCAAGACCTCACTGACAAAGCCAAATCAGATACACCTTCTTTATCTCCACCCATGAAACTTTGACAGTCTCTCCTCTTTGTCACTTTCCCAGCTCCTTATTGTGTAGAGTCACTACACCTCTTGTTAGTCCTTATAATCCTCCTAACTTTCCAGGCTTTTCCTACCATTCCAATCCACATCAAAAATGCCAGAGGAACTTGTCTGGCAAAGATAAACTCTCCTCAGGGGCAAGAGTGGATAGAAGGAAATTTTAACAGCAATGGCAGGTTTCTTTCGGGCAGAGTGAGGAAAATGGAAGTCAGGGACCACTCTAGTGGTGGGTAGTAAAGCCTTGCCTCCCTCCCTCCCAGCCTTTCTTCTTTTCTCTGTATGTCTCTCTTAACCCTGTGGGTTGTCGAGGCAGCCCTCATTGCTTCTTCCAGCAGATCCCACACATTGGGATAGAAACACGAGGGGATGCCCTCTGGCCTCTACCTTTTGCATAATGGCCCTGGCTCTCAGATTCCAGACCTGGCAACTCCATTTACCTCACAGCCGATGACCTAACAGGAATGGCAGGCATTTATGGTAGCACACCTCTCTGAAGTGGAAATGTCAAGCATGCCACTGATGATGAGGATTTACATAGGCCAGAATTGGCAGAATACTTACTCATCTCAGGCCCTAAACTGCTATGCTCTGTTACCTACACGTTTCAATTTCAGAGCTATATCAGGGAGACTAAAAGCATAAGGATAAATATGACAACTTGTAGATGAGAGTAGCCAATTTCAGTCTCCTCTGGAACATCATCTGTGCTGAATACCCAGCACTTGGCTGTTTGGTTTTAAAGGGAGGAGTTCCAGAAGCCAAGCTTTTAGATCAGTAGGATTCATTCACACTCCTTGTAGCTGACATATGACAAGGAAGAGCTTTGGAGAACCCAACCCTGAACCTTGGGACTTGTTCTCACTTTTCCCCATCTTTTCTGCCCCATCACTGCAATTACCCCAGGACTCTTGACCTGTTAGCCTTGTCTCATGTTCCTGGCCCTGAATATGCCCTGCTTGGATCTGAAGGCAAAGCTGGGTTCCCCTTTTCTCCCTTGGCAAGTTCCTCAAGCCTGGTTTGCCCTTATTCTCTGGCTCTGCTTCCAGCTCTTCTGGTCACCACGTTGCTCAACAAGTCCCTAGGCCCAGGTCTTCGTCCTGGCCATACTTTCTCCAGGGTTCCTCTCAAGTATAGGAATAAGGGACATCTCTAAAGTTTGGAGCCCAGAAATAATCTTACTTTCCTAAGCTCCAAAGAATCTTCCTTTGGACTTGCGGGAGGAAGCCCTCCAGCTGTTGTACTGTTTCTTGTGATGTCTGGGTTGATGATTAAGGGCTTTGGAGATAAGATAAAGTGCTCTCAGGCACATGACTCAGGTGATCAGGGTGGCATGCTGGCTGCTCAGGGTCGCCCAGAGAAATCTGCACAGATATATCATGTAAAAAGGTCCAGGAAGATGATTCTGCCACAAGGATTTCTTCTCTTCCCATTTTTAATGTATTTTTAGATAGGAAATATCAGACAAAGTAAATAAATCTTAAAATATTAAATGAAAGAGAAAATTAGCTTTTAAAATCTCAGCATTAAAAATCCCACAACAATATGCATTGTTCCGTCCAAAAGAACCAGACTTTGAACGATTCTTATCTCCAGTGATTTTTATCGAAGACATTTCTGATTTGTTTTTTTAACGGGCTTTCTGAAATCAGATGTGATGCTCATTATTCTTGCATGGTTGTTTTGTTCTTGCATTTCTCAAACAAACAAGGAAGCTAGGGGACCTGGAGATGCTAATCATTCTATAACCCTTGCACCGTGACAGCCGGGCTTTCGACTCCAATATGGAAATGGTCGTGAAAATACAGCACTAAGGCCTGATTGAGGGTCCTCCTGGTCACTGGATAAACACTAAAACAAAGCTTATCTATATTTAGATCAATTCTACAGCAATGGATTGTGTCTTTGGCCAATGTGTATAACAGGGTTCCAATGCAGAAACGGGTTAGCAGACACAGCACGGATGTGAAAAACAAGCAGATGTCCAGAGGATTGGCTTTCTTTTTTTTTTCTCCTTAATTCAATAATTTCCATTTATTAGGTGCAAGTATACCCCCAGCTTGGGACTGTGAGTATTGTTCTAAGGGATATAATGTATGATCACCAACATATGTGCTCCCCAGCCCATCTTTCACAGATTTGCCATTCACTACCTTTATCCCTATGATCACATGTGCACCGACTCCTCCTGATCTGGCTAGCCATGGTAGGAGAGATTCTGATTAGCATATGAATTAGACTAGGATCCAACATCTAGAGAAGCATCTGGGGCCTGAAAGAGGCTCTTGATAAATTGGTATGGACCATCCATGGCAGCAAGGGCTGAATGAAGCACTTGGAGAACAATTCCAGCTAAAAGGGAAATCAAAGAATTCTGGCTGGTCTGGTGAACAGTCACTTCTCAATTCTTAGTACAGTCACTCCAGCTATCGCTCTTTCCCCTTTCTCCTCTTTTCCTATCTGTCTGCCCCCCTCCCAAATCCCCCAATTTCCCATTGTCCTTATTCAGTTCCACTTCACTAAATATTCATGTGTTTATACCTCTGAAGCATGGCTCATTCTTGTAGCAAAACTCATGAATATCTCATCCATCCACCATGGAGAAGGAAGAACAGAACAAAGGGGAAAGAAAGAGGGTGGCTCCTAAATTGAGTAGCTGCCATTCAAACAGCCAGAGGGACCTAGACTCAAATCCCTGCTCTGCCTCTTACTAGCTGAGTGATTCTGGGAAATGTACTAAACATCTCTGAGCCTTGGTTGTCTCATTTGCAAACTGGGCATAAGAACACCTACATTTCAGGGTTGAAAGGATTAGAGATAGTGTGTATGTTCTTAGCTCATAGTAGATGTTGAGGAGATAGTTGCTGTTAATATTTTACATGGACAGAGTTATATATATAATTTGACATTCTGCTTTTTTCATTTAACTCTAATATATGAACATCTCCCCATGTTCTTCAAAGCTCATTGTAAACATCATTTTTAAATGCTTTGCCAGTAGTCCATCAAAAGGACGTAATGTAATTACGTGATGGTTTCTCTGTTATTGGGCCCTTAAACTGTTTTTTCTTTTTTCTTTTTTTTCTATTATAGTGGGTGCTACAGTGAACATCTTTAAGCATAAAGCATTATCTGTGTTTAGGTATACTTTCCATGGGCTTTGGTCCTAGAAGTGGAATTACTATGTCAAAAGGAATGGACACTTTTAAGCATCTTGATATCCCTTGATATCCTGAGGGATCTGGAAAGATTTTTTAAAAGATCCGTAGTTTTTGGAAGAGGATGGTTTGCAGGCTGGACTGAGCAGGGTGTAGCACTGAGGGAACCGTTACGGTCATGTTGGGACTGAGCCTAGAGATGTCCAAGGAGGCCTTTTGCTCATTTTCGTACAAATACTACTTCAACTTGCAAGTGTCTTCAACTCAATGTGCCAAATAACTCCCAGAGCTCTCACCAGCCATGGGTATGTCCTGCCTCACTATACCCTTGGCAGCTAGAGCAGACCAGAGTTTGCCTACCCAAGAGCCATTATTTTCCCTTTTCCCTGTTGAAAGAGCCTTGGTTTTTGCAGATGCTTCCTGTGGGACTAAATCTGGATGAGTCTAAACCAGTCTCCATAATCTCATTTCTTTTGCCTGTGATTGGCTTAGAGGTGTGCATGTGACTCAGTCCTGGCCAATGAGATGAAAGGTGAGGTTTACCAGGTAATTTTTTTTTTCATTCTTTAAAAGAGACAAGAAAAGGAACAGTCTCCCTTTTTTCACTGAACATTGTCAAGTCTACATGTAACACTTGGAACAATGCCAGCCTGAGGACAAAACCAGTGAAGGATGGGATCTTGATGATGCTGTTGAACCCCTGAATGAATCCACCCAGGAGACACCCTTTTTCGGGACTGCTTTTCAAGTGAAATAATGTATTATGCATATTGTTTAAGAGGTTTGATTTGGTTGTTCTGTTACTGCAGCCTAAAAGCATTTTAACTGGAACACCAGGAATATAATCATTAAAGACCTTCCCTGAATTAATTCACTCACACAAAATCATCTTAATTTTGTTTGAATTTGCTGTTCTTTACTGATGAGATCATATGTTTGTTATTCATATTTGTTAATAATTTGAATTGTCTTTTCCTGAGGGATCTGGAAAGATTTTTTAAAAGATCCGTGGTTTTTGGAAGAGGATGGTTTGCAGGCTGGACTGAGCAGGGTGTAGCACTGAGGGAACAGTTAAGGTCATGTTGGGACTGAGCCTAGAGATGTCCAAGGAGGCCTTTTGCTCATTTTCGTACAAATACTACTTCAACTTGCAAGTGTCTTCAACTCAATGAGATGGGCTTCCATCCAAAATATGGTAATGAGGGAAGTCAATCTTTCAGGACTGTTTGTTTCGAGAAAACTAGACCATGGGGAAGACTGTCTCTCACAAGGAGATAGGAAATCTGACGGGTAAAAGGAAAGTCAGACTTGGGAAGGGGAAGGGAAGGTTAAGAGAGAACACTCAATCACAGGAGCACCGAGAGACTTTCTCTCTGCTGGATCCTGCCTTTCACAGTTTTGAGCCCTGTGGCACTCCCATCCCCTGCTCCATATGGCTCACCGATGTTTCTGCTCTAGCATAAGACCATATTCTTTAGCTCTTCCATACAGAGAAATGTTTTCAATTACTCTGGTTTTGAAATACACTTTGAACACAAGCACTAGAGCAAGAGTCTCTGATTCATCTCTCAGAAAAGGGGACATAGGAAAATGATTCACACTCTCTTTTTATTAGCATGTTAGAGAGTCACAGAGTACTGAGTCATCAGTATTAAGGTAATGTAGAATGGTCAGATAATTCGAAATTTAAATGGCCTGGGTTTAATAGGAGGTTTTCAATATTTTGAATAGTCAGTGAATTCACACCCAACTGAGAAATGCCCCAGATGAAGTCTTGCCAGTGAGCATATGTATAATACACGGGTAAGGTTGTTTTATAAAAGACTTATTGATTTTCTGGTCAAGGCTCTCGTAGCTTCCATCAAAGTCTTGTTCTAAACCATCATAAATTAACAGATCAATAGTTAATGGTACTGCTGGCCAAGTTTAAAGCCAAATAACTCAGATCCCAAAACAACTCGATTTTACTCATTTGTAATTTGGAGGCACTTTGGTAGACAAATTGATGTTTGTTTAGCCAATTTGTATATCCCAAGGTTCTCAGCCTGAATCTCCTTTCATTAAGCCCACAAAGACCATCTGCCGAGTGTGGCTCACGAATCCACAGCTTGTTTCTCTTTTGTTTGTGTGGAGACCTTTCCTTACCCAAGTTCCTGCATTAGCGGTCTCTCATAGGATTAGAGCTGATCATCTGCGGTAAGATCCTTACGATTCTGACTAAATCAAAAAGTGGATTCCATACCAAAGTTGGGAGTGAGAGAACAAGAGAATGTGTGTTAGAGGAAAAAAAAAAAAGAGTATATTTTTTAAAGATCCATCAGTTAGTGTGAAGGGGTGTGATGTGATGCGTTGTATTGGTGCCACGTGGCCTGTGTATGTATTGGAGGGGGCATTTAATGCCACTTCGTGTTGCCTGTCACTCATGCCCACTACTCGGTAATTTTTAAAATAATATTGCTCTAGCTTTAATATGAATTCTGTTGGAAGGAAGAGAATAGAGAAAAAAATAGATCATTTGTGTTTCTGGCTGCCTACTCTTTATATGTAAAATTATAAAATAAACAGGATCTAACAATAGTACTTTCTTTGCTCACCCAAAGAGATCTTCCACTCAGCTCTGAATTGTAAAAGCCTCTGGCTTAAAGGAACTAGATAATGAATTGGGCTCACATGGGAAGAATGTAGGAGAAAGACGCAAGACTAACTTTAAGGAAGAGCTCAAATTCAGCTAAATCTGTTGATGTTTGTCCAGGTAGGTTGATTTCTCACTTCTGGGGTGAATGGTGCTGAGGATTCAGACCCCACACTTGGGGTCATGAGCTTTTCTTTTCCTTCTCTGATAAACCTCTGGGTGGACAATACCACTGTTTCTGCTCATTTAGGTCAAAACCAATCAATTCTTTAAGGCAGACATATGTTGCTTTGGCCTTGGCCAATGCCCAGCTTAAGGCCTGAGGTTTCAACAGCCCCTCTGTCTCCTGCAGCCGCACACCACAGGAATTGGCATTGGCACCCAATCTGCACAGCCACTGCAACACCTGCATCCGACCCGGATTCCTGGGACCTACCACAGACCCACTGAGTCAGAGTCTCTGCAAGCAAAACCCGGGAATGTGCTTTTTAAAAATAATTTAAATTTTTGATTTTCCTCTCCTTAGAACAACGTTAAATAACACATAATAAACACAAAGACAAGCAGGAGAAAAACCATGGAAGAAAAGTTTTACATTTTAGTACTTTCCCCCTTTTTTAAATTAAGTTTTTTATTTTAATTCCAGTAGAGTTCACATACAGTGTTATATCAGCTTCGGGTATACAATATAGTGATTCAACAGTTCCATACATCACTCTGTGCTCATCAGAACATAGGCAGTAACCTCTTTGACATCGGCCACAGCAACTTCTTTCAAGATTCATCTCTAAACGCTAGTGAAACTAAAGCAAAAATGAACTTTTAGGACTTCATCAAGATAAAAAGCTTCTGCACAGCAAAGGAAACAGTCAACAAAACAAAGAGGCAACCCACAGAATGGGAGAAGATATTTGCAAAGGACACTACAGATAAAAGGCTGGTATCCAAGATCTATAAAGAACTTCTCAAACTCAACACCCAAAAAACAAATAATCAAGTCAAAAAATGGGCAGAAGACATGAACAGATACTTCTCCAAAGAAAACATACAAACGGCTCACAGACACATGAAAAAATGTTCATCATCATTAGCCATCAGGGAAATTCAAATCAAAACCACATTGAGTTAACACCTTACACCAGTTAGAATGGCAAAAATTGACAAGGGAAGAAACCACAAATGTTGGAGAGGTTGTAGAGAAAGGGGAAACCTCTTACACTGTTGGTGGGAATGCAAGTTGGTACAGCCACTTTGGAAAACAGTGTGGAGGTGCCTCAAAAAATTAAAAATGGAGCTACACTATGACCCAGCAATTGCACTACTGGGTATTTACCCCAAAGACACAGATGTAGTGAAAAGAAGGGCCATATGCACCGCAATACTCATAACAGCAATGTCCACAAGAGCCAAACTGTGGAAAAAGCCAAGATGCCCTTCAACAGATGAATGGATAAAGAAGACCTGGTCCAAATAGACAATGGAATATTACTCAGCCATCAGAAAGGATGAATACCCAACTTTTACATTAACATGGATGGGACTGGAGGAGATTATGCTAAGTGAAATAAGTCAAGCAGAGAAAGTCAATTATCAAATGGTTTCACTTATTTGTGGAACATAAGGAATAGCATGGAGGACATCAGGAGAAGGAAGGGAAAAAGGAAGGGAAATCAGAGGGAGAGTTGAACCATGAGAGACTACGGACTCTGAGAAACAAACTGAGGGTGTTAGAGAGGAGAGAGGTGGGGGGATGGGTTAGCCTGGTGAGGGGTATTAAGGAGGGCACGTACTGCATGGAGCACTAGGTGTTATATGAAAACAATGAAGTGTGGATCACTACATCAAAAACTAATGATGTATTGTATGGTGACTAACGTAACATAATAAAATAAAATTTAAAAAAAAGAAAAGAAATACACTCCTTAGTCCCCATCATCCATTTCACCCCCCCCCCCCCCCCCCCCCCCCCCGGTAATAATCGGTTTGTTCTCAATAGTGAAGAGTCTGTTTCTTGGTTTGTCTCTCTCTCTCTCTCATTTTTTCCCCTTTACTTGTTTTTTTCCCTTAAATTCCACATATGAGTGAAATCATATGGTATTTGTCTCTCTCTAACTGACTTACTTCACTTAGCATTATACTCTCTAGCTTCATCCATGATGCTGCAAATGGCAAGATTTCATTCCTCTTTACGGCTGAATAATATTCCATTATGTATATACACCACATCCATTTATCCATCGATGGCCACCAGGGCTAACCCCATAACCTGGCTATTGTAAATAATGCTGCAACAAACATAGGGATGCATGTATCACTGTGAATTTGTGTTCTTACAGTTCAATTACTGGTATAGGGTAGTCCGATTTTTAACGGAGAATTTGCCTTTCTACCAACAGCGCACGAGGGTTCCTTTTTCTCCACGTCCTTGCCAACACTTGTTCTTGTGTTTTTATTGTTTTGTTTTAGATTTTATGTATTTATTTGATAGAGCAAGAGAGCACAAGCAGGGGGAACAGCGGAGGGAGAGGGAAAAGCAGGCTCCCTGTTGAGCAGGGAGCCTGATGTAGGACTTGATCCCAGGACCCTGGGATTATGACCTGAGCTGAAGGCAGACACTTAACTGACTGAGCCACCCAGGCACCCCCTTGTGTTTTTGATAGTAGCCATTCTGACAGGTGGGAAGTGATATCTCACTGTAGTTTTGATTTGCATTTCCCTGATGATGAGTGATTTTGAGCATCTTTTCATGTGTCTGTTGGCTATCTGTATGTCTTCTTTGGAGAACTGTCTGTTCATGTCTTCTGCCCATTTTTTAATTGGATTATTTGCTTTTTGGGTGTTGAGTTCTATCAGTTCCTTATATATGTTGGATACTAACCCCTCATCGGATATGTCATTTGCAAATATCTTCTCCCATTCAAGAGGCTGCCTTTTAGTTTTGTTGATTGTTTCCTTTGCTGTGCAAAACCTTTTTATTTTGATGTAGTTCCAATAGTTTATTTTTGCTTTTATTTCCTATGCCTCAGGCGACATATCTAGAAAACGTTACTACAGCCCATGTCAGAGAAATTACTGCCTGTGTTCTCTTCTAGGATTTTTATGGTTTCAGGCTTTAGGTCTTTAATCCATTTTGAGTTTATTTTTGTGTGTGTGGTGTAATAAAGTGGTCCAGGTTCATGCTTTTGCATGTAGCTGTCCAGTTTTCCCAACACCATTTATTGAAGAGACTCTTTTTTCCCATTGTATATTCTTTCTTCCTTTGTGGAAGATTAATTGACCATGTAATTATGGGTTCATTTCTGAATTTTCTATTCTGTTCCATTGATCCGTGTATGTGTTTCTGACCAGTACCATACTATTTTGATTACTATAGCTCTGTCATATAACTTGAAATCTGGAATGGTGATACCTCCAGTTTTATTTTTCTTTTTCAAGATTGCTTTGGCTATTAGGGGTCTTTTGTGGTTCCATTCATATTTTAGGATTGCTTGTTCTAGTTCTGTGAAAAATGCTGTTGGTATTTTGATACAGATTGCATTAAATGTTTTGGGTAGTATAGACATTTTTTGTTTGTTTGGTTTTTATTTAAATTCAAATTAGTTAACATATAGTGTAGTATTGGTTTCAAGAGTAAAATTCAGTGATTCATCACTTACATATAACACCTAGTGCTCATCCCAACAAATGCCCTCCTTAATGCCCATCATCCATTTAGCCCATTCCCCTACCCACCTCCCCTCCAGCAATCCTCAGTTCATTCTCTATAGTTAAGAGTCTTTTGTAGTTTGCCTCCCTCTCTGTTTTTGTCTTATTTTTCCTTCCTTCCCCTATGTTCATCTGTTTTGTTTCTTAAGTTCCACGTGAGTGAAATCTTATGATAGTTATCTTTATCTGACTGACTTATTTCACTTAGCATAATACACTCTACTTCCATCCACATTGTTGCAAATGGCAAGATTTCATTCCTTTTGATTCCTGAGTAATATTTCATTGAACATACATACCACATCTTCTTTATCCATTTATCAGTTGATGGACATTTGGCTCTTTCTATAATTTAGCTATTGTTGATAGTGCTGCTATAAACACTGGGGTGCACATGCCCCTTTGAATCAGCATTTTGCTGGGTTGTAGGGTAGTTCTATTTTTAACTTTTTGAGGAACCACCACACTGTTTTCCAGAATGGCTGCTCCAGTTTGCATTCCCACCAACAGTGCAAAAGGGTTTCCCTTTCTCTGCATCCTTGCCAACATCTGTTGGTTTCCTGAGTTGTTAATTTTGGCCATTCTGACAGGCGAGGTTTTGATTTGTATTTCCCTGATGATGAGTGATGTTGAGCATCTTTTCATGTGTCTGTTAGCCATCTGGATGTCTTCTTTGGAAAGTGTCTATTCAGGTCTTCTGCCCATTTATTAACTGGATTATTTGTTTTTTGGGTGTTGAGTTTGATAAGTTCTATATAGATTTTATCCAATATGTCATTTTCAAATAACTTCTCCCATTCCATTGGTTGCCTTGGGTATATAGACGTTTTAACAATATTTGTTCTTCTAATCCATGAGCAGGTAATGTCTTTCCATTTCTTTGCATCATCTTCAATTTCTTTCATCAATGTTTTATAGTTTTCAGAGTACAGTTTTTTTTCACCTCTTTGGTTAAGTTTATTCCTAGTTATTTTATTATTTTTGGTGTAATTGTAAATAGTATGGTTTTCTTAATTTAACCTTCTACTACTTCATTATTAGTGTATAGAAATGCAATGGATTTCTGTACATCAATTTTGTCTCCCATGACATTACTGAGTTTATTTATCAGTTCTAGCAGTTTTTTTGGTGTCTTTAGGGTTTTCTACACATAGTATCATGTCATCTGCAAATAGTGAAAGTTTTACTTCTTCCTTACCAGTTGGGTGTCTTTATTGCTGTGGCTAGGACTTCCAGTACTATGTTGAATAAAGGTAGTGAGAGTGGACATCCTTGTCTTGTTCTGGACCTTAGTCACAAAGCTCTCAGTTTTTCCTCATTGAGGATGATGTTCACTGGGGTTTTTTCATATATGGCCTTTATTATATTGAGATCTGTTCCCTCTAGACCTACTTTGTTGAGGGTTTTTATCATGAATGGATGTTGTACTTTGTCAAATGCTTTTTCTGCATCTATTGAAATGATCATATGGTTCTTATCATTTCTCTTATTGATGTGATGTATTACACTGATTGATTTGTGAATATTGAACCACGCTTGCATCCCGGGAATAAATCCCACTTCATCATGGTGAATGATTTTTTTTTTTTTAAAGATTTTATTTATTTGACAGAGAGAGAGACAGCGAGAGCAGGAACACAAGCAGGGGGAGTGGGAGAGGGAGAAGCAGGCTTCCCGCTGAGCAGGGAGCCCGATGTGGGACTCGATCCCGGGACCCCGGGATCATGACCTGAGCCGAAGGCAGACGCTTAACGACTGAGCCACCCAGGCGCCCGGTGAATGATTTTTTTAATGTGTTGTTAGATTTGGTTTGCTGGTATTTTGTTGAGAATTTTTACATCGATGTTCTCAGAGATATTAGTCTGTAGTTCTCATCTTTTGTAGTGTCTTTATCTGGTTTTGGTATCAGGGTAATGATGGCCTCATAGAATTAATTGGAAGTTTTCCTTCCTCTTCTATTTTTTGAAATAGTTTGAGAAGAATATTATTAACTCTTCCTTAAATGTTTGGTATAATTTGCCTATGAAGCCATTTGGTCCTGGACTTTTGTTTGTTGGGAGTTTTTTGATTACTGATTCAATTTTGTTGCTGGTAGTCTTCAAATTTCCTATTTCTTCCTGCTTCAGTTTTGGTAGGTATATGTTTCTAGGAATTTATCCAGTTCTTCTAGGTTGTCCAATTTGTTGGCATAATGTTTTTCATAATATTCTCTTATAACTATTTGTATTGGTGGTGTTGTTATTTCTCCTCTCTCATTTGTGATTTTATTTATTTGGGTCTTTTCTCTTTTCTTTTGGTAAGTCTGACTAGAGGTTTATCAATTTTGTGGATCTTTTCAAAGAATCAGCTCCCGGGTTCCTTAATCTGTTCTATTGTTTTTTAGGTTCTATATCATTTATTTCTGTTCTAATCTTCTTTATTTCCTTCCTTCTGCTGGTTTGGAGTTTTGTTTGTTGTTCTTTTTCTAGCTCCTTTAAGTGTAAGGTAAGATTGTTTATTTGAGATTTTTCTTGCTTCTTGAGGTAGGCCTGTATTGCTAACAGTTTCCCTCTCAGAACTGCTTTTGCTACATCCCAAAGATTTTGGATCATTGTGTTTGCATTTTCATTTGTTTCCATGTAATTTTTTATTTCTTCTTTGATTTCTTGGCTTACCTAGTCATTGCTTAGTAGCATGTTATTTAACCTCCATGTGCTTTTGCTCTAAGAATGTGCATTTTTGACAAGGGCCCCAGTGATTCTTACACTCACCTAAATTTTTATGCTCAAAGTTTAAGAACTATCTCATAGTTTTTCTTTTCTTTTCCATTTCTAGCTGGAATCACCTTTGTGTTTAAAAAAAAAAATTCCTTATAAAAAGAACAATATTTTGACCAGGTTCTGGAGACATTGATTATTTTTGGTGACATATGGGCTCTAATTGGGTATCTGACTATGACTTCGTTTGGGTCTTGGTAAATCCAAATTAGGCCCCAAGAGAGCCACACTAGTCACTTCTACAACGTCTATTGGTGGTGGACTATGTGTACCAAGTGCTCTTTATTCTGTTCTTCAAAAGATATTTCAATGGGCCAAGAGAGGAAATAGTGTCACAAGACAAAACAAACTCCCGTATAGTAATTGAGTCTCTGCTTTTTATATGCCTATGAAAATTTCCTCAGTGACTTCAATATTATTTTTTTCTATGTATAGCCCTTAACCTAAAGAATAATGGACTTAATATATAGCAAATTCTTGATTCTTCACTTTGTGGATTTTCTAAATTTTTTATTCCAAGCTCAAAGTTTCCAGTACTTAGAACTCTACCATATTGCCATTTCCCAATTAGTTAAAGCTAAACATGACCAGAAAGGTACATCTGCTACATATGTAAGAATTCCAGATTTTTGCTATAATTTTGGTTCAAATCTATGGTTTTCAATTAAGGGTTATTGATTATAATCATTGTTCATAAGTGTTGGATGAAAGATCTACTCTTTTATACATATTTCTGTTTTTGTTCCAATTTTAGTATGTGTGCTGCCGAAGTGAGCACATGATTTTGTTGTTATTCTCCCTCTTTCATAAAGATTATAATTTATGATGATTAGAAAGTGATTCTTATCCAAAAATTACTTAAGCTACATAAAGGGTTCTTGTTTTCATGAAAGACAACTTCTCAAATTTTACCCAAAATACAAGAGGGGGCTCTTTAAGAATGGCAAAGTCTGATTTAATCTCCCCACAAAATCAGCTGGGAAGACATAGCTCCTTGGCCAGCATCTCTCTTGATCTCTTTGTTTCTGATCCAACTTCATCCCTGGATGACCTGACATTTGTCAAGGCTCCAGACTGGAAAACACTTCAACCTTATATTCTCCTGCCCCCATCCCAACTCCACCCCTCAACTCTCCCAGCTAGATCCACCTGCTTCAAAGCAGGACTCTAAGACCAAGGCTGACCTGCCCACCTCAGCACCATAACCCAGGTCCTCTGCTCTGACTTAACCCTGTAGACTCCAGTGGGACTTAATGCAAGCTTCTCTTTAAACCATCTCCCTCTATGTATTTTTAGGCTTACAGTGAAGTCTGATTCTTCTGGCATACCCCAAATATTTGTATTTCTTTAAATCCTCATCATACTGAAACAGTTCTTCTCAGTTAAAGTCAAATATTTTTGAGAATGAGCTGGTCTCTAATGACTGGAGTGACCATATAATTCATCATTTAAATATGAATACTATTGTGAAAGCAGGCGCTAACTGGATATAAGACACAAGCAGGATGTACAGTCACTTCATTAGTGAGGCAAACTATAGTCTCCTGCAGGAGTCCTGGAATCATGTCATTTTAACTTGCCATTGGGGAGAGAGGTCAGTCAGAGTGGAGCAGAGTAAGAAAAGTTGAGAGGTGGAAAGAAAAAGTGGGAGAGAAGAAGCGAAGTTGGGGGAGACAGGAGAACTGCACTCATTTCAGTGTGACCTCTGATAGAGTCACAATCTCTAATGTACACTAACTGGGCCTTCTCCAAGAAGAATGAATAAGACCAGAGAATGAGCCAAAGTATCTATGGTAAGATGACCAGAGCCGACCCCACAGTTAATCCACCTGGAAAGTCCTTACACCATATTGTTTGATTTCTTCTCACAGTGCATTATGGGTTGTGCCTGATCTTAGCAAGGACTGGATTGGGGAAGCAGAGTACGTATGTGGCTGGAATATATAGCTATATAGTTTTTCACCTCTCCTTTAACCTTGTAATCCCTTTCCCACTGCCTCAGGGAATGGATGACTCTGCAGATAGCAATAACACAAAAGGAGCCAATTATTAGCTTTTCAATTTTTACCATCTTGGCCTCTACAGAACAGAAAGAACTGCTGGAGTATATACAGTATGGGAGATGTGGGAGTAAGGATGAGTAATAACCAAGAAGCTTTCCCAATCCACACTGCCCTCCATCTTCTGGGCTAAAGTGCTCCATACCCGCTTCCACCAACCAGGAAAACACAGGAAGCCTGGAGAGGAGCAGACAGCTTAGGTGGTGAGGAGTTCTTGATGAAAAATATCTGTGCCCTGATCCCTTCCTGGGAATGGGGCACTGAGAATGTTCCATGACAGAAACTCCAGACAGATTTGGGAATGGCATTCCAGAGGAAAACCTGTGTTTACTTTCCCAGGTAGACTCTAAGAAGGAGGCAAGGCCCCTGAAGTCTGGCTGTCTACTCTGTCCTGCCAGATAAATTTGAAAAAGCCTCAGAGTAAACCTGTAAATGGAAGGGATGGTGGAGGGGAGTGCTGGGGCAGTGGAATGCTCTTGTGCCCAAGAGTGCCATGGGAGTGACAAATCGCTGTGGATGGCCCTCCCAAGTTTTCTATAGTCCCAGAATGGCATAGAAGCATCAGGATTATCCTGTGTGCCCAAGAGGGTCCTGAGAGTTAGCTGACCCAGTGCCAGACCCAAAGTTACTGTATATGTCCAGGTACAAGTATGACTAAGCAGTGACCAGCAGGTGTCCACATCCCACCTAGGCAGTTGTGCTAGTAAGAAGTGATGCCAACTCAGGTGAGATGCTCTCCACACCTGTAACTTTCATTCATGGGCATTATGTAAGCCTTGAACTTAGAGGCAATCACAGAGAAAGGGTAAGAAACCTGAAATAATTGAGATTATTTCAACTGCTTGGAAGAAAGGGGTCCATTATAAGTACAGTTCACCCTTGAACAACACAGGGGTTAAGGGCGCCAACCCCCACGCAGTCAAAAATCAGCATATAACTTGGACTCCCCAAAAACTTAACTACTAATAGCCTTTTGTTGACCAGAAGCCTGACTGATAACATAAAGTTAATTAACATATATTTTGTATGTTCTATGTATTATACACTGTGTTCTTACAACAAACTACACTAGAAAAAAGAAAATGTTATTAAGAAAGTCATAAGAGAAAATGCATTTACAGTACTGTATTTATTGAACAAAGTTTGCATATAAGTGGACCCATGAAGCTCAAACTGTGTTGTTGAAGAGTCAACTATTATTAACTTAATAGAAAAATTAATGTACCTTGTTTACAACTGTATTTGTGAACTGAGATCCATTTGTCCTGCCTATAGAAACATGCATCCCTGCACCCTATCCTAGGCCCTTCCTTCTCCAAGTCCAGGCAGGTTGCCTCATGAGGGCAGCAGGTGGCCCTTGCTTTCCTTAATGCTTTTCAATATTGCCCCAGCTCTGTGAATTAGTTGCTTTGTGTTGGTTTTATAGTCTCGACTGCCATGAAGAATTTCTCCCCCAAGTGTTTCATTGTTTGTGTGTTTTATGCACCATTTCCCTCCAGAAAACAGCCATCTGCTCTGAAGTCACTGTAATTGCATCACCTCTATGTTCCTTTCATTTGAAACTTGACCTTAGATCATATGGACTTCTAATATCCACAGGAAGCTAAAGAAAATGTTCTTATCTAATGAGTCATAACCCAGGACATTGGAGCAAATTGCTTTAAATAAGATTACCGGGGTGAAGGGTGGGTACCTACACCTTTTTTTGGTAGTACAGCTGGAATATGCAAAAAAAAAAAAAAAAAGTAGAGAAGACTCTACTGCCCTTCAACAGAGCTCTTCTGCCTTTTATGCTCTTAGAAGTCTGAACTTAGACATACAACTAACCTAATTCAGTATAGGTTTGATATATTAGAATTAACTCAGCTTTCTAATTACGTAGCAGGTAAAAAATTTAAAATCCAAGTTATCAAGTATGCTAAGACATAACTCACTTTATCTTTCTCTAACTTTATGAAGAGTGCATTTTTGTACCCTGCCCCTCCTTCCTCCATGGATATTCTAAGTTGAGGGAAGGCTGGGACTTCCAGCAGTGGGAAGGGGTGGTTGGCCTTCAGTGTGGTTCAGTGTTCACTGAGATGTAACTTGTGCCATCCGCTCTTCAGACATGGTACCATATGGTCTCTGGTCATAGCCCAGTGTCTTCAGGCCCTCTCTGGCATCAGGCAATCACCCCACACACTCTGTGTACCCCTCATCCCAACTGATAGCCCCTTCAGATCCAGTGACCCTCCTCTCTGTCACCCCTTTTGACAGTCCCAGGAGCAAAGCAAACTTCCTCCTGTGTATGCAGGAGAGTCCGAGGGCTGAGAAGGTCCTCTTTTGTTTCCATTTTTTCTTCCCGTGTTGCTCTGCACCAAGCTGCCTAGACTGTCCTTCTGTACCATATTCTTAAAAATATATTGTCTGTGCCAGGCCCTAGGCTCAGGGTCATAAAAGAACCTCTTTCTTCAAAGTTACGGACTCTGCTATAGTTTACAACATGTACTTAAAACTTCAAAAGCAGAAAGGTGATGTCCTTGTTCTTTCCTACCCTTCCCCTTCTCCTGGGGCCAGTGAATGGCACTCCTCATCCAAAATAAAGGAGCTCCTAATCTAAAATGAATTCAACTGACTTTGGAGGCAGGGGAGGAGGGGAACTCATTGCAACAGGAGCAGGATGAGGGAACTTTAGTTAGTTTGACAAACTAACTTTAGCTGGTTGATCCCACACCCCCACCCTCTTGGGTGGGAGCCTTCCTGATGCCCCCTTGAATCACCTCCTCTGCCCCTAGTCCCCATATTGCCTACTTTCTTCATGGGCCTTACTTCTGTACTCTTGTTCCTTTGCTGTTTTCCTTGCTCTGCATCTCTTAGACCTGCCCTTCCTCTATAGACCTGCCCCTCCTCCCGCTGCTGTGCTGGCCTACAAGCTGGTGCCTGGTGGAAAAAGAGTCAATAGCTGCTATCTTTGTGGCCTTCCTTCCTCCCCCACTTCTCCCTCCTTTTTTCCCCCTTCTCTCCCTCCCTTCTGGACTCAAGGTGTCAACTGCCACAGAGGTAGCTGCTACCAGAAGAGAGCCTGGAATCTAGCAAGAGCCTGGGAAAGGAGGCTGCCGAGGCCACGAGCCTTCATGCGGTCTCCTTGACAAATACCACAGAACCCTATTTTCTGTAGGGTGATTGCTTTATTGACTATTATCAATCTCTAAATCCTGGGAGAGTGAAATTTGATTTTTAAATGTTTTCTGTGCTTGAAGCATAGCTTTTAATCATGTAATAACACAACTCTAAAGAGAAAACATGATTATCACAGAGTTCACTTCTATCGAGACCTTTAGGAATGCTCTCACTCAAAAAGGGAAAGTGTACCTTTCATGCTTTCAAAAGGCTTAATGTAGTCCTAAGAGGTACTTTCCAAATGGAGTTTTCAAGACAGCTCTTGTCTACTCTATAAGGAAAATCCCTTTATTATTAAACTCCTTCAGTACTGAGTGTCGATCTGACTAGTCTTCAGCTTAAAAACAGATATACTCTGTGGGCTCAGAAATTGTGTTTCATGCTCTTACAGTCATGCTCTCAAACACTCAGGCTGCCTCACACATTAGGCTGGAGGGATTTGTCAGGCAGTGCAATTTCAACTGAAAAAATTATATGACTTTAAAGTCATATAATTGCACTTTGTTTTCATTTATCCGGCACCTCAAAGTGAATTATAAATAGTTCCTATAACCAACTGAGGTCCGAGTTGAGCTTCTTTCCTATGTGAGAGAAACTCTGTTAGGCCCTGAAAGAGAGAAAGATGACTAATACCATCCTTGTCTGCAGAAAGTTAGCAATTAAGTGGGTGAAACCAGCTTTCAAATAGAACACCAACATACAGGGCAGAATGAAATGCATGTAGAGGGGAGGTACAAACCAATCTGGACCGGAGATACACAGAGGAAGAAGGATAAATTCTGGGAAGGAGTCAGGAAAGACTTTATGCAGTCATATGCTCTACCACTGAGCTATACCCCCAGGAAAGACTTTATGGAGAAGGAGGTCTTGAGATGTAAGGAAGATTTAAGCTGGAAGAGAACAGGAGAAAGGCCCTCCAGCATGGGGGACAGCAGAGAGCAGTCCCTAAATTTAGATTTTATTATAACCTTACTTGTAAGTGACTCAACTTCCTGCTTCTAGAAACTTCTATTTTTGTCTTCCTATTTCCTCCCCAAAACACATTTTTAAACATATTATACTTCTACTCAAACCCCACCCATAGTGTCCCATGTCCCATTGCTGGTTGCATAAATTCCAAACTTTTCTTTGGACATTCAAAACTTTTCTCATCCTGATCCCAGCCTATGTCTCCTGCTTCGTCGCTAATTGATTTCCTGTATCAGACATCACAGGGTGAAAGATATGGACCAAATATGCCTCCACAATGTTCTTTAGATGTCTGAATTCATTTTCTATATTTTGAAGCCAAGATACTTATTCTCCAATAAAAAGAACCAGGGCTCCTTGAGAAGTGGTTGATTCCAGAGCTGGGGCAAGGAAAATACAACATGAGCCTAGAGCATCATATAGTACCAGAAAATAAGGAAGTGCTCAAAAAGGACATCACAGCCAAGCTGAAGGAACTCCCAATGGCCAAACCTGGACAATTTGAGCAACAAAATAATACCGGTAATACTGGATTATAACTTATAAAATAAAATATCCATGAATCCATACTCATATAAATATGATAAAATAAGTAAGTAAATGGGGGGAAAGGGATGACTTCCTTACTGAAGAACTCTAACTAATGAAAGTAGACTTAATGAGGGAAATTAAAAAATCACCATTAGGCCCACAGTATAGTAATAATTGAAGTAGGCAAGATCCACTGATGAATGAAAAATCAGTGGACAAAAGTTTGAGAATAGGACATTTTCATAGCCTCAGAGTATTTTCCCTTAAATATTTATCATGTACAGAATGAAAAAGTGGTAACTTTACAGTAGAAAAACACAGCAGACAGCACCTTAACCAAGCGATCAAAGTGGATATCACCAGCAATGAGACACATTGACATCATGTACCCGACGTGATGCACAGAGAAGAACATAACATCACTTCTGCAGTATTCAGGCCAACAATGCATAATCACAACTTAACCCTGAGAAAACATCAAACGCAAATTGAGAGACACTCTACAAAATAATAGATCAGTAATCACCCAAACTGTCAACATCATGAAAGACAAGCAGAGACTGAGAAACAGTCACAGATGAGAGGAAGCTGAAGAAACCCAACCACTAATAGCAACGTGGGATCCTGGCCTGGATCCTGGAACAGAAAAAGCACATGATGAGAAAATCAGCTGAACTTTGAATAAGCACTACAGTTTAATTAATACTCTTACAGCAATGTTCATTTTGTACTTTTTATTATTATGCTACTGGTATGTAAGTCATGAATACTGGGTGAAGGGTATTCATAAACTCTTTGCTATTTCTACAGCTTTTCTGTAAGTCTAACAATTTTTTTAAATAAAAAATTAAAAAATATTTCACACACATACACATGCACACACATCTGAATTTCCTGTTCCCTTGGAAAATGTCCACACATGGCCATTTGGCGTAGAGTAACAGCTCCCTCCCTTTAAGTGGAGTATGTGTTTTCCAGTGTCACAGTCCCTTCCCCTCCGTATTGTACTACATGGAGCCATGTTTCATTTATTTACTGTGCTATAAGCCTGGTTCCAAGAAGCATTTGAAGTTGGGATTCATTGCTTAGTAAAAACCCTAAATTCCAAGCCAAATGGCCTACCTGCTGCTTTCTAAGCAAGTTTTGTCTTTTTTTTTTTAAATTAACATATAATGTATTATTTGTTTCAGGGGTACAGGTCTGTGATTCATCAGTCTTATACAATTCACAGCGCTCACCATAGCACATACCCTCCCCAATGTCCATCACCCAGACACCCCATCCCTCCCACCCCCCACCACTCCAGCAACCCTCAGTTTGCTTCCTGAGATTAAGAGTGTCTTATGGTTTGTCTCCCTCTCTGGTTTCGTCTTGTTTCATTTTTCCCTCCCTTCCCCTATGATCCTCTGCCTTGTTTCTCAAATTCCTCAGATCAGTGAGATCATATGATAACTGTGTTTCTCTGATTGACTTATTTCACTTAGCATAATACCCTCTAGTTCCAACCACATTGTTGCAAATGGCAAGATTTCTTTTTTTGTTTGATGGCTGCATAATATTCCATTGTATATATATATACCACATCTTCTTTATCCATTCATCTGTTGATGGACATCTAGGCTTTTTCCATAGTTTGGCTATTGTGGACATTAAGCAAGCTTTGTCTTAAACCTTCTCATCATTCCACTTCTGCTCAAGTCACTCACTCTGGCTGAATGGATTTTCTGTCTCTATTCTCCATCCTTGTTTTCAGTCCTCCCCATCCTTCAAGAGCGAACATGCAAACGGCCTTTTCTGTGAAGGCTCTGTCCGTCAGTTGAGTTCATCTCTCTCTCCTTTGAACCAATAGAACATTTGGTGTTCTTTGGAAAATAGCACCATTTTTACCTCTATCACCTACTGAAGAGCAGTTATATGTCAGTCACATTTTCTGAACTGCTGGGAACACCCAGATGAGCAATCTTTGTTCATCAAAGATTTTTCAGGCCTGGAGGAAGGTAGACAAGAAAACCAGCAATGAGAATTAATGTGAAGAAGTGCCATGACAGAGCTACATACAAGATACTAAGAGTGCCCAGAGGAGGGGGCTTCTTGAGCGATGAGGGACTTCAGTTGAGTCTTGAAGGAAAATGAGGAATTTTTTAGAAAGCGAAGAGTAGCAAATAAGGGAGAGCCTTCAGATGAGGGAAAAACCTAATCAAAGGCCTGGAGAGCAGCTTAGAGTGCGCACGTTCGGCAGGTGAGGTTGGGCAGGTAGGAACACACGGTCTTGGGCAGTAGCCAGGTTTACTGTGCCTTATCACCATCACTCAGTTGTTAACTCCTCAGGGGTAAAGGATCTTGAGGGCCAGAAGGAAAGAACATTAAACTTCAAGTTAAAAGACTTCACTTCTACTACAGTCTCTGACCTTTACTACTGGAGGTTATGACATTCATAGTTCAAGGTGTCTACTTACAAGCTGTGTGGCCTTGGGCAAGTTACTCAATAAGTCTGTGCCTCAGTTCCCTCATTTGTAAAACACGACTGACCACACAGAGTACTGAGACCTGTGCTGATGATAACCACTATGATCACAGATGCTGACCAACCAGAGGGGATGCTGGACCAGTGGGAACAGAAGCTGACTATGAAAAACTAGGAGCACACACAGGGTGTGCCGGCTGATGATCAGCCACGGTTGTGAGGAACCAGTGAGCTAACGTCTGTAAACAGCGTGGCACAGCGCCTAGCACAGAGTAATTAATTAACAAGGGTTAGTTACTAGAACCACGTCCCAGGCATGGCATGTTTTCCTATCTCATTTAATTCTTACAATGATTCCGTGAGACAGCTAGTGTTCTTTCTATATTTAACAACTGAGGAAAATGAAATTGAGAGGGGTTAAGAAACCCATCCAGGATCACAAAGCTAATAAGGCTCAAATCTGAGACCTGAAACCGCAAGGACTGTGTTCAGTCCTAGCTACATAGAACTGTCAGGGCCAAGTGCAAAATGAACATGTGGCCCTTTGTTCAAAGTCAGTAGGAATTTCAAGACAGTGACAGCAGTACATTAGACTAAGTGTGGGGTCCTTCCAAGTGTGGGGTCCTTCCAAGTGTGGGGTGCTGTGTGACTATACAAGTTGTTCTCCTGTGAAGCTGGCTGTGATTGTGTTGTTTCCAAAACACCGGAGTGTTCTGGAAAGAGAACCGCATTGAAGGAAAACCTGAGCATTAGCCTCAGGAATGAAAGAGTAAATATGAGACTAACATACCCCTCCTTGGGTGCTTCATAAATGCCATTGTAATGTGCTAACGTCTTCTAATGAGTACAGGGATCATTAGGAAAATAAAGAATTCAAGAAGCCCAGAAAAGAAAAGCCCACCCAGGCATAATCTGCTGGAATATGGAATGCCAACGGCCCTTACGCCATAATGTGAGTTTATCGAATTATTCTGTTTTTTCCATGTTCCAGAGAGGCTAATTTTTGTCTGGGCTAAAGATCACTAAAAACATTTTTATATATTACACTTATGTTAGTTTGAACTCAGCCACCTTTTGAATTTGTGAGTTTTAACTTGGACAAATGTATCCCAATTACTGACCACATTAGCTAATACTTTGGAAAAAACCTGCTCAGCAAGGAAACTTAATTTTAACTTTGCTCAAGTGAGGAGAAAGAGAAAGTAAGCAGGGAAAAGAATGTCTGTTGAGTCGTGAACTGGCCCTTCTCTTATCTTCTCTCCCCTGTGTTCTTCCTCCGAGCTTGCTGAAGAACAGCCTCCCCTGTGTTGTCGAGAGGCCCGGCTAAGGAGGAAATGCTTTTCTGTCAGCTTCTGCCACTTTCAGATACTCAGATGCTGAACCCACTTTCCTGCCATACTAGCGCTTATCTGACGATGCTCCAATACTTCAAAAATAACATTTTCATTTAATAAATGGGAATGCTGAGGTACCCTGGAAACACCCCTAATTTACTGTGTACTATCAGCTTTCAGCACTTCACTTCTTTTCAGACTAAATTTTCACCAGTTCTATGATGAGGATGAATCAACAGATCAATAAGCATTATTTGACACCTACTAAATTTTCTTTTACAATTGTACCAAGGATTACAGAAGGACCTACTATTAGAAATAAGGGATTTCAGCCCTTCCTGAAATGAGAATCCTCAGGCCCTAGGGATAATGTGATGGTGAAGGCCCCTGACATACTGATGAAGATGGAGACCATCCCAACCCCTATGGAATACTAAAGAATACTGAAGAACTCACCTTCTGGTGGAAAGTCATTGAAGATGTGGGGTGAGGGATGGTGAGAAATGGAGATTTTGCCACCAGACAGTTATCCATAGGATGTCTGCCTGAAACCTTCAGAAACTTGGAGTAAGCTTTCTAGCAAAGAAGTATTAACCCCAAAGAGCCAGAAAGGCTTTACCTTGTATAGGTCAAGACATTGGGTGTAGAGTAATGGAGATGTCATACCAGACTTGGCCATGTCCTCTCCATTTTGAATAAAAAAAATTCTATCTCAGGAAAGTCGGTAAACTCAGTGGTGGGTGAGTTGCAGTCGAGTGGAGGAGGGCCTGTTGCAAAGTGGTCACACTGGCTAACAGGGTAGCGTAAGTCCCTCAGTCCTGTGGAATGATGTCCTGCAGGACTTCTGCCCTGTTCTGCGCACATGAAAGCTATTAGAGAGCACAACATTGTGGAAGTGAAATATATGGCAGAATCTGAGAAATTTTCTCAGATATCTATCCTGCCTTCTCTCTTTTAGTAATAGAGCTAGGAATATGACTGTCCACTTGGAGACTACATTTCCCAACCTCACTTATTTTTTCCTTCATCCTATGAAGACGTTTCTTTTTTTTTAAATAATAGCTTTATTGAAATAAGTAACATACCGTACAAGTCACCCCTCTATAGTGTCCATTTCAAAGGCATGTAGTACATTCACAAAGTTGTACAACCAATAATATAATCACTTTTAGAATATTTCACCACCTGGGGCACCTGGGTGGCTCAGTCGTTAAGCGTCTGCCTTCGGCTCAGGTCATGATCCCAGGGTCCTGGGATCGAGCCCCGCATCGGGCTCCCTGCTCGGCGGGAAGCCTGCTTCTCTCTCTCCCACTCCCCCTGCTTGTGTTCCCTCTCTCACTGTGTCTCTCTGTCAAATAAATAAATAAAATCTTAAAAAAAGAAAAAAAGAATATTTCACCACCTGAAAAAGAAACCCCATACCCATTAGCAATAACTCCCCAGTTCCCTCCAAACCTACCCCTAACCAAAGCCCCTGGGGACCACTAATTTACATTCTGTTTCTATAGATTTGCCTGTTCTGGTGATTCCATGAAAATGGAATCATATAATACGTGTCTTTTGTGGCTGGCTGTTTTCACACGGCTTCATGTTTTCAGGGTGCATCCATGTTATAGCATACGTCAAGACTTCGTTCCTTTTTATTTCTTATTTTATTTATTTATTTTTAGAGAGAGTGAGTGGTGGGAGGGACAGAGGGAGAAGGAGAGAAAGAATCTTAAGCAGGCTCCACGCCCGGTGCAGAGCCAGACAAGGGGCTTGATCTCATGACCCTGAGATGATGACCTGAGCTGAAACCAAGAGTCAGATGCTTAACTGACTGCGCCACCCAGGTGTCCCTCATTCCTATTTATTTCTGAATATTATTTCATTGTATGGATACACCAAATTCTAAATTTATCCATTCGTCAGTTGATGGACACTTGAGTAGTTTCCAATTTGGGGCTATTATGAATAATGCAGCTCTGAAAATTCATCTATACATTTTTGCATGAATACGTTTTCATTTCCCTTTGGAGTGTGTATGTGTGTATGTATATGCACATATACATACACATACATACACACATTTATATATACACACACATACATACATTTATATATACACGCACATACATACACACACACATATATATACACACACACATACATACCTAGGAGTAATCTAGGTTTAATCTTTCGAGAAACTGCCAAACTGTTTTTCAAAGTATCTACAACCATTTTACATTCTCAATTTCTTCACATCCTCACCAACACTTGTGATCTGTCTTTTTATTACAGCCATCCTAGTGAGTGTGGGTAGGTCTCCCTACTGCTTTCTGGCCTCCATAGTTTCTGAGAATTAGCTGTTCATTTTATTGAGGATCTGTTATATGTAATGAGCCACTTTCTCTTGGTGTTTTCAGATTTTCTCTTTAACTTTTGGCAGTTTGATGTATCTGTTTGTGAATCTCTTTCTGTTTATTCTTCCTGAAGTTCACTGAGCTTCTTAGCTGTACAGATTAATGTTTTTATCAAATTGGAAAAGTTTTAAGCCATTACTTTTTTCAAATATTATCTCTGCCCTTCTCTCTCACTTGCCTCTCCTCTCCTTCTGGGACTCTCAGCACACATATGTTGGCAGGTTTGACGCTGTTTCACAGATTTAGCCTTTGGTAATTTTTAAAAATCTTTTTCTTTTGTTCCTTGGACTGGAAAACCTCAACTGACCTATCTTCAGGTTCACAGTTCCTTTCTTTTGCCAGCTTAAATCTTCTTTTGAGCCTTTTGAGTAAATTTTGCATTTCGGTTATTATACTTTGCAACTCTGGAATTTCTGTTTGGTTCTGTTTTATAATTTCTACTTTTCTCTTGATATTCTCTACTTGTTGAGATATTATTTTCATACTTGCCTTTAATTCCTTAGAAATGATTTTTCTTGGGGCGCCTGGGTGGCTCAGTTGGTTGAGTATTCTACTCTTGTTTCGGCTCAGGTCTTGATCTCATGGGTTGTGGGATTGAGCCCTGCATCGGGCTCCCCACTCAGCAGGGGGTCTGCTTGAAGATTCTCTCCCTCTGCCCCTCCCCCCACTCATGCTCTCTCTCTCTCTCTCTCTCTCTCTAAAATAAACAGATCTTTTTTTAAAAAAAGAAATGATTTTTCTTAATTCTTTGAACATATTTGTAATAAATAGCTGATTTAAAATTTTTATACAATAAGTCCAACAACCTACTAGAGACAAGGACAATTACAATTGACTATTATTTTCCTATGAATGGTCCATAGTTTTCTGCTTCTTTGCATACCTTGTAATTCTTTGTTAAAACCTGGATATCTCAATGAATATAATGTGACAACTCTGGAAATCAAGATTCTTTTCTTCTTTGCCCACGCCAGAGTTTGTTGTTGTCTGTCCTTATGTGTTCTTTCTGGCCCCTCCCTCTTTCCCATTCTGAGCCACCCACTCTGGCCCTGCCGCATTGTCCACCATCTCTAAATCAAAGATTACTCTGGTGAAGGGCAGGGTCAATGAGGGGCAGCTGCAGAATGGAAACTTTTGATTTGACTTATGACTGTTTCTTACTGCCTCTTTTGGCATTGGGATTTTAGAAGTAATCATAGGCATTTCTATGGAAACAAAAGAAAAACATGGGTTAATAGTTGGAGCAAATTACTTAGTGTCTGAATCCCGAATGCTGCCACTGAGAGTATTTTTAGATGTTGGGCTCAAAGCATCCTCAGGTGGGGTGGAGGGAGGCAGCAGCAATCTGATGTATTTTTCTGGTTTGTAGTTCAAATGTCCCTGGTGACCCTTTTGAGTGACCCCCAGAGCAACAGACATGAAGATTGTCTATACATGAGCCATTCGGGCAATTTCTTAAGTTCTCTAGCTTCAGTTTGCAGGGCTTCAGGAAAAAGGGCAGTTTTAGTTCTCAATGATTTCAAGTGAAGAGAATGGGAGAAAATTGGAAACCTCAGTTTGGAGAGTTATAGCCAGATAGTCAAGGAAACCAGAGGAATTCAGGATCCAGTCCAGTTTTATAAGCAAACAACAAACACTCAAAGACAATTAATCAGAACTAAAATTTAACATCCACAAAAGTAGTGTTTTTGAAAGGTAATTTTTCTCTCTAAAATCACCCTCAATTTTTATCAAAGATAGCCAAATTAAAACTAGTTTGTACCCTACGACCCAGAAACTGCACTACTGGGTATTTACCCCCAAAGATACAACTGTAGTGATCCGAAGGGGCACCTGCACCCCAATGTTTATAGCAGCAATGTCCACAATAGACAAACTATGGAAAGAGCCCAGATGTCCATTGACAGATGAATGGATAAAGAACATATGGTGTATATGTACAATGGAATATTACGCAGCCATCAAAAAAATGAAATCTTACCATTTGCAATGATGTGGATGGAACTAGAGGGTATTATGCTAAGCAAAATAAGTCAATCAGAGAAACACAGTTATCATATGATCTCACTAATATACAGAAGAAACGAAGCAGAAAAGAAAAAAAAAAAAGAAATGAAGCAGAGGATCATAGGGGAAGAGAGGAAAAAATGAAACAAGATGAAACCAGAAAGGGAGACAAACCATAAGAGACTCTTAATCTTAGGAAACAAACTGA
The DNA here is from genome assembly GCF_002201575.2 of Neomonachus schauinslandi. Taxonomy (NCBI): domain Eukaryota; kingdom Metazoa; phylum Chordata; class Mammalia; order Carnivora; family Phocidae; genus Neomonachus; species Neomonachus schauinslandi. The sequence continues at coordinate 42,262,926 of NC_058411.1, read as the reverse complement.
GGGTTGCTGGAGGGGAGGGGGGTGGGGGGAATGGGGTGGCTGGTGATGGACACCGGGGAGGGTATGTGCTGTGGTGAGCACTGTGTATTGTGTAAGACTGATGGATCACAGACCTGTACCCCTGAAACAAATAATACATTAGATGTTAATAAAAAAAATAAAGACAAATTTGTAAAAAAGTCTACTTTTAACAAACTTGGCCTAATTATTTACATAAGTGCCCCAGGAATAGCAATTGGTCATATAGATAAATCTGCTTTGTTGGGACTTTTCATAAGAGATTTCAGATTGAACTTTTAAGAGACTCTCAAGGCCAGAAGCCAAACCAAACACTTGCCATCAGATTTGCCTATAATCCCTATAGATTTAGGTGAATTCCTCTCTTCTCAAGGTCCCTAAACTACCCTGAGGTTCCTGCACCTGCCAGGAAGGGACATTCTTTATTTACCTGGTAAGGCTGCTGGGAACCCTGGAAGCAAGGTGTCAGGCCAACATTTCCAAGGAGCTCTATTGGCTCTATAAAGTCAACCTTAGTTCCTTAAAGCTATCATATCTGAGCCTATGCATGTCTCTCAAATGACATTCCAGTCAAAGTCTTGGTAATATAACTAATGTTTTCAGTGGGCTCCTGGGATAAGGAGAACAGATTCTCATTGAACTTATGCAATCAACTATAATTACCATGAAAGAAAGAACACTCACTGAGAGTTTCTAAATGCTGGACGGTTTAAGCCAGGTGAAAAGATAAATGTTCCTTTTGGTTTTACAAAGGAATATTTTATCAAATTCCTGTAAGTCATAGATATCTTAAGAGAAAACGTCTTCTTAAATCTAGAAGAGCAAATATTAGAGAACCAGCAAAGTTACAAACAAGAGTCATATAAATTATAATCCTTTTCTCAATTCATTTTGTCCCATGTTACTAATTCTTGTTGTTTGAATACAGTTTTTCCATTAGTTCTGAAATTTCTTAGTTTTATGATCTCAAAGATATCAGAAACCTGTATTTGTCAAAAGTTCTTTTCGTGAGTCTCCTCAAAACTGAAATATATGCAAGAGCATCAGAGTGAAAGAGTAACTATAAATGACAAAAAACTAAAAAATGGCCATGGTTAAAAATCTGATGAGGGTTCATTATAATGCAGTTGACAATGATATTTGGTTATTTTTGTGACACATAATATTTCAATAATTAGAATTACATGTGATGACATTATATCAGGACATGTTAAAAGTTTAGAAATTTTATATAATTTCTGGAACAGTTCTAGCATCTACCCACACAATGTAAGCTAGGAAGGCTTATCATCATTTGTTTGACAATGGTTTCCAGGTAACTTAACATACAAAATAAAGGAGCCCAACTTCATTTAGATTTTGAATTTTGGGGAAGTTTGTTAAAAACCTCAAAAGGTTCTAAAGCACGTACCGAAATAGGATTAGCGACTATTATAAAACTTAACATTTAATTAATGGCTTCCTACAACATTAACTATTTGGAGGCAATAAGAGATTCTATAGAAGTTTTTACAGTTGTTACCAAAATGTAGCTCCCTTAATTTCGAGAATTTTTAACTTTCTTAAGAAATCAAAGACCTGATAAAGACAAAACATAGAAACTTTATTTTTCTGGGCAGATAAAGAAAAAAACTTTGTTTATAATTTCTTATCAAGATCAGACCAACAATCCATGAAAACTCTCTTTTTAACAGAGAGAAAAGCCAAATTCCAATCTTATACCTGTGTTTAAAATTCATTCATTCCAATCTTAGTCCTGACCTCGCATAAAATTTTTATCAAAGATTCCACTTCACAAACCTTCTACAACATTCTTTCTCATTCAGATTTTGTCTAAGTTTTTCCTCTCTAAACAACTAATCCCATTTCAGGACAAAATTACTTTCTTTTCCCTCAACAAAAATGTGTTCTCATTTCTCATACCTTTCCTACACATCTCCTACTTTCCCTACATACAGAGTTGCTCTCTTTATCATTTCTAGGTCTTTTTTTTTTTTTTAAGTAGGCTTCACAGCCAGTGTGGAGCCCGAGGTGGGACTTGAATCCACGACCCCAAGATCAAGACCTTAGCTGAGATCAAGAGTTGGACGCTTAACTGACTGAGCCACCCAGGTGCCCCTATTTCTAGCAGTCTTAATTACATTTATCAGAATTTTAACTCCAAGAAACCTTAGTTTCCACTGAAAACTAAGTAGTAACCAATTATGGAACTGTGTCACATCAGAATCCTTTAGATTGGCAAATTCTGAATACATTTTGTAATTTCTAGACATGTGTTTTTGCATAGTACAACTTTCAATAAAGCATAAAATGTTTACTAACAGACCCAAGTATCTTGAGTTTCTCTGTGATAAGACAAAAGCTGACAAACTTATGTTTAGTCATTAATGCTTTAATATTTTATCTTATTGGGAAAAGACTTAGATATCCAATTTATTCAACCCAATTTCTTGCTTAACTTAGCAAAACTTCAGTTTCAGGTTACCAAAGATTTTGAAAGCTATTTAAAAGTTTACCTATAAGCCCTTTTATTTAACCTACTTGCTCTTAACAATCATCCATGAAAACTGCAAGAGACAGATGAAATTAACCATCATTTTAAGTCATCTCCTTGCTGACAAGTTGCAACAGAGATAACATGAGCTTGTTTAGTAAACTTGGTAGAATAAAAGTTTTATATGTAATGCTGATACGCCTAAAGACATGTTTATCTTAGTTAAACTAACAACCTTGAATTAGCTTGAGTACCAAGTATGCTGCCCCTGTGTCTACTAAGCGGTCAACCAGTTTGTTCCCCGCTGACAGTTTTACCTGAAGTGCGTGGGTTAAGTTCAGGGGAGCCCCTGTGCCCTTTCGTTTTGAGTGGGGGCACTTCAGTTTGAACCTCGTGAGGAGGTGGCCCTACAGCTGGGGGTCCCTCCTCAAGAGTGAGGGCAGGGGGAGCAGGTGCCGATGGGGCTGGAGGCACCCGCGATGGTATATAGGAGCTGGCTGTGGGATCCCCGCCCGTGGTGGTGCGGGAACAGGAGGAGGGCAGGCAGAGGTGACCACTGGCCTGGCTGGAGACGGATCCGAAGTTTGCACTAACATTCCTTTACCTCTGACTCCTGTCTCTCCCTCTTGCTTTTCAGCTCTCTGCGCGATTTATTCAAAATCTGTCCTAAAGCTCTTTCTTTGGAAACAGAAGGAGTGTTCCCCATCTTCCTAGGCAAAGGTTCAGAAAGAACACAGAAGAAACCAAACCAGGACTAAAGGAAGCCTAGAACACTTCTGTGAACGTTCACTCCTTCTCAAAAATCAGGGGTTTCACCGACTGAACCAAACAGCTTCTTATTTCCTAGTTTCTCCCTTAACGTCAGTTTCCCCAACGGAACCAAACGGCTTCCCACAACATTAACTATTTGGAGGCAACCGAATGGGAGGAATAAAGCTACAAGTCGCTAGTATTTACGGAGAGAACATGAAAGGTCTTTCACAAAACAAATTTAACAGGGCTGGGTTTGTCCAAAGCTACCCAAAGGGGGAGCAACAAACCAACCGAGCGCAAAGGAACTGGCTCACGAACATACTGGGTGCGAGACCAACAACTATTACCCTCTCCAACGGGTCCTGGAGACAAATGCAAACAAAGTGGCTTCTCCCCAGGGATAAGCCCAAACGGAGGGGAATGGGGTTCCCGGCTGTAGACACTGGAGCAACTTACCCTACTTTCGGGTCTGGCGGCTGGTAGAGGTCTGTGTATGCCCTGTCCCGCGGGCCAGAGGCTGGGGCAGCAGGTGTGGCTCCGGGAAGTCGGAGAAGCCCTGTGTGAGGCCGGCTAGCCATGACCCGCTCCTGGCTGGGTTACCAAAGGGTAACCAGGTCCAAGCTCGTTCTGCTTGCCCCATGACTGGCCAGTTAGTTGAGAGGCACGATGTTGGGGTCAGAAAAGTGACTTTGTTCAAAAAGCCAACAAACAGAGGAGCACGAGATTCCAAAGAACCATCTCCCAGAGCATGAGATTTGAGCTTCTTCTATGTTAGGAAGAGGGGGAAGGTGAGGGAGTTGGAGTCAAAAAGGTGACTGACATCTCAAGACACCTGAAGAAAGCGGTGTAACATCTTTGTCCTTGGTCAGTTGATCTTTGCGTACAGGAATCTGGTCATGTAGTTCCCATCAAGCTAGCAGAGTCATTTCTATATGTACTTCCTTATCTCCTCAGGTGAGGTTGGTTTCCGGTAAAAAAGCAGGTTTTTCAAATCTTAGCTGTAACATGCCTACGTGCAGGGCTAAGCAGAAGTTTCTAAGCTTCTCAGACATGCTAAGTTTCTCGCTGTCACACAAAGGAATATTAGCCATAAAGAAGAATGAAATCTTGCCATTTGCAATGACATGGATGGAGCTAGAGAGTATAATGCTAAGTGAAATAAGTCAGAGAAAGGCAAATACCATGTGATTTTGCTTATATGTGGAATCTAAAAAACAAAACAAACGAACAAACAAAAAATGGAAATAGACTCACAAATACAGAGAACAAACTGGTGGTTGCCAGGGGGAAGGGGTGGGGGGCTGGGTGTAATAGGCAAAGAGACAAAACGGGTGAAGGGGATGAAGAGGCACAAATTTCCACTATAAAATAATTACATCACAGGGATGAAAAGTACAGCATATGGAATAGTCAATAATATTGTAATAACTTTGCATGGTGACAGGTAATAACTACACTTATCATAGGGAGCATTTAGTAATGCATATAATTGTCCAATCACTATATTGTACACCTAAAACTAATATAATATGGTATGTTACACTTCAATAAAAAAAAATATGTTGAGAGTACGTCTCTCCCCCTTTGGACATGGATGTACAGCTTACCAAATCAATTGCACATGTCCATCCTTGATGTCCTAAAACCTGGCCACTTTGCCATTAGGAAGAAGCAAGCTTTTTCATTATATATAAAGGAGAAATTATGCTTCAAAAGAGAAAAATGCTTTCCCCACCTCAATTGTTAATTTTGCTGAAGTCTTCAATAAAAACAAGACAAAATGTAAATCAGTATCTACATGAAGAGGAAAAGAAGCTAGACCCGAGCTGTCCTGGACAAGGAGACCGGTGGATATTGCCTGAACTGAAATGCATTGGCTCGGGTTTAACGTATCGATTAAGCACAGCTCAGTGCCTTCAGCTGGTAAGAATCAAAGCATAAGGCTAAACACTAAATTAGCTGTGTGCTCATACCTCACAGCAGAGCCAACATGAGGCAGACCTTTTTTATCCCTGCACTTCCTGTCGCCTGCCAAAAAGAATTCAAAGCAAGGAAAAATATGCCTCCTGTTGTTTGGGGGAGGTACAAGATACATTTAAAAATTGATTTATGCTTTAATCTCTCTTGAAGCTTCATTATTCCAAGTAAAAGTATGAAAGACGGTCTGATCCAGCAGACTTATTTGTTAATGCACCAAAGGTAGCAACAGATGTGCTGTTTTTCATCTACGACCTGATCCAATAGCTGATTCATCTGCTTCCGTTTTCATTTTCCTGTCATTGATTTATTAATGATGTCTTACTTATCTGCGGTTCTTTTATGGGGTGGGCTTCCTCTGGTATGGTCTCAAGAGAGACGTTCTGTACCTTCCCCCAGCATCAAAAGCACAGCCCCCTTCCCTGGCGTTCTTTATCACCGCTTCAGAGATTAGAGACTTTAATCATTTAGTAACTGAAATAACCTCCCTGGCTTGCAGAGTTTATGGCCACTTTGTCTTCAGCACACAGAATTCAACGGCTTTTCCTGGCTAAGGAATGGGCCATGCTTGTTATACTGCTTCTCTGCGCCGTGGGCAGTCAGTGGGCTGTCTGCCGACCCACTGGAAATACTGTGTGGCTCTGGGCAGCTTAGGACGGCGAGGCATGACTCAGCATGGCCCATAGAACACATACCTACGTGCCATGAGGCTGTTAGCATTTTGAGTTGTGTAGAGAGTTGGTGTGGCTCTTAGCTCCAAGCGGTAAAGACGCGAAGGTAGGCAAGAAGGTTAAAGGCCTAAGACCATTTGCAGGAAGATCAGTAGGGTTGTCTACTCCAAAGGCCAAATGGACTCTTTTCGTGGTCTATGTTAGGAAGAAAAAAATTTAAAAAAAAAAAAAAGATTTGGGGATGTTTTGAAACTTGGGACACCTAGAAAACCTAAGATGTTGTGTCATTAAGGCTTACAAAGGCATATTTCACTTTACGCTTCACCCAAGGATCTGAAAGTAATTTCTTGTTGTACAGTGAAGGTTTCTAAAATTACATATATGTTAGTAGGTAGGTTGGGGCAGTAGACGTCAAGATTCTCGGTCCAGATCTCCCTGGAGGACTCAAGCACTCATTCCTCACTTCACACTTTGTACCAGAGGATGGCAGTTCTCAGCTGAGTCCTTTTCTGGGACTGGCTCTGGGCTAAAGGGAGCCGGCCACCGTGCTCAAGGTCATGCTTCCTTCCCGGGGGCAGCCCTTACTGGCTGACTGTGTGCTGCAGGGCATCAAGGCCTGGCCCCGTTCCTATTTGAGACTACCCTGCAGGGCCATCCCCGGCCAGAGCTCCTGTGGGATCAGCTGAGGCCTCTGGTGTGACCCTGTAACCATTCATCCTCCCCTCTGCCCAGGGTGGCTTCTTCTGCTCCCCGCACAAGGAGCTCTACTTCCTCCTAAGCTTCCTGGGGGCAAATCTCTGTCTCAGACTTTGCTTCCCTGGGAAGCAGACCTGCAACAGCTGGTGCTGAGAGTGATAAGGCTAAGTGTGAAAGCCAGAGGGCTTCCTTAACAGCATAGGGAGAGACTCATCTGCAGTCGGAGGGCAGAAAAGTGAAGGAACAGGCCCAGCACTTATTTATCAGAGTAGCAGAGCTGCAGAGAAGTCTGGGTGCTCAGCCCCTACGGGTCTGCTGTGCCAAGGCCAGGAGTGGGGTCTTGAGACATGGGGTAGGTATACCTGGGTTGATGGGCTGGAAAATGTGAATTCCCAGATTCTTGGGAACCCTCTGGGCCCACAGATGTGGCCCATTCCTCCCTGTTAAAGGCTAGTACCAAGGATGGTGCCAAGGTCTCTGCTTTGCAAGAAAACACACTCCTCCTCCCCAAACGTCACTCACTGCTCTTCTCTTGACCCAGAGACAAACGGGGAGGGTTGAGTCCCCCCAGAATTTGTCTGGGGAAGGGCTGGTCTGGTAAAAGAGGAAAGGCCTATGCTCTGAAGGGGCAGTAGGACCAGGCTAACATGCACAACTGATGGGACTGGATCCTGACAGTGCCGGGTCAAAATCAAGTTGGACAAGGGAGAGTTTATGGATGTGGGAAAGCTCACCAGTGATAGAGAACGTAACGCCTGCACAAGGACCCAGGGAAACGGTCTCCCATGCTGCTAGGATGGCTCTTGGAGCCTGGAGAAGTTGATGGCTCCTACCATTTAAACTAGAAGTGTCAGAACCACCACGGGAGATGGCAGAAGGCAGGACCAGGAGGCTCAAAGAAGTGGGCACACCGGAGTGGATATTCTGTGTAAGGCCAGAAAGTTCTCGGCATATGTTGCTCTCCAGGACCTGGGTACTCACACACTGGGCAAAAGGGAATGCCCAAACATTTCCCACATTGTTGCATGCAGGGTCTGAGCTGCTGGTGATACCTGGGGAGCTGTGGTGTCATCTCAGCCCCCTGTAGAGTGGGGAACATGGAGGCTAGGTGACAAATGACACCCTGGTCAGGTCCAACTCTCAGTGTGTGCCAGGGTCGCAGACCTACCAGGTGGTCTCTTCCACAGACCTGGAATGTACTATTGGTACAGAAATCACTGGTAGTTGGCAGAACATCCATGTTAGCTCCTTAGCTATGAGGTAAGAGCTCTCCTCGTGGTGAGGAAGGCCAAACAGAAACTACTCCCTTTCCCCAAAGGTCAAGATAGTAAATTAAAAAAAAAAAAAAAAAAAAAAACCCTTTACAACCAAGAAGTACTGGTGAAGATTTGTGCTATCCTTAAAGACCTGAAGAAGGCAGAGGGAAGGGGATAGTTCCCACCATAGCCCGAGTCTGTCCCCTACAAAAACCAGACAGATCTTCAACGACGGCACAGTGGGGTTGCTGCAAATTCAAATAAGCAGTAACCCCAACTACAGATGTCTTGCCGCATGTGGTATCTTTGCTCCAGCCCCTAACCTGGCCTTGGTATGTGGTTTGTGGCTGCTAATATGTGTCATGTGCTTTTTAATTCCGATCAAAAAGGAAAATCAAAAAGAGTTCACAGTCACTTTGGACAGACGAGAGATTGCATTTACGGTCTTCTCCTAGGGCCATGTTGACTCTTCTACTCTGTCAGATAAGATGGAAGTAGCACATCTGGGAATGTGCGCACAAAGGGCCAGAGAGTTCAGTGGGCTGATAAGCAGGCTGCCTGGATCCCCATGGCATTCACTGATACAGCAGTGCCCCTCCCTCAGCCGTATGGGGGGCCCCCTTATGGCCACCTGATCACAGACAGTAAGGGTCAAGTTGCATCCATGGATGGAGCAGCTCTGTATACAGGCACAAGCTAGAAATCCTCATAATGGCTGAGCTTTGTGGGATTCACCTGCCTACGCACATTTGGCAGAAAGAGAGTGCTCTGAGGTTAGAGTATATACGGAGTCATAGACAGCGGTGAAAGCTTGGCTGGTTAGTCAGGGGCCTGGAAGATGAGTATACGGAGAACAGGTGGTCTAAGGAGGAGGATCTAGCTAGAAGAAAGAATTCCCAGTGAGGATGGGGCACCAGCCTCCAGGACGTAGTGTATGTACCCTGAATCAATAACCATTCAGCAGCAGTGCGGAAGTGTAAAGGTCTGGCCTGCTCACCCCAATTCAGAATAACTCTGCAGGGCCATCCAGCCCCAAAGCTCACTGTGGGATTAGCTGAGGCTTTTCTTGTGACTGTATCACTGTCCTCCTCCCATTGCCCAGTCCTGCTTCCTTCACTCCTACACAGGCATTGATACTGAGCATACTCCCCTTTAAACCACCTGCAACAAACCAATAGAATACAGGGTACTGGGAACCCAGAGGGAAAAGTGGGAGTGGCTCCACTTTCTATCACTACCCATGACTTACTTAAGAAAATTTGTGGGTTTTGGCCCGGCAGCTCTGGGTTCTGTGGTTTAGAGATTCCCAAGGGAATCTGCTTCCACCATAGGACATAGCAAACATCCCCCTAAACCCTGGACTATGGCTTCCACCCGGTTAGTGAAGGCTTCTTATGCCAAGAACCAGCAGACAAGGAGAGGAGTCCCCATCTGAGCCGGATAATTGACACTCATCATCAGGAGGACGTCAGGCTGCTGTCCTATGATGGGGGCAGGAGAGACATGATGTGGCCCCCAGGTATTCTCTCGCTTCCTGAGGCTCTCTTGCCTCGTTTTGATGGTAAGTGGACAGGTGTGGCCTCCATGATTCAAGAAGTGCGTGGTGACAAGGAGTTCAGGGGATGAGGGCATGGGCCACCCACCAGGTAATGCTTGAGAGATGCTGGAGTAGAGGGGTTCTAGAACGGATGGGGAAGGAGGGGACTGATGAGCACGTTACACCCCAAGGCCAGCTGCATTGGCAGGAGTTGTAGTTCATGCTACAAAGTTTTGTTTTAAAAGTTTTTCACAGGAAAAGAGGCCCTTCAGTATCTTGGATGAACTGCCCCAGAACATAGTGTATGAAGCAAGGGGGTGGGAGCAGTATGAAGCCTGGGCCGCAGAGGGTGAGGGGCCCTGCCCAGGTCACCACCTCCAGACCCGCTGCTCTTACTCACTCTCCCTGTGGGGGAGCTGAGTTTCAGCTGAGTCCCTCTGCAGGACCTGCTGTGAAGAGAGCCACCTGGAACAAGTCACATCCCCCTCTCAGAAGCAGCCCATATTTAGTGACCGGCCATGCAGGGGATGAAGGTCTGGCCCCTTCTCCCCAATTCAGGGCAACTCTGCAGAGCCAGCCCAGCCTCAGGGCTCCCTGGGGGAGGAGCTGAGACCGGCTTTGTGAGCGCAGGTAAGCTTCTTCCACTGCTAATCCTACCTCCTTCGGACAGCACCCCCCTCCTGCCCCGCTCCCGATAAATCACCTGCATGCAATCACCATCTTAGGTTCTGTTTTCTCGAGACCCCACCTGAGACCATTGCACGTGTATTTTCATAACTGGCATTTTTATTTACAAAGCCCCATATGACTTTTGGTCTGACAGGCAGGCTAGGGTAAGCTAAGCCAATAGGGAACCTGCAAAAAAAGAAAGGCGCTATTATTTGGCCTGTCACCTCATAATTCAGTGGCCAAGTCTTGTGTGAGCCACAGACCCTGTTTATCCTTGAAGTTCAAGATCAGTGTCTTCCCAAGGGGGACGCAAGGGCCACTGGCAGTCTGACAAGGGGATCAGCGAGTGTTCTCAGCACTCGCCTCCCCCTTTCTCCTGTCCCACCCCCACCGATGGTGGGTCTGTAGTAGGGGTGGCAAGAATGAACAGAAAAGAGAATTTAAGAGACAGCAGGAATCAGAGGTTGACAAGAAGATTGCTAACCAACCGTACCAGCCCGAAGGCCAGGTTCTGTGCATACGTCCTTCCACCCTCCTTCGCGAACAGCCCACACGGAGCTACGAGCTCCTGAAGAAACCCCTGGGACCGACTTCTGTTCCAGGGCATTCCCCCTCCGTAAATTCAAGTGTACAATTAGCCGCCTTTGTGTTTAGGAATATATCAGGTCTGAAACCTAAGGGACCTCTTCTCCTCAGCCTGGTGATACCAAGAACTGATGGCGTGCTCTCAGCATACCTCTCCTGCCTCCCTGTCTGCAGAAGCATGTGCTGTCCCTGGGGAATTCGGCTGCGCCTTGTCTCCGAAGAGCTGGGATAGTTAATGGCCTCGTGTTTGGGTCTCTACTGGCCTCCTCTGTCGTGCTGGGTCTTCTTTAGTGAGTCTTCAGGGAGCCCTGAACAGCCATGGTGCATCCTCTCTGCTGGCCCTTTCTTACTCCTGTGCTTTGATTCATTTGCTCTGATTCGGTTCAGAGAGTTTACTTTGTTTCCTCCCTTCCTTGTGCCCATCTCCTCAGATTCATCTCTCATTGGCTGCCTGCCTCCACTTTGGGACTAAGCACGGAGGAGGCCAAACCGGGGCATTAAATGTTATGGCGACTTTTTAAATGGTCTCCATTTTTAATTTCAGGCTCACTTAATGGAATCGCAAAGTGAAATGTTCATGTGATGGGAACTCAGCAGCCTTAAGATTGGAGAAAAGATGTAAAATTCAAATTCTTGCAGCTTCTTGCTAAAAAAAAAAAGAAAAAAAGTAATGATCCACTTGGATGAAGCCAACATCGTTGGAAATGCCTCCTCCCCTGCCACCAGCTCTGCGCAGCTGCGGACATTGACGGTTTCTAACCGGAAGGCCCAACCACAGCCAGTCTCTAAGCCCATCAGAACAGGCTGAGTTCATGCAGTGTCCCACGCCCAGCGTGCATGGGATTTAGAATTAGGTTCTTGAGCTTGGTGGCCGCTGCTCAAGGAACCACGGTTTTCTTAAGTAACTTTCTTTGTGTGTGTGTTCTATGTAGCAAGGAGCTTTTGTCCTGGTTCATGAACTCCTCTTTCCTCCGTCCCTGGTTTGACTCCATGACCATCTGCTACCCCTTTCTCCCCGCAGAGCTGCATACTGTTCTTACACACACCCACCTCCGCCTACCTCAGCTTGAAGCTGCTGTGCTTCAACCCACCTGGACTCCATCACTTCTTTCAAGGCATTGCTATTATCCGTGTGCTAAGGGCTAGTCTCTCCATCCACAGATACCATCCACCAGTTAGACTATTTGAAGAGGAATACCATCCTGGGGGGACCCACGCTTCCCATGTTCCTAACTCATCACCTTTGGGGTCCTGGTCCTCTTCCTGAGAGGCCAGTGCTGTAGCTGGATCATCCCTCTGGTCCTGACCCCTATCGATTCCAGCTTATTGTCATTCCCCCACAGCGCACCTGTGGGGGCTTGGGATTACTTGCAGCTGATCCACAATTGACTGGCAAAGAAATTTCAACAGGGGTAGAATTTGGAAAACATACTCCCATGCAATCTTACCCTGGCTTGTATTTTTCAGTTATATACCAGATTGAGTTACGTTTTGACATGAGGCCAATGATATGTATTTTTTTTTCCTCACCCCAAACCTTTTGAAATTAGAGATCACGTCACATGAAATGCACACCCGGCCCCAAAAAAGGCCATTGAAATGCACCTGGGGAAATAGTAGCTTAACCTGAACAAGTCAAGTAAAATGTCTTTATTCCTTTTCCTCTTGTGAAAGTTGTAACTTTGGAGAAATCTCATGCCTTCCTTTTCTGCCAGTAAAATTCTTGATCTTGAGTTCTCGGGGATATTGATTTTACTGATGTACTAACGATTTCTGAAGGCTGAATCTCTGATCTATTTCAGAATCCAGGGGTGGGAAAATAAGAGAGTTTTATCTAAACATTTGCTTATTTCCAAAATCAGTAAGGCACAGGAGTTAAGTTCTCATGGCAGTGACCCATGTGAGACCAAGGGGTCCATTTCTGTCTTCCATCTACTTTTTGTGTGACTTAGGTTTTGCAAATATACCTTGTGTCCCATTTACCCAATTATCTAATGTAATTAGGGTTTGATACCTTCCTATTGAGAAGAGGTTTTAAGAAAAAGAGCATCTTTTGAAAGTTATCATAAGGAAATGTTGCCAGAGGATCTATTCTAAATGGAATAGACCGTCTTTAATCCTAGAAGAAATATAGAATGTTTTAGCCAAGATTATCAGTGGTGCTGTGTTCCTTTCTGGAGGCTCTGGGAGGGAGTCTGTTTCCTTGCCTTTTCTAGTTTCTAGAAGTTGCCTGCCTTCCTTGGCTCATGATCTCCTTCCATCTTCAAAGCCAGCTGGGCTGGTCCATTCTTTTTTCACACCCCATGACCGACACTGGCTATCCTGTCTCCCTCTTTCACTCATAAGCACCCTTGTGATTACATCAGCCCTGCCCAGATAATCCAGATCCATCTCTTCACCTGAAGGTTCCCGATCACACCTGCATAATCCCTTTGGTGTGTATGGTAATGCAGGCACAGGGTCTGGGGAGTAGGACATGGACATTTTGGTGGTGGTTGGTGGGGTGGGGGGCATTACTCAATGATATCGAAGCATAAACAATTTTCTGTATTTTTGTTAAATTTGTTCATATTTTATGTCAGAAATTAACTCCTGAGGAAGTTTTAAAGATTGGCTAAGGATAGTCTAGAGGACCCTCTACCACTCCATTGTTCAGTCATGACTCATCTGATTTCTTGAGGGAAGACTGATGTTTTCTGGATCTGAGACACAGATGAGTACATACATTGGCCGCCTTCACTTTGCCAGTTCCCCCTTTTATTTAATTCTGCAGAGACCTGGCATATTGCCCTTGGAAACTGGCCACTCCTTAAAATTACTGCCAATGGGGGATGAGATGAGAAAGATCATGTTTGCTCGAAATAGTGCGGCTTGGTTGAAGGTGTGTTGTAACATCACTGGCAAATACTGAGAATTTTTTTAAAAAGCCTTTGTGTTGGGGTTTTGTTGAAGGCCAAGTTTCCCCCTCCTTGCTTTGCCCTAGCATGGTGATTCTCTTCCTGTCAGTCACTGTTGCTGCTTCTATTTGCAGCGCTATGTTAGCACCAGCGAATGTGTGGCAGCCAGCCGCTGCCCCCGTGTGTTAGAAATGTCCCGTAGCTCCCCATGGAGAATCGGGACTTAATTTCGTTCACCCTGGCTCCTCCGGGCCTTACCCTGCCAACCCAGCTGCAGCACAGCTCCTCCATCTAGAAACCTGGCAGCCGTCCCAGCTGGATGCCACCTGCCAACACTTTTCTGAAGACCAGCCAGGGGAAAGAACAGCAGGGCAGGGGGCTGAGGAGGGAGGTAAGAGAAGATGCACAACGAATTGCATTGGCCTTTAGCCGCCTTAGATCTCATGCTCCCAGAGGTGGTGACATACCTGTGTTCAGCGGTCATCACTGGTCTTGCTTGTAAAAGTCCTATTTGGCTGTGGACATGCTTTCCTGAGCGCCGTGAGTCTCTGGAATTACCCTAATCTTCCTCTTTGCTTTGCAGTTACGGAGAATAGCAACACCCCACTGGCTGGCATGGTGGCCTCCCATGCAGAAGAGGGGTGAGTTGGCATTCTTTTGTCTCTTTACTAATATGCTAATCATGAAATTATGTACCTTCTTGTCATCTCCATAATGAGCTACAATACTGTCCAGCTTTTCTGGGATGAGGACCTCTAGTTCACGTCAAATGTTACAGACTTCCACATGATAGTAGTTGTACTTTTAGCATCCATTGATTTAAAAATAATATGTGAACAAAGGCATCTGAGTTTAGTACGCTTTTGGATAAGTTTGTGTTTTATTAATCACAACAGTATCTAATAAGATTTAAAAACCAGTGAGGACAGACTGCTGTAGTACCTGGCCCAAAGTGTGTGAATGTTAGTAGAATGAATAAAGACAGTGCTTGTTGCAAATATGAATTCATGGGCCTCTTTACAATAACACCCTAGGGCGGAGTGACTCACAGAGGGGGATCCATGGGAGGTTAACAGGGATCTAACTTGCCCAGTTTTGTGTCTGCCTGGGCTGGGCCTGGGAGCAGCTCTGTCAGCTCTTTCCAAGAATGTATATCCCCTCGGGGGAAAGACTCCCTGTTCAGAACAGGCCCACCCACAGGAAACCACATTGTTGAGCTCCCTCCTTTCATGGTTCAGAATCCTTCAAAACAAACAAAACTACCCTGTAGACGGGGACTTCAGTTATACCCTTTCGGTTTATATTACAGACCTTGCAGGGAAAAGTGGCCCCACAGCAGCTGGAGCAAAGAGGGGAAGCTATCCAAGTAGACGAGACCCCAGACAGGACAGCCAGCTCTAGTCCACCAAAAGGACCTCCCTGGGGGAGAGTGACTTCAAGTTCTCTGCTCTCCCACAAATAAATTGGTGACCAAGGAGGTGTGTGAAGAAACAACTGTTGAGAAAAGACAGTGATTCTAAAGTATTTAGAAACCAGTGGGGCGTGGTGATACATTCCAGTGTACTAGAATGGACAACTAGCCAGAACTTTCAAGAAGACCTTCTAACCCGCCCTCCCTCTTGAGTAAGCATCAGCCCTTTGGTTGCTGGATCAAGGAGGATGAGGGCTTCCAAGGTGGTTGGGTGGTCACACAGGGACTCAGTGCAGTGCTAACTTAGCAATGGGTAAGAAAGCATTTCAATATTTTAAACTGGAAAAACTACACTTTTGCATCCTGGCTGCTACAGTTTATAAGCAAGAGCTCGAAAGTGGCTCATAAAGGGTTTGAGAGCCATGGGGAGAAATGAATGATAAAATCCCGTTACTTTATTTTCTCTCACTGTTACCACAACAAATTAAAACCTAAACTCTCTTCTCTTGAAAGAAAGATACTTCTAGAAGTATCTAATTAACTCAGAGTGAAGTGCCTACTATGTGCCAGCCCCTGGGCTCAGAGTTTTGCATACATGGCTTCATTCCCCCTCACAATCACCACCTGGGTGGGTAGTTATCACTGCCGTCTTACAGATGAGGAGCCTGGCGCCCAAAGTCACACATCTAGTAAAGAGTGTATCAGAATTCCACCCAAATCTACCTGACTCCTGAGCTGGTGCCCTTCCTTCGCACCACATCACACCATAGTTTTGAAGGTTTTCTTGTAAAACTGCTTGGGGTTTACATTTGGGCTATATATTGATCAAACAGGTCCACTGTATTCTTTTAACCCCCCCCCAAAATCAATGCTTCTCATATAATAATATTCACTTTATTTTCATTTATTAACTAGTATGTCATTAATCAACCTAATCGCATTGAAGTCAGTACTTTTAATGTAGCAATGAATAGAGCCACATTTAATACACTTGAAATATGAGCTTACTGCATTTAACAAGGCCTTTCAGCCTTCACTTTTTATTTAGACTTCCCTATTATCCAAAGTAAGAAATAGTTCAATTAAAAACACACATATATGCACCTATGCATAGACATTCCCCAAAAGATAACTGTTTCAGTAATTCTGAAAGATGTCCTTGGGTTTTCTTCTAAAGCATTTTCCATGGAAATCAATTTCACGGACTTGTTAATGTGGGCATGTGCCTCATGATAGAGATTCTGTCCTTACACAAAACCTTGCCAGTCCCCATTACTCCTCCGCCTTTATATCTTCTACTGTTTGTTGATAATGTTGTGTTATAAATGCCCATCAAATACAAATCAATAGTGATAAATGTCTGTTCCCAATTAATTTTATCTAACATCTGATACACACCGGATTGCTAAGTGCAACTGCAAAGACTTTCTGGTGGGGAGTGAGGGTTTGTGAAACAAAACGCCTTTGTTTCTGATTCTAGCCTTTCTGCCCCTTTCCAGCGTGTGTTCAGCCTCCTCTGATGTGGCCATAATTTCATCCTCCAGAGTGAAAAAGGCAAAAGGCCACCATCTTTCTGGGGGCTGTGTGTAGGAACTACATGAATGAAAATGAGCTTTGTAGAGATTAAATGCACTCTACCTACAAAAAGACAAAAGTTGTAGCTTTCCTATTTTGTTGGGTCCAAACAAGGAACAGAATGGTCTATTGCTAATATTATAGGATTTGACTCAATAGCTGATGGATTGTATTTCTTTTACCCTGGGAAAAGACTTAATCTGTAGGCCCTGGATGGGAAGTATCTTATCTGGACATCTTATACACATATAACTCCTCAGTTGCCCCTCAAATTCATCAGTCATATTGAATTTCAAAAGGTGTCCCGACTGTCCTACTTTAATGTCTTCTTGTAATGTCATTTTATTTCTTAAAGGTATTATACAATATTTAAGACATTCAAAAAAAAGGACACGGGAAAATATAAAAGATAACCCTGTATCCACCACTCAGCTCAAGAAATAAAACACAGGGAACAAAGTTAAATTCACTTTAGGCTCCGTGCCTTCTTCACAGAGCCTGTTATTCCTAAGAGGTTATTTCCCGAGAGCTGGGGACCCGGATGCTTGGCTCTGTACCTCTTTGCAAGGCCTTGGAAATGACCCTTACATCTCCTGCCTCTGTGCTGTCAGAGTCAGGGATGATCATGTGATTTTCGAGGCCATAGGTTAGCCATGCAATGCCCGCACCTTGGCTGTGATCTTTGGACACATTTACCCTGGCTTATTGTCAGTTGGAAGTGCACATAACTTCCCATGACTGCCTCTTCCAGAATGTTCAATGGGAGAGCCCCAGATTCTGGAGCATAGTTCTGCATTATGGCTGGCCAGAGAGGCCAAGGGGAGCTGGACAAGCTCTCTGGACTTGAGGTGGACTTGACTTATGAGGAGGAAGGAGTCCCACAGACTCCTGTAACCTCCCCTCTGCAGTGACAGCTTTGTGCTGCAGGCTGCCCCCAGTTTGAGCTGGTCCTAGGGTTGGGGGCATGTCCAGCTCTCTCTCCCCTTGGCCTCCTCTGAGCAGAGCTCTTTTGGCCATAGAAGTGTCCTGGCTGGAGAGCCGTGGGCCAGCACCAACTCGGGCCCTCATCAGAGTTCTCCCTTCGTGGGTCGTGTTTGGTAAAGACAGAACTCAGAATATTAACGGTCTTTAACATCATTCTGGGGACATTCATCTTAGGATAAAAATAATGCCTTAAACACGCAAACAATGAATCATGGAACACTACATCAAAAAGTAATGATGTAATGTATGGTGACTAACATAACATAATAAAATTAAATTAAAAAAATAATGCTTTAAGGCCCAGTGATTTTAAAGATAAGGGAAAAAGTGCAGAAAACTTGAGTCATTTGCCCTGTTGCTCCTGCATATTGCAGCCAAATAAACACATTCCTGTACTTATTTATGCTGTAGACCAGTCATTTTTCCTTACACAGGAATCTTATTAAAACAATAAATCAATGTTAACCTGGGTTTTAAATTGGCCCAATATGTTTGGAGAACTTGCTGGTTTAATTTTCCTATTTTTCATTTTCAGTTAACTAATTTAGTTTTCCCAGTCGGGATACCACAACCTTAGCATGCGGATTTATCTTAAAACCAGAAAGCCCTGACACATTGCCACCAAAACAAAAGAGGAATCCAGTGTTTTGTCCTATAATGAGACAACAAAGAAGCATAGATCCAGAAGACATCTATCCTGATTGTTGTAAAGAGCCTAAGCCTAGGCTCTGAGAAAGAGCACCAACTGCCTTCAAGTTCTTCTGGATATTCTGTTCTACATTTTCTTCACATCTCCTTGACTGAAAGTTTCCAGTGCATCTGTGTTAGGGACTGGGTGTTTATATCCCACCCCACCAGAATTCATGTATTGAAGGCCTAACCCCAACATAACCATATTTCAAAATAGAGTAGGGCCCTGATCCCCTAGGATTAGTATCCTTATAAGAAGAGACACCATCAGAGTGCTCTCTTGGCTCTCTCTCTCCCTCTTTCTCTCTCTCCTTCTCTCCAGCACTTGCAAGAAAAGATCACGCGAGCATACAGCAAGATGGCGGCCATCAATAAGCCAAGAAAAGAGGCCTCAGAATGACACCTACTTTGCCAGCACCCTGATCTAGGACTTTCAGCCTCCAGAACTGCGAGAAAATAAATATCTGTTGTTTCAGCCATCCAGTTTATGGCATTTTCTTATGGCATCCCAGACTAAGACAATCCCCCAGCAGTGTTTTCCCAGGAACACTGTGACAATTGCTGGTGTCCCTCCACCCTCTAAGGAATGCTTGCTGTCCCCACATGTGTGTACGATTAGAGAGATCTTGGCTGGCACCTCTAAGGGGCCCCTATCATCACAGCTCTAGTAGGTTGCAACACAGCCCAAGACCCCAGAGTATGACTGGGGATCAGATACTAAGAGAAATTCTTTTCAGCCATCAATCCCCAGAAGAACATGTGTATGTGTGTGTGTGTTGAGACGGGTGACTTTTTCAGTGGGCCAATACTAGAAATGTCCTCAAGCCCAGGACTGCATCGGACTCGTTCTCCACCCGGAAGCATGCAACTAGAGGGTAAATGTTGGCCTTAGGAAATGCCGGCTCAGTGAGGGCTGTATCTGGGGAAGCTGTTCTGTTTCATGGAGAGAGCATTAGCTTTAGAGTCAGGCAACACTGGGTTCAAATTCAAGCTTTTTACTGCATTCATCAAAATAGTATAATAAAGGCTATATTGGCTCATGTAACTGAAAAATCCAGGGAGTTGTTTTGCATTCAGGCACAGCAATATCCAGGCACTCAAAAGATGTTATTGGAAATCTGTGTTCTCTCTTTCCACTCTATTTCTCTGTGGGCCTCACTCTGAAAAGTCTTCCTCAGTAGCTCTAGACTCATGTGATCCTTAGTAGTAAGGATGGGTGGAGGAAGGAGAGAGTCTCTTTCCAGGGGGTACAATGAAGGCCTTGGTGAGACTGCTGATTGACCAATTCTAAGTCACACATTCACCCCTGGGTGGGATGGGGCTGGTGGTGGGGGTGGGGGGGTCCCATTCAAACCTGGAAGAGATGGTGCTCTTACTTGAGAAGGAGGAAACGATGCAAAGCAGGCCAAATCAACAGATGTCTACATAAACATTAAAGCGCTCTGTGACTCTGGGCAAGTTCTTTAACCTCTCTGATCCTCAAGTTCCCCTTTTATAGAATGACTATAGTAGTACCTGCCACCAAGGAAGTTACACATAGCTCGAGACACAGAACGGAGGTGTAATAATGGTTAACTTTCTCCTTCCTTCCTTTTCCTACCCCTGGTGTTCTCTTGGAGGCCTGGGGATGTTCCAGCTCCGCCCTGATTGGTATTGAAGATGTCGTGCCGTTTCGGGCTGGGGAGCCTTGAGCAGTACGAAAACTTCAGAATCTACTCAATGGGGCTCCTAGGCCAGGGGTTGGTTGCACCTGGGAATAGTGGCCTCAAGGGCACAGCAGACTCTGAGTTGGGCTCAGCACTGGTGAGGATCAGCCCTGGGACATCCAGGTCCTAGGGCAAAGGGCAAGTGATGTCTACACTGTCTGGACTGGAGAGCTTAGAACAGCAGCAGGTACCTTCCTGTCACTCTCTGGAACCCAAAATCAAGTCTCTCAGTCTGTGTCACTCCCCTGAATAAACTAGGCCCTATACAAGATGAGAGTATGAGAGTATGGGAACCTGTACCCTCAGTATCTAGATTTAGGGTGGCCAGATGAGAGCAGGGGATCACCTGCTAACAACACTCATGCTGGAAGGAGGTCTGGCATCTCAGTGCCCCGGCACCGCGTTTTTAAAGGTCACTCTCAGATTCTGAAGGAATCCAAAAGAGACTAAAACAAGTAATATCACTTACTGAATTTCTCTGAAGTCCTGGTACCTGTTTTCCTTGGATCCGCCTTGACTTACTCTGAGACCCTGACACGGAATCTTGTTTTCGTAGTTGATGTAAAAGATCTCAAAATAACTTCTGCCTGTGTCTCCACAGATTTCAACCACACCTTCCCAACCTAACCTATATGAAAATGTTAAGGGCACTTTGGTGGAGAAGTTCCATATGACCTGAAGGCAGCATTATTATTAATTATTAATAACAGTGAATGTGGTCACTTTCTCTTTGTGCAGCCAGGGGCTCAGAGCAGAGGTTATTTGGGGACAATGGAAAATTATCCTGGTAACAACTTGGGAAAGAGGGTAAACTCAAGCTTCAGAATGGGAGGATGGGCTGGCAAGCTTTTTCAGTATGAGCACTTAAGCGGTGAAACCATCACCTCCTTCAGAGAAGGTGATTTATGGGTAAAATTGCCAAGTTGGTGTGGCTCACAAAGATCTCAGAGTAAATGGACATACAAAGTCATCATAAAGAGAGATTCAGATCAATGGACCTGATTTGACTACTTTGAAGGTTTCTGATTTATGTAATTTGGGTCTTTCATTTACAAATCCATTTCTTTGGGACAGTTTTGTGTTGTACGTGTGGGATTGATAATCCTGAAAGAGTTTCTTCTCAGAGAATGAGGAAAAGCCCTTCCATGTACTGTTGGTGGAAGTGTGAAATGGTACAGCCTTTTTGGAAAATGATTATGGAATATCTAGCCAAATTAAAAATGCAAAAATACTATGACACAGCCATTCCATTTTAGGAGTAGATTCTGCACATGTACTAGCATAAAGGACCGTGTGGACGTATCACACCCAAACCATGAATTCGACCTCTTGGTCCTCTTCAGTAGAGCATAGGTGAAATAGATTGTAGCCACCATCAGACACTGTACAGTTGTTAAGAAGAATGAGGTACATCCACATATGAAGATTTGGAATAATCCATACAGTGTGTTAGCTGAAAAAAAAGCAAGGTAAACAGAAGTGTGCACAGTATGCTTCCATTTATGAAAATATTATGTTGTGTGCATAGAAAATTACCAGAAGGATACACCAGAAATTATTAACAGGTGTATCAAGACTGGAGGTCTGGGTGGCGAGAGCAGCTCACTTTTCATTAGGTCTTCTCGTACTGCCTGAATTTTATTTTATCCTGCTCATGCATTTCTTTTTCAACTAGAGAAAAACACTAGGAAACAAACCAAGGAGGCCCCTTTCAGAGGGAACCCCGTTTCCAAGACAATGACTGTTGCCATCCCATTAGTTGTATAGTGGAGAGACCATTTGCCTCCTAGCCAATTGCATTTAAAGACCACCTTTGTTCACTGAGGGAAAGAGGCAGATGTGGAATTTAGGGCTCTCTTTTAATTTGAAGGAAGGAATCACAGAGACACTTCCCCTTCATGCTCTCGTTGTGATGTTCTTTTAGCCTCTTTGCCCGGCTTGGCTCTCTGTGAGTAGTTCTCATTTTAGTCCTGATGTGTGGGCTCACGGGGATTAGCACGGGTCAGGAAGGAGGCAGGACCCTGAGCACATCACCCACTCTGGAACTCCCTAAGCCTGGGAGAATGAAATGGACCCTGGCTACTCCCAATATGTAACTCCCCCCCTTAGTCACCTGCACTTTTATTTGATGATTTATTAATTTTGGTGCAGAAACACAGAGAAAACTTAAAGTACTGAACTTGGGTGCATGGGTGGCTCAGTCAGTTAAGCTTCGGACTCTTGGTTTTGGCTCAGGTCACGATCTCAGGGTCGTGAAATCCAGCCCCATGCATAGGGCTCTGTGCCCAGTGGGGAGTCTGCTTAAAGTTCTCTCCCTCTCCCTCTGCCCCTCCCCCCACTCGTGGCTCTCTCTCTCTCTCTCTCTCTCAAATAAATAAATCTTTAAAAAAAAAGAAAGTACTGAACTAAATTTTTTCACTACTGCTTTATTTACTTGTTTACTATTTAGTGGTTATTCATTAGTGATTCCATACATAATATCTTTATATTTTATATTACAATAAATCCAAATGTGAGAAATTTAAACAAGACATCTCTTTTCTGTTGTTTATCAGATTGGTAAGGCTTTAAAAGTTTAGGGGTGCCTGGGTGGCCCAGTCGGTTAAATTGGACTTTTGATTTCAGCTCAGGTGGTGATCTCAAGGTCATGAGATGGAACCCCACAGCGGACTCCATGCTGGGTGTGGAGCCTGCTAAAAAAGCTTGGGCGTACAAGTGTTAGCAGAAGTGTGAGAGGAAAAGGCAAGCTAATTTATTCAGTCGTGGTGGTGGGTACAAACTGACTCAATCCTTTCAGAAGACAGTTTGGCAATATGTGTTCAAATTAAGATATGCATAGTCCCTGACCCTGCAATTACCTTTCTAGGAGTTTCTCTTGCAGAAACACTTGCAGGTGTGGCACACAGATTATTATACAAGAATTTTATTCATTACTGTTCCTATTCAGGAGCAGTGGAAACAACCCAAATGCATATCAATAGCAGATTAAACAATCATAATTCCATACGAGGGGACACTGTGGTGGTATGGAAAAGAGAGAAGCAGCTCTCCATGTATTGACATAGAGAGACGTCCACTACTGAGAGCCAAGTTTCAGAAGAAAAAAGGCAAAGCAAAAAAAGCATTATGTATGTTCTCATTTCAATTTATATGTACTATAAAGATCTATAATAGCATACACGGAAAAAATATCTGGATGAATATAAACCAAGCAGTGTTTATCTCTGAGGTTACAGGGACTTTTACTGTTTTATGGTGTGCACTTTGTAACTTTTATTACAGCCATGTGTTACTTTTATTACCAGAGATAACAACAACGATTCGTAAAATAAGAAAAAAAAATATTGATCAGAAAAAAAGTGCTGACACTCATTCTTAAAAACAATCAACACCAGAGATCTTATGGTGTTTTTCTTGCAAAGCAGGATGTTCTAAACAGATTTGCACACCAGGGACTATATTTGGGGAAAGCGTTTTGTTTTTTACCGCTTATGAAATGCAGTGTCACTGCACATGATTAAAACATATTTTTTTCCATGGATAGGAGAAGGAGCAGCCCACTAGCTTATTTCCTAAGATTTTAACTAGAAAAACCCACAAGTTGTTTTAAGATGCTTACATGAACACAAATTAGAAAGTGACAAGCCTCTCTTTATTATACATGAATGAGAAGGACGAGGAGGGCGGGGAGGAGGAAAAGGAGGAGGAGGTGAAAAGCATTTGGATGCTCTATTCGGGAAATGATATTCCTTTTTACCTCCATCGTTGGAGATGCATCCTGCAAGCCTTCAGCTAGAAGGTGCTTGTGGACTCATTCATATACCCCCTTTTCTATTTAACTCTTTGGGCACCAAGTTTTCATGAATTCGTACAACTTCTAAAACTCCGGGATGATGGTGGAAACTATTCTATTCTTATAGAATGGTTTATGGTGCCCTCTTTTGGATTTGCATTTACATTCCCAGGCTGGCGCATGACCCCCACCGCTCTGAGATGAACATAGTACATGTGGCCAGAACTGGGTTCCCACGCAGCTAATTGTCTGTTTGGTTTGGTTTGGGAAATGAGGGGTAGGGATTCCAATTCCCACTCTTGTGTGGCTAGTCCAGAGTCCTGAAAGGGGCCAAGCTGGTGATCCATTCCAGTTTCCCATTTAGAGTGAGGAACTGTAGGCGGGTGCGGGGGTAGGTGTGAAAATGTTGTTCAGTGCGGCCGAGAACAGGCAGCAAAACCCGTCTCCTGTCTGCTAGTCCAATTAGCTACCTGACTTATGCTCTTCCCACGGCTTTATAATGAAGGTGGTTCAAATGAAGATTTATGACTTTATTTTGGTGGGATGTCTCAGGTGTTTGATTTGAAGGATGAAATGCATACTTACCTTTCCGCTCAGGCAGAGTCTAGCTAGTCTTCCCATTAGTGTATTTGGCTCAGTCTTTGCCCATCAAGCCCTGGCCTCCTTCCTGGGATAAGTCACGGCTTTACCTGCTGGGCTGCCTGAGCCTTCTGCCCCTCTGAGGCTGCTGCGCGGGCTGCCAGCGTTGGCCTGGATCACGGGGCCATTGCGTCAATGCCCTTCCGTCTTCAGCCTAGGAGATGAAATCTGAGCGGCTCTTGGGGGCAGTCTAGTCCTCCTACCTCCTAGACAAGCAACAGACTTTGTCTCCTGGACCTGAGGGGCAACATCGAAGGTGGGAGGTGACGGCCAGAGCACCTGGGCGGTAGGGGGCAGGGGCTTATGGCTTTGGGGTCTACACCCTCAGAGGCAGGAAGCCAGAGGCCTCCGCACTCTGGGTCCCTTTCTAGTCATTGGTTTATGAATGTCAATTCAAAGAGTAGGTAAGACTGTCACAACGCAATGACCCTGGAAATGCCCTGAAATTATCAGCCCATGGTGAAAAATCTATATACTGGAGATTTCCTCAAGTTGGACAACATCCTAAGATTCACATGATATTTCCAACAAGTTGTAAAACCAAAATAAAGTGCTACACCATTAATATTAAAAGCACATTTTTAATCAGTCATGGTAGAGGAAAGAATGAATTCGCTCTGGGCTCTCTTTAGCAAATGATATTACAACATTATTGATATATGAAAAGGCAATCGAAGAGCATGCAGCTAAAATAGGGGGAAAAAGGACTAGAGAGGCACATCAGGCTGTTAATGAATATATGATGTTGTTTTTCTGCATGTCGTAATGTTTGTGGTATTTATCACTATCTTAGATTTTTAATTTGTTTTGATTTCTTTTTTTATGCTAAATAAATATTCATTTTGGTACCAAAATTCACACTCTTTTACTTGAAGAGGAACCCCTCCGAACTGCATACACATCATTCCTCCACAAAGCCTGGGTTAGCTTTTGTGCGTCCTTCTTGCTCTGGTTCTGGGCTGTACGTGTGTGTCCGATAGTGGCCAGGCATCATCAGCTTTACCATGATCTCCTCTGCTTCCAATTTTTCAAAGAGCTGTCACATCTGTGATCCTGGATCTAGTTAGAGACTATGGATGACTTGTAGCTTCTCCTGGTTACTTACACTGTCTGTGCCTTAGTTTTCTCATCTTTAAAATGCGGGTAGTCCTGGTACCTACTTTATAGGATTGCTGTGAAGGTTCAGTGAATTAATATACGTAAGGTGCCTGGAATCTTGTCAGTGCAAAGCAAGCACTGGGCAAGAGATTGCTGTTACTTTATTTTCTTCTTTGCCCGTCCAGATGCATTTCACAATATGCCATAGAACAAGATCTCAGACTTTCTTTACCCTCTTCTTCCCTCTCTCCCCTCAATATAATTATATTGGAAGTTTGGGGGATGGAAGGGAGGTTAGAAGTGGTAGGACTCATAACAAAAGGCAGCAAAATCTTCATCATATAGAAAGTTAACAGGTAAAAACAAATCAGAAATCCAGAAATCACAATGGAAGCATATTATCCAGAAACACAGAGACAAATACCAGAAGAAACAGCAGAAAGATAGGAAAGCTGTAGTCTCTGAGGACACAAGATGGGATGGAGCTGGAAATTACTGTTTCTATCATAAACTTTGGCTTTCTTAACTATGTGCATGTGCAATTTTGAGTTTTTTAAGTCTTAAATATTTTTTAAATGTTACAAACACACATATTTAGCTAAAAATACCAACTCTTGTTTAGAAGAAATGCTTTTTTTCTTTTTTCCTGATGTGATAACGATGCTCTTGGTTGCTCTTTGTAGTCATTTTAATAAGAAAAATTAATAAGCAGCAAATTGCAACAAAAAGGGAGAGGGTTTGTTTAGGTAAATTATAAGTAAGCTTTCCCTTGTGGAAGCCTTTGCTTAACTGGGCTGCAGCTGGTGCTAATTTATTCTCTTCGCTGTATCTCATTTTGGTCTTGCATGTGTATTCGCGTGTGTTTGTGTTTTAAGCTTCACATAATTTGAGGCTTTCATTTGATGGCACAAGTTTGGATTGAAGTGGAACTGCTCAGGAGCAGCTTATCATAAAGAATTTACTTTTCGGGACAGTTGTTTTGCTGCACACCTGGGAGCTACTGATTATAACTGGAGTACAGCTGGGAGGAACTAGGTTGGTGGTTACTCCATGATCACAGTTGATCTTATTTTCCCATTACATTCTTCTCTTGGTTCATTCCTTCCCGCCATCCTGATCCAGTATTGAAGGCCCTGTGTGATGAGCAGGGAGGGAGCTGGGATGAAAGAAGTTCTGATTGGCTGGTTAATACACACCCCGGTTCACTGGGCATGGAAATCCATGCTTGAGCCTCTATCCAGAAGAGGCAGCTTTCTGGGCACAGAGTGGAGAGGCAATTGGCTTTTTTTAGTTTGAAAAATGAAGTAGACTATCTGGGCATATTTTTCTTGTGCTTACAAGTATTTCTGCCAGGTCTGCAGGATACCGACTGCATGCCATTATCATCTAACAAGTGGCATCCGTCATGGTCCCATCTCTCTGCGGCTCCCAAGAAAGAGCAATGAACAGAACATACTGTGGTTGATTTTTTTCAGTCTAGGTACAAGGAGCAGATTTCATTTCATTACCAAATTTTAAGTCAAACTTGCAGCCAAGATTAATCACTTAGGGAAGCTTTTTTCCTGTTCTCTTTTCCCTATTGATATTTTTACAGAGCCAATACCTAGCTTAAAAAAGAAAATAAAAAGTAATCAGAGCCCAACTGATCCATTTTTGGATAAGCTGTTTTGTAAGGCAAAACTGGGGATTTTGAGTTTGAGACATATTAAATCATATTACAAGATACTACTAAGTTATTCTCTCTATGAGAGACAAATGCAGGATCGAAAGTAACTTTGTTTAAAAACAAAGCAGTGCTGAACCTTGAAAACATGCCAGATACAAAAGGACAACTATTGTGTTATTCCATTTATATGAGGGACCTAGAATAGTACATACATGGAGACAGAAAGGAGGATGGTGGTTGCCGGGGGCTGGAGGAGGGAGGAATGAGGAGTTACTGTTTAATGGGTACAGTTTCTGTTCAGGATGATGAAAAAGTTCTAGAAATGGACAATGGTGATCATTGCACATCATGGTGAATGTACTTAACGCCACTGAATTCTATGCCTAAAAATGGTTAAGATGGTAACTTTTACGTAATGTATATTTTGCCCCAATTTTTTAAAATGTAAAAAAAAAAGCAGCGTTTCCTGTATATCAGTGTAGTCCACATTACATAAATAGACATATGTGATTTTGTAAAACTCAGAGATAACTTATTTCTCCGTCACCCTTTGGCCGATTTTTCCATCTTGTTTTTCAACAAGAATAAGCAAGGGAAATAAAGGGAGGATAAATTTAACTTGATAAATACTGCTGATTATTGGCCTAATGCATGGTCCTCTGGCAACATGGGGTTTATTACAGCCTAATCAACATTTAAGTTTAGGGATTATCAGTAGATTCCGAAGTGTTCTCATTCTACTGACCCTCAGTGACTGTAGATACTAAGTTTTGGATGTGCAGTAGCTCAACGTGGTCACTGCTACTCTGACCTGATTGCAGCCGGCCTCCCCAACAGCTGCAGAAAGAATTTTCGCAATAGCTCAGCCAAAGGAGAGCCGTGGGAATTCTGTGGGATTAGAGCTGGAATTTGGAACTCCTGCATGGAGGCTGGGAGGCGGCAGATGGACATTTAAGCTATTTGTTACATAAATGTTTCCAAAGCCCAGCTAACTCTTGCCAGTGTTACTTTAGCTCAGAATAGGCTCCTTCCTGCAGTGCTAACATATAGACACTTCTAGAAGCACCCTTCCAAAGCGGTGGGCTGGGAAGAATCAGGCGGTCACTACGCCAAGCACAACTCACACGCGCAGCTGCAGAAGTCATCCCTGTTCCAGGACTGTGCATTTGCCCTCTGGTGAGCCACTGACTGCAAAGATAAGCCTTCAGAAGATACATAACATTTTATACTTTTCTCCCTGTGATGTATTTAAAATCATGCCCATAACCTAGAAGAATCTGTTGTTTCAATTCTTCTTAAGATTTTCTAACTTGAGTTTAATACGTCAAGGTTAATGGAGAGCAAGTAAACTACCGTGTTTTTGTATCTTGAATGAAAACTTCATTATGATCCCTTCAGCGCAGTGTAGGCATGTGTCCTGTGGCAGAACCCGTGGCCAGTGCTCTTCAGTCTTCTGCATGTATATGAATATCTTGTTCTAGGTGATAAGGTAAATGCACCTGAGCCATTCATAGGGTATTTTAAATAGGAGAGCATTTGGGGCGGGGGGCGATTTAGGGAGGGCTTACAACTCAGAACCCTATGAGGTATATTGTTCTCTAAAATAATTGGCTTTATCATCGAAACTGTTGTTGAACAAAGAATTTTTAAATGATTGATATACCTAGAGAAGGCGAGAGGGAAATACAGTTGTTTTCTAATGTTAAGGACAAAACAGATGTAAAACTTGGAAAAAGGAACAAGGATGACTGCCTACGCTTTCTATGTCACATTGGAACACATCCAATGGGCCCACCCAAGGATCACCTAATTCTCTAGAGGTGGGCTGTGCACCTTTTTGGACCTGTTATTTACAATTATTTTGTGTATGTTAACTTGTGGTAAATGAAAAGCAATGCAAATGATTCTTGTGTGATAGCATACAAATGGATTTTGCCCACAAAGAAATTATCTCTGCTTGGTAAATAGAGATAGCAACCCAAAGTCTCAGTTTTATTGCCCTGTATAACACAAACCGATTTTGTGTGTAATTCAGTCATGTATTCTGGTGTAGCTTCTTTCAGTGACTACAAATACAAATCTAATTCTCCTATGTTCCTTTGAACCAATTTTGGCCCTTCATTAATGAGGTAAGAAAATCTTTAGTGTGTGCTCATTTTATTTCGTATAATGGTCATGTTTTTGACCTTGTGAAAATTATACGTTGACAATGATCTGCTTCTCAAGGAGAAAGAAGGCAAGTAACCAAAGGTTAACTGATAATGCAGGTTAGAGGCCACAGTTTTCAGTAAACATCAGAGATCAAAACGTGAGTTTCCATGAAACACCAATGTGGCTTGTTTTTCAAGATCCCCAAAGTCCAGGTGGGTTTAAAATTGCCAACAACTTGCCCAAGCATGGAACTGAGACAGTCTAAATTTACTATCAGAGGAAACGATGGTTGTGTGGGCAGGAGAAGGGGGATGCACGGGGAGGGAAAACAAAGTGAAAAGACCCTTCTGTCCAGAATTACTTTACCAGTTACTTTACTACTTTATCCAGAATGTGAAGGGCCGGTTTGCTAAGAGTTATAAATGCAAACCCAAAAAGGTATGAGCTATGCTATATGCTCTCAAAAACTGGAGCCCTGTTAATAAAAATTCAGCTTCAAATATAATGGAAATGAACTTTTTATGTTTAAAGCAGGGCAGGGAACGATCAATACTCCTTCCGTCTTGGAGGGTCATGATGAGATGCATCACTGCATGGCTTTCTGGTTGTGAAAGGCAAAGCTCCCTGGGCCTGAACCTGAGGGAAACAAACTGGTCCGTTGCATCAAGTACAAGAGTTTTCTCGTAGCTGCTCTAGAGGGAGGAAGTGTGTGGCCTCTGAGGGACTTAGGGAAGTTAGGGGAAGAGGGGTCAGATTCCACAAGAGAACCGATCCTAATACTGCAAAGGCAGAACCTTCCATGAAGAGAATAGTCTTGAAGAAAAATCATGCCCAGTATTTGATTTACAATTTTTTCCTGCTATTCTAAGATTTGCCCTCAGTCCCCTCGGCCTTTCAGTAGAAACGTGTTACCTTAAGCAATGGTCTTGTGTAAGGCCTGCTTTGGGCACTGAAGGAAGTGGGGCTGAGCTCACACATGAGAAGTAGTGAGAAGCTACTAGAGGAGGAAGAACTCAGCCTGAGAGGTAACAGGGAAAAGTCACCCCTCTCCTCTCTACCCAGCTTCCAAGAAACTTTAGAAATTGGGGATGCACACTGGATTCCCTACATTTATTTGAATTTGAAAGGGGGAGCTCAATTCATTTTTCTTACTTAAGAGAGAACGAAGCCAGAATCCTAGAGAATTCGAGATTCCAGGTTATATAAATACACCTTAAAAGTCTGGAGTGAAATGGGCCATGAAAGCGGATTGAAGTCCTCAACCTCCCCATTACTGTCTTGGTAATTTGCACGTCTAGCCTGCTCTTGCCAGTTCAGAGCAAGGGTAGAGTGGGTTTTGGGGGCACTGGCTCTTTAAGAAAAAATAATACCAAATTACTAAGGGAAGACAAAGTACAGGGCCCAAGAAGGGGCTCTTCCATTGAAAAACCCTGAAGCTGAAGCTTCGTCTGTGGTACATCAGCCTGTGGACTCGAGGACTTTTAAAGCAGGATTGAAGGAAGTGAATGAGATGTCCACCCTCTCACGTCAACATTTTATTTAGGAAAGGAAAGCTTGAATCCTGTCAGAGCAGTTCAACCACAAGGGTTTATGATAGAAGATGCTGGCGCCCGGTGCTCATGCCAGGCCACTGACTATTTTGGCTGATGCGGTGTTGCTCTAGAGAGAATTTGCTTGAAAGAAGAAAAGGCTTTGCCCCACCAACACTGGCACCACAACCACCCCTCAGAAGGACGCTGATTAAAAAGCCAGGCACCAGATGGCCCTCCCGAAGAGAGGTCACCAAATAGCCACCTCACAGAGTCGGGGTTTTCCAGGTAATGGCTGGATGAGCCCTCTCCCTTCTCCTCAGCTTTTAAAGCAGATTTGGGGATTTAGTGGTAAGCCTTTTGTTTGCACCGTTGGCCTGAAATCCATTAGTTTGGGCAGTCCCAAATCTGTCTTGTTAAAATTCTATATTTATCTTTTTCCTTGCATCAGTAATACATTTTAGGGATGTTTTCTTTGTTCCGTTTTAATTTGTTTTTAGTTAGAAGAGATTACGGTGCTGGCAGCAGGCTAGAAAGGAATGAAATGCATCCATCCACACAGCTTTTTAGGAATAAATGCCTGGAAACATTCCAGATTTGGAAATTATATTGTTCTATTTTATAAGACTAATGAAAAATCCGAATGCCATATAGAAACATATCTGATAATCGATATTTTCCAGAGCACATTTAGATACTGGATTTCATAAGATCTGCATACAAATCCCACAAGGTAGGTAGAGTATTATTTTCCCTTTCCCTCCTCTTTCCCCACCTACCGACTCACCCTCTGTTCTCTCCCCTGCAATGTAACGATACTAACCCTGAAATCAAGCCCGGTGAGACAGACCCCAGAGCTGGTACAGCAGCCAGTGGGGAGACTCAGACGGGATCTCAGGTTTCCTGACCCTTACTTATTCCAGTCGTCTTTCCCATTGTATCTCTAAATAAATTTCTTTCACTAATTAACTGTAGTTTCTCTCATGCCATTATTCCTTACTCCTGTTTGACCTGACGTGTGATTCTGGTGGCTCTACAGTGACTATATCCTAGGGTCTGGATCTACCAGGAGCCAAGGACGTCTGTGTTGGGCCTCGTAGGGGTAATGGATGAATGAATGAATGAATGAATGAGCATACTGAAGGGAAGGACTGTGGTGGAGGATGGACATGCTGACCTGTCTTTCTCAGGACACAGGGAGGATCTCCCTGCTTCTGTCCATTGTGCTCACAACACTCTTTTCTGGTTTTCTTCCTATTTCCTCTGGCCATTCCTTTTGTCTTGTGTGCAGTCCCATTCTTCTCCACCTGGCCCCTAACTGTGGGAACTCCTCCAGGCCAGTCTTAGGCGCCATTTCTTTTCCTACTCTCTCTCCCTAAATGGGTTCAAACATGCCCTCTCCTTCAAATGTCATCTACAGGCCAATAACTCCCAAATCCATTTCTACCCCAGACCTCTCTGAGGTCTGACCCTTAAATCCAACATGCATTTAATATTTCTACTAGGATGTCTCAAATTCCCAACCCACCCCAGATAGAACTCATGATTTTCTCTCCTCCCCCCAGATGGATTCCCTGCAAGACTTACTATCTACCACACCTCCCACTGCACAAATCAGGAACCTGGAAGTCATCCTTGGAACCCCTCTCTCCATCACCCTTTAGAACCTATGCACTACCAAGTCCTACCGGTTTTGCCTGCTAAGTACCTGGTGGCCTTGACAGCTTCCTTCCACTCCATCAGCTCCTCCCCAGTCTAAGCTTCTGTCATCTCTCATCTGGACCTGCAATACGTAACCTCCACTTGTCCCCCTGAAGTCTACTCCTGTTCCTCTTATACTCATTCTTTATACCAGAGGCTCTTCACATCACTCATTTGATCTACCGTGCATCACTGCACCACCCCTCACTCCATGCTGCAGCCAATTTGGCTGTCTTTTAGTTCCCTTCATTAAGCCATGCTCCCCACTCCACTCCCCCCTTCCCCTCTGCCCCCCCAAGCCACCGCTACCACAAGGCTTTTTCTCCTAGTGTTCTCTACACCTGGAACGCCTCGCCCCCTAATACACATGCGAATGTGCAACCTCCTGGTTACCGCCCACTTATCTTTCTGGCCTTGTCTCCAGTATCATTTCCTCAAACCCAGGCAATATTCCTTTGCTAGACACTCACATAGAATTATGTCCCGGATAACACATCTCAGATTTGTAATTACACTCCGTTCAGTCAACAACCCCTTACTGACCACCTACTTTGTGCCAGGCACTGTTCTAGGCACCTGAGATCCACCAGGGAATGAGACAGTCAAAAATCCCCGCTCTCATCCTGTGGTAATCATATTCCTATGAATAACTGTAAATTGATTTCTGCCCACACTGTGTGTGTTCAGGGAGAGCTAGGACTGCATCTGTTTTTGCTGACAGGCATCATCAGCCCCCAGCACAGTGCCAGCTTCCACAAACATTTGGGAAATTAATGGATATTTACATTTGTAAATTAACGAATGAATAAATGTAATTTTAATATTGCCACTTGGCTTGTACTGAACTTGTGATTTTTTAATATTTAATAAATACTGTGATAGAGGAGCAGAAAACGAAGTCCGTGTGTAATTGCCAAGACAATCTTTCCCCCAGTTACCCATGAACCTTAAGAAGACTTGAACGGCCATTCCCCTTCTCCCCTAGTGGTTAAGTGACTTCTGCAGAACTAGCTGAGCTTTGCTGCCATCTTTTGATGAAAGTTAATACCACAGAGATGAAAACCACATCCCACTGTATTTCAGGTTCTGAGGCACTGATGGAAAGTGCCCCTAGGGTTCTGTTTCTGTCTAAAAATCCACAAACATGTTGCCAGTTAGGAGGAAATCACAGCCATACCCAGTGCCTATTATAGCTTTGTTTATTTATGTGTTTGTTTGCATAACTATCTCTTACCCTCCCTCTTCCTTCCACCTCCCCACATTCCTCACCATGGTAAATGCTTCAAAAGTGGGGGGTGTGTGTATGTGTGTGTGTGTAATGTGAACAGTATACAAACAACTGTTTTATATCAGAATTGGTGGGGCACACTCAATAAATATTGGCTATTATTATTTTTAACATTATCGTTATTATAAAGCTCCTTCCCAAAGCAGATGAGCTAAAAAAGGCTTCTGCTCTGCTCTGAATTCTTCCATGCATCAGGACACTCACCCCAAACTCAGTGTAAGATTTTTCCCTCTTTCCCTCTCTCCCATTCTCTCTCTCTCCTGGAAAGCCTATTAAAACTTTTGCTGCTATCTCAACACTGTAAACTGACTATATATATTAACATTATATGTCATACACTTAATAGTATATAGTTTATATTTTATATATTACTTAATATCTTTTATAAATATTTAAACTTTATATAATATGTAGATATATATCATTTAAGTGCTTCATATTTGGTCTCTCCAATAAAAATAGAAACTCCAGGTTGTTAAAGAATTGTATTTTACACTTGGGATCTCCCACAATACTGAATAAACTGTTATGGACTATATTAAGGGCTCTTTTCTGAAATGAAGGATGTCAAGGAATATTTTGTTTTGCTCTGATGTATTTTGTGTGAAGACTGTAGTCAGAACGTTATGACAGGTTCTCAGAAAGCTAAGCCACCACATTTTTAAATACATATCTGAAGATTATATTCCTTTGGAAATCTTACAAATTTGAAAATATTTCCTCTTTGAAATAACTGTAATGCCAGGGAGTCTCTGTATATTTGAAGGTGGAGAATAGAAACTAAGAACAAAGGATCAATCCAGAGTTCACCTCTTTCAGCAAAGAAAGGCAGAGAAATGAAAAATTTTGGATTGTCCCCTAAGGAAAAGTCAAGAAGGACGTCATGCATAGATATTTGAGCAATAGGTAGACTACTTAAAGGAGCAGATATTCCTTGGAGTCTCTGAAGGACATCTGTGGCAGAACTGGTTTCAGGGAAGCAAAGTTTTTGGATAATCCAAGAAAACAAAAGCCATGAAGTGAAGAGCTTTGTTCGTCAGCTTGACGTTAGCCCGTAAGCATGACAGGGAATGGACGTGGCTGAAGGAGAAATCGCTTCATTTCCCAGACATGCCTTGTCCACGTTCCAGTGCCAACAGATGTCTACTGAATTAAAGAGGACCTCGATTAGCCAAATCCTCACCTTTCTTTATTCTTCACTACAGTTCAGCTCATGGTGATTTAATGATTCTAAACACCCAACTTTAAATGTCTAGTTTTAAACAGTTAGTTCCAAACAGGGATATCAAGAAAAAGGATCTGCTGTGCAACTGAGAAAAGTAAAGTTGGTGACAGAAATTGGAATGATTCTATGTTTTAGAAGCTACATCACATGTTTTTTTTACCAATCTTACTAAAATCATGGCTCGTACTCATTTTTGCACAGAAATATTCTGAACATTGGATGCTGTCTGTGGTCCTTAACATGGGTGGCCTGGTTCACCAGAGATGGAACAGCTTTGCTTTGGGGAGAATTTTCCCATCCCAGCTGAACACATTCTCCAAACCCCCGGAGCATTCCAACCTCTGTTTTCCCTGTCTCTCCCCTGAAAGAAGATACCTGCCAGCAATTTCCTGTGCTGACAGATTAGGAAGGAAGCCTCTGAGCTCAAGGGCAAATGGGAGAACTGGCTGGATTGGGCTGGTCATTTGGGAAGACTAATGGCTACAGAGCACCGAGCACCTGCTGAAGATATCACCTGGTTTTTAAAAAACCTTTGTGTGGTTCAATGAGCCAAATGGCAGTTCTTTGCAGAGGACAAGGAACTATTCATTTCTCTCAGGCTTAACTTTTCAGAAGAGCCCTTTTCAGAAGAGGGCCCCTCTATTTTGTGAGCACTATATCCTCCTGGTGACTTTGGTGAAAGAGACATGAACTAACTGATGAAGCAAATGTGTTTCAGATGGAAAGTAATGGCTCTTGGAATGGAATGCCTAATAAACATCTGGTGTCCTTTTATCTTGAATGAACATCTGTCTCCCTTAGTTAATAGATTGCACCTGTTGACCAACCAAACCTCTTGCTACATCCAAATGAAGGTGAAAATACTGATGTCAAGGTCCTATCTCTCAAGAGAGATCCTGATATAAGCTCTTGGGTTTGGCCTGGGCTTAGGGAATAATTTTGTAAAGCTCCCAGGTGATTTTAATATGCAGCCAAGACTGAGAACCCCAGTGTAAGCAGAAGGAGACTTTGATGGATTTGGGGATATAGTTTATTCGTGGAACAAAAATTAAAACAAGCTAAACAGAGATATGAATTGTTTATAGAATTTTTGTCATGTGTCTGAAACAGTTTTAAATGATTTTGTTTACATTAAATTTTAAATTATTTTTATCAGTTTAGACAACTTTATATTGGATTTATTGAGCTTTTATCAATATTACAAACACAGCATGAGGTAGATGATCTCTTATCCACTGTGTCAGTGATAAGCAATTATTAATAAACAAAAATAAGATGAGTCTACATATTGCTCACATACCTATGTACGCCATCCTTTCAGACTTTTCCTCAGGGGAGAACCCTATCATGGATTGCCTACTATTGAGGGCAATCTGGGGTGACGTTTTACACTTTATTTTTCCTATTTTATAACTAGCTTAAATAGACTATTTTTTTTTTAAGATTTTTATTTATTTATTTGACAGAGAGAGAGAGAGCGAGAGCAGGAACACAAGCAGGGGGAGTGGGAGAGGGAAAAGCAGGCTTCCTGCCGAGCAGGGAGCCCGATGTGGGACTCGATCCCAGAACCCTGGGATCATGACCTGAGCCGAAGGCAGACGCTTAACGACTGAGCCACCCAGGCGCCCTTAAATAGACTATTTTTTAAGCATTGGATAAATACAACCGGGGTAACTGGGTGAGAACTTTTGTCTTTGTATACCAGGAGGCAATTTAACTATATTAGTAGAAATATGGTTCTAGAAAAACCTATTAAATAGTCTGTGCTAGTCAAAGACAACCTGAATTAAAGAATGTCTGAACTGTGGTGCCAATAAACCATCCTCATGTAAACAACACCATGTGCTGGTATTTTCAACTGCCTTTACACCTTTGGTTCAATGACTATTAAGTCATGACCACAAAACAAACAGGAAAAAGTAATGCAGAGCCATAATCCCAACCTAATGCAAACACATAGATCCACAGCCACCTACCACATACCAACTACACCTGAAAACTCTTAAAACTGTACAAGGTGAGCTTATCAAACACCTTTACTGGCTGCCATTGCATCCAGCAATTAAATACCATGAATCTATGATTTT
The DNA here is from genome assembly GCF_002201575.2 of Neomonachus schauinslandi. Lineage (NCBI taxonomy): Eukaryota > Metazoa > Chordata > Mammalia > Carnivora > Phocidae > Neomonachus > Neomonachus schauinslandi. The sequence goes on along the minus strand of NC_058411.1, from coordinate 42,225,830 downwards.
GACCTGTGTCTTCTCTATCATTTTAAACCTGAATCATGTATGTGTTTGCATGCTTGCATACGCATGTGTTGTTTGAGCAATGAAGAGGAGGGCAAATAGGTGCACTATAACCCTTTATCGTCAATTAGTCCAGTGATTCTTCAGACTTTAATGTTCTTATGAGTCACTCGGAGACCTTGTTAAAATACAGGTTTTGATTCAGTAGTTCTGGAGTGAGACATGATTCTGCATTTCTCTCAAGCCCACCCAATGATCCTGGGGCTGATGCCACTGGTCCACAGTTGACACTTTTGAATGACAGGGAGATAACCCATCCTGAGAAGAAGGCAAATGCCAGGTGAGGCTTTTTGGGGGCAGCAGATTACATCAGTGAACTGTCTAGCCCTTCACTCCTTGCCTCTGATGGAAGTGGGAGTGGGCAAAGGTCATCTGGGCCAGCACAAAGCCAACACCACTCTTGATAAAACAGCAACCCACGTGTCAACTTCGCACATGGACAGAGGGTTAGGGAAAGACTGTACAAGATGGGTTCAGAATACCTTCTGACATGAATTCACATAAATTCTCAGTATATGACCTACATTGTAAATTAAAAGTTGATAATAGAATATTTCCATGACATTTGTTTGGACTTTTTCTCCACGCCTATATGTCTATTGATTTTTGCTGTTTCATTTAAAATTGAAATCTACCATTACTTCCACATAGAGAGTTCATCTCTACTGGACATCTAAAGTACATATGACACTTTGAAGATCATTTAGAATCATAAAAATGTTTCCTTCCCTCAAAGATTTGTATACATATTTAAATTCAACTGGACATTAATAATTTTAATCTTCACGTATGTCACTTTTATAATCAGATAAAATGTAATTTAAAATGAAATATATTAGGGGCGCCTGGGTGGCGTAATCAGTTAAATGTCCGACTCTTGGTTTCTGCTCAGGTCGTGATCTTAGGGTTGTGAGATCGAGTCCTGTGCCAGGCTTTGTGCTCAGCAGGGAGTCTGCTTAAGACTCTCTCTCTCTGCCCCTCCTCCCCTGCTCTCTCTCAGATAAATGAATTTTTAATAATTAAAATAAATTTAGAAAAAGGGGGGGCGCCTGGGTGGCTCAGTCGTTAAGCGTCTGCCTTCGGCTCAGGTCATGATCTCAGGGTCCTGGGATCGAGCCCCACATCAGGCCCCCTGCTCAGCAGGAAGCCTGCTTCCCTCTCCCACTCCCCCTGCTTATGTTCCCTCTCTCGCTGTCTCTAGCTCTCTGTCAAATAAATAAATAAATAAAATCTAAAAGAAAATAAAATTAAAATAAATTACATGTATTAGTAAACTCACAAGAAAGAAAGAAGAAAGATTAGAATAGATGAACTCTACTATTTCTCCTTGGCTGTTAAAATAAATCCTACACTAACTGTGAATCCTGTGATTAAGCTAGAACAGACAAAATGGTCACAGAATTTTAGGCCTAGCTTCCAAAGTTTTACGCCAAAAAAAAAAAAAAAAAAATCTGAATTTGGAGAGAGGATGTTGTTTTCTCTGGGCCAAGAACATTAATCACCAAAATGCCTGGTGGGCACAGGGCTGGTGTCTGCCCACTGGCACTGTTTGGCTTTGGTGTATCATCTGATGATAGTGCTAAAGCAAAATCAAAGAAGATGCTCATTAAAATAATAATAATTTTATTATAATTATTTTAAAATATAAGAATTATTATTTTAATAATATATTTATTAATATATTATACAAATATATATGTAACTGTATATTATAAATATATATTATAAATATAAATAATAAATGTATATTACATATATATAAAATATATGTTATATAAATATATAATATATAATAGTTTTATATATTATAAATATATTTAATAATATATTTGTTATTATTTTAAAATATAATAAGAATTTATTATTATTATTATTTTAAAATATAATAAGAATACTGGCTGCCTTGGGAAGTTTATGATCTGCTCTATTGCTTTTCCATTTGTTTCGGGTGTGAAAGGCCACGTGAGGTTATGCTTCCTCTGTTCTTAGATGAAGTTGGGAATAGTGTCAACCTCACATACTGGACTCTTCAGTGCTCTTTTTTTCTTCTGTCAGCAGCATCAATTTCAAGCTAGGTCATTAGGATTTCCATTCCCAAGGACTAAGAAGAGGAGTAAACTTCAGTTCCCCTGGCCATACCAGCCAGTGGAGGACAGCAGATAAGGACGTGGCTACCACTCGTAATAGACGTTGACCCCATCTGTCTTCACAGCAAGACCACTAGGTCTCCAAATGCTCACTCCCCACCCCCGAGGGTCCCTCCATGCCTTTTTAGAATCCACCACCTCGTGGGCTCACTTAGGGACCAGTTACAGTTTTCTGGTTATTGCTGTGTTCATTGTCTCCGCCCTCTGACTTTTGCCACAACTGCTCCTTCGCACACCTGAGGGACGCCATTGACACAGAATACCATGAAATGTGCTCTTGGAGTTGTGCAGAGCAGCCCCCTGCTGTTCTCACACTTGTAGGCCCTTTCTCCTCCTCTGGCCTCACTGGGCATCCTGCAGTTTCTCCTGCTCTCACTGAAATAAGGGAGGTATCTGGCCCCCATATAGAGAGAGTAGGTGGTTCTGATGGCAACTGCCAATCCCGGTACTCCATTCTCGTGCACATGGGGTTTGGATTAAGATGTGGGCACATGAGCCAAGCTGGGCCAGTCAGAGACCTTCTCTGGGATTCTTGAAATGACCTAAAGTCAGGAAACCCTTTCCTCCTTCTTCTTTTTTTTTTTTTTTAAAGATTTTATTTATTTATTTGACAGAGAGAGAGAGAGCACAATCAGGGGGAAAGGCAGGCAGGGGAGAAGCAGACTCCCCACTGAGCAAGGAGCCCGATGTGAGGCTCGATTCCAGGACCCTGGGATCATGACCTGAGCTGAAGGCAGCTGCTAACCGACTGAGCCACCCAGGCACCCCGGAAACCCTTTTCTTCTTGAATGGCAATATTGGGAAGATGTGAGCCAAGGAAGCAACAGAGGCCATGGCTCTAGCCCTGAGGAAAAAACTGATTTCTGGTAGGGGGAAATGAAGCTGTCACTCAGTGAGAAGCAAGGACAGAATGTGAAGAAAGAGTCTCGATAATATTTATTTTCTTGTTTGAGTTGTTTCAAGCAATACCATTTCCCTTTCTAGTTATGTGAGCCAATACATTTTCTATCCGGCCTAAGTTCTGTGAGTGGAAGTTTTTGTACCATGTAACCAAAACACTTTGACTAACACTTTACTAATAATGTTCTTATTCCTCTCTTGCTTCCTCTCTCTCTCCCATTTCAAAAGTTGTGTAAAAGGTATTTGCTCCAACACCTCTGAGAAAAGGAGCCAATTTTCTCTGGAAATCAGTGACTTGCCAGAGTCAATTAATCCCACATTTAACATAAAGAGACATATAAAGTGCTTAGAATAGTGCCAGGTGGATAATAAGCACTAATGTTATTAATATTGTCAGTAGTAGTCTTAGCAGTATGAGTAGCCAGAATGGACACAGCAGCACTTGGTGTATAATGTGAGGGTGACAAACAGCCCTTCCAAATTAAAATAGGACTTGGTTATGGATTGCCCCCCCAAAAAGCATATAAAATGGTATGAACGGTTTGAATCCATTCATTGTTTCCCACATGCTCATTTTTTTATTCCACGCTCAGCCAATGACCTGCTTTTGTAGTGTGGCATGTTTAGTTTCCCCTTGTCCAGAAAGCCAGTGACCCATCCTGTCCCTGGAATCACTTTGTATAATAATTGCTTTAATTGCCCATTCTCATTTTCAGTCACACTGCCACTTTGGGAGGAATATGAAAACAAAAAGACTCCTTCGTATTTTATTTTTCAGCCACTCCTGCCCTCTTCATTCTATAGAATGTGTTCTCTTTTCTGCTACTATATCAGTTGAGGGTCGGGATTAATGGCCGTCTGTATTTCCAGCCGATTAATTGTAGACTATGCTGAGGGTGGATGAAGTTTAAACCAGAAAAAAAGTGTCAATATGAGGCAGTATAATTTAAAACTACCTGGTGCTGTAGGTAAAGGTTCAATATAGTCAATCCAATGGTACATAGTGGCCCACATCCCTTTGGGCTCTGTCCTCTGAACAAAGGTGGATTTGCCTCCTGTTGTTGGCTATCTGAGCAATCCCGGAAGACAGAAATGGTTTGAGATGATGTCAAAGGGCTACATCATGGGAGAACCCAGTGTTTCATAGTTCATGGTCTCTCAGGGTCTACTCATCTTTTGGACCCCAGTTACCACCTTTAAAACTAACCTCACTAATAGATCTTTCTTAATGTTCCAGTCATCACCACCTTTCTCATCCATATGTAACACATAGACATCAACATGAGCAAGCCATACCTGAGATCTGAAAACCCATAGCTTTTTCTTGTCCTTGAGTTATGGTATTTTAATGCTTGCCAGACAAAACAAATTCTAGCCCAAGAGCTTATAGAAGGTCTTTCCTATTAGCTAAGAATTTACATAAAAATACACAGTAATATGAGAGTTCTTGTGTTGAGAGGTGTGGAAAAGTCAACCAAAATACTTCCTACTTAGCTCATCGAACAAGACTCATACCTGTCTCCCATCAGAGTCTTCATGGTGGCTGAGTAGATGGTCACAGCCTTCCATAACCCTTCGGAGTTAGACAGTGCTCGGTAAACTAAACTTGACCATAGTCATGTTTTTTTAATTCATGTACTCATGTACTCAAAAAATTTTAATACTTAATAGTACCTAACAATATGGTGAGGACAGTTGGGGCTCCAGGCTGCAGCTACCAGTTATGGATCTGAGGGACCACTATCAATTCACTTCCTTGGGTATATTCCTTACTATACTATTTCTATCCAATAGGCAATGTTTTTTGAGCTTCCCCTCTAACATCTATATAGCTTTCAAATGTTATCCAAGACAGTTTTGAATTTCTAATCTTAGAATTATTTTTGATGCCCTTCTACAGGAGATGCCATCTTAACCAGTGATCAGTAGCAGACACTTAATGGTCTTTCAAAAGGGGAGTAATAGACAGCTGCATCAGGTAACCATCAAGTTCTAAAGTCCCATGACTAATGCTCCTCTTGATTTCTGTCAGGGTCTCAAATCTCAATAGGTCTCTGTTATGAAGACTATCAATATTATAAAATCTATAAGCTCTTAAGGACCCAATGGTGGCATCTGCTACTTTTCTCCTCGCTTAAAAGCAGTATTCCAATGTGAAATTTGGCAAACAGATCCCCAAAATACTCCTAGGTATGAGATGACTTCTTCAATATCCAAATATGTCTGTCAGCCCATTTGCTCCCGTCTTAGGGTGAAATTAGAAATGTTCTCAGCTTATTTTTCTAGTTAAGGACATGTTTAATATGCTTAGGACTTTTATGAGTCCTCACTATTTAGGTATATTCATCAGCCAAAAAGATGATGTCATATTTTCTATCTCCTTCTACAGATAAGATTGTTCTTCTTAATTATCATCAGTTTTAAAAATATGGTTAATCTTAAATGATTTCAAAATAAAAAATTATTACTAAAAAAAGACTGTGGTTACCTTGGGCAGATTTCTTCTTACTTAATTATTAGCAAAAATAGAATTAATATAGTCCTAAGACAGCACAGTAAAAGTATACTGTATTCTGTTCCATGTAAAAGCAAATGGTTCCTTCTTGTCCTCTATCTTAGGGTAGAAAAGAAGGCATCATGAAGGCAATATAAAGTTCAATCACTGCATCCTGTTCTTCTCCAGCTTGCTGAACTTTCTTTACTGCAATAATGGAGCTCATCCTGCAGTAAGTTAATAGGTCCCACTTACTGTTTTCATGGCCAAATTGAGCAAATGTGTAAAGTTAGTGTCTATTAAGGCCCATGTATTCACTGTTTTTTAAATTAAAAGTACTATTTCCTATTGTTTATTGAAAGCCTGCACTATTTAAAATTTATCACACCTCTCAGCTTTGGCAAATCCAGAGATTCCCATTTAGCACCACCAATTAAAACAGGAAAAAGGGCACATTTTTTTGGACCTCGTCACCTAGATGATAGCAAAGAAGCTTCTCATTCATGATACTCATTTTAATTAAATATGTAGATATTGAAGTAATCAACAGAATCTTGTTAGCAATATTATTTTTATTGATCTTTGGCCTCTTTTCTGCGGCATCCCCAAATTCCATAGACTAGAGTAACTTTAAGCCCTTCTCCAAATATTTGGGAATTTCTTTGCAATGAGTCTGTGTCCACAAGTCCCATTTGTGCTGCTTCCCTCTATTGGCTTAGTGATTTTCACCAGAGCAGCAAACAAAAGCCAAGGTCTGTCTAGTTTTATACTCCTTTGGGGAAAAAAAAAAAAAAAAGAAGTTTTGCTCCATTTTAAATTTGTGAGCCAGATCCAGAGGGATAAAGGCCACGTGGCACACATGTTTCTTCCTGTTACACATCTTGTGTCCTTAGCTATCTCAAACTGCAGATGCTCTGTCCATCAATCCAACACCAATACCATCTTGGTCCCTTCATCTCTACTGGGTCTGGAGTAATGTCGTTACTCCTGCTTCTGCCTCCAATCTACAAAGTGACTACATGACCAAATGTCAATACCAGACTTGGACTGATGAAAAAACCAGACTCAGATACCATTTGGATAAATCAAATAGTGTTGCAGTCAGGATAAACAATGGAGGTATCTAAGGCAGGCAGAGGTACAAGTTTTCACATCCCCAAATCCTCACACAGGGGAGTACATAGTTGGGCTCAAAATATCCTTGTGAATGAGCATCCCAGGAGGATGAAATGTCCTCCTCCAGTTTTATGATATTGGAGAATTCTGCACACTAACAATTGTGCAGTAGGCCAGCAACCACTTCTCTGGATCTGATGTGGTACAACCACCTCAGCAACATGCAATATATGCCTAACTGTAGAGCACAGCACGGTACAACATGCTCAGGCATGAACTTGGTTTCCAGTCTCTCACAGCTAATGTCGTCTAGTTTCACTCAAACTACAGACCTACAACAAGCGATGGTCACTCAGGTATCTCTGAATCGTATTAACAGCCCCTTCGATTCGCCATGGAATCTACTTTACAGTCTTCAGAGACTTCTACTTGGAAAAGGCCTATACCCTCACCTGCTTTCCTCAGCTTCATAGCCTTTACCTCATTGAACTGGCCATAATTGGCTCGCCAGGACAACCCCGGGGGTTCTCTCTGAGCCTGTAGAGATGCCCACTATCAATCACACGGGGCTTTCCTCCAACTTATAAAGGGCCTTTAGAGCTCCCAGTTATATAGGCAGACCCTCTGTGGCTCACATTTGCTTTTCTTTCCTCTTTGTCCTATGGGTCATAATACAATGCTAGATAAGATCTAAACTGTGTGTGACATAAAGATTGCCCCTGCAGTGGTCCCATTTTCTGTATCCTCAGCCCTGCAAAGGAGGACAGACCTGTGTGAGCCATTGCACTAGGGCCTGAGGGAAGAGAAGTTATTAAAACTTTTTAGAAGGAAGACATATATTCCCTCTGCCCACATCCAAGCTTCTGCATCGAGTACAGAAGTGATGTGACTTTGGGCAAATTATTTAACCTATGTCTTAGTTTCATCTCTAAAATAAAGATAACGGGGACATCTGTGTGGCTCAGTCAGTTGAGCATCTGACCCTTGATTTTGACTCAGGTCATGATCTCAGGGTCGTGAGATGGAGCCTCACGTGGGGCTCTGTGCAGAGACAAGTCTGCTTGAGATTCTCTCTCTCCTTCTGCCCCTCCCACTCATGCTCTCTCTCTCAAATAAATAAATCTTTAAAATAAAGATAACAGATTGCAAATCTGTTGTGAGGATTAAGCAAGAGAATGTTTGAGACACTGAAACTTAGAAAGCACAAAGAAAATGGCAGCTACATCATCATCATCACCATAATCATCACCAAGTCTGGTTCTGGCCTAGCCAGGAGAACTCACCTGGATGTTTTACAGAAACCTTGCAATCTGGCTTGCCCCCATATGTTTGAGGGGAAGAATGGAATGTTAAACTTTAAGAAGAGTTATCCAAATTAATTTCATTTTTCTCTTCACATTTTCAAAAATCTTCTTTAGAAGAGCATTGCATGGATTCCAGAGCACTGGAACTTGAAATTTCTAGTTCCATCTCTGCTAGTAGCTATTTATAGGACTTTTGGTTTCTCAAAGCCTCAGTTTTCTTAGCTGGAGAATGGGAATTTGTACATACTTTGCAAGATTGTTTAAAGAACTGATGGGGTAAGGTACACAAAGTTCTTCATATGGTATCTGGTATATTGAGGAGAGCCACGAATACTCATGTGCCTTCCACCCACTTGGCTCTGGGCTTCAACACCTTTGTTTGTTTTTTAAAAAAGATTTTATTTATTTATTTGAGAGAGAGGGAGAGTGAGTGGGAGAAGCAGACTCCCTCGTGAGCAGGGAGCCCAAGACGGGGCTCAGATCCCAGGTCCCTGAGATCATGACCTGAATCCAAGGCAGATGCTTAATCAACTGAACCACCCAGGTGCCCCACTAACACCTTTATTTGTAAAAGAAGGGAGTTGGAGAAGTAGTTTTCCTCCAAGTTTTTTCACCTCTAATATCCCGTGATTCTCATGACACTCTCTTGTGGTACATAATGGAAGTCCCCAAATCACAGAAAAGGAACTGGGAGAGAAGTTTCCCATAGAAGCTTTCAAAGCCCTTGCCTCTTATCCGCATGGTGCTAAATTCTCTTTCCCCACCCATTTGGGTTGCCTCACACTGTAATCAGGGAGCTGTTCTTCCTAATTTCCGTTGATAAACTCTATAGCTCTCCTGTACCTCTTGAAACTTGAAAGTATTTATGTATTGTCCTGGCATCATTGTATAACACACTCTTTAAAAATTTGTACAGCAGAGGCACCTAGGGGGCTCAGTCATTAAGCGTCTGCCTTCGGCTCAGGTCATGATCCCGGGGTCCTGGGATCGAGCCCCGCATCGGGCTCCCTGCTCAGTGGAGAGTCTGCTTCTCCCTCTCCCTCTGCCTGCCTCTCTGCCTACTTGTGCTCTCTATCAAATAAATAAATAAAATCTTAAAAAGAAAATTTGTACAGCATTTTGTATCCAAGCCATGAAGGCCACGACCTGATTTGCTTCCCAGAACTAATCCACAGGCAATCTTCCTCATCTTGGTCTATACCATTTCCTTCCACTCAGTTACTCAATTAAAAACTGAGGTGTCATTCTCACGCCCTCACTTACCCTCACACCTACATCCAAGCCATTCAACAAATCCTGCTGATTCTACCTTCCAGACCCACCAACGCTCTCCATTCCCACCGCTGTGACACTGGAGCCAGCCACCGCCATTTCTGATGGAGGACTACTATAGCGGCCTCCTCATGGTCTCCAAACTTCCTCCTTTGCTCATCTACAGTTTATTATTGTAGCAAGCTTTTAAAGAATGTGAATCAAATTATGTTATTTCCCTGCTTGATGTCCTTCAACTTGCTTTTCTTTGGTTCAAGGCCCTGCATGATCTGGCCATTACCTATCTTTCCACCTTCATCTAATACCATCCTCTCCATCTCCCATGCTCTAGCCAATCTGAATCTTTCTGTTCCTTGAACACCCCAAGCTTATTTCTGTTTTAAGACTCTTATTCTAGCTGTTCCCTTTGCCTGAAATGCTCTGTCTCCTGATCTTCCTTTGGCTGGTTTTCTCGGCATTCAGATCTAGAGGCAAATATCACCTTCTTAGGGAGGCCATTCTAGACACTCCAATCTAAAGTATCCACTCATATTTAAACCTTAATTTTCTATCTCTCCCATTAAAATATATGCTCCCTGAATTCAGGATTCTGGCTTATTTTCTTTGCTGCTATAGCCACAGAGCTTGAAACTATGCGTGGCATAGAGTAGCTACTCAATAAATAATTGAGTGAATGAATTCCAATTCATTCTGCCTTAGCTTTGCATCAATATTTAGTATCTCACACCACTAGAGGGCAATAAATCACCTAAGTGGAACGAGGAAATCTGTCTTTTACATCACCTTCCCAGATGAACTTAATTGATTTTAATCATTAATGTGACAGACATTAAGAAAAACACTCCCACTCCAAAAAAAGAGGTAGGGGGGGAGATCCTCTAGATTTTCCAACCAGCCACCAGGTACAAGCCCAGGAGAAAAAGTTTATTCCAGAGTTACAAATAGTGAAATAATTTTAAAAAGACTTCCTGTTTAAAGATGTTATTCAGGTTTTAAAAATGTCATTATATAAAATGAGAAAATGTTAACTTCAGTGATATTAAATTATTTGGACAGTCAGGGGGTGGCATCTGGGTGGCTCAGTCAATTAAGGGTCCGACTCTTGATTTCCACTCAGGTCATGATGTCTGGGTTGTGAGATCGAGTTCTGAGTTGGGTTACAAGCTGGGCCTGGAGCCTGTTTAATATTCTCTCCCTCTCTCTCTGCCCCTCCCCCACTCTCTCTCCATCTCTTAAAAAACAACAATATTTAGACAGTCAGGGGAAATTAAGCAATATCATATTTTCTCCATCTTTTACACACACACACACACACACACACAGATGTATGTTCCTTGGTCACTATTCTTATTTTTGCTTTTAAAAGTTTGAATCCTGGTCAGTCTCCTGGGAGTAGAGAATCTGAAAGGGACTTTCTTTTTTCTATTTTTGTATTTAATTCCATTTCAGTCTGAGCTTTTACTTCTACCTCTCTTAAAGCAACATGACATGTCTAGGCTGTACCATCGAGCACTAAGACATCAGATGTTTCCATTGACAGGCCTGCCTAGTTTGAGGGACTAAAGTCCAGTCATAATAAGGACAAGGTTTGTTACTTGAGCCTGCTGCAGTGCCTGTCATTTAAGGCCCAGAGAACGTGGAAATCACACACCCAGCTGTCTGTCCAGCGACAAGAAGGACACACTATTCCCGGTGAACTCAAGGTGGCAGTGTAGAGATTCTAGAAATGAATTTCCCCCGCTAAGGTCAAACTATTCTGTGAAGGACTTCTGTGATGGTTGCTTGGCTGTAAGGACAGTTTCCAAAACCACACTGTCGCCACGACAACTGGAAGACTGTACTGGAATTTACAGAGTTTCTAGTTGCCTTGTTTCTGGAGGTGAGAAATGACTTATAGAGGGAAAGCCTGAGCCTGTACAGGAAAAACTTAAATTTTTTTTTTTTTTTTTTTTTTTACTGTTGCTGAGGTGGCTTACTGTGGCAGAAAAGGCTTCCCAAATGTGAGTGCTAATCGCTGTGAGAGCTGGGGGTGGTCAGACAAGGCTGGGACCTATGCATTTCCAGGGATCCCCTGAAGGAGGGGAGTGGCCTAGATTTTTCTAGTCGCTTAACAACAGTGAGAATGGTTTAGGGCACCCGTCATATATGTTGGAGGGAGGGAATAATCAAGACCAGCTTGCTGGCTTCTTGACATTCTTTTGAGGAGGGCAGAAGCTCCTGAATCCTCAGGTCTGTGCTGCCCTATTGCCACTAACTCAGTAAGAAGGATTCAAAAAGCATGAGAATGGTCTCATGTGGCCTTCTTAGCTGAGGGGAGAGACTGTTATCTCCTACTCCAATGTTCTAATTCTCCACCACAAAAGATGCATTCGCACATCCATTTGGCAAACACTCACTGGTTGAGCGCATACAAGAGTTACTAGATTCAAGAAGTCAAATGGAAATAAAGAATTTAGTTATGAGAGGAAGAAACTCAAAGGAAGTTATGAGAGGAAGAAACTCAAAGGAAAAACACGACGCTTCTAGTAAGAGGGAATGTCGTAATAGTTCATGGAGTAATGATTTTGGTCTTAAAGGATGAGTAGGATTTTAGTTTGATGGAGTTGGGTGATGAAAGGGAGGGCACTCCAAAACCAAAAAGACAAAGAAAGCCAAGGCGTGAAGGTGAGATAATTCAGAGTATGTTGGTTACAGAGTACAGCCAAAGTACAGGAAGTAGTAGGTGAGAAGGCTTTCAAGCAATATTTCTCAGCCCAGGGAGATTTTTTCCATTCAGGGGACACTTAGTAACATCTGGAGACAGTTTTGGTTGTCCCAACCGTGTGGGGGTATGCTACTGGCATTTAATGGGTAGAAGGCAGGGATGCTGCAATGCACAGGACAGCCCCCACAACGAAACTTGTCCAGCCCAAAATGTCAATGATACCAATACTAGGAAAACCTCATTTTTAAGGAAGGTGGGTCTTGGTCACAGAGGACATTAAATGTCAGATGAAGAGGGTGGAAATTATTTAGTAGGCAAAGAGAGATGCGGAGGGTTGTTATGTGGGAGAATAAGTTTATCAGTAGTATGATTTATGGGAGTTACAGGGATAAAAACATTCACAGCCTTTCCCTTCCCTTATCCTTTAAAGTTTGCACTGCTTGGCTAACCACCTTTGTTGTACTTGAGGGTAACATGTAGAGATGCAGGGTTGGAGAAATCTGGATAAGCTAAATTAATCTTCCTATGTAAGAACATGGAAACTCCAAGAGGAGAAAAGGTCCAGAAGGTGGGGATGAGGGAGGCAATAGAGAAGGAGGGAGTGAGGAAAAGAATCAGCACAGGTAGAAGTAATGAGGAAGGCACATTGAATTATGGGAGGTGCTGAGATAAAAGGCTTGCTTCTGTCTTTGGTGAGCTTACAATTTCCTAACACAGATGGTACATAACCAAGTCTCTGGTACTCACAGGAAAAGAGCATGTATATTTTCACAAGACTGTCATTTTTCAGAGCTTTCGCTGATGTATAAAATCAACTCCGGAGGAAAAATCATCTGGGGCTGTTTTTCTTGTGGGTTTTTCTTACATTGAACATGAAGTAACAAACTGACAAAATCCATCCAAGTCTAGTATTAAATTATCTCTGACTTTTGGGCTGGAGTTGGATTTGACACAGATGACTAAATATAGCCTTGTTAGAGGTGAGTCATCATAAATTTGGCCAATGGGAAGCAGCAGTGGAGACACTGTTAAGTCTGCAAGAATATCAGTTCTTCATGTCACAGTCAGTTGCTCTGGTCTGTGTTCCTCTGCCAACTTCCAGTGGCTAATAAGGTTTTGGCCCAGCAGTGGAAGCAATGGTGCCAATGACAAAGATAAACAAGGTTCTCGGCCAGGAGCAAAACCTGAACTCTCTCTGGTAATTGCAACCTGACATGTGCATGGTGCCAGGATCATGGGTCATCCCCACCATTGCCATTTGCTATCTGCCATGGCCCCAGGGACTTCTTACTATAGGATGGCTGCCATGGGTGCTCCATTATCATGAATATGCCAAGGCAGAATGGTCATGTTCTTCTTGTAACTTCTCAGGGCTAATGGAGTTGGAAATGAATGGATATTAGGAAGGACACTCACAGAGCTCAGCCTTTCTCCATAGTGGTCAATCAGGGATGAAGTCCATGCACCAAATAAAGAAAAGCTTTTGAGGTGGGGAGAAAATGTTGCTCGTCTTTAGTTGGAAATGTTCTGTATCATATAAAAATGCTTTTGATTGCTACTTACAACAAGCCAAATAATGATGGCTTATTATTTTATTGCAGGACGACAAGTCCTTTGTGGATGGATTTTGTAGTTACAACTTCTCTGTGATGCATCAGGGATACAGGTTATTTCCCTCATTTCTGTTCCTCACTCTTAGCATGTTGGCTTTTCCGTTTTTGCTTGTTGCTTCCTGTGGTGCCAGTTACTTCTGCCCCTTCTACCAGGAAAGAAGAAACTTTTCCCACTACTTACTATGGGCCAGGACTGGGAAAATGAATGTGTGTCTAAGAGGAAGAGGATTGTTGTGAATGGTTTCTATCAGCCATGATTCATCTCCAAGGGTAAGGCCATTTTGTTATCACAAACAACAATGGGGTTCCATTAGCAAGAAAGGAGAACTATTGGGTAGACAACTAAGTGTCTGTCATAATCCCTTGCTATGTCAGGCTCCAAGTGTGGTGTGAGATGGAAATACATTGGGCTCCACCACTCTGTGCATGTTCTCACAGCCTTCTTCACCTTCCCTCTCTCCTCTGAACTGACCTCTCCTTGCATGCACAGATAGATTTCTAGTAAATTCCTGCTCATCCTTAAGATCCTACTGAATCATCTTCATGAGACCTTCCTGGACCTATATCCCAGTGTTAGGCATGTCCATCCTGGCTACCACAACAAACTCAACCCTGCCATATATCATGCTGAATTGTGGCTGTCTCTTATCTTTGTTTGCCACCAGATTGGGCTCCATGAGGAGTCCTATTTATATATGTCATATTCATATTCCCAAGATAGAGCACAGAGTGAATCAATGAGAACTCAAAAAAGAGTTTTGGTCCATGCTGTAATCCCTTAAGAAATGGTATTTCTGGATAAGGCACACACAGAAAACCTCATTATTTGGGATTGTTAAGAGACTATACCTTTCAAGGAAGAAGGGCTCTGTCTCAAATTGAAGATGATCCTGTCTGTCTTTTCTATATTTGACTGCTGGCTTCTAGTATCAGCAGGCACTTCACTATCCCCTTACCTACTCCCCAGCTCCCCAAATGTATATGGTGGAGTGAGACTGCTCTTCCATGGTCCATCTCTGGGAAGGCAGTGTTTCACTGGGAAAAGAGCCTGAGATTTAGACATTTGAATCTTGGCTCGGCCATCATTATGTTCTACTAAAGAGCAACACATGTTTAGCCTGTTAACTAAACTCATTGATCTTCAGTTTGCTGACTGGTAGCATGTGATAATAATAGTTTCATAGGGCTGTGTTAAATAATAAATGACATAACACATGTAAAGTGCTCACTGTGTGGTAGATGTTTAAAAAAGTATTATTGTTAAGGAATGCATCTTAGATTTTCAATGATACGCTTTTATTAGATCAAAGTTCTCTTATTTGCAGATGATTTCACTGCCTTAGAGCCAAAGAGTTTTGTATCACACATGAAGTTGGGAAATTTCTTAGCTCCATATCATGTACATAACTAAACCCAGCTCTATATTTAAAAAACCTGGCATAATTATATCCCTACTTTCAAGCAAAGGTCACAGAATATCCCCATAGAAACCATTGTGTGTTTTACATACCAATCTTGATGTAAGTGCAAAGACTTAACTTATAGTAAGGTCATATGTATTCTAATGTATGTAAAAGAATTTATAATTATAAATTATGTATAAATATATAATTCATTGAGATATAATTTACATACCATAAAATTTACCCTTTATACAATTCAGGGGATTTTCATATATTCTGAGTTTTATAATCATTATCATGATCTAACTCCAGAATATTTTCATCACCCTAAAAAGAAACTCTCAACCCCATTAGCTCTGACTCCTCATATTCTCTTTCCCCACCCCCATGCCCCAGTCCTTGGAAACCACTAATCTTCCTGTTTATACGGATCTGCCTATCCTGACATTTCATATAAATGGATTCGTACAAATGTGGCCTTTGTGTCTCGCTTCTTTCACTTAGCATAATCATTTAAAGCTTCATCCATATTGTAGCATGTTTCAGTACTTCTTTCCTTTTTATGGCTGAATAATACTCCATTATATAGATAAGCCACATTTTGTTTACCAATTCATCATCAGATAAATATTTGAGTTTCCACTTTTTGGTGATTATGAAAATGCTACTTCATGAATATTTGTGTACAGGTTTTTGTATGGACATATGCTTTCATTTCTTTTGGGTATATACCTATGTGTGGAATTACTTGATCATATGCTAACTCTATGTTTAAACTTTTGAGGAACTTCTAGGCTGTTTTCAAAGTGGCTGCTACAACTTACATTTTTACCAGCAATGTCTAAGGGCTCCAATTTCTCCACATTTGCACCAATACTTTGTTATTGCCTTTTTTTTAGAGAGAGAGAAAAAGTAGCATGTTCCACATTTGTTACTTGACGGGGTTATTGGGGACAAAACAAATGTTTTCACCTTCTTCTGGAGGGGCACACTCAATGCACTCTCAAAATCAATTTATTCAGTTACCCATAAGCCTCTCTTGAGACTTTACAAAGCCCACAGCCCAGTGAAGTGACTTGTGGCTGAAGGGATAAAAAGCAGTTTCTGCCCTTGGAAGTTTGGGTGACTATCAGAACAAACATAACCAGCCAAAATGAAGAAACCAGGAGCCAATCTGTCTTCTCCTTTTGCCAATGGCACATTTTTTACCCAAGTATCAAATGTGCATTCCCCGTCCTCTCATGAGGTTTTGACTTGCATTTCCCTAATGACTAATAATATTGAGCATCTTTTCATATGCTTCTTATCCATTTGAATATCTTTTTTTGAGAAATGTGTAGTCAAATCTTTTGCCCATTTTTAAATTGGGTCATTTATCTTTTTATTGTTGAGTTGAAATTATTCTTTATATATTCTAGGTATTAAACTTTTATTTGATATATGATTTGCAAATATTTTCTCCCATTCTGTGGCCTGTCTCTTCACTTTCGTCATTGTGTCCTTTGAGGTACAAAAGTTTTTAATTTTGATGAAGGCCAATTTGTCTATTTTTTTCTTTTGTTGCTCGTGTTTTTGGAGCCATACCTAAGAAACCATTGCCTAATCCAAGATCACAAAATTTACACCTAGGTTTTTTTCTAAGACTTTTATGCTTTAGCTGTTACATTTAGGTCTTTGATTAATTTTTAGGTAATTTTTCCAAATGTCATGAAGTAAGGGTGCGATTTCATTCTTTTGTATATAAATATATAGTTGTCCCAGGACCGTTCATTGGAAAGACTATTCTTTCTCCAATGAGTTGTCTTAGCACCTTTGTCAAAAATCAATTGACCATAAGTGTAAGAATATAAGGGCTGATTCCTGGACTCTCAATTCTATTCTGTTGATCAGTCAGGGAAACAGAACCAGTAGGAGATGTATAGAAAGAGAGATATATATACATATAGATATGTCTATCTATATATGTATGTACAAATATATACATACAGAAATGTATATATGTGAACTCCCATACATACATACATACATACATACAAAGAGAGAGATTGATCTATTACAAAGAATCGGCTTATGTGATTGTGGCGAGTCTGAAATGCATATGGCAGGCTGTCAGGAAGGGCAGGCACAAGTTGAAGCTGCAGTCCACAGGCAGAATCTCTTCTTCAGGGAAGCCTCAGTTCTGCTCTTAAGGCCTTCCAAATGATTGAATCAGGCCCACTCAGATTATCTAAGATAATCTTTTCCTGAAGTAAACTGATTATAGACTTTAGTCACATTTACAAAATACCTTCACAGCAACACCTAGATTAGAGTTTGATTGAATAACAGGGATTGGGGCCTGACCCACGAAACTGACCATCACAATCTATGTCTCTCTGACAGCAGCACCACACTTGATCAGTGTAGCTTTGTGATATATTTTAAAATAGGGAGGTGTGAGTCTTCTAACTTTGTTCTTTTCTTTTCTTTTTTTTTCAAGATTACTTTGGCTATCCTGGGTCCTTTGCATTTCCATGTGAACTAAGGTTCGGCTTGTCAATTCCTGCATCCACATTCATTTTTATATATTAAGATAAACTGATAAATCAGCAACTTTTAAATCTACCCCATGCAACCCATGGTGCTCTGTCTCTCAGCATCATTTCATGGATTTACTATCTTCTGCCAGCAACAGGACATTCTCCCTTCCAGTGTGAAAGACTGAGATGCAGAGGCATCATGGGAATAGATGAATAAATAGGACACCCAGTGAGCAATTTCAATTCTCAAATACCATAATGTAAAAAGTACTCTCTCCTGACTGCAACAGAGAAAAAGTAGCATGTTCCACGTTTGTTACTTGACGGGGTTATTGGGGACAAAACAAATGTTTTCACCTTCTTCTGGAGGGGCACACTCAATGCACTCTCAAAATCAATTTATTCAGTTACCCATAAGCCTCTCTTGAGACTTTACAAAGCCCACAGCCCAGTGAAGTGACTTGTGGCTGAAGGGATAAAAAGCAGTTTCTGCCCTTGGAAGTTTGGGTGACTATCAGAACAAACATAACCAGCCAAAATGAAGAAACCAGGAGCCAATCTGTCTTCTCCTTTTGCCAGTGGCACATTTTTTACCCAAGTATCAAATGTGCATTCCGCGTCCCTGCTGACTGGGCCATTTTCTGGTTAACCTACATGGTTGACTTTTTCCAAGGCACACCAGGCTGGGGGGCAGTGATTGTGAGTCTCCTGCTCCTTCAAGACACTAGGGTAAGTGAAAGTTCCGGTGGTCTTTGCCGCCTGCCCCCTCTCCCCTCCTCTGAGCCGAGCCGTTTGATTTTCTGGGAAGGTTCCTCTGCATCAGCCAACCTGAAGTGATTTGAGACTGTGTTTTGTTAAGAACCAGTTAAAAGCCACTTGCCTAGAAAAATACCTAATTAGCAATTGCCCTTTGTGAGGCTTACTCTGAGGGTTCCTCACCTTTGCTCATCACTGGCTTTGAGAATTCTTAAGGGATGGAGCTAAAAGCTCTTTGGAGATTGAAGAAATAGGGCTGCATTTTATAAAGAGGCTTTCTCTCTTCTTTTCTTTTTCTTATTCAATAATCAGATCCCTGAGAAAGAGGACACCGAGGCGAGGATTGAGAAGCAAAGTGTCCCCTACTGCTCAAATCTGCACCCACAGTTGATGTGGGGCCTGGGAAAGAAGGCCGTCCTTGAATTTTCATTGAAGGCATTATGTATTATGTGGTGAACATCACAGTCCTTTACGCCACGCTGAATAGGTGAGTAGAATTAGCTTTTTAAAGTCCCCTTGAAGATGTATCATTTGTAGAACACACCAAAATCTGTTTAGCAATATTCATCAAGATTATGCATTTAAGTGGAAAAGGACAGTTTGTTTTTCAAAATAAAGGTGATCTGGGTGTTCCTGTTGATTATTCTTGAGATTCCCACACCAATGAGGCAGAACCCGGTGCCCCTGACCACCCCACCCCAGGCCAGTTTAAAATCAGCATGAATGCTGTGTAATCTAACCAACAGGATTGATCCAGGTCAGGTATTAAGGGCTAAAATGGATTAAACAAAAGACATTCCGAATCCTTGTAACAAGAAGGAAAAACTTCAAAGGTGGGATTTGTTCCTGTTATGACAAAGAAAGTGGATTTACAAACTGCCTTGAGGCATACCCCTCTGTGACTTTCAATTTGCTCTCCACAGTGGGGGGAGGCTTTCCCCCTTCTCTTCCCCCCCCCCCCCCACACCCCAGCTCCTGGAGTCCTCCCCAGGGTAAGAACTTCTGGTTAAGAGGATCAGATTGAGAATGCTTTTTCCTGTTTGTTTTTAAAGACCAGGCACCCAGCATCTCCCCGATCAAATGACGCTCCTGTCTAGGCACCTCCCAGATCCCCATCACTCAAACGTGTAACAGTGACAATGAGCAGGTAAATTAGGCAGTGCCATTTAGATCCCTTCAATAGCGCAGACTGAACTCTCCGTTGTGGTGCTTGCATTTGGCGTGAAAATCCCGAAGAGAGAAATGCAAACAAGAAACAGGGTCTCCTAAAGGGTTAAAGATAACTCTACTCTGTGAGAGGAATTAACCTACCTCACCACACAGACTTACAGTCCTGGATCAGGATTAGCCACATTAGGTTTTATTTTCAGTACCCTGATGCAATGTTATAATAAATTTTATTGTAATAGTACATATGTAAACATAATTTATCTTCTAGGAGTTCAAAGCATTGTGTAGTTTTTGGTAAGATATGTACATATATACATTCACTTACATATGTATCTATATTCTATGCATTTATCAATTACTGTACTTAAATCACCTTAAAATACGTAAGTTCTCTGGGATAAAAATGGAAAATGGAAATAGTATGTAAATGTTCCATCAAAGTTTCTCAACTTAAGTGCTGCACAAATCCCTTTAAAAGGAAATAAGAAACTCCTACCGAGCAGTGAGCCCAGCGGTCCTGCGGGTGTGTCTCTCGCTTCAGCAGTATTTGGACGGCACGGACCCAGGGACGGGGCGCCCCTCCAACCAGCCAATGACCACCCTCCAACCTCTTTTCTAGTCGCAACCTTGGGAGCCATCTTCTTGGCCACCCGCGGCCTCTGGGACCAGCCAATAGCCAATTTCGAGCTTAGCTCCTTATCACCAATCAACAGTGAGCTCCCAGATTCGTCAGAATGATTCCACCCGAGGAGGAGGCCGCCGTCAACCGCCCGGGCAACATGCATCTGCGGGCCCCCTACACCTACCTCTCTCTGGGCTTCTATTTCGACCGTGACGATGTGGCTCTGGAAGGTGTGGGCCACTTCTTCCTCGAGCCGGCTGAGGAGAAGCACGAGGGCGCCGAGTGTCTCTTGAAGATGCAAAACTAGCGCGGCTGCTGCGCCCTCTTCCAGGATGGGCAGAAGCCGTCCCAAGATGAGGGGGGCAAAACCCCAGATGCCATGGAAGCTGCCGAGGTCCTGGAGATGAACCTGAACCAGGCCCTTCTGGAGCTGCATGCCCCAGGTTCTGCCCGCGCAGACCCCCATCTCTGTAACTTCCTGGAAAACCACTTCCTGGGTGAGAAGGTGAAACTCATCAAGAAGATGGGGACCACCTGACTCACCTCCGCAGGCTGGCCCGCCCCCAGGCTGGGCTGGGCGAGGATCTCTTCGAGACGCTCACTCTCAAGCACGACTAGGAGCCTCTGGAGACCAGCAGGCTTTGAGGGGGCCCCTCTGACATCCCCCTGGTGACGGAACTTGTGCCTCAGCCTTTCCCTGCAGCCACGAGGCAGCTTTGTAACCACTCTGGAGCCCTCTCCCAAGCCGTGGGCCAAATGGAAACAATAAAGCTTTTTGCAGCAAAAAAAAAAAAAAAAAGAGAGAGAAAGAAAGAAAGAGAAAGAAACTCCTACCGATGCCCAGATGTTGATTTCAATTATGTTTATACTAATGTTACTTAAACATATATGAACATAAAACTAGTTAGAACTCCTTGTGTTGCAGTTCTTACTCAATAATAAAACTAAAGTATGTGCACTAATTACAAATGGCAAAAACAGTAAAATTCTAATTAACAACATTAAATTAATGTAACATACAATGTTTTCTTGAAATTGAATTACCGTTTACAGCATGATTTTGGTGCTGCCGGCCCCTCCCGTGTTCTGTTGAGTTTGGCATACCAGTGCAGCTCTTGGAACTCCTGGAAAGCTTTTTTCCAACCAAATACAATGACATCATTTGATCCTTATTTTTGCATTACTTCTTTGAATAATTGTTATCATCATGATCTTTTCAACTGTAATATATATTGTTTCATTTTTCTGATGCAACTATAAAAACCTAATATGTGATTTATGTATTGAATTTGCCTGTATTCTTTACTCATTAGCCTGAAACAGCGAATGTACTTCTGGGTTCCAATGATGCACAGACTTTGGTGCTGAAATTCCATGACAGGATTCTTTTTTTTTTTTTTAAAGATTTTATTTATTTATTTATTTATTTAAAGATTTTATTTATTTATTTGAGACAGAGAGAATGAGAGACAGAGAGCATGAGAGGGAGAAGGGTCAGAGGGAGAAGCAGACTCCCTGCCGAGCAGGGAGCCCGATGCGGGACTTGATCCCGGGACTCCAGGATCATGACCTGAGCCGAAGGCAGTCGCTTAACCAACTGAGCCACCCAGGCGCCCCAAAGATTTTATTTATTTATTTGACAGAGAGACACAGCGAGAGAGGGAACACAAGCAGGGGGAGTGGGAGAGGGAGAAGCAGGCTCCCCGCAGAGCAGGGAGCCCAATGTGGGACTCGATCCCAGGACCCTGGGATCATGACCTGAGCCGAAGGCAGTCGCTCAACCGACTGAGCCACCCAGGCGCCCCACCATGACAGGATTCTATTACATGTCATCTGGATGATCCGGAATATGATTATATGACATTTTTCAAAGATAGTTTTCTGTATAAAGTCAACAACTTTCTATAGAGAATGCAATGTCCTCTGAGAATATGTCCTTGGCCCTCGATTTAAGGATTCTAAATAAATCTCGCAGGCTAAACAGTGTCTTTGTCCCCAGAACTCATTCTCTTGCTACAGGACTGGGCATCTAAATTAAAGAACAAAAATATTCTTCTTTTATTATGAAGCTAGAGTGCAGGTCCCAATTAAATAACTTGTCTTCATTACCTAGTGAGTAAGTATTTCCCCACATTATAAATATAAAACCAGGTGCTTCTCCTTAAGGACCTTACAATCTACTTGAGACAAGACACAAATGTAAGAAAAATTTAATATTTGAATATATTCAAAATTTGCTTATGAGTCATTGACATTTCTTAGTCAACACACAATGTTTAAATTAGGCTTTGGAAACATTTGTCATGTACATTTGAATACTTAATAAAACTTCAAATCATGTGATACTATGTGCAGTGAAAAATGCAGCATCTGGAAGATGCCATCAGTGGTTTGAAATGAGAAACCTGATAGCATTTGGACTTCAACTTTCTGAAAAACATGTCATTGGAATGACCTTGAAAGTTGTGACCAAAATATTCAAACAAAGCCATGAGAAAGCTCCACAATTGAACTGGGTATTATTTTATATCTGAACAAATTTGTGTGGTCATAAGAGATAAAATGTATATGGAAAGAATGGACACTTCTGGTAAGTTTAAAGATCTTTAGAATTAGGGAGAAAAGGGGCGCCTGGGTGGCTCAGTCAGTTAAGCGTTCAACTCTTGATTACAGCTCAGGTCATGATCTCGGTCTGCTTAAGATTCTCTCTCCCTCTCCCTTTCCCCTCGCCCCTCCTCTCTCTTTCCCTCTTAAAAAAAAAAAAAAAAAGAATTAGGGAGAAAAGAAATTTACATACAGTTAAGAGCCCCAAATATGTCAAATATAATCTAGTGATTTCCCCAGCAGGGGGTATGTTCAGACCCTGCAATTACAGAAGAATTAGATAATACATAACTGGAACCCAGAGCAATGGCCTATCTGGGACCTCCCATTTGGAGGAGTTTAAATGTAGTGACTATAAAGCAGAAGTGGCACATTCTATCGGGATTGCTAATGAGACTCCAGGCTTGGTCCGACCTGGAACCGCTGGTTGTTATGCAATCTTAATCCTTAACATGGCTTGAGCTAACTCAAGTCTTTCAACTCTGGGAAGACAGCTTAACAACTGAGCCACCCAGGCGCCCCAAATATTATTGTTTTAAAACCAAAGTTATCTTCTGAATAGTATCTCCTGCACTTAAAAAAAGAAATCCACACTTAATTTATTAAGTAAAAATACTTCTTTTATGGTATCATTCAAATGAAAATACATGGACAGTTGTTATCTTAATCATCTTTTTAATTACAGTATTAACTATGTTATGTTTCATTTTTCTGATGCAATTGTAAACTAACGATGTTCGGGGTCTTTTTGGAAATGCGAAGACCCTGCCTGTTACCTCCCCTACCATCACCACTATCACCCCTACTGTGGTCTCACTGGGGTCATGGGGAAGGGCAGCGTTTGTCTTGCCAAACCTTAGATGATATAACTCACCTCAGGATAAGTGCTATATCATGGAGTGGGCAATGTGAAGTCTGCTCCTTTCTAAGTTGTTCACTACTCCCTCCCAATTCACCCCTCCTCCCATTTCCATTACAATCCATGTCTCACTTTAAGCAATAGAGACAGTGCTCTTGTGGAGCTCCCTCACATGCTGAAGAATCTATTTGGGTGATAGCTATTGCTGTGGACTGAACTATGCCCCACCCCCTTCGAAATTCTTATTTTGAAGCCCTAACCCTTAATGTGAGGGTGTTGGGAGATGGAGCCTCAGGAAGGTGATAAGGGTTAGATGAGGTCATGAGGGTGGGGGCTCTCATGATGAGATTTGCGTCCTTATAAGAAGAGACACTGCAAAGAAACTCTCTCTCTTTCTCCTCTCCCCATCTCTCTTCCATGTGAGGCATGGGAGTAGGCAGCTGTCTATGAGCTAGGAAGAGAGTCCTCAATGGGGAACTCCATCATCTGGCACCTTGACCTTGGACTTCTCAGCCTCCAGAACAGTGAGAGGTAAATTCCTGTTGTTTAAGCCACTCAATCCATGGCATTTTGTTATAGCAGCCTGAGAAGACTAAGACAGTTATACCCAAGGAATAATGCTTCTGATTAATCAAGATAGAGAAGTAAGATATCAATTGCATCCAAGATTAGTCTTTCTAATTAGCAATTTCAATAACAACTAAAGGACTCAGAGATAAGGAAGACACTACATACTTTTTTCTACAAATGGTCTACAACCATTTAATGGTTCATTTTTAAGCCTATTCCAGGATTGAAGGTCATCTAAACAGACAGTTTAATAATAATAAAGAGGGGATCTTTTGCAGATTAAACCGAAGAGAAATCTCATAGTTGCTGAGGGAACTGTGTGGTAAATAGTAATGATGGCCCCAACTTTTTTATTCCTCTCTGTATCCATGCCCTTTGTCATGTGTCTTTGCCCTCCATCATAAGCAGGATAGACTTACATTAATGCAGCACTGGGTTTAGCCATTTGGCTTGCTTTGGTTAATGCCATTTTAGAAGACAGGATGCAAGCAGAGACTCGACATGGGCTTGTGTATTGGGTTGGCTTTCCGTTGCACTTCTGCCAACACCATAGGAAAGTGCTGAAGCTGGACAAGGGCTGAGTCACCCCAGTCATACCAGCCCAAGTCAACCTACAGCCAGCATAACGGCACACATGGGAGCAAGCCCAACCAAGTTCAGCAGAGCTACCCAGCTGACTTCCAGATGGCCATAATGCATGACCTAGAAACGCAAAGTGACACAGACTGCAAACAAGGAAAACATGCTCTACCCCGTCATTCCCACTAATAAAGGCAATGGATGATTTTTCTTTGCACACTCTGACTGAAAACCTTTCAGAAAGTTGAAGCTGGTAGAAGTTTAAACAATTATGAAGATATTTGGGCTCTGACTTGCAGAAGTGGCTTTATGATGTGTTTATCAAATCAAACAATGATGGCCTTCAAATTTTCAAATTTTCCAGGTTATCGAAGGCACCCCTCCCCATGAGGATATTGCTGTGTTCGTTCTGCCTAAAATCATTTTCTACATGAAGTAATTACCAGTCTGTCAGAAACACAGCCATATTATCACCCTGTACCTTGGCAAACAAGTGTGTCCTCAGATCATCATTATAGGATCTGTGAGATGTCAGTAATGATGTGTCTTTCAGGGGCTGGAGGAGGGATGTATCCCAACAATGTTGCTACATTCAGAGGTGGTTCTTTCTTATCTAAATTGGACCTAACCGAACCCAGAAGCACAATGCCTGATGAACATTCTCCCGCTCCCTGGATAAGAGAGAAGAAAGTCTAATAGATCTCTCACATATCTAATTCCTGTGACTTGGATCCCAGTAATGAAATGAGAAAGAAGTTCCCTGAATCATTTTTAATCTGTGCCTTTTCTCCAAGGAAAGGTCCCTGAGGAGTTCATGTCATGTCACTAACTAATTAGATCTCCATTGCTTAGCAAGAATTCTACACCGAAGACAGGGTAATTCTATTAGAAAATGAAACCATAATATCGTACAGTTCTAAGGCTACTAACTTTGTATTTAATTATCCAGGTAATGTAATTATGCAATCAGTTCTAATCTGAGATCAAGAGGAAAAGTTCTTGGGTTTTTTTTGGTGAGGTTTTGTGAAAGGGCCATGTAATTAATACAACACAATTACTGAAATGTAAAGATATCTTTGCAAGAATATATCCCCATCCAAGCATGTTCACTATATTAGCTGCTTAGATCTTTGCCATTACTAATGTATTTGTGGCTTCTTATCTTATAATGACCTATGGTAATAATTAGCCCCATGACAGAACAAAGACCTTAGCACTGTATTGCAAAGCTCAGTTCTTCATATTATTCCCTAGAACAACAGAGAAACAATAAGGATTCAGAAAAGAATTTAGATTTCCTTAAGTGTTTGAACAAAATGTTTCAAATATCTATCCAAATGATGAAAATTTACCTAAGGCACACATTTTCAAATATGTGCCTTACTATAAGAAGAAAAGGAAAAAAAAAAAACCATACATAATGGATAAATTAAATGGGTTTATATGAGCCACCAAAATAAGATTCTTCCCTTATAGTTTATAATCCCTTATAAATATAGACTTCAAAAAGTTCCTTAAACAGTAGACTTGATTCTTAGGGCTAATGTCTGCTCTGCTTTACCATGATAGTTATTTAAATTTCAGTTTTTTTCAGGTATGCCTGTATTACCTAAACAAGGTTCTCTATGTGCTTTATTTCATTTGATTGTTTTCTTTAAGATTGTTGGTGTTTGCTCTCTGGCCCCCTGAGAAAGAGAGAGCATAGTAGCTTAAATAGGTGGCACAGATAAGAATGTATGTGCCAGTATGTTCGCCTTTTGGTAAGTCTTCCTTTTCCTGTCTTGAACTGTGAAACTTCCCAAAATCCTCCATCATCAGTTTGAAAATCAAGTGAGCCTACTAGAAATTTCCCTTGAAGTCAGAAACTCCTCTTCTGTGTTGTTTCTCCTTACTTGTTTATCTCTTTGGCCAATAGCTGTGCAGATGATTTTATTTCCCAGCATGGGTAGAAGCTTGATGTGTGGTTGTTATTATTTAACGTTGTTTGAAATCTTGCTCCTGGAGGGTGAACATTCAAGATAAGTGAGCTGGAAATGTAGAGGGAATGTGTGTCATTTGCTGATGGGAGAGCACACGGATTCAGTGACTGAGATGGGACCAGAATGCATTTTCTTTAGAGTCTGGAGAGGAATTTGCTGGCAGAGTGGTTGAGAATGAATTCGTTTTCTATTGCTGTGAAACAATTTACCACACACTAAGTGGTTTAAAACAACACAAATTTATTAGCTCCTAATTTCTGTAGGTCAGGATCTACTGGGCTAAAATCAGTGTCAGCTGAGGCTATCTTTCTCACCTGGCCCGAGGTCCTCTTATTCACAGAATCCATTTCCTTGTGGTTGTAGAACTGAGGTCTCCATTTTCCTGCTAGCTGTTGGCTGGGGACCACTCTCAGCTCCTACTGGCTGCCTGCAGTTTGTGCCTGGGACCCCCACTGACAGTTCCCAACTGAGATGGTTTTCTTTCCTCCAGGGCCAGCAAGAGCCCATCTCTCTGCTTTCCCCTTCTGGGACCAGCCAGAGAAAACTCTCTGACTCATATAATTGGATAAGACCCATTTGGATAATCTCCTTATCTTAGGGTCAATTGATGTGGAACCTTATTTACATCTGCAAAATCCCTTCAGAGTAATACCTATATTAGTGTTAGATTGAATACCTGGGAGAAGGAGTGTACACACCAATGGCTGAAAGATGGGGATCATCTTAGAATTCTGCCCACTGAAGGGGACCTGTCAGAACCTCAATCTATTCTTTGAAATTGCTGTGGCACCTAAAACTTTCTCATGACAGAATCATTCCTTTGTATCTCTAAGAGTATCTTGTACAGTAAAACCAATGACTACGTCTATTATATTATGTAATACCACTGTTGAGCACCTGCCATTTGCCAGACACTGTATATTATCTTACTTAATTTCAGCAACTCTATGAGACAAGTGTCATTATCCCCACTTTATAAATGGGGAAGCTGAGTGGGTGGGGAGATGGGGTCACAGGTATTAAGGAGGGCACGTGATATGATGAGCATTGGATGTTATATGCAACTGATGAATTACTGAACTCTACATCTGAAACTAATGATGTACTATATGTTGGCTAATTGAATTTAAATTAAAAAAATAAAGATATATTTCCACATAAAAAGCAAACAAACAAAAAGAAATGGGGAAGCTGAGGGTCAATGAGATAAACTTGCACAGAGTCACGCAACTATTTATGGTTGGGACTGGTGTACAAATTCAAGGCTGCCTGACACAAAGTGATAGTTTTTCTCATCATACTACTCTATCTCTCTGTATCACTCAGAGTTCTGACAGAAAACAAATATCACACTCAAACAGGTATCATGGAAAGGGCCTTAATTAAAGGATTCTTTATGGAGGTGTGGGCAAGATTAAGGGAAGTGACAAGAGGAGGAAGCACCTGGGGACTAGAAGAAGCAGGAAGCCATGATCACGTGTGGGCCTGAAGGGACAAGGAGAGGGAACAGAGATAACAGAACCTAGAGAAAGCTCTAGCCAGGGACGAACCCAGGCGTTAGCAAAACCCAGCCCTCGATAAAGAATTTCCCTTTCTCTTCTACCTCCAACCTCCTGCTATTAGTTTCCATTGGCCAAACCCACCTGGAAGATAGAGGGCAAGAGAGCCCAGGTGATGTAATCCACTGGATCAGCATCCCAGAGCAGTGAGCAGGGCTTTGTGAGATGAATCTAGAGAGGGAAATGGAGAATAACCAAAATAATCCCCAAAATGCAAGTACCCCTACATGGGCAACACATGGCAAGATTCTTGAGGCCAAAGTTTCTGTCTTATATTTTTTATCTTCATATAATTTATAGAGATAAATACTTGGTTAATACTTAATTTATCGGCAGTTAGCATCTTGACAAGTGTATCAGTTTGCTGGGGCTGCCATAAGAAGATACAACAGACTGGATGGTCTACACAGCAGAAATTAATTTCTTACAGTTCTGGAGGCCAGAAGTCCAAGACCAAGGTTTTGGCAGGTATGGTTTCCTTTGAGGCCTCTCTCCTAGGCTTGCAGGTGGCCACTGTCTCAATGCGGCCTCACAAGTCTCTTTTGGTGTGTGCACCGCGCCCCCTCCATGTCTCTTTGTGTGTCCAAATCTCTTCTTGTAAGGACACCAGTCAGATTGGAATAGGGCCCACCATAAGGACTTCAATTTAACTTAATCACCTCTTCAAAGGCTCTATCTCCGAATCTAACTGCATTCTGAAGTGCTAGGGGATAGGGCTTCAACATATGAATTTTTGAGGGACACAATTCAGCCCATAACAGCAATGTTGGTTTACGAGAATAATTTCTTTTTTTTTTTTTAAGATTTTATTTATTTATTTGACAGATAGAGAGCACAAGTAGGCAGAGAGGCAGGCAGAGGGAGAGGGAGAAGCAGACTCCCCGCTGAGCAGGGAGCCCGACGCGGGGCTTGATCCCAGGACCCCGGGATCATGACCTGAGCCGAAGGCAGCCGCTTAACCAACTGAGCCACCCAGGCGCCTCACGAGAATAATTTCTAACTAGCTAAAAGGAAATGTTAAAGGCAAGTAGGAATTGGAGGGGAGAGAGAGGAAGGAAATGTTCAGTTTTTTGCCCAACAGGATACTTCTGGAATATGCATTGTTCTAGTAGACTCTCCCTGCCTATGGGCAATCTTCAGGTACCAGGGGGATAGGGATGAGGGAGACCCCCTGGAGAAGGACCCTAACAGGGAAAGGATGCTCATTTTATAATTTTGCAAGAATGCCTTCAGACATAGGTGAATTCAGAAATCATTAAATTTAAATGGTTTCAAACCCACTTGTGATAATGGAACATAGAATGAAGTATCCTAGCAGTGGCTCTCAACCCTGGCTATGCATCAGGCTCTACTAGGGAACTTCAAAAATAAGCATAAAGACTTGGGCTCTATCCCTGGAGATTCTGACAGAGTAAGTCTAGAGTGGGGTGTTGAATGTTTTTAAAGTTCTAGAGATGATTCTAGTGTCTAGCCAGAGTTGAGAAACCCTGGCAAGTCTTTACATAGTGGAGTTGTCTGTATGTGCAACTTAACACAGGTGAATTCAACTCTAAGAACTCAGCAAGAAATAACAATTTTTTTAAAGTCTTGGTAGTTTGGAGGCAACTGGGTGGCTCAGTTGGTTAAGCATCTGACTTTTGGTCTCACTCAGGTCTCGATCTCAGGGTCATTAGTTCAGGCCCCACATTGGCCTCCATGTTGGGTGTGGAGCCTACTTTAAAAAAAAAAAAAAAAGACATGAGTAAAGAATATGGGTAGTTTCTTTTGTTCTGCCGCACCATGTGCAGAAGCCCTGGAGCATGTGTGACCAGGAGACTGAAGCCAGGAATCCATTTCCTTTTGATTGCCAACTGCTTCTCAGAGTGTGTGCACACTGCCAGTCCAAGTGCGAGAAGCTAGTGTTTAAAATATGTATTTTTGTACCTCATAGTTCTAACATCACACCAACAGCTTCATCTGGTGCTCAACCAAGGAAATTATAATTCATGTTCCAGTTCTAGGGGAGAGACCGGCTGGGCTGAGCTTATTCAGATATCAGTGTGTGAGGATCCAACATGGCCCCTCTCAAGTGATTTTTTTAAGGATAGATTTTTGAGTGTGTGCGATTTTCTCCTTAAATGCCGAGTTTAGTGCCTAATCCCTATGTAAGATATAATTCTACCATGTTAATTTCACATACCCTGCAAAAAAGGGCATCACTAAATTGATTTAAAAGGAGTATTCTAAACCATTTTATTCCTTCAACATTACATTAGTATTTAGTAAGTGCCTACCACATTGAGGAACTACATGAACAAAACACAAATTCTCTGCCCTAATAGAGGTTACAGCCTAGTTGTGAAGAAAGAGATGATAAGCAAATAATGAGTAGAATATATTGAATATGAGGTGGTGATAAGTGCCATGGTTTAGGAACGGAAACAAACCATGAAAAGCAGACTGAGGAGTGGTCAGGAGAGAGAAGGAAAATGAGAAGAGTGTGACCTTCTGGTAGCCAAGTATAAAAATGTTTTAGGGAGGGGGCGTGTGGGTGGTGCACTGGGTTAAGCGACCGACTCTTGGTCATGATCTCAGGTTGGTGGGATGGAGCCCTGCATCAAGCTCCACGCTCAGCACAGAGTCTGCTTGAGTTTCTCTCGCTTCTTCTCCCTCTTCCCACCCCCTCCACTTGTGCATGTGCTTGCACGCACACTCTCTCTCTAAAATAAATAAATAAAAATAAATCTTAAAAAAATGTTTTAGGGAGGAAAGAAAGACCAACTAGATCAGATGATCTTGCTAGCTGAATATCATGAGTACCAGGGATTGTCACTGGATTTGGCAACGTGAAGGTCATGGTGACATTGACTAAGGCAATTCTGAACGGGCAGCAGGGATGACTTAAGTGGGTTCAAGGAAAATGAGGGGAGCTGGAGACACGGAGTACAGACAACTCTGTAGGGGAAATTTGTTTTTAAAATATTCTGTTTAAGTTCAAAGCTGGGGCAAACACCATAGATGAAATAATACGTGAGGCAAGAAGGTAGGTCAGTCCACCACTTCTAAAGGGATTGGCTAATTCAGGCCCCGGGCAGTCTGACTTTGTGTCCCTTCTTCCTTTCTGGTGCCTTCCCTAATAATACTTACCCCTTCAGGATGGAGTGATCTGTGCCTTCAAACTCTGCTTGGTAGCTGTCACTAGCGGAAGTACAAATCGATTTATTGCCCCCTATTTGCCAGCAGGGAGGGTAGGCTTTCCCAAGGAACCTTCCCTTTGGCTCCTCAAATGCAGTGCCATCTGCAGCTGCCCACCGGGCCTCTAGGTAATACTTGGTCCGCTAAAGCAAGTCTTAAGTGTTTCTAAAAAAAGGAAAACCGAAATGAACCCAAATATGGAGAGAGAAACAACCTCTAAAGTGTCTTGCCTGAGCAATGGGGAGGAGGAAGCAGGCCTCATCTGTCCTCCTCACAGAGACCATAATGCTTTCGGGCCTCAAAGAATGCCGCAATCTATGCAATTCACTGCTACAGCATTAAGCCTGAATGGCATTTGGTGGCAGATAAAGTCTCTCTGTGTCACACAGCAGAGAGCTGTATGGCCAGATCTTGTTTAGAATTACATTTAAAACCTGGAAATCAAATGATAATGTCCAGATAACTTCTGTGGTAAACCCTAAACCAGTTATGCTTCAGGTTAAGCCTCTGCATTTCTAAACAACATGCCTTTATTCTCTCCAGGCCAATACTCGGACCTTCCTGCCAGCAATATCAAATGGCAAGAGGCTGAATGTACCCTCTGTGTGAGCTTAAAGGAAAAACAGCCAAAGGAGCCAATGCCTCTCTGCTGAGAAAAATCTCCATCTTTGATATGTCTCCTCCAAACACATATCAAATTGGCTCATTCCCTCTTGGCTTCTTGAGTTATTTCCTAATCTCTAAAATTTTAAAAACAAACTAACTAAACAAACCTAAAAACGTCCCATCATTCCATAAAAGTAGAATCCTTCGTTTTCTAAATTCCTTTTCTTTATCCCTCTCACTTGAACAGATCTCCCCTGGTCCTCGAATGGCGTCCTCGCACACTATCTTATTTCTCAAGATCTCAGAGTTTGAATGCATGAGGAAAATTGACAGACCCTCTAGGTGTCTGAGGCAAGAAAATAATCCAATCCTGGCAACAAAAGATAAAAAAGGGACAAAATTTGTTTATGTGATTTAATCCTCAGTTTATCACCAGGGCCTACCAGGAATGCAGTTTTTTTAATTTATTATTTTTATTTATTTATTTATTTATTTATTTGAGAGAGAGAGAGAGAGAGAGAGAGCATGAGGGGGGGGAGGGTCAGAGGGAGAAGCAGACTCCCCGCCGAGCAGGGAGCCCGATGCGGGACTCGATCCCGGGACTCCAGGATCCTGACCTGAGCCGAAGGCAGTCGCTTAACCAACTGAGCCACCCAGGCGCCCTCAGGAATGCAGTTTTAAGCAAGCTTGGAGGATATGCCTGTGCTGTTGGTGGGGCCTGTGCTAATGTATGTCCCTTATGAACAAACCCTATTACCTGAGGAAAGAGTTCTGGCCTTCCCTTTTACCTCCCAATAAAGAAATCTATTTTGTTGGGTGCATGTGCTCATGGTCACATCAGGCATGAGAAGAAGACTTGAAGCATCTACACTGGTTTCCTCTGGGGTGTGGGAGCAGCTTCTATCTAAGCTCAGAGCTTATAAATGAGTTGCTTGGATTTTCTGTTGCACATGCTCCCCCAACACAATATCTGATGCAGAAAGAAGTATATGCTCGGATACTGAGCGCGTTTCAGTCCATTGGGGCAGGGACATACAATCTCTGGAAGGACACCAGTCATCATTTTATTACTTTAGAAGTAAGAGAAGGATTTTTCTTCCCTTTGGGCAAAAAAATGTTGCAGTAGATTCTCTTGCTAAAAGAGTCATTTAAATATTACTGGTCACGTCACATTGTAGTTGTTTGGAAATAATTATATCCATATCACAGACAGTAAATAGTAGATGTGCGTTCACTAACATTTTATTCATGTTCTGTTTTAATATGGCAAACTTAGAAGTAATTTAATCTCCCAGTAAATTGAAGTGGTGGGGGGTTCTTCACACAGAAGACTGCAAGTTATTAATTCCGGGCAGTCTTCATCTTGTACAATTAGTCACTGTTTGCAGCTGGAAATGTTTTATTAATTTTCCATAGCAGTTGATTTTCCACAGTTTTCTCAGTTTAAATTAAGCAGTAAGAGCTGCTGTTTCTTCTTAAATAAATTTTCTTTCCACAAAAATACATGCCTCTGGCTATGTCAATTTTCCCATTTGATTAAAGTGCCAGCAGGCAATTAATAACTTAATGCATTTTAAAGTACTTTTGGAAAAAGTAATTTGAATAGCCAAACTTGTGTATTTGAATTGATTGTTGCAGAAGATTTAATAGACATTTGAAAATCCTAGAACCTTGGAAAGGACAAATGTGGCCCAGCAACCACGTCTGGGGGACTGTGAGGTGGTCTTCATAAAAAGCCCATAGCTGGCACTCACACGGGGGGTGGGAGGGTGAGAGGGGTAGAGGTGACTACCACTTTCCAGGAGGTTGATGAAAGAAAGGCAACCGCAAAATGGTCTTCATGGGAATATACAGAAGACTCTAGATTGTGATGTGTAGTCTGAGTGGGAAGCCATTTAGGAAGCAATGAGACAACATGGATGAACATGGAAGACATGATGGTAAGAGAAAGAAACCAGGCACAAAAGGACAGATATTGTGTGATTCCACTTACATAAGGTATGTATTGTAGTCAAATGCATAGAGACAGAGAGTAGAATAGTGGTTGCCAGTGACTGGGGAGAAGGGAATGGGGAGTCAGTGTTTGATGGATATAAGAGTTTCTGTTAGGGGAGATGAAAAAGTTCTGAAGATAGATAGTGGTGATGGTTGCACAACATGAGACTCTACTTAATGCCATTGAATTATATACCCATAAAGGGTTAGAGGGGTCAATTTTTATGTATTTATTGTTTACCACAATGAAAAACAATAGCAATGTGGCCTTTCCCTATGTTCAAGGTGTAGAAGCAAGGATGTGGTAGGTCCTCAGATGCAAAATTCCGTTTCCAAAAAAAATAAAATAAAATAAAATTCCCCATTTCCTTGGGTATTTGAGTAGGAGCCATGACCAACTGTGCTGATAACACAGGAGCCAAAATTCTATATATCACCTCTGGGAAGTGGGGTCAAGGGATGGCCAAATAGACTTCCGGCTGCTGATATGGGTGACATGGTGATGGCCACAGTCAAAAAAGGCAAACCAGAGCTTGGAAAGAAGGTTCAGCCAACAGTGGTAATTCAGTTGTCAATTGAATTCAAAGTAATTCAATTCAAAATTCATCCTGGAGAAAGATGGTGTGTTCCTTTATTTAGACCATTACTCAGGTACCACAGTCAACAATAGGAAACACAAAAGGTGAGATGAAAGTTTCTGCCATCAAAGAGCCAGTTACAAAGTTGTGTGTAGACTTGTGGCCCACGATTGTGTCCAATGCTGGCAACTTTGCATGATTCTCCAGTGTATTTGTTAAATAACAAAAACAAACCCACCCCATTAAAAATTATTATACCTCCCAAAAAGTAATGAGGACATTCAGAGCTAATTGGTTTCTCTTTTTAAAGAAAACATGCATTAAAAAAAGGAAAACATGCCATAGTTATCTATAATGAGAGTTAGGGGCATGTGTTTGAGAATGAGGTCTCTAACTGACCTCTGTTTAACTGATGGGGGTTAGCAGAAACTATTCTGCTGCATCTGTAGATATACTGACCAAGGCTCAGGAAAAGCTGAAAGCTCAGCTCCTATAGCTACGTGTGTGCCTTCTGCTCCCACTGGTTTGTTGTACTCCTCCTGAGAATCAGTTAGGATTGTTCCCACACCTGTTCACACCAGGTTATTTTTAATTATGCAACTTAATTAAACATTATGTAAGCTGATGAAATATGAGCTCACAAAGAGGTGAGCTCTTGTTGTTTCTATGAAAACCAAGTTGAACGCCTTAGCAAAACCCAGTAAAGGTGAATCTTAAAAAAAATATTGCAGATGTACTAGGTGTGAATGAAGTAAGGTTTATAAAAATAGAAAAGGATTCGGAACATAGGTTGCTTTACAGATGCCTTTAATATTTCCATTTCACTTGAAAGAAACCCAAACTAGAACCCATGGATGAGGCCCCCTGGGTGTGTTCTAGGCCTACATTACTAGAAACCAGCAGACTCAGAGGCAATAGTAAGGCCTTGGCTCCCAACCAACTGCATCGGATAAAATAACGTTCATTGAACTTTCAAGTATCCAGAGTAGGAACCAATAGTCATTGTTAGGACAAAGCCAACAGACTGGTAGTAGCTGCTTAGGTGCTGTGTCAAAAAATATTCTGAAGTCACCTCTGGACTCAGGAAGCAAGAGTATAAAGAATCAACAATGTTTTCCAGGGGCGTGAAAGGGAAACAGAAAGAAAAAAGTGCCTCATGTTTACCATGACTGATCTAGAAAAAGAGAGATGAGCATAAATTAAAAACCAGACCTTCCAACTGCTAGTGATTTTTGTAACTCTTTGCCAAAACCAAGCCCAAGTGTACTTTTATTCTCATAAAATGGCATGTGTCCTCCAAAGCACCCTTCTTGTTTCAACCCTAGAACCACCTACTCATGATCCGAATGAAATACCTTTGCCTTCCAGAGGAGTAAATGAGGTGCCATGATCTTGCTGACCTACCCCAGGACTCTCCACTGCAGAATAATATCCTATTCGCTAATCTTCTCCCTAAAGAAATACCAACAACATTGACAATTGTGTTGGATTTCTTTTGAAAAGCCCATTCTTAGGGGCTAGCTAACTTATACTTCAATCATCCACCTGCTTAAAGAAAACGTAAACTTCTTTTTAAGAATGTTTTGAAGAATGACACCTTGTGTCTGAGAGATGGTGTTGGATTGTTTTCCTAACACTGAGCTGGCATGTTCCTGACAGTCCAAATGTAGATACAGAGTCACGTGTGTGGTTTTAGGAGAGAAAGGAATGGTGATTCATGTTGTGAATATCAGTTTTTCACACATCGAAAAGTGTGATGTGCACCAGCTGAGGGCTTCAGTTCACTTAGTGCAAGAAGAAATGGCAGCTGAGTTGCATTGATTAAAAACAAAAAAAAATATTGAAATAATAGAATTAATCCTAGCACCAGCTATTGCTAAGAACCAGAAGGTCAGTTTGATGTTTGCCATTTTTCTTTTTTTTTTTTAAAGATTTTATTTATTTATTTGAGAGAGAGAATGAGATAGAGAGAGAGAGCACATGAGAGGGGGGAGGGTCAGAGGGAGAAGCAGACTCCCTGCCGAGCAGGGAGCCCGATGCGGGACTCGATCCCGGGACTCCAGGATCATGACCTGAGCCGAAGGCAGTCGCTTAACCAACTGAGCCACCCAGGTGCCCTGCCATTTTTATTATTAAGCATCAGGACATTAGAATGGGTTCCTCTTTTGAAGAACTACTGATAGGAAGAGGGAGAATTTAAAACTGGCAAATCATTTACCCCTTCAGAAAACATCTTTTATTTAGCCTTTTTTTTTTTAATTTCTTTAGTCACCAAATTCAGTTGTATTTGTTGTTGTTGTTGTTGTTGTTGTCGTCATTGTTTCATAAATTTTGTGCAAAAGGGGGCTATTAGATATACCTCGGTATATCAACAAGTTTCTGAGTTCTAGGTCTCTGAGAAAATCTGTCCCAGCTTTCCCCAGCTAAAAAAAAAAAAAAAAAAAAAATTGTATCACTTGATAACAGAAACCTAATGAGCATGGCCAAAACAAAACCTTCCCAAATAAGCAAAAAAAACAAACAAGATAAATAAGATAGAGGTGTTTTTCTTTCTCACATGAAAAAAGTCAAAGGAAGGCAATCCAGGGCTAGCATAGAGGTCCATGGTTATTAAGGACTAGGCACTCTCTA
Source organism: Neomonachus schauinslandi (assembly GCF_002201575.2). NCBI lineage: Eukaryota > Metazoa > Chordata > Mammalia > Carnivora > Phocidae > Neomonachus > Neomonachus schauinslandi. The sequence goes on along the minus strand of NC_058411.1, from coordinate 42,188,619 downwards.
GCTGGATGCTCTGCCATCATTCATGTGCCATCTCATGTTTCAGCATGGCTGCTCAGGTTCCAGTCATCATGTGCACATTCCAAGCAGAAGGAAGAATCAAAGAAGAGCATACCTCCTCCCTTTGAGGACACTTCTCCCAAATTACACATAACATTTCTTTTTACATGTCATTGGCCATATTTCAATCATTTGCCACATCCAGCTACAAGAAAGATTGAGGAGCATATTCTTTTGACTAGATGGCAATGTGTATAACTAAAAACTAGAATTTTCTGTTACCTGCGTGGCTCAGTTGGTTAAGTGTCCAACTCTTCATTTCAGTTCAGGTCAGAGTACCTAGTGAGATTGAGCCCTGTGTTGAGCTATGTGTTGGGTGTAGAACCTACTTAAGATTCTCTCCCTCTCCCTTTGTCCCTTCCCCCTCCCTCTCTAAAAAAAAGAATTTTGTTACTAAATAAGATAGAACAACTACTAAAAAAAGTGAAAAAAGAAATATAACTGATATTTTGAGAAATGAGAAAATGGAATATAAAATGTTCAATTAAAATAAAAGACAGAAAAAGAGTGAAACACAGAAATAATAACAACTAATAGAAACAAAGGGCAATAGAAAACAGTAATGACTATAACAGATATTAATCCAACTGTATGAATAACCACTTTGAATGTCAGAGGTCTAAATATACCAATTAAAAGACACAGTTTGTCAGAGTGGATAAAAAAACATGATCCAACTATATATATGTTGTCCACAAGAAACCCACTTTAAATATAGAGATGTATCTTATATTTAAAAACAATATCTTTGGGGCACTGGGTGGCTCAGTTGGTTGAGCGTCTGCCTTTGGCTCGGGTCATGATCCCAAGGTCCTGGGATTGAGCCCCATGTTGGACTCCCTGTTCAGCGGGGAGTCTGCTTCTCCCTCTTCCTCTGCTCCTCCCCGCCCCCCAGATTGTGCACTCTCTCTCTCTCTCTCTCTCTCACTCCCTCTCTCAAGTGAATAAATAAAATATTTTTTAAAAATTAAAAAAATAAAAAACAATAAAATTTGAAAAATTAAAACAATATCATTCACATTAGCATCCCTCAAAATGAAATACTTAGGTATGAATCTAACAAAATATGTACAAGGTTTATATGAAGGAAACTACAAAACTTTGATGAGCGAAACCAAAGAACTAAATAAATGGAGAGCTATTCCATATTCAAATAAGACTCAATATTGTCAAGACATCAGTTATTACCAACTTGATCTATAGATTCGATGCAATCCCAACCCAAATCCCAGAAACTTATTTTATGGATATTTATGGACAAACTAATGCTAAAGTTTATACAAAGAGGCAAAAGACCCAGAATAGCTAACATAATACTGAAGGAGAAGAACAAAGTTGGAGGGCTAATGCTACCCAATTTGAATATTTACCAATAAAGCTACTTTTCTTCTTACACTGTAATCAAGACAATGAAATAAATCAATGAGACAGAATTGAGAGTCTAGAAATAGAGCCACATAAATGTAGTCATCTGATCTTTGACAAAGTAGCAAAGGCAATACAATGGAGTAAGGATAGTCTCTTCAAAAAATGGTGCAAGAACTAGACATCCACATGCAAAAAAATGAATCAAGACACAGACCTTACACCCTTCAAAAAACTAACTCAAAATGGATCACCAAAAAAAAAAAAAAAATGGATCACCAACCTAAATGTAAAGTGTAAAAGTATAAAACTTCTAGAAGATAACATAGGAGAAAACCTAGATGACCTTGGGTATGATCATGCCTTTTTAGATAAAATGGCAAAGACATATTCCATGAAAGAAATACTTGATAAGCTGAACTTTTACTGAAATTAAAAGTTTTGCTCCATGAAAGACAGTATCAAGAGAATGAGAAGACAAACCACAGACTGGGAGAAAACATTTGCAAAAGACTCATCTGATGAAAGGACCATTATTCAAAATATACGAAGAACTTCTAAAACTCAACAATAAGAAAACAAACCACCCAATTAAAAAATGGCCCACAGATCTTAACAGACACCTCACCAAAGAAGATATGCGATGGCAAATAAGCGCATAAAAAATGCTCCACATTCTATATCATCAGGGAAATGCAAATTAAAACAATAAGATACCTCTACACATGTCTTAGAAAAGCCAAAATCAAGGACACTGACACCAAATGTTGGTGACACTATGGATCAACAGAAACTCTCATACTGTTAGTGGGAATGCAAAAGGGCACAGCCACTTTGGAAGAGTTTGGTGTTTTCTTACAAAACTAAATGTACTCTTACCATATGGTCCAGCAATCATGTTCCTTAGTATTTACCTGAAGGAGCTGAAAACTTATGTCCACACAAAAACTGCACGCAGATGTTTATAGCAGCTTTATTCATAATTGCTAAAACTTGGAAGCAACGAAGATGTCTTTCAGTAAGTGCATGGATAAATAAACCGTGCTCCATCCAAACAATGGACTATCACTGGGCACTAAGGAGAAATGAGCTACCAAGCCATGAAAAAGACAGGCAGAAACCTTAAGTGCATATTGTTCAGTGAAAAAAGCTAATCTGAAAAGGCTACATACTATATAACTTCAACTGTATGATATTCTGGAAAAGGCAAAACTAGGAAGACAAGAAAAAGATCAGTGGTTGCCAGGGGTAGGCAAAGATGAATAGGCAGAGCACAGAGGATTTTTAGGACAGTGAAAATACTCTGTATGATATTATAATGATGAATATATGTCATTTTATACTTGTCCAAACCCATAGAATTTATGATATCAAGACTGAACCCTAAGGTAAGCTATGGACTTTGGGTGATTATGGTGTGTCAATGTAAGTTCATTCTTGGAAAAAAATGTACCATTCTGGTCAGTGATAATGGGGGATGTGATGTGTGGTGGGGGGGGCAGGAAATATAGGGGCAATCTCCCTACCTTCCTCTCAATTTTGTTGTAAACCTAAAACTTCTCAAGTTGTTTTAAATTTTTTTTAAAAAAATAAGAAGGATGAAAAGAAAATGAAAATTGGAATTAAGTCACATTCTTGCCCTCAAAGGAGCATCATAATCTGTGAAGACAATTTTATTTTATTTTATTTTATTTTATTTAAAGATTTTATTTATTATTTGACAGAGAATGAGAGAGAGAGAGAGAGCACATGAGAGGGGGGAGGGTCAGAGGGAGAAGCAGACTCCCCGCCGAGCAGGGAGCCCGATGCGGGACTCGATCCCGGGACTCCAGGATCCTGACCTGAGCCGAAGGCAGTCGCTTAACCAACTGAGCCACCCAGGCGCCCCTGTGAAGACAATTTTAGAGAAAGCAACTTTTGTGCTTCAAAATTTCCTTGCTGATACTATGAGAATACTGATAAAGGGTGGGTGGATTCTTGGAGGGGTGCAGTCTGAGTTTCTTTGCTCATAGAGTACTAAATGCCGCCCTTAACCACTATCGCACCCCCACCAGACGTGAAATGTTTTGTCTATTTCAAGGAGGTGAGCTGAGAACACTTTGGCAAGTTTTATCTTATTGTGATCCCAAACTTTCCCTTCTCTTGCTCTATCCCCAGAAAATTTCTAGGTCAAGAATCAGTTATCTCTTACCTTTCAACACTAAAAAAGAAGACAAAATAATACAAATTATATCTATTTGTTGAAAAGTTTTGAAAGAAAGTCACTATAGATAAAATGTGGAATTTAGGAGGGTTGCCATTTCTTTTTGCCATCTCCGAAGTTTGTATAGGTGTCTCTTTTGGGGGGTAGTCTCCTCTCCTTCCTTCATTTCTTCCTTCCCCTTCATTTTTTTTCTTCCTTAAATCCTCACAAAAGAGATTCATCAAAGTTGGTGTACAATTCCCAACAAATCCAAAATCTCAATCTCTAAATCTCTGGTTCTTGGGTTGCTGATACAGCAGAATGCCCCGTGCTTTGGGCAGCAAGAGACATCTGTCTGCTGCAGGCTCTGGCTGGCACCAGGCTTCCCATCCAGGCATCCTCCAATGCCTCTGTCCCTATCCCACTGCCAGCCACGAGTACTTTGGGGAGAGCACCTCCCTTCTGCCTTTCCTAAGGGTTTTTTTTTCCCGCTGCCTTGTGCCCCTGCCAGATCCCCCTGAGCTCACTTCATTGATTCATGAAAATCATCAATATCTAAGCTTTTTTCTTTATTCCACTGCTTGCAAATATTAAGCATGGGGTAACTTTTCTGAAAAGTTAAATGGAAAAGGTGAGTTAACAGGCTATTGGATGTATAGTGCCCTTTACTCTTGGCTGAGGGAAAGAGCATTCTAAGCAGTAATTTTAAATCCTTTTCAATGAGTACCTTGAAGCAATGAAAGGAGTAAAAAAGCAAGCATGGTGGAGAGCATTAGGCAATTATCATTGAAAATTATTTAAGCTTAAATAACTAAAATAATTTATTCTATAAAATCATACGAAGTAGTGGAAAGGATTCTGCATGGTCAATTTGCTTTCTCATGTAGCAGCTGAAGCGGTAAGCAAAAATGGTTGAATTCTAAAAGTCTCAACTTAGTGAATTAATATAGATTTGCGGATGGCATTAAATACCTGAAGATGATGATGAGTCATTGCTGCAAATGGATTGGCAAATGGGATTAAATGATTTTCAGTGATACAAAAACCTAATAAAATGAAAACATTGAGTCCTGCACAAATGATGACCTTCTCTGCTGCTTCTACCATAAAAGGAACACTTTTCCAATATTTATGGAGAATTGCTAGAGAACAGTGGTTAAGAACATGGACTTAGGAGACAGACCACCTGAGTTTGAATTGTAGTCCTGCCACTTCAAGCTGTAGGTCCTTGGGTATGTCAACAAAGCACCCTGTGCCTTGGTTTCCTCATCTGTAAAATAAGGCAGCGCGTGAGTTACTTATGTAAGTGCTTTGAGTAGGGCCTGGCACACAGGAAGTACTATGTGTTAGCTATTTCTACCTGTTAACACATGCATTCTTTGGTTGTTGGGTAGCTCTGTCTTTGCCCCAGCTGTCTTTGGGACTGTGAGCTGTGGAGGAACTGCATCCTTCAGCTTGCATGCTGTGGTGGTCCTCACAGTGGTATGCTCATATCCCATTATTCCTCACCATTCTTGGAATGTGGGGGAAATATGCTGGGGGAGGAGGAACATCCTCTCATCCCATCCCTACTGCTCAGGATGCTCCTGTCTGTGTGAAGGGGGCCAGTGGTCACCTGTTCCTGCCCTTGAGACTCTACCAACAAAAATTTATTGAGCACCTTTCATGTGCCAGTCCCTGGTGAGGTGCTGGTGATACTGAAATTGACAGGCACTGCAGAGGAAGGCACAAGAGGCCATGAGAGCCCATGGGATGCACCAACTGGGCTTTGGAGGGATCAGGAAAGATTTCATCCAGAAGGTGACATATTTAATTGAATATTACAGAATTGATAGGATTCTCCAGATAGACAAGAAGGGATGAGGTAGAAGAAATCAAGCACCAAAATGCTCAGAATGTGACTAGTTTGGGGAATAGGTCATGCCCTCTGGATCTTACCCTGGTATTGGGTTTACCTTCTGGCAAGGGTGTGGCTAGTCCATATGGCCTCTTTCTAGGTAAAAGGACAGAGCTTGTTCAAGCTTGGTGAGTGGACCACAGACTGGATCAGTACCTACTGCTCCCAGGCTGCGCTCCCTATGCTTTAGTTCTACAGTCTAGCTCCCGCAGCTTTGTTACAACAGGCTGTTGACTTTCTCCTTGTGGTTAAGAACTACATGGGACTCCACTCTCTATATCCTCTGAAACTGCATCTCGAGTTGGGGTTCTCAGACCACCTGCATCAGAATCATATAAAAAGTGTATTTAAAAATGCAGATTTCAACCAGTGGTCCAAGATGGCAGCAAAGGAAGATCCTGAACTCACCTTCTTCCATGGCATAAAAACAGACACACTGATCAATGAAACAGAATAGAGACCCCAGAAATAAACCCATGCATATATGATCAATTAATTTACAACAAAGGAGGCAAGAATATACAATGGGGAAAGGATGGTCTCCTCAATAAATGAACTGAACATGGGGCGCCTGGGTGGCTCAGTCATTAAGCGTCTGCCTTCGGCTCAGGTCATGATCCCAGGGTCCTGGGATCGAGCCCCACATCGGGCTCCCTGCTCGGCGGGAAGCCTGCTTCTCCCTCTCCCACTCCCCCTGCTTGTGTTCCCTCTCTCGCTGTGTCTCTCTCTGTCAAATAAATAAATAAAATCTTTAAAAATAAAAAAATAAAAAAATAAAAATAAATGAACTGAACAGCCACATGTAAAAAAATGAAACTGAACTACTATCCTACATCATACATAAAAATGAACTCAATCTGGATTAAAAACTTGAAGGTAAGACTGGACACCATAAAACTCCTAGAGGAAATCATAGGTGTTAAGCTCCTTGACATCAGTCTTGGTGATGATTTTTAAAATCTGACTCCAGAACCAATGAAAACAAAAGCAAAAATAAATGAGTGGGATTACATCAAACTCAAAAGCTTCTGAACAGCAAAGGAGGAAACTATCAACAAAATGAAAAGGCAACTTAATGAATGGAGAAAATATTTCAAATAATATATCTGATAAGGGGTTAATATAAAAAATACACAAAGAACTTATACAGCTCAATAACAAAAACCAAACAATTTGATTTAAAAATGGGCAGAGGATCTGAATAGACATATTTTTCAAAGAAGACATACAGATGGCCAATAGGCACATGAAAAGATACTCAACATCACTCATCATCAGAAAAATACAAATAAATCAAAACCACAATGAGATATCATCTCCCACCTGTCAGAATGGCTATTATCAAAAAGACAAGAAATAACAAGTGTTGGTGAGGATGTGATGAAAAGGGAACCCTCATGCACAGTTGCTGGGAATGTAAACTGGTGCAGCCATCATGGGAAACAGTATGGGGTTTTCTTAAAAAATTAAAAATAGAACGACCAAATGGTCCAATTCCACTTCTGGGTATTTATCTGAAGAAAAAAAACATTAATCCAAAAAGATATATGCACGGTTATGTTCATTGCAACATTATTTACAATAGCCAGGATATGGAAACAACCTAAGGGTCCACTGATGGATGAGTGGATAAAGAAAATGTGGCATACATACACACACAGAAATACTAGTCAGTCTTAAAAAAGAACGAAATCTGGGACATCTGGGTGACTCAGTTAAGTGTCTGCTTTCAGCTCGGGTCATGATCCTGGGGTCCTGGGATTGAGTCCTGCATCGGGCTCCCTGCTTGGTGGGAAGCCTGCTTCTCCCTCTCCCTCTGCCACTCCCCCTGGCTTGTGCTCTCGCTATCAAATAAATAAATAAATAAATAAATAAAATAAATTTAAAAATTAAAAAAAATAAATCTTATTTGTGACAATATAGATGGACCTTGAGGGTATTACACTAAGTGAAATACATCAGACAGAGAAAGACGAATGCCATATGATTTCACTGATATGCAGAATCTAAAAAATGAAACAAATGAACAAACAAAGCTAAACTAAATTCACTGATACAGAGAACAGATTGGTGGTGGTCAGAGGGAAGGGGAGTGAAGATGAGTGAAATGGGAGAAGGGGATCTACAGGTACAAACTTCCAGTTATGAAATAAGTAAGTCTTGAGGAGGTAACGTACATCATGGTGACTATAGCTAATAATATCGTATTGCATATTTGAAAGTTGCTAAGAGAGTAAATCTTAAAAATTCTTATCACAAGAAAAAAATTTTTTTGTAACTTTGTATGGTGACAGACGGTAACTAGACTTATTGTGATTGTTCCATAGTGCGTATAAATATTGAATCATGTACATTGAAACTAATATAATGTTATATGTCAATTATACCTCCATTAAAATATTTTTTTAAATGCAGATTTCCACCCCCCACCCAGCTCTACGGAATCAAATGCACTGGGATGAGAGCTGGAAATCTTCATTTGTAATAAGAAAAAGGGCTGAGGTAGAAACACACTGTTAAAACATATTCCCTGGTTAATTCTGATGTGTGTTAGAGTAGGAGAACCACTGCCGTAGGGCCTTGTAGAGAGCCTAGCGTATTGTTTATACTCAATAAACCTTCTGGACATGAAAGACAAGGTGGGTCTCTAGGAGGGGAATGTGGTATAAACAGGGCAGGGCAGAGGAATGGAAAGGCCCTCTGCAGGACAATGGGCAGCTGCTTCCATTAAAAAGAGGACTGAGGTCCTCTGGTGGGGGAGGGACAGGGGTACGAGGGCCATTGTGAGTCTTCTCTCCAGTGCAGACTAAGTGGAATCCTTGACTCAGAGACCTCTTCTGCTGCTTGTCCCCATCTCCTTCCCCTGCTCTTGTTCTCCACCACAGAGCTTTTCCCCAAAGGCTTCTCCAGGGCAGGGTTAGCCACCCCTTCACCTCTGTGGCTCCTGAGAGCATAGAGCCCCCCTGGCTACAGGTTCAAGGTTTGCTGTGGTTAGCTACACCCTGCTTCCTCATGCTCCCCCCTGCTCTTTTAAAAAAGGGAAAAATTTATTTCTTCCGACCTCCCCAGACCAACAGATAAATCAGCCAAAAATTTTAACAGGCAATAGATGAATATATCACAAGTTCCAAGTGAATATATCCAAATGAATATATTGCAAATTCCAGATGACAGACTAGTAAACATGGCCCTTCCAAAGCCATGGTTTTTGACCTCAGCTGCATCTTGGAATCACCTGGGGAGCTTTAAAAAGAACTGCCTGGTCTCACACCCAGAGATTCTGAGGTAGTGCTCTGGAGTACATCATGAGTTTTGGGGATTTCTAGAAGCTTCTCAAGGGATTCCGATGTACATTAGAGTTGAGAACAACTGCTCCAGCAACATCATCATTTGAGAAATTCTAATGGTAGAGTCTTCAAGCATCCAGCCAAGTCAGTCCGTACAAGGGTAGTTGGGGGCAGGGGGGCATCAAACCATATTGCCCTGGCCTTGAGCCGAATTATAGGTGGCTCAACAAAACACATGCTCAAGACCCTGCTAATTTGTCTCCAGAAATGGAAGGAGATGGAGAAAACTATACTTACTAGGACACTTTTCAGGGAGAGAATTGCAACAGGTTGGAAGGAATTCTCTGATAGTATAGAGATTAAAACCCCAAAAGGCATGCTCTGAGAGGCAATCCATGGTTACCAAACTGTCTTCTAAGAAGAATGAGCTCAGTTAACGATAGGAGTTTTGTTTTGCTGGTTGGGGATTAGAACTTTGGGGCCAGAAGAAAAAAAGAAAAGAAAGAGAAATTTGGGACCAGAGCTGAACTGTTGACATCAGCAGCTGGTGTTACCAAACCTTCCCACCTTAAGCCTTAGGCGTTTCTACATATTGAACAACATTGTAAAGAATATCAGTTTGAATGAGATCCAAGTTATGAAGTCCTCTTGTCTCACTCTTGTACCTGCCTCCCTGTAAAAAACCTCTCGTCCAGGTCCTCTGTCTGCAAAGACAGGGGCGTCCAGCCCAGACTGCCATTTGGTAGTGAAGGGGGAAGCTCAAAAGCCTTGCTTTCTTCTGAGACAGCATTTTTATTACAGCTATTGTAAAACCTCTAGCCAATTTAGATTAGATTTTTTAAATTGTGCAGTTATAAAATATTTTTGCCAACATGTCTCAGTTATTTTTTTTTAAAATCCTTACTGATGCTGATACTTAAGCATTTTTAAAATTTTAGTCCTTTTTTTTAGTTAATTCTTAAACTTTCTTAACAGATACATAAGTGAAGCATAGGTTACCTGAGAAGGAATCTTGAGTGGAAAGAAGCATCTTTTTGGCAAGTAGTCCAATGACAAGACAGAGCTAAATTCCCAGGTGGAGGGGCATCAGAGAGCTTGTAACTAACTGCCATCTGAAGTCAGCCCAGTACCTGGATGCAACCACACAGCTAGTGCATTTTCAATGTCATGACCCATGTACTTGGGCGGCTGCCAAAGGGGTGTCTTATCCTCACATATCATAAACTATTAAGTAACTGAATTTAACAGGCACTTTAAACCAAGCCCTGGAGTAGGTGTTTGGCAGGTGTGGTCTCACCCCTCCAGGAACTTATAATCCTCATGGGAAGAGAAGACATTTTCCCATACTAAGCAGTTAGATACCGAACTGTATCTCAACATAGATGATAGAACATGTACCTATATTTTAACTCAGTTCACCCACAAAATGGAATAATAATACTTACCCACAGGGTTGTTGCTAAGTGAAATAACTCTATGCCATTTGAATAAAATATTTAAGCCCTGAGCATACAGTAACAGTTCAGGAAATGTTATTTCTTTTCCATCTATTCATTAAAGGGATAGAGAACTTAAAGATCACCAGGACTCGTAGCTTCATTCTATTTTAATTTTTTTTAAGATTTATTTATTTGTTTTAGGGGGGGAGGGGCAGAGGGAGAGAGAGTTTTAAGCAGACTCTGCGATGAGTGCAGAGCCCAACGCCGGGCTCAATCTCATAACCCTGAGACCAAGACCTGAACCAAAACCAAGAGCTGGGCACTCAATCGACTGAACCACCCAGGGGCCCCAGTATCTTCATTTTAAAAGTAAAACTCAGAAAGGTAAAATGAATTGCCCAAAGTCACACAGCTAGAAAGAGGCAGAGCTAATAACCAAAGAAACGAACTGTATTTCTCTTTGGATTTCTCAGAAAGCGATTGCCAGGGTTCTTCAAAATTCCACATTGCCCCCTAAATGAGTGCCCCAGAGCAATAACCTGAGGTCGTTTAAATGACAAAATACAAGTCCCCCACCTAGGTTTAAAGCCACATTCATCCGGTTTCAGTTGAGAAAGCTGCTAATGGCTCTTACCATGCCTTTCCCAGTTGAAGCACAGAACCAAAACATTTGCAGCCTGAGGATTCCCTCCCACTGCTTGTAGATCAAACACAAACAGAAGCAGTGGGAGGCCGGGCCATCTCTAACTGAGAGAATCAATATCAATGAAACAGACAAAATCCCAAAATCTCAAAATAATGAAAACAAAGATATCCAAGTAATAAAATCTGCTAGAATCACAAAGACAACACAACTCCGATCTCAGCTGGCTCAAAGAAAGTGTCCATTAACAAGGGATTAACACAAGGAAAGGACACAACCAGTCAATAGGAAATGAAAACATTTCACACAGTCTAGTCGAATTTGAGCCCACCCTCGGATTATGGACGAGGGTGTGTTGAGACGGTGTGGTCCTGACTATAGAAAGATAGTCTCCAGAAACCATCAGCCAGATGCCAACTGAAAGAAACACCTGAACCTGCTGCTATTTGTTGGACTGAAAATTTGGGCTGACAGGCCAGAAGATAAGGCAAAACACAGATTAACTGCCCTTAAGTAGTCTTGTCCATTGCAATTTTCAAATTAAAATTTGAAAGAAAGCCTCCATCAAAAGAAAGGGGGGAAGGGAAAAAAAAAAAAAAAGAAAACCAACCCCCAAACTGTGGAATAAAATTTTATTAATTTATTATAAAATAAGTAAAATGGCATTCCCATGCCCAGTATGAAGACAATGTGGGTACTTTTCTGTATAAAATATTACAGTTTGGAGGAAATTGAAAGCAAATATCAAAATTGAATATAGTTGACCAGTGCGCATGAATTAGTATAATAATTATATTCTACTAATGGCTGTGATATTCCTAGTTAACAGCCAAGCAGCCCATAGAATTGAATCAAAAGTATGCTATTTGTATGATAAAATTCAAACATTTCTGCAGGGGTTAACATTTAAAGTTAAATGATTTTTTTTTTTTTGCTCATTTTATTTGAGGAAAACGCTGTAATGACATCCACTTGATTAGCATATCATTAACCATATGCACTGATTTCAGATAAAATGGATCTCCTGTGTTTGTTTGGGAATCATTAGCAACTCCAAGAAGGTTGCCAATTTAAAAAACTGGCCCCATGAGCACGCCAAGCTCTGTAGTCTGAACCTAAAAATGTGAGTTGGACCCCTGGAAACTTATTACAAAGAAAAGCAACAGAAAGGAACAGAGAAGAGGGAATGGCTAAAGTTTGAATCCTTCCCAGACACTGAACTACAGCAGTTCAGGCCATTTAATAGAAAACGAGCCCAATAATCATCAGTAGCTCACGGCTAAGGGGCCATAGTTCACACATGACAGATCAGGACACGCCATCACATGTGTGATCTGCAACGGAAGAGATTATTTGAAAGTGGGACTGCCTCAAAAAGTCTGACTCGTCCCTAAGGGTTTCCCTATGATGGACGGGTCACTATTCCAGAAGAAAGTCATATTTACGATGGCTTCGCCCATTCCATGGGGAGCTCTGCCATCCAGGGTCTATTTCAGCAGCTGCCATCTGAAAAATCTTTCCTCCATGGGTTTTACGTCTACATGTGTGTATATACAGGCTCGCGTAAATCACTCATTTGTTTCCCAATTACTAAAATATTCCTCATTTCGTCTACTTAGCATCCCATGTCTCCTAAGGAGAAAACATTTTAGCAAAAACGTGAAGCTTAGTCCCCAAAGCTTATTACTTAAATGCAAAGGATTTGAGGCAGGTCTTTGGGGCTATTAGGAAAGGCTTAGATAGAAGAGACAAGAGTAGTTTGGGGTTGTTTTCTATATCTGGCTGTTGGGAACATCTTTTCATGTAAATGCTCTCCGAAACTTTAAACACACACACACACACACACACACACACACACCACTTAATGAAGTGGCAAGGGTTTTGAAACTGGGTCACCCTAGAATCCAATCTCGAAGTGATAGACAATATAGTTACTTGCCTAATTATTCTCCCTTATTCTTGCTAAAAGAATCCCACCTCAGGATCTTTGTTCCGATAAAAAATGCAGCTTCCTGGACTTCCGTGCAGACAGAGTAGCCATGAAACACGTTCTGGCCATGAGATGACGGGATATGGGTATGAATTCTGGGGAAACTTTTAATTAGGAAAGGCAGCCTCAGCTGGCAGGGTCCTTTGCCTCCCCGGCCTTCTCCCTTCTTCCTGCTAGAGTTCCAGCAGCCACATGGCAATGATGAATCCAAGGACAAAAGTCAACACACTGAATGGCAGAGTGGAAAGACAAAGAGCCTGGGTCCCTGGGAATATTGAGCCAATGCAGTGCTTAGACTGCCTCCCCATGACATCTTGTTTCATGAGCCAAATGAATCCAACTTGCTTAAGCCACCAGCTGTCAGATACTCTACTATTTCCAGCCAACGCACCTCTGAATGATAAACTGTCTCTGGGCTTCATTTCCTTATCTGCAAAAAGGGGGTGGAACCTTCACCAACTGTCAAGATTTGCTGTAAAGCCTAGTTGATAGCTATATAATTCCTAGCGTAATGCCTGGCTCACAGTAATAACTGGATGCCATCATTATTATTATTTATTAATAAGATTAAAGTTATTTCTTTTTCTTTGGCAAAAATTGAAGGAGCAGAGTCAAGCTTTCCCTGAGATGAGGACTATCTTCTGGGCAAGGTGTTGAGGTCATTTTGGGGTGGAACCAGCTGACTGAAATCAGCTTTATAAGGACCCTTACCTTACTTAGTAGAATGGCCAATAAATAGCCAATATCCAAAGACTGTGTCCCTCTGTCCTTAGTTTAGAAGATTTTTCTGGCTTACTGCTAATGCATACTAGCTATTTTTAACACTTGGAGAGCAAACTGTTGATTTCTTTATAGTGAAACCAAATCCCTTGGCTGCATTTCATTCCTGAGCAGCAATCACACCAGCAAACTGCAAAATTAGCATCTAATAGCTCATTTCAATGAAAAACCAGAAAAACATTCTTTGGGCACCACAGGTTTTTGCCTCCAAAGATAGCACTTCTTTTTTTATTTCCTGAGTATGTGAAATTGCCCTAATTCTGACTTACTTAGTGGGATATGCATTTGGCTTCCTGGTTTCAATTTTGTGGCCAAAATGATCAGTTGTTGCTCTTTTTTTGAAGGCTGTATAAATTAGTTTTACTTGAAGTCTGTTGATCTATTAGTCCAGCACAATCAATACACGAGGCTTAAAAATAAATCCTGGGGGACGATTTAGAGCATCCTCTATGATGTACCTCCCAGCATCAAGACCCTGGCCTTCAGTGCTCTCCCAGGCCCTTCCATTGCTTTGCTACAATTTGGCTCAACATATCAGTTAAGCAAATTTAGAATGCTAGTCAATGGTGGCTGAGATTTTGTTAGGGCCAAACCAAACCAAACAAAAAATACCTGTTTGCTAGGAGGTCCATTTGAAGAGTGATAACCAGAAAAAATGGCCAAAATGAATCTCATGGTCTGTTAAGTAGGAGTTTTCTGTACCACAGAGATTTCAGTCAACTACTCCTAGGTATTTCAAGTTTCTCAGTTGTCTAGAGGAAGCTCTATGCCAGCGCTCTCCAACAGAAGCATAATGTGAACCACTAACATGAAACATATATGTAATTTTAAGTTTTTTAGTAGTCACATTGAAATAAAAGTAAAAAGACCCAGGTAAAATGAATTTCAGTAGTATATTTTACTTAACCCCCAAATATATCCAAAATACCATCATTCCAACATACGCTCAATAACAAAAATTAATGAGATATTTTTACATTCTTTCTTTGTATGAGATCCTTACAATCTGTGGTGTATTTTACACTTACAGCACATCTCAGTTCAGACGGGCCACATTCCAGGTGTTCAATAGGCACATGTGGACGGTGGCTAACATATCTGACAGCTATACCATAAGGCCTATCATTTCATGTGCTGCCTTAACATCCTGAGGCCTCATGGGGGCCCCCACGTTCTAACTGTGAGTTCCCCTGCTCTTGCCACCCAGTGGGAAAGGCTCCCTACCCAGCTAGTTTCCCTAGCAGCCAGACCAGCTGTGTTCCACCTGGTCCTCAACCGAATGAGCTTCACCTCTCTGCAAGCCTGTGGAATTATTCAAACAAGCCAATCACATCCTCCTCTGGAAACCGGAAGTCACCTAACCCTCTTGTTACTACAAAGCTAGCATCCCACGGCCCCTGCTGCTTCCCTTTGCTCCCTGATGCTATCTCTGTGTGGCTCTGCATGGCGTGTGGTGTCTCCCTACCCCCAGCTGTGAGTATATGGGAATAATAAACGGCTGTCAATCTCCTGTTCTGTCCAGTGGCATGTATTCAGCTCTCCCTAGAACCTTAGGGCAGGGCTCTCTCCTGCACCCATGAGGTGAAGAGGAGGTGAGCAAAACAACAGCATGAGTCTATACTTTTTAAGAGAGCTTTAGAGTCAATTTTTCAAAAATATCTAGAGGAATCTGGACTCGTCTCTTAGCTTTCCTACATTTACATTGTTGGAAAAACCTTAGTTGTAACTTTGGAATACATTTTCTTATTTTGTTAATATTTTTGGTATTTCATGGTGCTAATCTTTTAGCCCAGCTTTGTAGCTGGTTATGCTTGGTTGTGTATTATTTTGTTGCATGTTCTGATCTTTAGCATTCGTGCTGAAGGGGACCGATAAAATCATCGTTAGACAATAACATGAATTTACTTCAAAGATAAAGGCCTACTCCATGGCGAAACACTCATTTAGTCTGAAAAGGATGACAAATTCCTGGCAAGAATACTGCCCCAGCTCTTCCCGCGCCTGTGGCAAGATCACTAAGCCAGCTGTCCACCTCAGAATCCTCTTGACGTCGGAGATGAAATCTTATTGTCATCTCTGATCTAGAAACCCTGAGCTATCCTTGAGCCTTCTTCATGATCCCTAATCTATATACAGCAATCAGTGGGCTGCTGCCCCTTCCCTCAACATACTACTTCCAAAGCATCTTTTGAACATATATCCCTTCTTCATGCACATCACACACGCTTTCATCCAGGTCTCCAGTGTGTCTAAGGGGAGCCATCAGGCTGTGTTCCAATGGGTTTCCCTGTCTCCAGGCCCTCTACCTTCCCTCCATCCTCCAATCTGCAGCCCAGGTGGTCCAAAACTCAGAGTTCATTTACGACTTTTTGTCTTAAATACCTCCAACTTCTCTTCACTGCTTCCAGGTAACAACCCAAATCCCTTAACCTGATAATCAAGACTTTTAAAAATCAGGCCCCAGTCTATCTTTTCATTTGTTTTTTTTTTTTAAGATTTTATTTATTTATTTATTTAGAGAGAGAGTGAGCATGAGCAGGGGGAGGGGCAGAGGAAGAGAGGCAAGTAGGCTCCCTGCTAAGCGGGGAGCCTGACGCAGGGCTGGATCCCAGGACCCCAAGATTGTGACCTGAGCCAAAGTCAGACACTTAATCGACTGAGCCACCCACGTGCCCCTACCTTTTCATTTTAACCTTCAGCCACCGTTTCTCATTTATCCCTACTCCAAATTATTTCCAGAAAAACCCAGCACCTTCATGCTATGGAATCTTTATGGAAGCTGCTCTCCACTTGGCTTGGCTTGTCCCTAATTCCTACCTTAAAAAAAAAAAAAGAGAGAGAGAGAGATTGGAGTGAACGTTTTAAAGGAAAACCACACATTGCAGTTCAGGACACTGCCTTGTAGAACACAAGTTCTCCTTCTTAAGTCAAGCACAGACTACTCTGTCAACCATGCTAGACACGACAGACAGCCTTGAGTCATCGGCTGCCCCCAACAGATTTATTTGTGTGATTTGCTTTATCAGGAGAAGTAGCTGTAAAGAAAGTGTATCTATAAACACATAATAAAATAAAAATTGTATTTCACTTCATTATAGTTTATCAAGGCTCAGCTTTGTGAGGACGGCTCCTAGAGCAGAACAGGGTGAAGAACACCATCACTGCCTTCATTGAGAAGGAGCCGCAAATCCTGGCTCTATCCATTAGCTCAGGTGTTTAGCTTCCCCGGCCTGTTTTCTACCTATAAAATGCAGATAATAAGTTACCTACCTCCTAGAGGAGAAAATCTACATTATGTACTTACACAGCACATAAAAATAGTACTAGTAGTAGGACTATCACAGGCTTATTTTCAATTCTTACATTTATCATAGTAATTAATCTTAGAGAGAAAACTCTCTCTGATGGGAAAAACACTTCAGGTAAAGCCTGCTGTAGAATAAGGGACCCCAAAGGTTTTTTTTGTTTGTGTGTTTGGAGGGGTTGCTTGTTTTTTTTGTTTTTGTTTTTTTGTTTTGTTTTTGTTTTTTATATCCCACGAATACGCTATTTACACCAACCCTGCTGGTAATGAGAACCAGAGGGGAGCGATATCTTGGTATCTCCAGTGCCTGGCACTGAATGAAAGCAGCAGGCTCCCCTAGCCATGGGCAGGTGACAAAACTTCTCTTAGAGTTTCATCACCCTTATCAGTTATTTACCCACATCTTTCAGCCTGGAGAAATTTCAGATTTTTTCCCAAAAAACTGGTGCTTTGAACAAAAGATGCAGGCGTGTAGGAAGACGAAGCTTGCCAGGGAGGAAGGGGGACACGGAGGAGAGAATGTGCCCAAACTAGATTTCTCCCACTTCGCTACCACCCGAGGCCAGTGCCAAGAAATTATCATCTTAACTGGCAAGGAGGAAGGAATTGAATATTTATGGAGTGTCTACCTCACATGGGTGCTTTGCTGGGTGAATTATATAATAATAAAAACATTAGCTATCTTTTGCCATGCCTTATACTAATTGCCTTACATTTTTTTCAGTTTATTCTCATGACAATGTTGTCAGCTTTTAGGTAGGTAGCTCTGTTTTACAGAGGAGGAGATAGAAGCTCAGAGAGGCTAAGTAATTTGTCCAAGGTCACACAGTGAGTTACTTTAATTCTAGCTAGAACTAGACGCTGGATCTACCTGACTGCAGTATATCTGTATTCTCAGTTCCATGTACCACAGTAGCTCTCAACAGGCAAAGACCTCCAGGGGAAAGACTACCATTTCCTATTAATGCCCGGCTCTAGGAGAACCCCTCACTCATAGTAGGCGCTCAGGAAATGTTTATAGAATAAATAAAAGTAGAGAAAAGACTGGAGCAAAGTAGGCATGGAGTGTTACTATATTGCCAAGAAGCAAGTGCAGGAAATAAGAGAAGAGACGAGAGGGTGTCCTTCATAATTCACAGTGACACCCTGTAACATGGTTGTGCTATTCTTGGTCAGCTGCATTTAATGATGCCCATAGTCAGAAAGAAAGTCCGCCACCGTGACCATCATTTTGCAAGCCTGGTTGGACTCTTCGTACCTGCTGATTTCCATTAAATGCCGTTTAGAAAAATAATTGTGTGACCCTGCCCCGTTGTCATTAAATATAAATCGTTGGTTTGGCTGCTAAAATATTAACACTCAAGGAGTGCAGAGAGACCAGCAATTTTTTTTTTTTTCCAGATGCTTTCAACCGAAGGCAGAAGATATTAGACGGCTTCCCATTGCAATGGACCACACGTGCGTGGCTTGCTCTGCTGGAGGCGCTGTGTGGCCCAAGTCATAGAGCCATCAGTCACGGATTATGGCTGCAAGGGGTGTCTGCACTTAATCTCATTTTTGAATGAATTAATATTATTAGTTTTGACAAATTAATGGTATTAGATGTGCAAGGTGAGTATGAATTATGTCCACATCCACCTATTACTAAATGTGCCTCATTTTTGCGTGAGAAAGCTTATTGAATCAATTCAGTGGAATCCCCTCCCGTTTCCATGTTTGAAAATGCCTTCTTAGAAGCCTTAAAGAGATGGGCTTGTATACCTATGGACATGTGTTTAATGATATAAATCTGTACTTCAGTCCAGGCTGAAAGGGGCTACATAATTGAGTCAGTCAACAGAGGAAGATATGACTTTGTGGTGACTTATACATCCTTACAAATGTAATTCTAAGTATACTCCACCTGAGAGAATCCTATCTTTTAGAAAAACTTTGAGCCTCCCTGCCTGCCCTTCCCCATTCTGATAAAATAATCCGTGCTAAGGTATACCCATTTCCTTAGTATTAAAAAAGAAAAAGAAAAAAACAGCCATATGCTTCTGTGTATCTTTTTCAGTTTGAAACCATTATTTCCCCCTAACTTAAGTCTAGATGAAATGTATGCTCGGGACGCCTGAGCAGCTCAGTCTGTTAAACGGCTGCCTTCGGCTCAGGTCATGATCCCAGGGTCCTGGGATCGAGCCCTCCATCGGGCTCCCTGCTCAGCGGGGAGCCTACTTCTCCCTCTCCCTTGGTCTCCCAGCATGTGCTCTCACTCTGTCAAATAGATAAATAAAATCTTAAAAAAAAAAAAAAAAAGAAAGAAATGTATGCTATTAGATTCCTAGGTCAGCAAAACTAAACATGATGTGTGTGGTTGAAGATCTCGGATAGATGATGATCAAGTGTGAATGAGCCTGAATGATTTTCTTAATTGATGGTTTTTCATGATTAATTTAAAGAGTCTAATGTCAGATGCTGTGAACCTGTTCATTTTTTTAACCTGGATATTGTCACAGCAATTGTCACATTTAGTCCCTGTTTTAAAAACTCAGACTTTGTTCAGATAATAGGCAGAGATGCCTTGATTTCAGGAAAGGTCGACTTTCCCCCCCCCCCCCCCCCCCCCGCCCCACCATCTATGGTAATCCCGTTATCCTTCGTGATGATTAGTGATCCGGTTCTGGCCACTGAGATGTAAGCAGAATAAAGCTTTTGAACCCAGGTTCAATACCTGGTACTCAATAACTACTTATTGCACCAATGAGATATATTCAATCTGTATGTTCTCAATGTGTAACAAAAATATTCTGTACACCCACACCTTTAGTAAGTCTTACAGACTTTCTCGGAAAATGTACATATATGTACTCAAGTAACCATATCATTCCCCTCCTGGATTCCTCCTGCATCGTCTCACTTAAAATCTCCACCATTTTCCACTTTATTAAAGCCTTTTGCCAACATTCTATAGAAATGCTGTCTCATAGAAATATAAGGTAAACCACATACATAGTTTTAAATTCACTGGTAGCTACATTTGAAAAGTCAAAAGAAACATGAAATTAATGTTAGTGACATGTTGAACCCCAAATATCCAGTATTATTTTGACACAAAATAAATATAAAAAATTATTGAAATATTTTACCTACTTTTTTTCATTTTAAGTCTTTGTCTCAGTATGTATTTTATACTGTAGCTCATCTCAATTCAGAATGACTTTCTCTTTCCCAATCTAACTTCTCACCCAACTATTGACCTAGTTAATTCCATATCATGCTCAATGTTTTGAAATGCTTTCTTCTCCAATTTATCAAATTTTCATTCATTTTATATCTTTCATTTTGATGAGTATTTGTTATTTAGTGCCTACTATAAAAAACAAAATATTTCCTGCCTTTGAGCTGCTTACATGTCTGGTGAAGGGAGCTCTGCTCAGAGCTAAGGACTCCTTCTTTGCTATTCCCACTGTGTTTTGGGGTTTTTTTTGTTTTTAAGATTTTATTTATTTGACAGAGACACAGCGAGAGAGAGGGAACACAAGCAGGGGGAGTGGGAGAGGGAGAAGCAGGCTTCCCGCTGAGCAAGGAGCCCGACACGGGGCTCGATCCCAGGACCCTGGGATCATGACCTGAGCCAAAGGCAGATCCTAATGACTAAACCACCCAGGTGCCCCCCCACTGTGTTTTATATGCACCTTCCTTATAGCAGTTGTTAGGCTTCCTGCACCTAGGGAAGGGCTAAAGAGACAGAAAACGGTGTCCGCTTACAGAAGTGGTTTTGTCTGTGTATTAATGATAAATAGGATTGTATATCATAGGAATTTGAATTGGAAGAGACCTCAGAAGGTTCAATGCTTAACTTTATGTGACAACTTGACTGGGCCACAGGGTACCCAGATACTTGGTCAAACATTACTGTGGGTGCTCTTGTGAGGGAATTTTTGGATGAGATTAACATTTAAATTGGGAGGTTGAGTAAACCAGATTACTCCCCATATTGTGGGTGGGCCTCATCTAATCAGTTGAAGGCCTGCATGAAACAAAAGGCTGACCCTCCCCTGAGCAAGAGAGAATTCATCCTGCCTGAACACTTTTGATGGGGACATCAGCTTTTTTTCTGCCTCAGACTTGAACTAAAACATTAGCTCTTCCTGGGTCTCAAGCCTGATGGTCTTCAGAATGGAACCACACCATCTGCTCTCCAACTCACTGACTCACCCTGCAGATCTTGGGACTGGCCAGCCTCCATAATCATGTAAGCCAGTCCTCTATAATAAATTTATTTGTGTGTACACACACACACACACCCCTCCTATTGGTTCTTTTCCTCTGGGGAACCCTGACTAATACAGAAAGCTTTTCATCCAACCTCTTCATTTTAGAGTTGAATCAACAAAGGACCAGAGAGTTTAGTGACTGCTTAAGGTCACACAGGAAGTTGGGAATGGATCAGGACCAGAAATAAGTCCTTGAATTCCTATGTTAGTGCTCTTGCACACTGTACCACATGCACAGTACCACTGGTGTGCACATGTGTGTGCATGCACACACACACACTTTAAAAAAAAAATGGCCTACTTAAATGAGAATTCTGTTTTTGTATCCAACAGGGAAGGATATGGAACTCAAGTAAATCATGGTGAGAAGTCCATCAGGGTTACATGGATAGAATTCATTAGCTCAGGGTACAAATGAGGTTGGCAGTAAGAAGTTTGAAGAGATGACAGCCATAGCTTTTCAGTAAGGATGGAAAAAGCTGTCCGGGGTTTTGGCTCTGCCTGCAGATCTGGGTCGATGATTTCATGAATAAGCAAATTGAGATTTGAGGTTTCTGTTTGGCACATTTCTTGCTACAGTGCATTCCAACCCAGAAGTATCAGAACCTTGAGAAGCTAGGGGTCACGCTCAGCTAGAGTGAGCTGGAGGTCCCAGAACACAGCCACCGAGATAGCCTCTTGTTGCCAAGATGGAATGAGAACAGCAGTAGCCAGTATTTACTGAGTGCAATGGGCCGGGCACTCTTCTAAATCTTGAGTTAGCTCACATAATCCAACAGGAACTCTATGAAGAGTTGCTGTCATTATCATACCCTTTCTGCACACAGTGATACTGAGGTAGAGGGAGGTTAGAAAGTGGAGGGTCCAGGATCCAGCTCAGGTGTCCAGCTCCAGATTGGTGCCCTTAACACCATACCACCCCTCACGTGTAGAAGCCTGAACATTTCCTCTGGAAACTCATAAAGTCGTAGGTTCTATTCAAGTATATGTGCCGAGAAATCTTCTGACCTCCTAATACTGCTTCCTGAATGAGGGCGAGGAAATCTGTGTTAGTCCTAGCTCTGTCACTAATTAGCCTCCTGCCTTTGGCAAGTCACACCCTCGCTTCTAGGCATCCATTTCCTCATATACGAATTATGTTGCTGGGTGAATTCTGACAATCACATCTACCTATGAAGTTCTAGGATCCTAATCGCTCTGAGGTTATACTTGGAGACTATCGTTATATAGATTCTTATTGTACTCTTTTTAGTTATACTCAGGAAATAACTTTAATAATATATAGATGACTTGCTAATTTGTGAGTAAAAATCTTCAGAGGGTACGTGTCTTATCTTTTGAATGATATTTTAACACCATGCACCTTCTAGTATTTTCAAATGGGATCAGGAAAGAAAAAGGATTTCTGAAGGAATTTTTTTTTAGGACACAAGGCTGAGATGTGCATTAAGGTAAATGTTCTAAATATACATGGACATGTCATGAATGGGGAAATGCACAACGGTTTCATTAATAGAGAGTCCCTTGTGCATAGTTTGCATTAGCCATTGTCCAGCAAAAGAACATGGTCTAGGAAGACTTGAGACAGGGAATCCAGCTCTAGGTCTGGCACCACCTACACCTGTGATCTTGGTTGTCTCCTTGCTTCTGGATCTCAGTATTTAAAGGGAGCTGTTTAGTTCAACTAATTTCCTTGTGGGTACAATGGTGAAGACATGGGCGAGGCCTCCCCGGAGGGCTCAGTTCTGGGGCCATGCTCCTAGTGTGGACCACCTAAGGCAACTGCACCCGAAAGGAAGTCTCACTCTTGGCATCTCTCACAGGCTCCATTGGATATATGGTTAAAGGTGGGAGTTTCAAAGTTGTGTCAAAATAATTTGAGAAAAGAACAGAAGGATGAGTGCCCCTTTCCTTCTCCCCGGCTCAGAGCATGGGATCCAGAAGCTGCCCCACGTGTCATACCCAGTAGGTAGACTCTAAAGGACCACCCTCCAAAGCTCATGTTTTCCTCAGAGTGTAATAGAAGGCTATTGTCTCTGTGACTAGTTACCTTAGAAGCAGGGCTCTCAGAAATAATTCTCAATTTTCACTAAATCCTTGCACAGCCCCTATTACACGTGTATTTTGATTCACTTGGCCCTTTGGTGAGGAGGCCACTTTAGAGTCCATCTGGTCCTTTCCCAGAAATTAACTTTAATTCGGTTCTGTTCGTTCAATATAATCCACCTCTGGGTGTGCCTTCTGAGGGAGGAGAGGTCTGGCCCCAGCTCTCCCACTCTGTTCTAGACCTGTGATCTTAGACAAGCCCCATTCCCTGTAATCTGTCCTAGCACTTCCCAGTAATGCTCTATCCCAATTCCTAAGCTAATCTTACCGTGTTTTTGTGATTGGAGAACTAGTCGGTTAACTGCTCTATAACACAATTCTACAGGTAAAGAGACAACCATTCCTGTCTGTGGCCTCTGTGTGTGTGTGTGTGTTTCCCAAAACTTCTTCCAGACTTGAGTTTTGTAATCCTTAACCACCTTTTTGGTTCTTCTCTGGAGACTCCTGAGAGTTCTTTTTGTACCAGTATATGGTATCATACCTACCAACCCTCAAGCAAGCACTAACCCCCCACAGTGATTAGCCCTAACCAATATTTAAGTGCTTAATTTTTTTCTAGTTCTGTTTGTTTTGCCCATGACTCTAATTCATGGGTAGGTTATAACAATGGCTACCATTTAAATTGCTAGAGACCTTATTTGGGGGAGAGAAAAAAAACCCTAACGTGTTGTTTGTCATTATTTTTGTTTTAAAATTCTGCCAGGATTTTCTCCCTGCACCTTCCTTCATTCTAGGTATTTTAGGAATAACTAACAGTGAACTTGTCTGTGTAAAACTGCCCTGAGCTATTCTTTAAGTTAATTATCACTTCTTTTGGTTCTGTGAATGGCTGTTCAATGACACTGTCAGCAAGTGGAATGAACCAAATTACTTTAATTATGGAGTAATTGCACAGAGTGATGGTAATTAAATCTTGATCAGTTTAAGTGAGTGAATTAATTGCTTTAACTTGGAATGCACACCACTGCAAGAGGAGTTGTTTTGTAGTTTAATTAACACCATTCACTAAAGTCTTATCGTATCTAAAATGTAGACAATTAATGAGTTTGATATTATTCTCACCTTCACAAGAACTGGGACAGAATACATGCTGAGAAAGGTAGCGTATTAGAGGAATGAAAGAAAACTTAATATTCTTGTCACTTGTATAGATATATTGGTTGCAATCTCTACTTTGCCTTCTGAAGAAATGTGCAAATAGAAATATTTCCATATAATTAGCTTCTGGCCCCATTTCATTTCAATATTTCCTGATCTGTGCAACAGTATACATTTCCAAATTTGTTAATGTTTTAAATTTCTACAGCCTGAATTTATCCATCACTTGCTTCCTTTTCGGTTGGAGGAGTCTTGGTCTCGTGAAGGTTTGCTTGGGGTCTTCATAGAATTTGATCATTTGTCAATCATCACTTAGTAGTTTTAGATTTCCATGCTTTCTATTCCGTGGTGCTGGGAAAGGCTTTATGTTTTTAGAGGAACTTTTCTGCCCAGATCTAGATCAGCGATGCTCAGCCTGGACTGTCAATTAGACCTACAGAACTTTAAAAAATTGGGCGCCTGGGTGGCTCAGTTGGTTAAGTGACTGCCTTCAGCTCAGGTCATGATCCCAGGGTCCTGGGATAGAGCCCTACATCGGGCTCCCTGCTCCTCGGGGATTCTACTTCTCCCTCTCCCTCTGCCACTCCCCCTGCTTGTGCTCTCTCTCTCTGTCAAATAAATAAATAAAATCTTTTTTAAAAAAAGAACTTAAAAAAATTACCAGCACCCAGGCCCCCTCCAGAATTTTAAGGGGGTGGGATCTAGGCATGAGTATGTTTTAAAAAGCTCTTTAGGTGATTCTAATGTGCATCACAGGTTGAGAACTGCTGCTTTAGAAAGTCTATGCCTCCCACTCCATTAACCCTAAGAGAAAGAGGGTATTATCATAAATTTCCATATAGAGACCCTCTGGCTTGTTCGAGTGGTCAGGACCTGGATCCAGTCCTCAGACCCTCTGCTGCCAGGTCTTAAGGGACAATGCCTCATAAATCTATTACAACCATACTCTAGAATAAATCAAATTGAGACGTCCTAGTTTGCAAACTAGGGAAGCAAAGAAGCGAAGGAAATGAACGTGATTTATTTGGCAGTCTTGGACATTGTCTTATTAAGCTCCAAATAAGGAAAAGATGTATTGTTCTAAGTCCCAGGATGTTAGTATGTGCACAGTTGGTTTCAGGGTCATTTCGTAAGTGTCAGTGAGTCCTAATGATTAAATAGAATTAGTTGGGGGAATTGCATCTGCCAGCTTAGCCCTGATTTGAGTCCGAAGTAAATTTCTCAAGGTCATACATTGCCAAAGCCAGAACTTGAATCTGGTCTTCTCTCATTTCAGTGTCCCCAGAGGTGAGCCTCTCCTTCATAGGATCTGGCTCAGAATTAATCCAAGACAATGGGAACTTGGCCCAAGAAAATGTTAGGGTTTTAGAAGTGTTCACACATGAGTTGTCAGGTGAGTTGGATTCTGAAACTAAGATAGTTTTCTATGTGGAGAAAGAGAAAAGGTCCTAAAAGCCAATGTGCTAAAAGACACGTGTGTGGGAAACTGCATGTGGTCTTGCTCTGACTACAGGACACACTGTAGAGGGCAGAGGTATGTTAAAATCAATGGCCCAAAACCATCCATAACCTCTCCTAGGCCAGAAAGGCAATTTTATTTAGCTTGTTGTAGCAAGAGAGAACCATCAGCAGAAGGTCTGTGGAACAGCTCCGTAACAGAGAGTTGGGAGAGGCTCATTACAGGATTCGGGAGGAGTGTCTGAGAAAGTGGAGACAGCATTCTGAGAATGTGTTCTGTATTTAGGGCCATTAAGAGCAGGGTTAATTCAGTAATTGGGTGTTTAATCATTTTATCCAGGAGATAGAAGGATCGCAGTGCGGCTAGCATCATCCACTGTGAGGTCTTCCATGTTAATTGGGAAAGGGGGATAGTTAGTCATTTTGTGGTTGCAGCGTATCTTTGTCTGTGTTTCAGACATGGTTGCAGAGCAAAGTTGTCTCATCCTTGTTCTGTGAGCACAGTTCGTGTTCAGTTGGGAACCTCACAGGCTAGCTGCCAGGGATGATTTTTCCTTTTCAAGGGTCCAGGCCCTTGATTGCCTTTTAAGGAGCTAGGACTACAATGTTGAAGAGTTTTACAAAGTGGAATGACATAACACAATTTCTGTTTGGGGGAGACCCCTTGGGTGGCTATGTGGAGGATGGTTTTGAAGGTGGCGAGACTGGATACAGATGGGTCAGTAGCAGCAGAGGCAAGAAAATGCCCCAGGAATGAGAATGGCGAGGAATGGACAGCTAAGAGATGCCATAGGCGCAGACAGGGGAAACTTGGGCTACATAACAATTCAAAAACAAGTGACGATACCAAGCTACTTAGACAAATCAAGCATGCCTTATCTCCAGTGTTTCACTGGGGAAAACCATGAAATTTTGAAGTTTCCCTTTCTTTGAAAACTAAAATCCAGTGTTTACTATGTTCCTGCTAGGCAAATACAATTTCTTTTTTTTTTTTTTAATGTTTTATTTATTTATTCATGAGAGTCAGAGAGAGAGAGAGAGAGAGAGGCAGAGGCAGAGGGAGAAGCAGGCTCCCCGCCTAGCAGGGAGCCCGATGCGGGACTCGATCCCGGGACTCCAGGATCATGACCTGAGCTGAAGGCAGTCGCTTAACCAACTGAGCCACCCAGGCGCCCGGCAAATACAATTTCTTAGGCACGTGAAACTTGTCACAGCTCTGGTAATGTCCCTGTAGTAGCCTTTTCTTACTCAGGATGTTACGTTTGCAGTATATTCATCCTGGTACAGTCAGAGCAAATATAACAAAGAGACTGCTGGTCCCAGGTGTTTTCTGGGGGGAGATGGACTCCATCTATTTGGTTCAAGGCCATGAGTCCTGAATCAGCTGCCAGGAGCCTGAGCAGCAAATAGGAAGGACAGGTGGGGAAAATAGGGTCAGGTCACCTGGTTCAGACAGTCTCCACCCTCTCCTCATCCCATTCTGTCCCAATGGGCAAAAAAGAGTAAATGGGCTATTCTGGGAAAGCAAGAAATCAGTAGAATACAGCAGAACCCTGGAAATTAGGAGAACAAAAAGAAAAAAAGAAAATTTTCTTTAGGGTAAGGCAGGAGATTGGCAGTCAGTGAACATAAAGGAGAGGAGACCATCTTATTTTTTAAAAACAGAGTGCTAATCATATTGTCCTGCTTTTTTTTAATCCATAAAATTGTCATTTACTGATATAAAAATAGATGCACAGAGAAGACTCAAGTGATAGGGGGGAAAATTAACCAAAGGATGAAATCCAGTTGCAGTAAGTCATAGAGCATTACAACTATTAATGGCCGTAAGTTAAAGGGGGAGAAAGGATAAGAAGAGACCAAAACGTCTTTCCTTTTAGTCTTTTTGTTTGTTTTTTGGGAGATTGCCACAGGTCACTTAATTTTAATCTGTGACAGCACACTTATATAAATAGCTTTGCGCAGAGTGCTTCTTAACATTTACTTCTAGTCCATTTAACATAAATGTTTTGAAGAGCAGATACTGGTTTGAGAGCAACATTTCACAAAATTCCGATGTCTTATTTCCCCAGTACTTCTACAAGCCTATCCTGTGGATTAATCTTTTCTAAAACTGGTTTTTGTTTTGTTTTGTTTTGTTTTAAGCCAAATGAAACGCTCAGAAAGTGAGGATTCTATTAGTTCGTGACCTTATGTTTTAGTGGAGAAAAAGTGGCTTTGCATCCCATAAAATGTATTAATGTGGGATAGAAATCTTTATCCTTCTACTTATACTAGGTCCCGTCAACAGGATGGATTAGGCGCTAACTAATCTGACATTAGTATTAAAACAAATATTTAAAAACAATGTATCCATTACTGGAACATTAGGTATGGGGCTTTATTTCTTGGTATTAAGATATATCTTGACCCCAAAAATATTTTGTAGAAATCATGACTATATGTGAAGTTGGGTTGGGAATACAGATTATGACTTACATCACTTTTTTGAGTCAAGAATGATGGCCGTTGAAGAATTGATTAGTGAGGCAGCAGATGAAAAAGATGGCACCTTGGGGCACCTGGGTGGCTCAGTCAGTTGAGCACCCCGCTCTTGGTTTCGGCTCAGGTCATGATCTCACGAGTCATGAGATGGAGCCCCGTGATGGGCTCCATGCTCAGTTGGGAGTCTTCTTGAAGATTCTCCCCCTCTGCCCCTCCCCCGTCTCTAAAATAAATCTTTAAAAAAAATTAAAAAAAAATAAAAAGAAGATACTCTGTGACATATTTTGCTTCTCTGCCTTTGTCCAACCTCAGTGTTGAAGGACGTCTGCCATGAGCAAACAACACATCAGTGTTCAGATCTCACAACTAAACTGCTGTTGTTAGAACAAAAGGCATGTCAAAGTCTTCAAAAACCATAAACAGTACAATTATCAACAAATTGGAAGTGGCATTACATACAACTACAGATGTAGTTAATTTAAATTATTTTCTGAAAATACAATTTTACATATTGCAAAATGTATCTCATTTCTATCCAATTGCCTAGGTTTTTCCAACACCTAATTATCACTCATTTCTTTAACGCATTTTATTTTGATCTCCTGCCATTTGTTTTCATTCTGACAAAACCCATGGGGCATTTAGATGCATAGTATATTGTTCCTGCTCTCATGGAACTTAAAATCTACATGAAGAATCATTAAAGGTTAAATGGTGGCATATTTAAATAACACAAGATCAGTGCTCGAAGCCACAATATATTGCTTAAGTAGAATCAATCATATAAGGGCCCTCTGCTGTGGCGGGCAGGAAATCATTGTTGGGCTGGAATAGTCAGTTGAAGCTTTATGAGGAAATGGGTATCGGGCGCCTGGGTGGCTCAGTTGGTTAAGCGACTGCCTTTGGCTCAGGTCATGATCCTGGAGTCCCGGGATCAAGTCCTGCGTTGGGCTCCCCTGCTCAGTGGGGAGCCTACTTCTCCCTCTCCCGCTCCCCACCTTGTGCTCTCTCTATCTCATTCTCTCTCTCAAATAAATAAATAAAATCTTTAAAAAAAAAAAAAGAAATGGGTATTAACCTGGCTCCTGAAAGATGGATAGGGGCCATAGAGTGCTAAAACCCCCCAGTTCTTGGGCTGGGGGAGCTTGATTTGTAGGTTTTGCAATTTCCCAAAGTACTTCCACCGTGGCCGATTTAAAGCTACTGAGTTAACATCATGGATCATGAAATGGGAGAGAGACGCTCACAATTGGCTATTGTGAGCCAGTGTAATCTGACTCCAACACCACTGAACGGGAGATTTTTAAGTGACGAAGATTCATTCAGTTCAACAAGTGCTTTGAAGAAAAAGAGAGGATGGCATGGTTTTAGGTCTTCCTAGAAGCAAGATAGCATTTTTGCCTTATCTCCCCCACCCCCGCCCGCCCCCACCCCCTCATCAATCCCAAATTCAAGCTCAGTCCTAATTATGAATCGGTTACTTTTGAAAACTACGTTCAGGACCTTTCCTATTAAAGGTGACAATAGGGCGCCTGGGTGGCTCAGTTGGTTAAGCGACTGCCTTCGGCTCAGGTCATGATCCTGGAGTCCCGGGATCGAGTCCCGCATCGGGCTCCCTGCTCGGCAGGGAGTCTGCTTCTCCCTCTGACCCTCCTCCCTCTCATGCTCTATCTCATTCTCTCTGTCTCAAATAAATAAATAAAATCTTTAAAAAAAAAAAAAGGTGACAATAGTGATCTAACACCAGCAGTGCCTTGGAGGTGCTGTCCCAGGGGTGGTGATGGTCTCACCCTGATCTATGTACCCTTTCTTTCTCAGCATCTCTTATGAACAGGACACGCATTTCCAAGATGATGGGCCCAGATTAGAAGCAGGGGCTGTGTTCCCAGAACAGATCAAAGTTACATACAAGCACAGAATTATGGGATTTAAAACTTGGTAGAACTTGGCTGATTTGCTCTCTCAGCTATACGTTTGAAGTGTTCAGTGGGGACCCCAAGTCCTGATCTCATCGCTTAAGAAATGTTAAAATGCCTCTGGTGATTCTGACTTTAATTCACCCTGCTAGAACAGGAGCTTTGGAAACGAAAGGAGTAGCAAATCTCCTGTGTGAGATCAGAGCTCTAAGGGGGACATTTTGTGGCAGCTTCCTTGGATATGTGTGTGTATCCAAAAAAATTAACATGACTGAAGTATTTCTGGACATTTTCCAAGTGCAGATGTATGACTGGGGGGAGGGGGAGAAAATGTAATTTGCACATTCATTTATCCATTCATTCATTCATTCATTCAACTATAAAAAGATGAAACTAGACCTCATTCTCCTTGCTTCAACCCTTGCCTCCTTTCTCTTTTTCCCTATTATTTTCTCTCCACACCCCCTTTTTTCCTACCTCCCCTCCCATGAACCTTGATTAACGGACAACCTCCAAGTTTACAAAAACAGCTTTTGGAAGAACTGTTCTGACAGTTCCTGGGATGAGATTGATCCAGTGATCTCCACTAAGAGTCACGAAAACCCAGAGCCATCTCCAACTATCTGCAAATATTGCAGCAGTTAGAGATAAAGAAATTGTAACCTAGCAGACCACAAGATCCCACATCCCTCCCTTCTCAGTCGATAAGATCCCAGACTGCATCATCTTGGATAGTCAATGTGTCTTCAGATCCAGATTTCCAACGGCTGAATAAAGCCTTTAACCTCTGTTAGAAATACTTGAACTATTTCTTTTTCTCTGACACAACAAATATTTAGGGAGTATTTCCTCTGGCCCAGCACTAATCTCATTGCTTCGGGTACATCAGTGAAAAGACCCCTGCCCTCATGGGGTCCACATTCCAACTATCCACCAAACCACAGCCTGATTTTTTTTTTTTTTTTTTGACAGAGAGAGACACAGCGAGAAAGGGAACACAAGCAGGGGGAGTGGGAGAGGGAGAAGCGGGAGCCCGATGCGGGGCTTGATCCCAGGACCCTGGGATCATGACCTG
The DNA here is from genome assembly GCF_002201575.2 of Neomonachus schauinslandi. Classification (NCBI taxonomy): domain Eukaryota; kingdom Metazoa; phylum Chordata; class Mammalia; order Carnivora; family Phocidae; genus Neomonachus; species Neomonachus schauinslandi. The sequence continues at coordinate 42,157,279 of NC_058411.1, read as the reverse complement.
AGCCGAACGCAGACGCTTAACGACTGAGCCACCCAGGTGCCCCACAGCCTGACTGATTTTGGATATGGAACAGCAGGTTTATATAGGGGAGTCATAAACATAAAGGCTGAAGGCAGAAGTCTAAGATTCTAGCCCCACTGTCCATTCCCCAAATATTGTTTATGTCCATAATCCCCTCTCTCATGTCCCATTTTCATTCTAAAGTGGATAATGACCTTTTATCGAACACTGCACTTCCCAGAAAGGACCCCCAAAGTATCAGACTCTTAGGAATGGTATAAAGTGGGAGATTTAAAATATAAATCTTAATTTGACAGAAGAAATGGAAGTTCAAACGCTTAAGACAAAAAGACTATTGATATCTCTGAGAGTATATAGAAAGCACCCAGCTCAGTGTTTTGTAAGAATTACTAAGGCAATAAAGGACTACTACCAGAATAGTCTTTTATTGTCTAGAATTCCTCATGCACTGTGATAATAAAAAGTGGACTCGATTTTAGTTGATGTTATTGTTTTTAGACTCTCTTCAGACATTGCACTGCCATTTTGCCTGTACCCTGGGCTGACCACCCTGATCATCCCCTACCCTTGGGGACACCACTGTTCTTCCTTCAAACATTTTCTTAGATTCATCTCATCTATAGAGTCTTTTTAACCAACCTATATCAAGCTGGCTCCTAATACCTGTTTCTTCCATGATCTTCTCCAGCCATTACAATCCGTTTCTCTTAATTAGCCGTTATTTAAATGCAATCCGGAGTGTGTGAATTACTCCTTCCTGCACATCCTTTATCTTCTCAGACTTAACATAATGAGGACAGGACTGGGTCTGGTATCCATTACCCACCAAATGATAGGTGCGCAGTAATTGTTTTATCAGCAGGTAGCAAAGAGGATATGGATGGCTTTGTGCAAACCACCATCCCCCTAAACCAGGGACCCCCTGGTTCCTCTCATAGTAGGGAAGCACATCAGTGTCCCAGCTGGGCCCAAACTGTGCTTCCTGCAGAGACTCAGCTTCGTCTCATGATCCAGTGCAGCTAGCCCACTGGGGGAAGAGCCACCAAGCCGGGCAACTCACCTAGTAGCGACATTCCAGGAATAAAGGGCAGAAGGCTGCTGAAGTGCAAGATGGGGACTTATGCCAGAGTCAGAAAGAGAAAAGAAAGGTCAGGCAAATCTTAGTGAGACCTTGAGGCCCAAGCAATACTGTCTGGAACCTGGGTAACAGAATGTGTCTTCCGAAGGGTAGGACTCTGCCCAACTTTGCCATAAATCCCTGTGTGGTCTCCAAACAATGGTAGGAGCTCCATGAGAGAGCAGTGTGATGGGGAAAGAATAGCATCAGAAAGGAGAGTGGTGCCTGGCAAGGGTGCCACCTCCTCATTATAAAAACCCTAACTTTTAGGGGCGCCTGGGTGGCTCAGTCAGTTAAGCGTCTGCCTTCAGCTCAGGTCATGATCCCAGGGTCCTGGGATTGAGTCTCGCATCGGGCTCCTTGCTGAGTGGGGATTCTACTTCTCTCTCTCCCTCTCCCCCTGTGCTCTCTTTCTCAAATAAATAAATTAAAAAAAAAAAAAAACCCTAACATTTATTGAAAACACAACTTGTTGCAAACACTAGGCTAAGGTACTTTATGTATATTATTTATTTACTCTTCACAGTCCTTTGAGGTAGTTTGATCTCATGGATATGATGTGACAGAACCAGGATGGTAGGTGACTGGTTTTGTTCAAGAACACATGTGAGGCACCGCCCAGGAAACATCAGACATGCTTGTGGGGTGAGCTCTCCAGGGGCTGAATATTGGGGTGAGTTTTTCTGGTGGCTATTTTATTCATGTGACCACATTTGATGTCACTGTTAGTGAAAACCCAGAAAATGTGGGTGACAATAATACAATAATCATACCGGCTGAAGGAGAAGGTAGATAACCAGGAATTACAGATAAACAAAATAGTCTGGGCTCAAATATCCGGAGGGCTGGTCTGGGATGCAGGAGCTTGAAGAGGAGCAAGCCTTGGGGGTGTGCATGGGAGGGAAGCGGGAAGTCTCGTCCCCTCCCCCTTCCCTCCCCCCTTCCCTCCCCCCTTCCCTCCCCACCACCCCTGGAGGAGGCTAATTAGCCAGTGCCAGTTCCTAGGCCAAAAAGAAGTGACTGCTCCTTACACTTAGACCAGTGGTTCTCAACCTACGCTGAATGCTGGACCCACCTGGGGGCTTTAGAAACGGCCCCACTTACTGGCTCAGAGATTATCATTCCCTGGGCTGAGGTGTGGCCTGGAGGGGTGGATCAGGGTTTTTCAAAGCTCCCCCAGGTGATTTTTTTAAAAATTTTATTGTTATGTTAATCACCACACATTACATCCTTAGTTTTTGATGTAGTGTTCCATGATTCATTGTTTGTGTATAATACCCAGTGCTCCATGCCCTAATTTGGGGAAGGAAACAGGCATCAAAATCCAGGAGGCACAGAGATCCTCCAGGTGATTTTAATGTGCAGTTGTCTTGGTTGAAAACCCCTGGGTTAGGGCAAGCCCAGATGAAGGAGAGTTGATGGCACCTAATATTTATTGAGCAGCTACTATTCCCAGGCACTGTGCTGGGTGCTTTATTTGGATCCTTTCTGATCCTTAAAATCAACTTGCCGGGAGGTATGCTCCTCTCATTTTGAGAAGTGAGTAAACTAAGCCTTGCTCGCAGCTAAACCGAGGTCACAGAGGCTCTATCCCATCTGCCTGCCCCCAAGCCCAATCCTTTCCTGCTCTATGTCCCGGCAGGACAGGACCGCCACTGCGAACTCTGACAAGAGAGGTGGAAAGACACCAGAGATTATCTTCGTGAACACTCTTCACGAGAGATCATAAACACACCAAGAGAGACCTCTGACACCTCTTCCGCCAGTGCCGCGTGATTGCCCTTGAGCCTGGGTCCTTCCTCCCAGCGGAGCTGCCGTGACCTCTGAAAAATGTTTGCCTCTGTGCCTGTTAGGACTTCACCGTTCTCGTTCTGATAACAGTGTCATGCCAGGTGCTAGGGGGTGTGTCAGAGAGACAGGATACCCAGTGCCTGTCTTCGGGAAATCTTTTGTTGAGCTGAGCAACAACTATTCAATGAAACCACTTTGGACTAGTAATCTGGGGTAAGGGGGATTATTTGAAAGGCAGAGAATTGCTCTAGCAATTGGTGGTCCTCTGGGGCACCTGGGTGGCTCAGTCGGTTAGGCGTCTGACTCCTGGTTTTGGCTCAGGTCGTGATCTCAGGGTCATGAGGTCAAGCCCCAGGTTGGACTCCACACTGGGTGTGGAGCCTGCTTAAGGCCCTCTCTCTCCCTCTCCTTCTGCCCCTCCCCCCAAATAAATAAATAAATCTTAAAAAAAAATAAAAAAATAAATGTGATCTGTGAACCAATGGCACCCACAGCCTATGGGAGCGTGTCAGAAATGCAGACTCTCAGGCCCCCAACCCAGACCTAGTGATTCGGAATCTGCATCTTAAACCATCCCCAAGTGATACATTTCTATAGTAATGTTTGGAAACAGTGGTCATGAAAAATATTGGCATTACTTCTGTCCCATGTTGTTGCTTTAGGAATATCTGTTTTATTTCCTTTCTCCTACGAATCTCCCCCGTGCTCACACACGCTTTTTTGAGCATTGTTGCAATTCTCCCTGCCCTTCTTAAAGTACATGAAACCAAGATGAACAGGGAACGTGGATCCTGTTCATAACGAAGTCTTTTGTCAGGTTTCTCTCGATGGCCCCAGGTGCCCTGGCACAGCTGCTGATATTTAGTGACGTTCTGCACCAGCAATTCTAGCATTTGGGAAGTGAAATTCATTTTTCTGTCTCTGGCTTATGAAAGCCTGGGGCAAAGGAGGTGAAGGAAGGGGAGCTTGGAGGAAATCAGTATTGGAAGTATCAGGTGCAGCAGCGAGGTCAGACCATTTCCATCTTAGGTCCTGGCGTTTTCTTGAGGCCTGGGCAATCTATCCCTTTAAATGCAGATGGGAGAATTTCTTTAATAAGGCCACAGACAAAGGTTTGTAGTTCTAAGAGGCTCCACATTTGACTCAAAGTCCTTATATTGAGTTACACCCTCAACAGGGATTGTGGTCTGCTCTATGTTTAATTACTCTCAGAAATGGTCAGTGAGGTCCTCTCAAGCACAGTCTTCAGGCACTTGTAATATTAATTGCTCCATTTAATAAGCAAACCACAGCCCCATTTAACCTTTCATGGATGTATGATTTTCATCTAGTCAAGTAATAAAGCGAATCATTCTTAGGTCCTAGATCGCCTCTTTTACAAACCTGTGCTCCTCGTTTTAGCATCACAAATAAAGACCTACCTTCGCTACTGAACAGATTAAAAAACAAAATCTACTCAAAGAGAGGAATGAATTTACAGATATTGGGAAACTTTGGAGGTTCAGGATTGTGGGTGACTTTGAAACAAATTGTATTATTCCTGCAAAGTTGCAGAATGATGCAATATAATGTTTGCATTTGGGAAAATTAATCATAATCCTAAGTCATCGGTCAGAAATATAATTAAACTGATTAGTGTCATAGGATAAAAATAAAAAGCAAGGCCTGTGACAGCTTCCTACAACCCCCCCCCCCAGCTCTCCAGAAAGGTTCTTAAAGGAACATTTAAAACACAAGTCTTTGTTCCCTCAATCTATGGTGCTCAGGTCAGGTGGACCCTGCGGCGTGGCTGAAATATTTCAAACAGTCACTCACAAATGTGTCATTTGACCTGCTGTTCTTCCAAAGAGGTATGAAAAATGTGTTTCTTGCTGAGATAACTTGAAATCAAATAAACATAATCTCTTTAATTCTTTCTAAATAGTTCCATATTTTAAGTCTAAACACAATAGAACACAAAGCTTCTAGCTTTTAAAAAAAGTTTATTTTTTTTTTATGTGTGTTGTTGGATTTTTTTTTTCCTTCCAGTTTGTGTTAGTTAGATTTTAAGAGTATAATTTACACTTCAAACCAAACGAATATATTTCCTTCGGTTTGGAGACACATACACAAAAGATGGCAACATTTTTACTTGGTTAAATAGATACGTGTGCTTTCACAAGAGTGCTATCTTTAAGCAAAGACAGACATTCTTATTTATATTAACTATCACTTGTTAAACCAGAGGAAAGTCTAAACCAAGGCTCACAACAAAATTGAACGATATTTCCTTATGCAAAATTGGTTCTGGTTCATTGTTTTTATTTATATGCAATAATGGCACTCCCTCAAGTTTGTAATAACACTGTCATGGCTGAAGGGAGTTTGTTTTAGGTATTATAACTATTATCTGCTTCCTCTCCCTTCTTTAAATAGAATCTCCAAGGAGAAAGTCTGCATGTGGCATGGATTTAAGAACGAACGATAAATCAAAAGCTTTCCTAAAACCTCACTGAGTAGGATGTTATTTTAGATTGTTTTAAGATTTTTAATAATTCTTGTTTGTTTGCCCTTGGCATTGAACATTCAATGACACAGAACTTGCCTTATTCTTAGTGGAGAATTATACGGCTTGGAGTCCTCGTATAATGTTCTATTCATTTCCTTTGCTGCCTTCAGGCAAGCCTACCTAACCTTTTGCCCAAACAAGGAATATTTATCTAGGGCTCCCTGTGCAAGGATGAACTGAGCGGTTTGGAAGTGGCTGCTTAGCTCACCACCACTAGAGTGTGCTCTGGTGCCGTAAGATTCAGAAGGTTTTCTTCCGCGGGTCAGCAAGGTACATGGTTGAAAGGCTTCGAAAAATTCTTTCCATCTAACCGCAGAAGTGTCCCTTTAAGTGTCTTGGTAAGACTGGATTATGTTCATGGATTTGATTAAGGTAGAACTGAAGACTTTACCTTCAATACTGACACATGACAGTATTCGGCGAGAGTTCATTTTCGGATTTGAATTAGCTCCACTTAGTTCCAGTGGGGTGGTGGTAAGAAATAGTATTTCCCCTCCATCCACGAGCTCTGTCTTCAGGCAGTAACTCTTTCACCTTATTTATAAAATAGTGTCGCTGTGGCCCCAGGGCCTGGATGTACGCTAGGGTGACCTGGGAAGAAGGGATTCCTGAGTGACAGTGGCCCTTGTCGCAAGTCCCCGGCAGAAGCCCCTGGCAGAACCTTGGCCGCAGGGTGGTGATGAAAGCACAATCTCCGTGGGTGTCCGCGCTGGAGGCTGGTCGTGCTCCTCAGTGTGCTTCCAGCACCTGTTAGCAGCACCTCCCCGTCCTTCAGCACCATCTTTTGCTTTACTTCACCCCCCCACCCCCCCGGGAAAGCAGATGACTGGGACTCTCTTCAGGCACTGTAGCCCCTCAGTTCCCAGTGACCCACAGTCCTTTTGCTCTTGGTCCCTTCAGTAACTTCAGACCCAATGTCACTTCCTTCTCCTGGGGTCGGCCACGGTTGCTCCAGCAGAGTCTGCGAGGTCCTGGTAGCTGGGACTACTCGTCTCCCTGAGATGTCTAAGACTCACTGCTCAGGCTTCAGTGACCACCAGCTCTGACCAGAAGGTAGCCCAAGACCACTTTCACAGAAGTATGTCCCCGGGTCTGCCTGGATGGATGGAGGTTCAGCTCAGGTCCAGCTCTGGAGGCCACCCTGAAGCAGATCGGCCCTAGAGGGACCACAGCCCAGGGAGCCATTTGAGGGGGCCCAGTGTGCCCGGCTTCCTTTGCCCCCGGATGGGCATGGAGGGACCCCAGCACCTGTGTGGGACTTTGTGCTCCCCTCTCCGTATGAACCCAATTTAGCTTGGGAACAGACAGCATCCCAGAACCCTTTTCAACGTGGCAGTGGTGGTGCTTCTCTTCAGTTGAAGGTTTCTCTTATACAACAGGAACACAAGGAGGTAGCTTGGGAGATTTCAGGGACACCTCCTACCCCTGTGCACACTAATGTCCACCTAGCCCCTCTCAAAGCCACTCCAAATAAAAGCAGAATCTAAATAAAAATAGTGCACTTGCTATGTAAGTACAACTTTAGGCCAAGTCATGTCATGAGAGGCCTCTCCAGCTTCCATCCAGAGCCCCATCCATATGGATTGGACGTCCAGGAGCCATCTTTCCTCTGATGTGGCTCCTGGGCAGTGAGTCCCGCAGACTCCCTTCCCAGAAACCCAGGGTAGCCAGTCCCTCCTGGACTCTAAGCCTCCTGTGGCAAATGAGGGCCGTCTGTCCTGCTACTGATCCCAAGATTCTACCAGGACCAGGAGCCCCCTAGATGCCACTTTTGGACACTCCATAGGCTTCTAAGGACATTCATGGAGATATACCATGTGATGACAAAGTCTCCAAGCCGACCCTGACTCTTCTCTTGCTCTCTTGAAGTTCCCTCGGCCTCCGTGTTTGTATGACTTGCAGACAATCTTTGGTCAGTTAAAAACGACAACAGCATGATCCTGTGTATGGAAAGAGCCTATGCTCTTTCCCCAAATCCTTCAGCTTGTCAGTTGTGTGATTGAAGGAGTTTGCTCCAACTTCCTAAGCCTCAGTTTCCGTTTTTATACCGGAGAGGTGCAATGGGAACGAGGCTTAGTGTGGTATACTGCTACCCCAAAAGTGCAAATTGGTGCTACTGCCTCAAGCAGAGAATGGGGTCAGCTGCGCACGTAACTGATCAGCTCATCTGCACATGGTGGTTCACTGGATCACATTTGTCCGAAATGCCTTTAAAAAGGAAGTCATCTGTTACTCCTTCTTGGGTTTCTATTACTTACAGGACAAGCTGTAATTTCAAAGGAACAAAGTTTTGCCAGACTTGAAAAGAGAAAGAGAATTCTGAGAGTTGCACAAAAATAAATATTTTCCTACCACAATATTGAGTTTTCACCATGCCATAATATGTTGGCTTTTAAAAGTCACTGCGATTACTTAACTGAAATTTATTAAATGTGCCATAGGAGAAGTTGGAGATATAAAAGTGAAAAAACAAAACCAAAACCTCGGTGGCTCCAATGAGCTTCTCTCATGCCACCTGGGGATAGAACCACACACCTAGGAACTGTAAAAAGAGACTGTTAAATAGAATTTATTGTGCATAATTATAGTTACAGTTTATGATGATGAACACTATTTGATAATCTCATACCAATACAAATGCACTACTTGGGAGTATTTCCCCCTAAAGCGCTTTACCCTTTCAGCATCATGGCAGGAATAGAATATTGTGGAAGAACATTGAATAATAAAGCCAAGTTCCAGTTCTGCCGTCAACCAGTTGTGTGGCTCAGGTGAGACCCTTAACCTTCCAGGTGTCTGCTTCTCTATCAGTCAAATGAGGAGTTGTAACTTTAGATCAGTGAGCCCCAGAGCACACTAATCAACAGGATCATCTGGGGGAGCTTTGAAAACGTGCAGCTATCCATTCTCTCTCTACCTGGAATTGTTAATTAGAATCTCCAGGTGTGGGCTCAGGAATCCACATTTTTAAAAAGTTCTGTCACATGTTTCTGATGATCCATGGGTTTAAGGAATGCCTCGTTAGAAAGCTGGCCACATTTGGCCTTTCTTTAACCCACCTCTTTTCTCACCCTGCTTAAAAACATGTCTCTCAATTTTACCTGGTTTCCGCCATTACCTTCCTGCTCCCTGCTCTGGGATTTCATGACACACTCCTTTGCATCTGTGGCCTTAAACACACACCTCTGCTCCTCCTGTGTCCTCGGCTCCCTCCTCCACTGGGAGCCCCACACTGTCTCTACTGCTTGGGTTCCTGTCCCTGCAGCTGACTAATCCCAGTGGGTGAAGTCTCCTACCAGGATGAACCCAGCCCCTCTCACCCCACCCCTACCCCTCACACATCCACTCAAGCTCCAGGGCCAACACTAGCCCAAGACAAGGGCACTTCAAAAATTAACTCAAGGATTCAGTGTCAAATCAAGGGGTACAGACAAGATTCCCATTGTGGTTAAAGTGGGGGCCCTGAGATGAAATGTGGGGGTCTGAACTCTTGCTCCACCACTTGCTGGTTGTGTGACGTGGGCAAGTTACCTAACCTCTCCATAACGCCCTTTCCTCATCTGTAAAATGGGAATATAAATGGTTTCTAGCTCACAGGTTACTGGGAATGTAAAATGAGATCATGTTTCATAGCTAATGTTTTTTGAGTGTTTATTATGCATCAGGCAGTATTGTAAGCATTGTATATGCATCAATACATTTCAGTGGTGGAGGGCAGTCCAAACCCAGGCAGGGAAGCTCAAAATCCACAGTCTCAGCCACTACTCTATAATTCATGTAATGTACTTGCTGAAGTGCCTAGCATACGGTAAGAATTGAATAAATATTTAAAGAAAATCCAGAATCTGGGCTCTTGCTTTGTACACTGTGACTATTCTTTTATAGTCCAATTTCAGCCAGACTCTTCATTATTCTCTATCTGAGACTCCATCTTCCCACCTTGTCTACTTACCCAGGTCCCCCAGGACTCAGTCACCCCCTAAGAGCTTCCTCTTATAAGGCCTTCCTTCCTGACCTCTTTGTCTTTAACCCCACATGGTCTCTCTGCTCTTCTGCCATTACCATGAGAAGGACATGACTGCTAGCCTGATGGAAGATGGGAGACACACAGAGGAGACTTATGTCACACGGGTCCTCCCAGCCAAGGCCATCCTAGACCAGTTAGCAGCCAGCAGATCCTCAGACCCGTGAGCAAATTCAGCCAAGATCAGCAGTCACCATGCTGACTTCCCCATGGGCAAACATAAACCCTTATTGTTGTATGCCACTGAGGTTTTGTGGTGTTTTCTTACACAGCATTATTGAAGCAATAGATGACTGGTACATAATTGTTAAGTGATATCACATGGATGCAATAATAAAAGCCAGAATGTGGGGAATCCTACAGGATAAATAATCCAGTTTCTTCTCTTGTCCTGTAGAATTCCCCACATTCTGAAGGGAGAAATGTTATAGATGAAAGGAAACTTGAGAAACATATGAGCCAAGGACAATATCTGGATCTTATGTGAACCTCATTCAAATAAATTTGCTATTAAAAAACATTTATGAGGGCACCTCGGTGGCTCAAATGGTTAAACGTCTGCCTTCGGCTCTGGTCATGATCCCAGGGTCTTGGATCGAGCCCCACATCAGGCTTCTGGCTCAGCGGGGAGCCTGCTTCTCCCTCTCCCTCTGCCTCCCCCCCCTGCTCATGCTTTTTCTCTCTCTCTGTATCTCAAATGAATAAAAAATCTTAAAAAAAAATTTATGAGACCACCAGGGAAATTGAACACTAATGCTAATATTAAGAAATTACTGTTAAATTTTAGGTGTTATAATGGTAATATAGTTATTTTTTTAAAAGATTTTATTTATTTGATAGAGAGAGACAGCAAGAGAGGGAATACAAGCAGGGGGAGTGGGAGAGGGAGAAGCAGGCTCCCCACTGAGCAGGAAGCGTGATGTGGGGCTCGATCCCAGGAACCTGGGACCATGACCTGAGCCAGAGGCAGATGCTTAACAACTGAGCCACCCAGGCGCCCCATAGTTATTTTTTTTTTTTTAAAGAAACCGTATCTCTGAGAGACACATACTGAAACATTTATGGATGAAATGATATAATGTCTGGAATTTTCTTTAAAATAATCTAGTGAGGCAGAAAGTAGGGGAGAGTTATTGGTGAAACAAGATTAGCCATATATTGGTAAGTGCTGAAGCTGGGTGATGGGTACTAGAGATCATTATACTATTCTCCATAGTTCTGTGTATGTTTCAAAAATTTTTAAATTTAATTTTATTATATTATGTTAGTCACCATACATTACATCATTAGTTTTTGATGTAGTGATCCTCATTTCATTGTTTTCGTATAACACCCAGTGCTCCAGGCAGTACGTGCCCTCCTTAATACCCATCACCAGGCTAACCCAGCCCCCCACCCCCCTCCCCTCTAACACCCTCAGTTTGTTTCTCAGAGTCCATAGTCTCTCATGGTTCATCTTATAGGGGCACCTGGGTGGTGCAGTGGGTTAGGTGTTAGACTCTTGGTTTTCACTTGGGTCTTGATCTAGGGTTGTGGGATTGAGCCCCATGTCAGTTTCCAGGCTCAGCATGGAGTTTGCTTGAGATTCTCTCCCTCCCTCTCCCTCTGCCCCTCCCACTTGTGCTCTCTCTCTCTCAAATAAGTAAGTAAATCTTAAAAAAAAAAAGAAAATCTCCATTATAAAAAAGAAAGGAAAGAAAGAAGGGAGGGAGGGAGAGAGAAAGGAAGAGAAGAACATGAACAAACTGCAAGGACAAATGATGAGTCACGAAATAAGATCAGAACTAAAGACTTGCCACCAGTGTCACTTATGGTAGAACCCCAAGTTAAGCTATTAAGACCTAATTTGAAGCTGTGGATCCTTCCATGTTAAAAGGGAAGCAACTATGATATAGTCTTAGAATATATCTGAGGAAAAACTCACAATAGAATATGCATGCAAACAATAATCTCAAGTCAATGAGGGTCTAATAGTCAACAGATCTAAGAAATGGCAGGATCCACATCCAAGGAAATAAATACAATAGAGCAAGTCTCAGGACATTAAGAAGAAAATAGCAAGCATAAAACAAAAACTGGACATTACAAGAAAAAACTTATAATTATGAAATAGGAGTAGGATGATAAAGAATAAGAATCATGGGGTGCCTGGGTGGCTCAGTCGTTAGGCATCTGCCTTCGGCTCAGGTCATGATCCCAGGGTCCTGGGATCAAGCCCTACATCAGGCTCCCTGCTCAGCGGGAAGCCTGCTTCTCCCTCTCCCACTCCCCCTGCTTGTGTTCCCTCTCTCACTGTGTCTCTCTCTGTCAAATAACTAAATAAAGTCTTAAAAAAAAAAAGAATTAGAAATCATGAAGTGAAAAATACAGTTGATTATATATACTATTAAAAAAATTCATTAGATGAGTTTGCCAGTAGCCTATTTATAACTGAAGAGATATTTAGTAAATTGGAAGAAAGAATTAAGTAAATCTCTCAAAATGGGGCGCCTGGGTGGCTCAGTTGGTTAAGCGACTGCCTTCGGCTCAGGTCATGATCCTGGAGTCCCTGGATCGAGTCCCGCATCAGGCTCCCTGCTCGGCAGGGAGTCTGCTTCTCCCTCTGACCCTCCCCCATCTCATGTGCTCTCTCTCATTCTCTCTCTCTCAAAAAAAAAAAAAATCTCTCAAAATGTAGCTCAGAGAGATAAGAAATGGAGACTATAAAAGAGATGTAGAAACAAGGAGAAATCCAATTGGAGTTCCAGAAGAAAAGGAAAGATTGTATAATAAAGAAGCAATCTTTGAAAATATAATAGCTAATAATTTTCCAAAACCAAAAGAACAAGTGAGTACCAAGAAGAATAAGAAAGTTCTATGTAGAAAGTTCTATGTCCAGATAGATCACAGAAAATTTAAAAACAATAAAGGTGCAGAAAACAAAATCCCAAAAGCTGCCAAGGGGGGAAAAAAAGGCAAAATAGGTAAAAGAATGACAATTACATTGATGGACTTCTTGGCAGTAGATGACAGGAAAAAAAACCAAATGATAAAAGTGCTGAGGGGAAAATGATGAATCTAAAATTCTATACCCAGCTAAATTATCATTCAGAATCAGGGTGAAACAAAAGACAAGCATAGATCTACAGAGATTCAGAAACTACTAAAAGATATATTAAAAAAAAAAAAAAAGATGAACCCAGAAGGAATAGCATAATGAAAGAAGAAATAATGGGAAAAAAATGAGAAACATGCTGGTAAATGTAAGTATGGCCTGAGAAAGCACTTTATTTATTTTTTTTAAAGATTTTATTTGCTTGTCAGAGAGAGAGAGGGAGAAAGAGAGAGCCAGTGCACAAGGGTGGGTAGGGGAGGGGAGGCAGGCAGAGGGAGAAGTAGGCTCCCCACTGAGCAAGGAGCCGATGTGGGAATGGATCCAAGGACCCTGGGATCATGACCTGAGCCACCCAGGCAACCTGAAAGCGCTTTATTTAAATATAAATACTATAAGGTGTTTGATTACATTTTTCCCTGTCTTCACTACCATTACTCCTTAGGACCGAAATCAGCTCTCACCTAGATTACTAGTTTGGTTACTGCTAACCCCTTTCCCTGCCTCTAGTCTTACTTGTCTTTCTTCTCCATTCTGCAGCCAGAGGGAACTCTCTACAGCATAAATCATACAACCCTTTGACAGTTTCCTAAGGTTTTTAGGAAAGAGGTCTTAGAATTACATGTGTGAGCAGATAAAATATGATGCCAGCTTGAGTTTTGTTTTTGTTGCTCTAGATACTTTTTCCTTCTCCATCCCAGGAAGGAAGTTAGATCTCTGTGTTCACTTGGCTCTGTGTTGGAGAACTAAAAGGAGAGGTTCTCAGGAGGAAGACAACTCCAGGCTCAGCTTTCATTTGTGACATTTGGGATCATGAATGTTGGCCTGTCCCAGAGAGGGAGAGGAAGGGCAGAAGAGCTGAGGATTTAAGACACAGAAATAGCCAAACTAGAGGGGTGAGAGAGATTTCCAGAGATAAGAGATCAGATTCTTGAAGGTTTTCAAGCAAGTAGATACCCAGGTTCCCTTGTTAGCAACACTTGAGACTAAGCACTGGTGGAGAATGCTGAAGTCAGGTCAAGGGAACAAGGGTGGGACTACATACATACAGAGACGTCTCTTTTGTATCCAAGGGGAATATTTCTGCAGACCCAAACTTGGCATTGGCGTTGATGACATCTGCCTTCAAGGGAGAATGTGGACTTGGACAATGGGCACACCAGTAGAGGCCACCATCCAGATTAAGCCCAGAATGTTGTGGCTGTGTAAGCCTCAAGACTCTCATATGACCTGGATAAAGTGGGAAGGAGCCCCAGTAACAACTGGGAAAATTCCCTGACAACCAAGTGGGATAGAGACTCAAAACAGATTAAGTTTGATTTATTGAAATAAAGTCAATGTACCCTTATGGTGTAAATTAAAATTCCTCTCTGCTCCACTTGGGTTACCATCTCTGCACGATAGAGCCCCCATCCCCCACCCCCAGACCTACCTAGCCTCACCCTTACAGCCTACCCCATGTTCTGCACTCTAGGCCCACAGATCTGTTCGCTTGGATACACTATGTCCTCTTCAACTCCAGGTGTTCCCACACCCCATTCACTCCTTCCTTCAGGCAGCCCTTATCTGGCAAACTCCAAACTCCAAACTTCAAGTCTCAGCTTCTTCAAAGCCTCCTGTGATCCTGTAACATCCTGGATGTCCCCAGTCATAGCCCTCATCACACCAGATTATTTATATTGTCTTTCACAATAAGGTCTGTGAACTCTGGGAGGAAGAAATAATGCCTGCCATACTTTTAATTGTTTACCAATGCACAAAGCCTGGCACACAGTAGAGAGAATCCCAGTTGATATTTTTGAGGTGACTAATAATAATATTGTTAGTAATATATAATTACTATTAATATAATAAAAATGTTGTTACAAACATTTGTTGGAGTCTTTACTCTGTGCCAGGCTGGCTGCTAAGCACTTACCCTAGATTTTTTTTAATTCTCATAATATTCTCATTTTACAAATAGGAAAAATAAGGTAAGAGAAATTAAGCAACTTGCTCAGCTAGTAAGTGATTGTGGTGGGTTTGAACTCAGGCAGTCTAACACCAAAGCCCATGGAGTTAACCATTGCTTTCTAGTCCTGAAAGGAGCATGGATCCTGGTAGGCCAGGTACCACATGCTTCTGGACTCCAGCAAGACTACCACTCTGCTGAGAGGCCCATCTCACCGTTCATGACCGCTTCCGGCAATCTGTGCATGCTGTCTGCTCACTCTACACCCTCCACCTCTTCTGCTCTTGCAACCTTCCTTCATTTCTTCAAGCATGTGTGCTTATGTCCTACCTTCGTGTCTAGGATGTTGCCTTCTGAGGTGAAAACCTACTAAGCCCATCTTCTTTCATGTGCATGGGGGAGGAAGGAAGTTCCCATTTGTCCCTCAGATAGCATATTTGAATCCAAATGATAACATGTAATGAACAGTACCTCGCCCGACTCCACTCATTTACAGTCAGCTTATTGCAAATCCTGAGCCCAATCTTGTGATTCAATCAAATGATACACTCAACATGGTGTATTTATTCCCACAAGAAAACAAAGCCCTTTTACTGGGTTTGTGGAAAAATAAAACATCAGGAAAGGCATTAACTGCCCAGTCTGCCATATCCCTTCTCCTGATGCCTGACAGAAGTCTCATGTGTTCAGGTATTTTTCATCTCAGCTTATCTTGGGCTTCCCTTGGACTTGCTGTTACTATCCTTCCAAGGTGAGGATTCAACTCAGCATCCTCACCTTTCCCATCTTAGACAAGCAGTAGGGATAGATCTTGGGCATCATCTAACAGGATGTAAAGCCAGCCCCAGAATACGTGGGGCTCAGATTCCAGAACTGCCCCCTCTCCCTATTGTGCTTAAGCTCTCATCTTTATTGGAGCTCCCATCCTTCAGAGAAAAGCAGTTTCCTACTGTGTTCTGTTAACTGAGAAGTAAGGGGCTTCTCCCTCACTCGTCTTATTTTATTCCTAAGGTCCAAAAAGAAGAAAGATCCTCCATCTTATCTTACTTATGTAGATAAATTTAATGAGACACTCTTCCAATGGGTTGTGAAACACTAAGCTGTCTTTTGACTCTCAAAACATTTTGAGCCAATGTTTGCCTTCTTCTAAATCCCAGCTACTACTATATTGATATTTTCTAACAGGAAAGAAAAGTATCAGTCTCAGAAAATCATTAAAATACAGTCTGACACCTATTTTACATTTTTTTCTCCCTAACTTCCAAGATTAGATCATCACAAGCAAACTGACACTTGTAAAGGCAACATCCCCAACTTTGATGTTTAGTGTGGCTGAATGACTAATCATAGAATTTCAGGTCAGGGAGAAGTAAAGAGCAGGGTCACAGCCTAACTGGCCAACAGGGTCTTGGGGTATTGATCCTCCAAGAGCACCACCCAGGGACTCCATTGCCTACACTCAGAGAGACCATTGCATAGTCCATGATAAATAGACTTTATTTATTTTTTAAAATTTTTAAAGTTTTTATTCAAATTCCAGTTAACATACAGTGTAATATTAGTTTCAGGTGTACAATTTAGTGATTCAACACTTACATACAACACCGGGCACTCATCACAACAAGCACAGCCCCCATTCCCCATTCCCTATTTAACCCCCCCACCTCCTCTCTGGTTACCATCAGTTTGTTCTCTATAGTTAAGAGTCTATTTTATGGTTTGTCTCTCTCTTTTTTTCCCCTATGATCATTTGTTTTGTTTCTTAAATTCCATGTATGCGTGAAATCATATGGTATTTGTCCTTCTCTGACTGACTTGTTTTGCTTAGCATAATACTCTCTAGTTCCATCCACGTCATCGCAAATGGCTGAGTAATATTTCATTGTTTATATGTACCACATCTTTATCCATTCATCAGTTGATGGACATTTGGGCTCTTTCCATCATTTGGCTATTGTAGACAATGCTGCTATAAACATTGGGGTGCATGTATCCCTTCAAATTAGTATTTATGTATCCTTTGGGTAAATACCTAGTAGTGCAATTGCTGGATCGTAGAGTAGTTCTATTTTTAACTTAAAAAAAAATTTATTTATTTATTTGAGAGAGAGAGGTGGGGGAGGAAAGAGAGAGACAATAGGGGGAGGAGCAGAGGGAGAAGGATAAGCAGACTCTGACCCAGAGTGGAGCTGGATGTGGGGCTCAATCCCATGACGCTGAGATCATGACCTGAACCAAAATCAAGAGTCAGATGCCTAACCGACTGAGCCACTGGGGGGCCCCTATTTTTAAATTTTTGAGGAATTTCCATACTGTTTTCCAGAGTGGCTACATCAGTTTGCATTCCTATCCACAGTGTAAGAGGGTTCCCCTTTCTCCACACCCTCACCAACACCTGTGCTGTTAATTTTAGCCATTCTGACAGCTGTGAGGTGATATTTCATTGTAGTTTTAATTGTATGTAGAATCACTACTTATATGTGTATAAATGAAAATATTTAATTCATTTTATCAACTATGTTAAATTCATCAAGATGTTACATATCTATACTTCAGTAATTTTTCTTTAGATGTTGAAAGCATCAATGCAGGAATCTGGAGAGAAAGAAAATATATCAGGCTGAGAGTCAGGTACTAGATCATTATTCCAGTGATTAGGAGCTTGTAAACCCTGTCACTTGGAAAGTCCTTTATTCTACTAACTAAATGCCTTTGATGACTTTGGGTATGTTAGTTTGGGCAACCTAACATGCTGTACAGAAAAAGGGGGAAGAACTTGGGAGTTTGCAGAGGCAACTTTGGGAGAGAGGGGGATGAGGAGGAGAGCGAGTAGGAAGCTGAGGTGATGGTTGTTGGTGGAATATTTCTTTCCATTCTAGTAGAACCAACTCCTTTGGCACGAGTGGATTTCCATGGAAACTGGAAAAAGGGCTGAGTCTGGGCTGATGCATCATGACCAAAGAGCTAGAGGCAGAGGAGAATACGGTGGCAGAATTTCCCACCCTGAAATATTAGGAAGGGGTTTGGACTTCCACAGACCATGGAATTGGGTGTTTATCCAAGGTAGACCAAGTCTCCAGGGAGCAAGGAGCTTCCCAGATCACATCTAGGCTGCAAATGAATGCTTTCTTTTGCATTCTTTTGTAACTCTTTCAAATTAACTTTGAAATGGAAGTAGAAAAGTGTAAGTTTTGCTTGCCCTATTTTAAAATCATATCCTCGAGTGTTTCTTCCAAATGTTAGATAATAGTAATGATAGCAAATATTTATTGCAGCTCACAATGAATGAAGTTTTGTTCTTTTTATTATTTTACTTATTATTCAGACCAAACTTATGAGGATGGCACTATTGTCATTCTCATTTTTTATTTTATTTTTTTATCATTCTCATTTTTTAAATGAATAATCTAAGGCCATAAAAGTTAAGAAACTTGTTAAAATTCACAAGGATAATTAGTAGAGCCGGGATTTAACACAAGCTGCTCCCTGAACTATTAGTAAGAAAATGCTTAATGTCACATAGGTGCTATAATTACTTTCTAAATTACCTGCATAGTTATATGTCTCTTAAATTTCTTTTGTCATTTGATTTATATCTTTTTAAGTCTGGTTTAGGAAAGATCTTCCTTAGAGTGGGTGGTTTAGATATAATCTCTTCTGAAAACAATTGGTAAAGTTAGATATCCTCTCTACAACCTTTCTACTGCCAATCATCAAATACTTTTTGAGTACTTATTATGTAGGTACTATGACAGGCACTGGGATAAATCCATAGTTTTAGTATTCAATATCCATATTCAATCTGATAGGTACATTTTAATACTATCTTTACATCTTTTACATCTGAGTGTAAAAAACCTCATTATTTGACTCTGAATTAGAACAAAGATTTAAAAAACTCTAGTTGAATTATTCAGGTATAAGGCTACCAGATTTTGAAATAGTAGTACCATAATATTTGTTATGAGACTCTTCTGTGTGGGGGCCAGACATTTCTTTTCTTAAATCCATATTGTGTTAATGGTCTGACTTTTCCAGCCATCCTGCCTCAAATGCATTTTCTTTGGTCAGGCAGAAAAACAAAATAATATTTGCCCCATACATTTTCTTAGTTTTTGTCTCAAGGGTCTTATTGGAGGGACTATTAAAGACGGCTGTGATTTCTTTCCTATTCCCTTTTATACGTAGAGCCTAACTCCCCTTCCCTTGAATCTGGGATGGTCTTAGTAACTTGTCTGACCAACGGAATACAGCAAAAGTGACATTCTGGGTCTTCTGAGGCCAAGACATTAAACAAAACTGAACAAAACAAAAACCCTTGCAGTTTCCATCCTGGCCTCTCATAATTCTCTAGGAAACTTGAGCAGGTCAAGTACCCTGAGAGTGCAATGCTGGAGAAGCCACATGTGACCACTCAGAGCAAAAGTTTCAGCTGAGCCCAGCATTCCGGCCATCTCCACCTAGCCATCAGACACGTAATGAAGGCAGCCTGAACCTTGCAGACCATCTACCTGCTGAACATCACCGACTGACCTCAGTTATGCCATACAGAACAGGAGAAACTTATAGCTGAGCCCTGTCCACATTTCTGACTCACGAAATTATGAAATATAATAAATGGTTTTGTTACATGCCCTAAGTTTTAGAGTAGTTTTGTTCTTGCTTTTGTTTTTTTTTAAGATTTATTTATTTATTTGAGAGAGAGAGAGAGGACGCACATGCGAGTGGGGGGAGGGGCAGAAGGAGAGGGAGAGGATCTCAAGCAAACTCCCCACTGAGTGCCGAGCCAGAGGGGATGGGGGTTCGATCTCACGACCCTGAGATCATGACCTGAGTGGAAACCAAGAGTCGGATGCGCAACTGACTGAGCCACCCACGTGCTCCTAGGGTAGTTTTTAACACAAAAGCAGATAACTGGAACAAAGATTTTCAAAATACTTTATGAAAAATTAATTTCTCTAATATGGATACAATTATACTTGCAAATCAAAGTAGAAAGGCTAAATGAGAGAATTTTTAAAATGTAATTCAAACAGGAAACAACTGATTTAGGGCAAACATTTATATGGCTCCTGTATTTCAGGCTCTTCATATAATCTGCAATTCAAAACAGCTGTGGTTTTGGCTTTTTTTCATTCTCATTTGTTCCTTTACAAATATTTTCTTTTCTTTTTTTTTTTTAAAGATTTTATTTATTTATTTGACAGAGAGAGAGATAGCGAGAGCAGGAACACAAGCAGCGGGAGTGGGAGAGGGAGAAGCAGGCTTCCCGCCGAGCAGGGAGCCTGACGCGGGGCTCGGTCCCAGGACCCTGGGACCATGACCTGAGCCGAAGGCAGACGCTTAACGACTGAGCCACCCAGGCGCCCCTACAAATATTTTCTTATTCTTTATCAAAGTAATAGAATGCACATGGCAAAATGTATAATAGTACAGAACAACTTATAATGAAAGCAGTACCTTCCCTCCTGCTTCTCCCCTCCCACTAGTCTTTTTCAGGGGCAACCACTTTCAGCCTTGTCTGATTTGGGTCCTTCTCATGACTACCTCTCTCAATAATAGGCCTCCAAAGCTACCTGTTGATTTATCAATTTAAAACATTATCTCTTGATGAATGAGGAGGATAGACAGACAGACAGAATGAGGATGTGGCTCATCACCACAATCCTTACCTCCGCTTCTAATTTTGAGAGTTGTCAGGGTACCTTGTCTAATTTTTGCTTTTGTGCCTTTAAATAATATTCCTTTTATGTGCTATTTTAGAGTTTTGTTTAAAGAAATTGGTTCATTGACATTTTGAAGACTCCTGATAGACATCACACTATAAAACCAAGTATTTGTTTTTGCCAAAGGTCTGGAGCATAATTCACAAAATTTATGTTCGAAAGTAAATTGGTTTCAGGAGCGAGTTTAGTATGCAATTACAGTAGATCACCAGAAGGGATTTTGAAAGGAAATTTACTTTCATGCTGAAATCTATCTTCCTTGAGTATAAAACACCTCCCTATAATCCCTTAGATTACACCGAAGTAAAAAGATGCAGGGACAATAATGAGTTATCACATGCCAACTCAGGGTAATATTCTGCTTAGCATTCATTACAAAACTATCTTCTAAATAACTGCTCCACAATCTCCCTTCCTTCCCGTTTTTTCATTGAGATGTATCACATATAGATAGGAGAGTGCTTAAAAACGTTTATAAATAGTTTAAAGAATAATTATAAAGAAAATATCCAAGTAGCCACTGCCCAGGTCAAGAACAGAAGCACTGACAGCACAGTAAAGCCCACAGGTACCCATCCCCATCACAGCCCCCACCAACCCCCGAGGTAATTACCATTATCCCAACATCAGTGACGATTTTTTATTTTCTTTATAGCTTAAAACTTTACGGATAGATCTCCAAACAATTTAGCTTAGTTTCACCATCTTTTAACTTTAAATAACTAGAATCATTCTATCTGTACTATTTTATAACTATTTCTTTTGCTTGGTATTTTTTATGAGAGGCATCCATACTTTTCCATGGTGGTTAACTGTAGTTTGTTCATTCTCTTTGTTGTGTAGCAGGTTATTGTATAAATATACCAGGATTTGTTTCTCTGTTCCACTGTTGAGGGGTGCTTGGGGTTGTTCCTATTTTGGGGCTCTTATGAACTATAATGCCATGAACATTTTTTGTAACTGTCTCTGGCTTCTCTAGGTACAAATGTGGCAATGGAATTGCTAGGATCCAGGCTCTGCATATCTTTGTCTTTCCTTGAAAAACGTGTGCTTTCCAAAGTGGTTGTACCAATTTACACTCCTGCTAGAATTTCCATTGTTCTACACACTTGCTGACATTAAATATAGTTGGACTTCTACGTTTGCTAAACTGGTAGGTGTGTAGTATCCCACAGGGGTTTTATTTTGCATTTCTCTGATGACTAATCAAGTTGAACACATTTTCATACTTTCACTGACAATTCTAGGTCACATTATATAAATATCTTATAGATTTTTGATACATGTAGCTAAATTGCCCTCTAAAATGTTATATCAAATTACTTCATCACTAACACTCTATAGATATTAAATACCTTCAACAACTGGAAAGATCGAAAATGACTTCTTTGGTATTTATTTCAAATTCTTTTGGTTACTAGTACATTTGAGTGTTTGAAATTATTTTTCTAAGGTACTGTACAGGGACATTTGTGTCTTCTTGCACTGTCCTGTTGTAGGTGGTTTATGGGATGATATTCCAGGTAGCTGATTTCTAATCTAAAGTACCGAATCTAAAATTTTACAGGTGTTGGTAAGATTAAGACACATTTGACTTTATTTTAAGTGGGATTTAGTGGTAATAATGGCTTCTAAATGACAATTTTTAAGGCAGATTTCAGTGCATTAATGTCTGTGAAGCTGCTGTAAATGTTCGGAAAGAATAAAACAAAGGGGAGTGACTCCTGCTTCCAGAAAGATGGAATAGACACTTTTCCCTATTCCTCCTGCTAAGTGCAGCTAAACATTATATGTAAGACAATGATAAGAAAACTAAAGGTGGAGGGAAGAAGGCAGACCAAATAGGAGCCTCAGAAGTTGAAGAACAACATGATAGTGAGTTCCCTGGGTTTTCTTTTTGCCTCATAGATCCTAGATTGGATGCTAGAGCAGCTGACAACCCAGAGATGCCGATGGGCACAGACCAAAAAAGCCCCAACAAAAGCATGTTCTTTCTGGTCAAAAGACAGGGAAAGCATCAGCACAGATACATTAAGAAAGTAACATCTCTACTATAGCCAAAAACCAAAGGAAAAAACAGTGGCCCCAGGCCCTACCCATTCTAGAGAAGGCTGAGTAGGGACCTAAACTTCCACCCTCTCCAGATGTCCCCAAATACCCACCAGGGTGATGTTGAAGGCTGAGGAAGGAGCCAGAACTTTCATCCTGGCTGGGTAGAAATGGGGCCTCTCTTCTCCACAGTGTCAGCGAAGTCCACATGGGGAGCCTAGACTTCCACCCTCACCCAGCAGTAATGAGCTGCCCACCCCTCTCTGATAAGGTGGTGTCAGATGGAGCCTAAAGGAGAGTCATGATTTTCACCAGCAGCCCAAAAAAGGAGGCCATGTCCCTGCCCTGCCTCCTCCTCCTCACTGTGGTATCATCGGAAGCCACAGGGAAACAGTAATAAGATGCTACTTGCCACCCCACACCCCCCCCCCACCCCGCCACCCAGCTAGGAGGTATCAATGGAGGCCTAGTGAAGAGCTGGAATGCCCATATCTGCCCAGCTGTATTGAGGAGCCATTCCTCAGAATGGCTAGGTGCTGGCCATAGGTGCCAGGAAGACTTCACTTTCCCTGGGGATCTAAGAGGCCACACAAATGATCTTATTTCCCTTTTGTTTTGCTTTCAAGACTCCCAGAGCCAACTTTGGTACACCATAGGCCCATACATTCATATATTTACTTTCCTTCAATCTGATATTCTATTTCTAATTCACATGTTCTCTGACCTTGAATTTGCATTATGTATACTGTGATGGTCTTTGGATGAGTCACCTTGGCTTGACAACATTCTTCAGTTTTTCAATCAAACACTAATCTAGGTGTTTTTGTGAAGGTATTTTATAGCTGTGATTAAAGTCTGTGATCAGTTGACTTTAAGACAGGGAGATTATCCTAAATAATCTGGGTAGACATGATTCAATCAGTTGAAAGGCCTTCAGAGCAGAGCTGAGGATTCCCTGATGAAGAAGAAATTCCACCTGTGGACAGCAGCTTCACCCCATGCCCAAGACTTCCAGCCTGCCCTTCCTGACGGCCTGCCCTAGGGATTTTGTACTTGCCTAGCCAGCTTCCACAAACACGAGAGACAATTTCTTGCAATAAATTTCATAGCACCCATATATCTCCTACTACTTTTGTTTCTCTGGCTGAATCCTCAGTAGTACACATATTTTTCTAATTTATAGTATGTATTATAGTAGCTCTCTCTAACCCACTGTGGAATGAACCAGAGCATAGGTACATGTTCCTTATATATTTCACTAGTCTCCCCAAGGATCAAGTTCGACGGTCATGCATTCCCTTAATTTCCCTCCTAAACTCTAATATTTTCTATCTTCATCCTTCCTGTTCTTTCTTCCTTGGTTCCATTCCCTCCAGCCTCCTGTACATCTTTACTTCATTACTGTCTCTCTCCAGATACTCTCTTGGATTACAAAAAAACCCTCATCTGACACTTCAGTCCCTATGAATTCCCATACTACCTCTCTCTTTCCCTTCACTGACACACTTCTTATCAATGTGTTCTATTTTCTCTTCTTCCATTTCCTCATTTCCTACCCACTACTGCCTGGTTTCCATATCTACTACTCTACTGAAACTCACCCCTTGAACTTTCAAGGTTCAAATACTTCCAACTCACCAAATCTAACAACAGCAGCACCTGCTAGTTGCATTCCGATATCCATTCTCCCCTTCTTCCTTGGTGATAAAATCCTGAAAAGCCGGGCGCCTGGGTGGCTCAGTTGGTTAAGTGACTGCCTTCGGCTCAGGTCATGATCCTGGAGTCCCTGGATCGAGTCCCGCATCGGGCTCCCTGCTTGGCAGGGAGTCTGCTTCTCCCTCTGACCCTCCCCCCTCTCATGTGCTCTCTCTCTCTCAAATAAATAAATAAAATATTTTTAAAAAAAAATCCTGAAAAGCCATCTAGCCGCAAAGGTACATTTCTCAACTGCCTCTGCCCCTAGGAGTGGCCTGTTAATCAGCTGTGACCAATGAAATATAGCATAATTGTGGAATGGCATTTCCATAACCTTCTTTAAAAGGCTGGGACATTCCCATCACTTCCTATCCTTTCTCTTTCTTCCTCAAATACAGATGGAGCATTAGCATCATCAAGAGATGACCTTGAGGACGTAAGGTGAGTAGGATGGGGCAGGGAGATATAAGGAGCTGTTTTTTCCTTGAGGACATGAGAGAGTTGCCAAATCAATGTTGGACTGACTGCTTTGAGACCTCTACATAAGAAAATAAATGCTTGCATGTTGAAGACACTGTAGCAGAGTCTCTGTTACCAGGAGCTAAATGCAATCCCTAACAGGTACACCAGTGGTCTCTCATTGTGCACGTATCCATCCATTACGCCAATATTTGTTAAGTACTATTTTGTGCCAGTCACCATTTTAGGAATGGTATATGGTGCAAATAAGACAGGCAAAGACTGCCAGGTTTGAGATGTTGTTTAGATATATAAATAGGGAAATCACAGTGCAGTTATTTTCTTTTAAAAGCAGTCGCTTAAAGGAAAGAATGGCAGCGTGTAGTTTTGGAATTTATTAGACTCTAGTTGCTACTTAAAATTTCAATAAAATTATTTTGGGAAAGGAGGCAGAAAGAGAAAAAATAAGTCTGCAAGTGAGCCCTGGCACACTCTAGTATTTGGAGGTCTGACAGAAGCGAAGCCAGGGCAGAGAGGCCAGTGATAGAAGGAGAGCCAAAGCAGCGTCCTCTCAGGGAAGCCTGGAGGAGACAGGGCTCCAGGTGGGAGCAAAGCATCAACACACGTCCTGAGAGGCAGAGTCAGGCACAGAGCACTGGCCCTACTTCATCGTCAAAGGAGATTAACTGTGAAGCTAACGAAGCTTAAGTTTCACGGCCTGTCACTAGCACAGGCTCCTTCCAATACCTGTATCTAATTTTGTATCTGCAGTTTTGTATTCTTTTGCTCAGATGATTCTCCAAATTGTATAAACTCAAGCCCCACAAAACCTCGATCTGGCCCTCCTCACCGTCCTTCCCCCCTCTGTGACAACCTGACCACATATCCTTCACCGACATCATTTCTTCCTTAGCTTCTTGGGACACATGACCCTCTGCCACTGTTCTCTCCTCCTCTCCTGCCATTCCCGAAACGAAAATAGGGGCTAATACTTGACCTTCCTTGTTCTCGATACACTATGCCTCGGTGAACTTACTCATCCTTCTCATCCCTACGTGAGAACTCCCAAATTCCTACTTCCAACACTGATCTCTACTACCCATACATGGGCAAAGAATTATGCCCTTTTGAAAATAATTTGCCATGATAAAAATGTATCTTTTTACAGAGCTCAGAAGCAAAAGATGAAAGGGACATGCTTGGCTCAGTCAGCATGAATCACTGGCGTGCTCTTTCAGAAAAGAAACAGAAAGCAGCCTGTGTCAGCACGATGGAAGTCAGTATTTTATAAACCTAATCCATCACTCATGCCTTACCATACTGAGAGCTCTGGCCCCCACACCAGAGAAAGGATTACATAAAGGAAAGAATACCCGCGGTCAGGGGATCATTGGGAGCTACTTTATTTTATTTTATTTATTTTTCTTAAAGATTTTATTTATTTATTTGAGAGAGAGAATGAGATAGAGAGAGCATGAGAGGGGGGAGGGTCAGAGGGAGAAGCAGACTCCCCGCTGAGCAGGGAGCCCGATGCGGGACTCGATCCAGGGACTCCAGGATCATGACCTGAGCCGAGGGCAGTCGCTTAACCAACTGAGCCACCCAGGCGCCCTGGGAGCTATTTTAGAAGCTGCCTACCACACGGCCATGCTCTCCAGGAACCCCCAATATGGCCGAGAAAGTATTATTTAAGTACCTGAGGAAGACTAAGGTATTGCTGGCGCAACTGGCAGCCTATGTAGGTGGATGTTACTCCACAGTTGAGACCAAGTGTTCCACTCAGAGTACTTGTGACACGTTTTAGATTGTCACTAATCTTTGGTGTATTTTGAGATGCATTCCACAGAGGATGCCCTCCCCCCTCCCACTTCAGAATAATTACTATAATAATGTAAAATGTAAGCTTAAAAATCTTACTAAGAGCCGTGCTACGTGGTTGTCCTGTAGTCCCCGTTCTTTCTTGCATCGCAGCTACCCGTGTACAGCGTACCGCGTCTCCGTTTCATTTGTCATGTTGTGTCAAAGCTCCACCGCAATACCCGTTCATCAAAGCAGGAGACAACTTTAGCAGGATACGAATTATTGGTATTAACACAGAAACTCAAGTTTCTCAACTCACCGGTTGAGTTTTCCTCGTGGTATAAGGAAAAAAATAGACCAACCAGCGTATTTTAATCTCTCTGAAAGTAACTCAGCGATTTAATAATTCGCACACGGGCTTGTAATTAATCGTAGTAAACATGCGGTTGACGCGATGTATTGGCGGGCTTCGCGCACGCTGCGCGCACACTTTCCCGGGCTCTGGCACCGGGCGGCTTGGGCGGGCGTCCGCGGCCCTCCGGTGTAGTTCCACCCCACACCAGCGGGGGCAGAGGCGGCCCTGGCGCACCCCGGTTTGCGACCCCGCTCCGTCTCTGTCAGACCCGACCAAGTCAGTGTGTGTGGGGGGCGTAGAGATGGTAGTCCCGCGCCCAGGCTTGCTTTCTTAAGAGAAGGCTCTTGCTCGTGGTGGGCGACTGTAAAGCACATTATACTCCCGTGGGTCCCAGCGCGTGGCGCGCTACCACCGAACCCCCGGCAGGATGACGCCAGGCGGGCCGCGTCCTCTCCCCGCGCCCGGCGGAGGAAGGTGCGGTCCGGGGAGCGGGCCGAGGCCCGACCCGGAAGCCTCCGCGCGGGCTGTGCTCGCCTCTCGCCGGGAAAGCTCCGGGCCGCCCGAGTCCTTGGGCCTGCCGCGGCCTCCTTCCCCCGGCCCCACGGGGGCCCATGGGTCTCCATGGCGACGGCGGGGGCCCGGCCGGGGGGCGGGCAGCCCGGGTGGGGCCGCGGCGCTCCGGGGGCCTCCGCGGCGGCGTGGCCGTGTTCGCCGGCGTGGCCGCCGTGTTCACCCTCACGCTGCCCCCCTCGGTGCCGGGGGGAGACTCGGGTAAAGTATCTCAGGGCCGCCTTCCCACCCCTCTCCGTGGTGGGTCAGCTCGCGCCCCCCGGTCCGCCTGCCCGTGCTCCGTGCGGGGTTCTGCGTGCCAGGCCAACTTCTGTTTCCATTCCTGTAACTGGTGTCTGTCGTTCTCCGGCTCTGGAGAAGGGGCTTGCTGGTTTCGCCTGGTGGCACTTAGCTGACCCCTGCCCCTGGCCAGGTCATTTTTCGGGACCCGAGTTTTCCCTTTCCATTCCTTCTCAGCCCACAAACATTCCTGAGTCCTTATTGTGTTCCAGACAAAAGGAGTCACGGCGGTGGTGACCAAGTACCCTGGGGAGTGTTCTCGGGCGGTCAGAGACAGTACACACACTACCGACTGCACAGCGACAGCCCGTGGGAGGGAAATGTGGGATAGGTGGGGGCGTGGGGCAGCCCGGGCCTCCTTCAGAATGGCTGGCCAGGAAAGGCCTCCGAACAGGGTGTTTAGTTGAAACCTGAATGTTGAAAAGGAACCGGCCCCGCACACTATTTGAGGGAGAACGCTTACAAGAGCGGAAGCCAGCTGTGGCTTCAAGCAAGCTGCTTCTATTAAAAAGAAAAGTACGGACCACGGAAATCACATGAGCCATTGTTACGTGTTTGTTACAGGCTTGTTACCTATTTGGGAAGAGGAGCAAGAGCTTGGTTTTGTTTGCTTTTGTCTTGATGCCAGATTAAGTGACCATCCGATAATGCCGGTAGTGCTGTAACTTCTCGAGGTGAATCTATAGGTTGAAAAAAAAAAAAAAAGGAGTGTACTAGTTACAGTTACGTCTTGCTGCTTAACAAGATGACCCCAAAGTTAGTGGCTTGAAACAACAGGTGTTTATTATCTCGCCTTCCCTGTGCATCAGGAATCTCCGTGCAGGTTGGCTGGGTGCCTTTCCTCAGGACAGGGTTGTTGTCACGGGGTGGGCGGGAGCTGCAGTCTTCTCAGGGCTCATCTTGGGAGAGGATTCGCTTCTCACCTCAGTCCGGTTCTTCGCCACGTGGGTCTCTCGGGAAGCCGACTCTTGTGAAGAGAAAGAGACGGCATCCTCGACTGACACGGCTGTCATTTCCTAAACCTAGTCGTGGAAGTGATTGATAGACCACTGCCCTGTTTTATTCTTGACAGTCTGTAAATGCAGCCCACGCTCACGGGGGAGAGGATTATATAGTGAGAACAGCAGGAGTTGGGGATCAGTGGGGGCCATCTTCCGGGCTGCCTTCCACGTTGAGGATCCTTGATGTTCTTTTTACATACAAATCATTGCCTTCATTCTTTCAAGTCCTATTGAACAAATAGGAGCAGTGTTTCAGTAGTATAGTTGGGAATGGAGTTACCATGTTTCCAAGGCTTACGTTGAATAATAGAAATAACTATAGTTGTGAGAGTTTTGACAATGGGGAGAGCATTACTTAAAGATTGAGTAGTTCTGTACCTTAAAAAAAAAGAAAGAAAACATTGACAGATACTTAACCCTAGTTCTTTGAACCTGAAGTTTTCAGATAGGATGAATAAAAATAACTCTTACTGAGCACTTACTATATGCCAGGCACTGTTCCAAGTGCTTTACGTGGATTGTCCTTTGTTAACTACCCCTGTGAGATAGGAACTATCAGTATCTTCCTTTTATAGCTGACAAAACTAAGGCTCAGCTGTGTCCAGAATTCACACAGCTAGAAAGCAGGGGGCAGTCAAGGAAAGAACTCAAGTAGATTGACTTTAGAACAGACTCTCTTAACCTCTGCTCTAAGTTCTTTGTTAAATCCGTCATCACATATATAGTGTTATTTAAAGTCTATTTAAAATCTCTGATTGGTGTCTTTATTAATACTGTTATTTTTTCCCAGTAGAATAAAGTTACCCATTTACATTGAGTTACCAAACTTTTTAGGTGTTCTGATTTGTTTAGTTTGATGCCAAATAGTGGTTGCTTCTAATATTTTGGTGTTCATTTTTGGGAATGATAAATAAACTTTTCCAAGTCTTGCCAGTAAAATTTGTATAATCATATCTTTGATAATATTGTTTATATGTTGAAAGTACTGTCCTCCTTGAATGTTGTGTTTATGAAATATATTTTTATCAATAAACAGAACACATCTCAAAACCAGTATAAAGTATGTATTTTTTTTCTTGATAAGCCTTAAATTATACTCCATAAATCTATCAAATTGTGTAGCCTTGCCAAAATTATTTCTTGCACTGTTTGATACTCAGTTGATTTATGGGCGGGAATACTCGTGATCCTCTGGAGGAGAGTGTGGGAATCTTGCCTTCACATCTATTTGTTATTCTTGGGAAAAACAAAGCTTATTTATGTGTTCATATATTTTAAGGATACTGTCTGTAACAGACTTGATAGATGAGCATATAACTGCATAATTAATATAAAAAGTATAACGCAGAGGGAGCTGGTTTTTGTAAAGGATAAGCATCCACTAACAATTCTGAGCTTGCCACCCATTTGCATCTCAGACAGAAAAGCTGTAATTCTCAAACTTGAATGTACCTCAGAATTGTCTGCAAAACTTGAGCCCCAGTGCCAGAGGGTCTTAATATAGGTAGGTTTGGTCAAGGAATCTTCATTTTTAAAAAGCATCCAGATAATTCTGGTGCAGTTGTAGTAGAACTTAAATTTGAAGAAGCCCTAGGGTAAAGGGTTGGGAGTAACCGAGCATCCAGGAGGCTCTTTTGTTCCCCCCTAGTCACATTTCTCTTTTCTCTTTATCATAGTCCATTTTAAGAGTAATGTTTCCCTTTAGCTTTTTTCAAGGATGCATTTATAGACTTTGAATAATAGCTATCTTTCCTATTTAGATTTTAGTTTAACGTTTGATAAGAGTAGGTGATGGAAATTTGTCACATTCCCCCAATTTTTGTACCTACAGAACTTAAGAATAACATGATTTTTTAATGGTAAAAAGCAGTTAGCGAAAGTAGGCTATTTTTCTTAATGTTAAATGCAATTCTAAATACATTTTACGTGGAGGAGAATAAATAGTGACTTTGAAAATTTGAACTTAATTGTGTTTCATCATACCTATAGAAATACCAAAAAAGCTGATTAAAACGGTTTGGGACTGAAGACAAGCCTAATCCATTCTGGAGTAAAACTATCAAGTGTCAACAGTAGTTACAAAGGGAAGTTAGTTTAAATATTTTTAGACCATAAACTATTTCTTTAAAAAAGTCCCTAAGATGGAAAAAGTGCCTTTGGTTTCCAAATTGCTCTTGAATATCTCCAGAAAACTCAAAAGGTATCCCTAAGTAACTGACTTAGGAAAGCAGTATCTGTCTTTGGGTGCCCTCATGGGGCTTCCATGAGGCAAGCAGTCATTCACCCTAAGATGGGGGTGTCTGAGTAGCAAGGATGACAGTATGATTTGTCTTATTGTCAACTTCTGTGTGCAGGACTTGAATTAGTTTCTTTGTGGGACCAGAGGAGGGAAGGGTGGTGGTGTCTTGAAGACCCCTGAAATGGATAGGATAATATTTTCAACTTAGTAGAAAAGACAGAAATGAAAACAACTAACTAGAATATAAAGCAATCTAAATAAGTGCTAAATAGAGCAGGTTCTATGGAGGAGGAAGAAGTGATTAATTCTGGTGGGGGAGGCTAGGGAGGGGTATGTATAAAGGTGTCACTGAGAAGGTGGCAATTGAACTAGGCCTTGAAGGATTTAGGAGAGAACACTGGGTGAGAAAATGAGTGATAAGAGGTGCAAAAGAACCATTCCAGAGGAACAGTGGGTAATCAGATTTGACTGAGGCGAGCATAGGTTTCATTGATAAATGCCTTGTAAAGGGACCTTGAAGCCTTTAGAGGGTTAGCCTGTTGTGCTGAGGAATCTGAACTTCATTTAGTAAGCAGAGAGCAGCCATTGAGAAATTTTGGATTAGCGATACAATCCAACCTGTTTTGGGGAGGTGGGGTGGCAAGAGGTGATTTCGGTATGAAGATGAAGTAGAAAACTGGTCAAAGCTCTTGCTGTCGCCCTAGCCAGAGGGTAAAGATCTACGTTGCGGCTGGGACAATAGAAATTAAAGAAGCATTGATATCCATCGAAGGATAGAAAATGGACATTAATACATTTCCTAATAGATACTAGTAACTTTCATAAACCATCAACATTGACTTCTTACATTGTCCTGTATTACAGTGCACAGGAATGAATCAGAAATAGTACCTGTGCTCTGAATACTTAAAATATTAACAAATAGACATTGAATTACTGCATCATAATTTTAGAAATAATCGCTGATGGTGAGGAATTACAAAGGACTATGTAAATAACATAATGATTTAGTGGTTTGCAGAAATGTATTACGGTAGTCAGAGCTTACCAAAATAGCCTGGAGCTAATAAGTACTCGGCAATTATTTGAAGATACCCGACATAATTAATGTAGAGAAGGTTTTCAAATGCCAGTTTAGAGCAGAATGGTACATGTTATGGAGTGTCCAAGCCTCAGAGGTCTGCACATTTTACATTATCATAAAGTTGCATCTTTGTAGATATTTTTATACTAAATTCTTGAGGGACATTACAGCATATTACACTTATATTCTATAAGAGTTTTTGTATATTTGCAAGTGTGCACAACTTTTAGGAAGGAAAATAAGCACTTTTTAAAAACCAGAATTCACCTATGTTTCCACTGACCAGTTATTAAAAACTATCAAAGATCATTTGTTCAGTAAGACCTAAGGGAGAAAATATCCTTAGACTATTTCATGCTGTTAAATCTCTACAGATTTACAGTTTTATCCAGTCAAATTAATGCAAAACCCCAGTGCAAGCATTTGGATTTTGAAAACTTTGGAGGAGTGTCATTTTCTAATAGTAATTATTGGTTTTACATTATTTTTTCACAGGGGAACTGATCACAGCTGCACATGAGCTTGGAGTAAGTATTAGTTTTATTGTTTAATCAATGCTCTCATTAACAGTTTTAGGAATTAAGAAAGTTTAATTAAGCATGGAGTAAAGTAGATTAATTTATTTTCAAACCCCAGTTTTTAGTAACTTATAAGTACAGTACGTGACAATTTACTTTAAGTTTTAAATCCAATTAAGCTAAATTATAAAGCAAAGCCTTTACTATATATACAGTAGCTGGCTTATTATCACCCCAAATTTTGTATAAGCTATGGAGAATAAAATAAATCGGGTTAACAGTTTTAATAAGTTTATTATTTAATAAACTTTATTATGGTGCATGATCCCTTTAGGCAAGACCTTAGGACTGTCAGCATGGTGGTAATCCGATAGCAGTGTGGTCTTTCAACTTCCTAACCAATACGAAATTTCAGAACCTGCTTTTTTTCAGTAGCCTTTTAAATGACCCTAATGTACTGTGAACCCAGAGAACAAACTGCTTAAGAACTGACAATGAAATATGTCACCCTTTCTCTAGGTGACACACCATGTGATAGACGCTGCCAAATCCGCTAAAGAAAATATTTATTTGTATTGGCACAAAAGGATTACAATAGAAAACCACTGTTCAAACATGTAGACATTGCCTCTTAATCTTTATACTTGCCCGAGCAAAGGGCTACTTTGCAATTAAAGCCAGTGTGACTCTTTAGTAGGAGGTGAAAACCTTCTAACTCGCTGATTTTTCCATAGGTTGCCCATCCTCCTGGCTATCCTTTGTTCACGCTGGTGGCTAAACTGGCAATTATGCTCTTTCCTTTTGGTTCAGTTGCCTACCGCGTCAATCTTCTGTGTGGCTTGTTTGGAGCAGTAGCTGCGTCGTTACTTTTTTTCACCGTTTTCAGGTAAAGTAGTTGATGAGTTAAAATTAATTTTGGCTAATTGGAGATGGAGCGTTCTGATGGCCTAAGTGCAGGCATTAAATAAAACCCCAAAACCAAAACTCTTACGTTGCTTGAATGGTTTTCCTAATCACTCCTGTGATTACACTTTCTTAATTTCCAGTAATTCCATACGCACTTGACCCCTCAGGTGATTACACAGTTGGTTGTGCTTCCTACAATGGAGTCAAGGTGTCACCAGTTCATTATCACAGTTCTCGGGTTAGGCAGAACTAATAAGGTTTGTCATTTTATGAAGATGCAGATGGGCCAGTTTAATTCAACAATATGAAGGTCATCTTTTGGTAAATGATAAATATCATTTAATTACAGTGTTGCTGATGGGCAGCTGCCTATCAGGTCCAGAGCTAATACCTAATTATACTGTATCCTAAATATGCACATGTTGTATACTCTTTGAAATGAGGCTGTTAACTAAGGAAATCAGTTTGGGATATGGTTTTGGTAAGGTTTCACGTTGTTCCTAATAAGGTAGGCAAATTAGACCCCACATACTTCACTGATGGAAGGTTTTCTTCGTTTGGAAGGCTACCTTGCTTTTAAAAAATGGGTCATTAGTTTAGGATGTTGGTAAACTTAATTTGTCTTTGCTGCTTCTGACTCCTTCATTCTTAACCAGTCTAACCTATG
This sequence comes from Neomonachus schauinslandi, assembly GCF_002201575.2. Taxonomy (NCBI): domain Eukaryota; kingdom Metazoa; phylum Chordata; class Mammalia; order Carnivora; family Phocidae; genus Neomonachus; species Neomonachus schauinslandi. The sequence continues at coordinate 42,123,388 of NC_058411.1, read as the reverse complement.
CCTAAGGAGATTATAGTTAAAAAATACAAGTTACACTTCCTGCAAAGGGAGAAGCAAATTAAAACACTTCTTTCAAAAACTGCTGCAGTTTTTATTATAAAAACAAATTTTTGTATGTAAATATAGTATAATTTGAATAGACAATTTCAAACGCCGTTTTTGGAGACTAATGTTTTTATTTGCGTTAGTCATAAAATTGCCCTTTGACTAAATTCTTTCTAAATTTCCTCTTTAATTATTTATGGAAAGGTAAAAGTTAACATAATTATAACCCTAAAGCTTACTTTTAAATTTATTTGTGGAAAGCTTTCAGATTCAGATGTTGTAACTGTTGATCATTTACTACATTTGTATCTACATTATTTAATTCATTTTTATTTCAGTTACAGCTTTTCAGTGATAGCCAATCTTTCAGAATGAAATGTTGAAAATAACATCTGTGCTTGGATTGATTAGTATTATGAATACTTTCTTTTTCTAAATGATTAGAGTAATCTTCTTTAGAATTGTTTCTCCTGAGTCTTTTATAATTAAGAATTTATCGTTATTTTTATTGAGAGAAAAAACTGATCTTTAACATTTTTAAATATCTAGGTTGAAAGGTAGAACTACTTGTCTTGTATTGAATGTATGAATTAATAATCTTCACAAGACATTTAAGACAAAGGCATTTAAAGAAAATTAATACCTGTATTTATTTTAGTAGTTCATCTGTAATTTATTTTATTTTATTTATTTTTTATTTATATTTTAGAAGATCATTTCTATAACATATATTTAAATGCTATGTGGCTATAAAAAGCTCTTATGCAAATAAAGTGATTTGTTCTCTAAAACTTTTCCATGCTTTTCAATATATTAATTGGTGATACCATTCCACATGAAAACCACTGTAAAAATCATACATAAAAATATTTACAGAATCCAAATAGCTTTGGACAATAATTTTCCTTTGAGTTGTCTACATTTTAAAATAGCTTTTATTATCATGCTTGATTATAATGGGTTTTAGATTAGCACACTTAACCTGTGATCCTTTTTTTTTTTAAATACAGTCTTAATGGTAAATTTGTATATTTGCTGAATAGGCTTTAAATCAAAAACCCTTAATATGACTAAACTGGATATTTGAGTGGTTTTCAGAATGTTTTGGTAATATTGTACTTGGGAAAGTTGCTTTCTTTCAGAAAAGGGATCCCACAATATTATCTCCTACATACATTTTAATATGAAAATACTTCATTATTTTGAATACAAATAATTGACAAGGTACACGTCCTCTGGGAACAACCTAGTTCAAGTGGCAAATCTGTTTTGTCAAACAATAGACACCCTTCAGGAGAGAGCAAGCCATCTCTATGGTAATAGGACTAACAGTAGCCTATTGATTGAGTGGAAGAAGACATTATACAATGTCAGCTGGCTTGTTACAATTTCATTTGTTGTATGACCTGAACTTAACCTTTAAAACCTTTCTTCTGTGAATATAAACCCAACAGCAGGACACAGTTCCTGTGCAGCCAGTACAGTGACAGCTTTTTTTCCAGCCCAGCGTCCGGTAAATGTGTTCCTTTACAGGTTGCCTCCTTTATCAGAATTTGTTGAGGAGACATTTGACTACTTTATTCATCGACAGGCCAAATCGTCATTCTGTTTTGTTGTGGAATATTGGAGGGTTTTGATCCAGGAAACAGTTTTATTCTTTCTCTCCCCCCATCACTTCAGAGAACATTACTGTACACGTAGGATTAGCGCTGACTGGTGCGCAGTAAATTAATTCTTTTAACAGGTTTAGGTTTTTTTCAGGTAATTGTTCACATGGCATTCACTATATTTAGCTCTTGGGGTGGACATAAAGACCTTCTGAACCTTTTAAACAAAGATTGTATTTTAAAAGCAAATTTCTGTTTAAATGTGTTGATGTAAAAAGCTCCATTTTTTTCAGTAAACATGACTTAGATTGAAAGAACAATTTATTCGTTGTTTCCAATTACTATGTAATTTTTGCTTTCCTTGCATCTTTCTCTTGCTTTTAAGAGCCGTAAGATGTCATTAACACTGCATTTTTTGGTCAGTCTTTCCTAATGGTTGACAAGAACTCATGTATATTCGCTTCGCCCTAATGTAGAAAGCATGGGAGTAAAAGAGCACTTTGAAAGCTGTATGCGTCACTATACTTTATTGAATTAAAAATAGTAAGATTGTGGCAGTTGTTTCTGTATGTATTTATGTATTGTCCCCTTCAGGGGTATTTTTCAGCATTCACTATGTGAAGGGAGTTTAATACATTTCATTTCTATGAAACAGTATTCATTTTATTAATGTGTACATCTGTGTTTTTAAGACTACATAACACAGGGATTTGTAGGAACTGGGATTTTTCTCTTTCAAGGCCATTGAAGTAAATGATTTTTAAGTTTTGATGGTACGATATCTAAAGTGTCACCTTTGAAATTCGCAAATCCTATTAATACAGAATTTAAAAAGTTACAGCTCAGGTAAGTCACTAATATGAATGGGATTTAGCATTGCTTAGTACTTGAATTTCAAACTTATTTTCTAAGCAACCTCAAACTAGGTCCTATATACTTAATAAGGAAGGAGCCCTGAAATCACTGTCTCGCAACATCAACATGCTTACATTTCTTATGCTCTGGTATCACTAAAAGAGAATGGAGTATGTTGATAGCATTGTATAAAAATTCTTTCCCTCAGGGAAGATTTTAATTGCTTATGATCTCAGATGAGGGCATATCTTGTATCATGTATTTTAGTAGGGTCCAGGGCAGGAAATCTACTCTCAGTAGGCTTGAGAGTCAGCATATCCTTTCCAAACTATTGTGGGCCAAATGGAAGTATGGAAGAATTCATTCAACAGTGTTTGTTGAGGACTCTTGTGAATCGAAAGTAAAACTATTTTAGTTTTTATAATCAAAATTCAGTGTTTACTTAAAGAAATTAAGACAAAGTCACTAACCATTGAATAAAGAGTTTTGCAAATATTTTTTTCTAGAAGGTACTGTCTTAGGAAACTTGCATTAAAAAACTTTCTAACACCATTAACATTGTACAGTAAGAAATCAGATCTCTTCATGTCAACCAGGTTACCTAGAATACATGAATATTAATGATAATTGAAGGTATAGTGAAACCGTGCCTGCTCACTACAAACAACCGACAACCAATTTCAGTGATATTTAAATATCTTCTGGCAGATCCTTTTGTGCCAGTATTTTATTTTTTGTAAGTGATACAATTCTAAATGTTATGCTGCTGCTAAAAATTAATTTGATTAAACTTTTGGAGGAGGAATACTTGATTCGGAGCACTGTGTCTGCGATTCTTATAGCTCCAGCTAAGATTCCATTCAATAAAGAATAGGAAATTAAAATGCCATACCTTAGAGAATGTAGAATCTCCTGCTTAAGGGACATTTGGATTTTCCAGCTCACAGAGTATTTTAGATTATTGCCATAGAGAAGAATGTCAAGCTCTTCCTAATTTCAGAGGTAACTATGCAGAAGTAACAAATAGTCACCAAGTTTTTGTAGTTGAAGAAGAATGGAAAGTACTGGAGCATTAATTTCCATTCAGGAGAATATCTGTCTTGATCCCTGGTTAATTGATCATATATTTCTCTCATACTTGTATAAAAATTGCATAGACTCAGACTGCTTAAGCATATTAAGAGCTTGGTTCATTTGCATTTTCTTCTAAGTAGAGGGACATATTAGGCTCAAATAGCAGCACTTCATTTTGAAGGGGAAAAAAGCAGGGCAAAAACTCTTTTTTAAGACTGTAGAGTCTTTTCTGACAGCTAGTCAGAGTTAGAATTAGTTCAAGGAAATGTTAATAATGCACTGCCTGGCCTAATCCCTTTGATATCACCAGGTATCCTCCTGTTCATGGGTTAATTGCTTTAAAAGCGAAGGCAATATTCTGAGCGGTGGGCCGCTTCACCTTTTCACAGCTGTTACCATTGAGTGACAACTAAATCCCATGTGTAAGATGAGGAAGAGCTCAATCTCCAATTGGGAGAAAATTTATGTAAACCACAATCCCTTCAGAATGTGCGGAAGTCATAGACTTTCTTGATTTACTCTGCTTTTCCCAGAAAGCTCTATTGTTCACTTTCCTAAGTCCCATCAACCCTTTGTAGCAGAATATCACAGAGGCAGCAGATAGCTTGAAATATATAAATGCTATCATAGCTCTGATTAATAGCAGTGCTTATGAGTCAAGTCTGATAACAGTGCAGCTCTCCACTCAATTTCAGATACTGCTAATGGAATCTGTCTTCTCCAATTGTAATATGAGAAGGCCTAATTTGCCATGGAGCTTGGAGCTGTCACCAGTAGGGGATTGTGGGGTCAGATGGGAGCTGCCAGGTTTTTGCCCTGCAGCTTGTATCTCTCACTTTGAATAGAGCAGCCCCCTGCCTGCCAGTTAGCTGATAGGCCGCTGTGGGGTTTATGCCACTATATACAATAGGAAAGGGCTACATAGGCTGACTTTATAATTGTGAAGCTAGCTCATATTTCCACAGCTACTGTGCTGCATAATTTCTAATAAGTGGTTTTAACAAATGTCAGATTATGAAAAGTTTCCTCAATTACAAAAACTTATAAAACATTCAAATTGCTAAATCTGTTTCCTGCCGAGATTTTGCCACTGGAACTAGTCATCAGTCATTACGGCTGTAATAATAAATGCATGTATTTCTTAAAATTACAAATAAAATTCTAGATCGTAACTCCGATAGATGTGCTACTTTTCAAAGCCATAAAAACAGAAAGTGGTCTTCAGGAATTGAAGTATTAAGATATGCTTTCATAACTTTGCATGATAAGACTACTTAATATTAAATCTCTATTGTTTATTGAGTTGGTTAGTGTTGCCGATGAAAACAGTTTCATACCCTCATTCGGCTGATTTTAGTTATTTGGATCTTTTAAGTTTACCTCCCATACGTTTAGTATCTTAATGTTTCAAAATGTATGCAGCATCTTCTAAGTTTTGAGTGAAAAGGGACTTAGTGTGATGACAAGCCAAGGCCAGGGCCTTTGAGAACAATATGCTGGAATGTACTTTTTAACCATTCAGGTTTGCTGTTGAATACAAAATAACACTGTCAAGCTTGAGTCACAAGGTAATTTGAGGTCTTCTGTGTCTTTAAACATTTCGAACAAAATATGAAAATTTGTAATTTGGGAGTTATTTTAAACCAGGCTGTGCTTTCAGAAGAAATTGGCTCCCATTGTGCAAGTTATTTGGCATACCATGAGAACTTAGTAAAAAAAGTAAGGTGTATGATGTTGATTCTTAGAAAGCCCAGGGTTTTTTCTTTTGGATAATTAGGTAGAAGCTGATGAGATATAATAAAAGGAGTTGTTCTAAACCTTGAGTAACTTTATTATTTATTGGTTAATGCATAAATCTGAATTTTAATGGGAATTGTGTGATTTTATCTTATTTTCGGAAGCTATTCATAATCTTACTCCCTCTGTGTCAGTTTGGGTTTTTTTTTTTTTTTTTTTTTTAAGACTACAGTTTTTTTTTTTCCCAGTGTTATTTAGTGGTTTAAAATCAGGAATAATACTTTGTACTTTTCCTTTTAGTGTACTGGTAGTTGGTATTTATGTAGCTGAAACTTCAGGCCGGAACCAGTTTTACTTTTGATTGAATCTCGTGAAATAGAACACATCTTGGGAGAATTTTATCTGGAGTGGAAGTAAATTTTTATAAAATGTGGGAAAAGGGATTATTTGCAAGTTTATTAAAGGTGGAAGTGTTTTACATTTCTTTAGGTGCAGTGGTGGCAGCTTCCAAGATGTAACTTTAATATACCATGCCCTAAATGATTGACTTATGTTGATTAGGTCCAAGCTTTAAAATGAACAGGAAAGTTTAGGTTCTACTGTTTTCTAAATGGCTACTGGCTATAATTTGCCCACAGAGTATCTGGAACATATTAGATGCTTAATGCGTATTTGCTGCCACTGGGTTGAGTGAACTGCCATGGAAAGAGAGGCTTGGCAGTAGCTAGCTTCCCAGTTTGAACTTTTTCCAGGTACACAGAAGAGATAAATATATGGGTGTTGATTATGTGATTGAGCCAGAAGGTAACATTTGTATATTTTCATGAACAAGACCCAGAAAGATAAGAACTCCGGGAGGATGGGGGTGGTAGATTTGCTGTTGTGTCCTGCTTTACCTTACTTCCTCCCCGTAATCCATTACATTTTTTTTTAGTCATCAATATGAGTTGACACTAATAGTAATTTATTTAATAATCAGTCTCAGAGGCTGCATTGTGGCCTGCTTACTCGATCCTACTGCCTTCAAGCAGGAGTTTGCAGCATAGAAGGAGGGCGGTGTACCCTCCATGTTGGGCCCTTTGCATGCAAGTAACACTGAAGACAAATACATTCGTGAATTTTATGAGGCACGTCAAATGTGTGTTCTGAAAGAATTTCAGGTTTCTGTTACTTGCCTTTTGATTGAGGGTTAGACAAACATGTGACTACACATGAAAATCGAATACCACGTAGTGGAAAGAAAAATACACCTTATCATCAATAGCAAACCTGTGTCAATGGTACAAAGTGTAACCTCCCGATTTATCCATTGTGTCAACAGATGAAGAGTATTGCATCAATGAGAAAACTCCTGCACAATCAGTCCCTTTCCTAGGAATCTCATCTAGGTTTCATGGATTTTGTGGACCAAAAAGAAGGCAGTTATGTATCAACCATAGAATTCTGAGCTTCACATTCTTTAGGATGATCTTAATCCTTACCCCATATTCCTTACCTCCGTGGAGAATTTTTGTTATTTGTGTTATCTGGGTGAAATTTTAAATACTTTACCACCCGTCCCGTGCTGTCTGTCATACTCTTGGTGTATCTTTCTCTGTTGACTAACCACTGTGCTTTACTAGAATGTGAACTACATGATGTTAGTGTTAACCCAAGCAAAAAGCAATTAGGAAGATTTACTTACTGCAGATACACTGGGAAATATATTTTACGTGTCACATAAAAATATTTTTATTTACATAAAACATACTTCAATGATTTTTAGATTATTTGATGTTATGAATCATCTGTGTCGTTGCTTTACGCCATTAGTATGAGCCCTTAAATTCAGCATACCTCTCTCACAGTGTGAAAACTTGATTTTGATTGTTAGTACTGAGATATAACTATCTTTTACAATATAGTGGTTGTGTTATTAAAATGATCACAGTGATGGTGTTGTAAGTATGCGATCATTTCTTCATATAGCCTCATAAGATATTATCTTCTATAAGTCAGGTTAGATTCTGGTTTTTTGTAAGATTTTATTTATTTATTTGAGAGAGAGAGAGACAGAGAGACAGAGATAGCGACAGAGGGCACGAGTGGGGAGTAGAGGGAGAAGCAGGTTCCCCACTGAGCAGAGAGCGTGATGCGGGGCTCGATCCCAGGACCCCGGGATCACGACCTGAGGCAAAGGCAGACAGATGCTTAACCAGCCGAGCCATCCAGGTGTCCCTAGGTTAGATTCTAAACATGTATTTCAGTCAAGGAAATGTCTTTTTTGATCTCCTTCTATGAGGCTTTATGAGAATCAAATTAAGAATGGAAAACATTTTTTCTCATATTGTATCTAATTCATCATAAGTTGTCCTTAAGTTAAAATGGAAAACAGTTGAGACTATTTTGCCATTTATTCTTGAGTTCTGGTGAAAAGACTTCTTATTTTTGTTCATAACCTCATTTGAATTTCTCTTCTCTTTTTTGTTGAAGTAGTTTCATCAGTGTCAGTAGAAAAATGTGTATCTTTTAATTTAGTGAGCTCATTTTAAGATGTCACTTTAGCACGTTAAGTGTAGATAAAAATTAAATTCACTAACTCCTTAGTTGCTTTGTAAAAAATAATAAGCATGGGGGCGCCTGGGTGGCTCAGTTGGTTAAGCGACTGCCTTCGGCTCAGGTCATGATCCTGGAGTCCCTGGATCGAGTCCCGCATCGGGCTCCCTGCTCAGCGGGGAGCCTGCTTCTCCCTCTGACCCTTCCTCCTCTCATGTGCTCTCTCTCTCTCAAATAAATAAATAAAAATAAAAAATAAAAAAATAATAATAATAAGCATGTTTATTCAAAAGAATACAATGAAAATGAAAAGTAGGACTCTTGGATTGCCAAGTGAAAACACAATGGTGTTTTTGATTATGTCATTTTCATTTAGAAAAAAAATCAGACTGAGTCTATGGGCAGATGACAATTGTTTTGCCTTATTTTGGAGCTACTTATATTTATAGTCCATCTGTATATCTGACTTTCTGGATGATGCCGAACAGCTCATTTTGTGGGCTCAGAACAACCATTTCATTTAAAACTCATGCTTAAGGAATAATGTCAGATTGGACATTCCTTCCATATGTTTTTAAAAGAAAGATTACTTAGCCAGAAATTTGGATTACCAATTCACTTAACAGTATTGCATTCAGTAAAGTATATAAATAGTGTTTCCTTCTACTTACATAATTTAACTCTGCATCCCCTCACCCCCCGAAATTATAAATATCTGTTATAGCCTTTTCAGGGAAAAAAAAAAAATTGTGGAGTATGTGTTGTTCTGGTTAGAATTACTCCCCAAAAGAGATTACAACTAACTTGTCTAATCATTCACTCTGGAACACCCTTCATTGAGAGGGATATTTGGCCAGTCTCATAAAATAACAAAGACCCCAGCAATCAGAATAGACAATGGACTCATTGGAGGCTCTAAAGATATTCTGTGGATTCATACAAAACACTTTTTTAAAGATACACATAAACAGATAATAGAAGGATTTGTTCAGTCATCTTGTTTGCTTAACATGTTTAAAAATTAGATTTGCCTTCAGACATATTCATCAATGTGATTTTTACAATATCACTTAGGTAAATCTTCTGAACATTTAATGTCTTCTATCTCAGACTTGCAGTGACTTATTGATATGGGTGGCTCATTGATATTTGGCTCAGTAAGACATAAGAGGAAAAATTTGAGGTGTTTTGTTTGAAATTTCAGAAAAACATGAGAAAATGTAAGGGACTTTATTTACACGTCAGTATGCAAAAGGCAATATGAGTATAAACCTGTATTTTCTCATTTCCTTTGAAATATGTATTTTATAGACAAGGAATAAAGTAATACAAAATTATTTTAAATAAATTATGATTTCTATACTCTTGCCAAAAGAATATTTAACCACTTGAATTAAAGTACAGGGTGGAGAGGTGCCTGGGTGGCAAAGTTGGTTAAGCCTCCAACTCTTGGTGGCTCAGATCCTGATCACTGTGGTGTGCTTGAGACTCTCCCTCTCCTTCTGCCCCCTCTCCTGCACTCTCTCTCTTTCTCTTTCTCTCAAATCTTAAAAAAAAAAAGTATGGGGTAGAAAAATGATTATTCCTTAGTTTCTGTAAGATATATCCATATGGACATCACTTTATTTTTAAAAAATCAATGTAACAAAAATTAATGTAATAAAAATTAATGTAACAAAATCTAAACAAATCCTTTAATTTTTCCCTCAATTTCATTGGTTACTAAGACACCATTTTTATAATAGTAAAGCACAGCAACAATAAAGGACATGGTTCTTAAAATTTATCCCAATACCAAACCATCTTTTCTTTCAATTTTTTTGCAATTAAAAAAACAAAGAATAAATTCTAAATAGTGGCGTAAGTAACTTTATAATAAAGCATTATTTGGAAATGCTTGGACTTGGGTCAGATAATTAGAAACCTTTGTTATTTGAAAAGCATTAAAAACTAAAGATAAAGTATGCCTGAAATATATAGATGGAAAAACAGTTAATTTTCAAAAAAATCAACAGGCTTTTGTAGGGACACACACACATATGTATGTGAAGTGAAATAGACTTATTTTTAAGATGCATGAATATGCTGAAATGGCTATATCAGTAGTCCAAAAATAATTCTGTTGGCTTTGTAATTCATTATTTAGAGGATTTTAAGTTCCCTAAATCTGATTTCCTTACTGTGTTTAGATTAGGTTATAGTTAAAAAATTCTATTCCTCAGGTTTGCAAAGTTTTAGAAATATAGAAAAACCTGTCTATTCAGTACCCATTTAATACATTTAATAGAGTCTAGAGAAGGGGCAAACACCCTGGTCTTAGTGAAAATACTTTAGGCAAAACTTCTTGTGGGGTCCCAGAGTGGCTCAGTCGGTTAAGCGGCTGCCTTCAGCTCAGGTCATGATCCTGGAGAACCCCGAGTCCTGCGTCGGCTCCTTGCTCAGCAAGGAGTCTGCTTCTCCCTCAGCTCATGCAGACGGGCGCTCTCCCTCTCTCTCTCTCATAAATAAATAAAATCTTAAAAAAAAAAAAAAACTTGTTGGAAAGGTATGCCTATGCTGAGTTGGAAACACCATCTCAGTGGGAGTCACCCCCATAAAGGCAAAACAGTATACCTCATCCGCAAAAAAAATGCTGCGATGGAGGAGAGACAGCTTGTAAGTGCAGGAACTTACAGCTCATTTAGTGTTGCTAGAACACAAACTATGAGATGGGTTGTATCAAAAAATGAAGCTGCAGGTAGGCTGAGACCAGATCATAAAAGGTCTTGTCTGTTGTCATGAGGAGCTTGTAATAGGCTTTTTTTTTTTTAAGATTTTATTTATTTGAGAGAAAAAGTGTGTGTATGAAGGGGAGGGAGAGGGTGAGAGAATCTGAAGCAGACTCCACCCTGAGCACAAAGCCCAACATGGGGCTTGATCTCACCACTGCGAGATCATGACCTGAGCCGAAACCAAGAGTCAGAAGCTTAACCGATTGATCACCCAGGCGTCCCTGTATTATGTTTTATAATCAAAGAGGAGTCATGGGGTTGAAGGCAGAAAAGTACAAGATCTTCACTCTGGTGGCAATGGTGGGCCTAGGGCTGGAGGCAGACCACTGTTGAATTCTGAGGTAGGGCAGTGGCAGTATGGATGGAGAGGAGGATGAGTTTTTAAAATGTTTATGAAGTAAAATTGGCAGGATGTGGTATGTTCGACAGGGAGAGGGGCCAGGAGCTCTGATGATGATTCTTAGGTTTCTTGGGTAATTTAACTTGGTAGGTAATGACAGTCACTAAGACAGAATACAGGAACAGGAATCATTTAAGGAAGAGGATGAGAAATTAATTTTGCACCTGTTGATACTAAGGTTCAGTGGGATGCCAAGAGTTGGAGTGGCTTTGTGGTGAGGCGTAGAACAGTCAGTTGGAGATCTGTCCATTTGAGACTAAGGGGGAGGTCGCGCTAGAGACAGATTCGGTTACTTCAGTTTGTGGTTGGCAGCTGACATCAGGATAGTGGATAAGGCCACCCAGGTGGAGTATGTAAGAGTGAGAAGAATTACGTGAGAATGAAATCTTGGCAACACCAGCTTTAAAGGAGATGATGGAAGAAGAGGAGCCATTCAGAGAAAACAGAAGGAAGATCCAGAACCACAGAAGGAACACCGGAGGGATGTGGAGCCAGGCTCAACTCAGTAGAGTGTGCTTGGGGCTGGGATCAATCCAGCAGAGAGGTCCTGAGAGCCTGTTGTATTTAGCAGTTAGATGGCAATTGGGTGCTATTTGAATAGAATGCTCGGGTGACAATGGAGCATAGAGGCTACAGATGTGGACAGCAGGAAGCTAATACTGAGCCTTGCCATAATCCTGAACTGTCTTTGTGAAGTCATCTTTGAATTCAGCTGCTCTTTAGTCATTTATCTCTGTCTCATTAGGGTGAAATGAAGCAAGCTCAGATAATGTAATATGCCTTGCACAATATAATGAGACTGCCTATCTACAGAGTCAGTGAATGAATTGAAGACCTCCAGAGTCTTCAGAAAGTCCTCATGGCTTGGGGTACCTGGGTGGCTCAGTCGGTTAAGCAGCTGACTTTGGCTCAGGTTGGGATCCCAGGGTCTTGGGATCGAGCCCCGCGTCGGGCTCCTCGTTCAGCAGGGAGTTTCCTTCTTCCTCCCCTTTTGCTCCTCCCCTCTGCTCGTGCTCTGTCTCTCTCTCTCAAATAAATAAAATCTTAAAAAAAAGGAAAAAAGAAAGTCCTCATGCTTACCACTGCTGACATCATCCTTTGCTTGTCAGCAGATCACAGACTTAGCTCACAGTGTGCTGATGTGGGCCCTCACCTCTCCTTGTTAGCTTGCATATGGTGCCGTGGCCCTGGGCTGCACACCTGTCTTCCTACAGAGCATTCAGCCTGCAGACTTATTCGTGTATGCTGCACTGCTTGTCTTTTAGGACAAATACTTAGTTTTAATGAAAATCTTATGATTTTGAAAACCGCTTTATTAAACGCTTTTCCATCACAGGCTGCCCTCAACAACAGAGTCCAGTCTTGTTTAACTGGCCTGTTCCTCCCTTTAACGGTTCCAGTCCCCTTCCCCAACCCACTTTGCACTACCTGGCATGACTTTAGCTTTCAGTTCACTCATTTCCTTGATGCTTCTACCCTTGTCTTCCGTTTGACTGAGACCTAGAACGCTTTGCTCATACTCTTTATTGCCTTCATCAGCCCCCTGCTGCTTTGCTTTCTTCCCTATCCAATCTAGGCCCCATGGCTTATTACAAACTCCCTTCCCTCTTGTCCTTCTGTCCTACCTGCGTCGTAAAGCCGCTAACCCTGGCTCTCTCCAGTCTTTCCAGGCCAGCTTAGGCTGCTTCAGACCTTTCCACAGCCATGCTGACAGATCCTGCCACTCCATATCCACGGTCTCTGCAGCCTCAGCTGAACAGTACTGCTACCTACAAATCCTTGTATGTATCCTTCAACTTGCGGAGTTTTTCTACAACAGATGTTTTGCATCTTCTCTGTTTTTCGTAGTCTACCAGTCGATACATGTTACATGGTCAGTAAATGTTAATTGATTCTGAATCTTAGCATAAAGCAAACTTAAAGGCAGTATGTTAAAATACGTGTGTTTCAATGGACATTCATAGTTGAGTAAAGGCTGCTGAAATCGATGAAATTCATACAGGCTTAGCTTATGTACAGCACTACGTAAACCCCAAACTGAATAGTAAAATGATGAGGCCTCCAAAAAATTTTCTATTCTACATATCCTATATATGGATGCACACATAACTTTTGTTCTTAGACATACTGCCCTCTCTTCTGTTTTTCACAAAGCTATGACCTCTTCAGCATTTATTTTCAGAATTTGCTCACACAGTTTGCCTTGAAACCTTAATAAGAATAACAAAAAGGGAAGGCAGTGTGTTTCAGTCAGGGCTCTTGGGTGCAAGCAATGGACTCTGGCAGTGTTTAGCAGGAAAGAAATGTATTAAAAGGAAGTTGAGAAGAACTCTACAATAATACAGAGCACAACCTAATTTTTAAATGGGCAATGGATCTGAATAAACTTCTCCAAGGAAGACCTACAAATAGCCAATAAACACTTGAAAAGATGCTCGATATCATTAGCCACAAACAATATGTGTGTATTGTTTTGTTTTTAACCATTTAAGAGTAAGCTGCATAGATGCTATCCTTTTACCCTTAAATGCTTCAAGGTATGTTTCTTAAAAACAAGCACATTCTCTTACATATCCACAGTGCAGTTCTCAAAGTCAGGAAATTATCACTGATACAACATTGTTATCTATGGAGGTGATTCAGATTTTGCCAGTTGTTCCAATAATATCCTATTTGGCAGAAGGAAATTCGAGATCATGAATTTTATTCCATTATATCCCTTTAGCCTCTTTCATATGGACTCGTGGTCTTGTGCTTTTTGTTTTTGTCTTTCAAGACCTTGACATTTTCTTTGATCTGTATCAGCCAGTTACTTTGTAGAATGTTCTTCAATTTGAGTTTGTGGGTTCAGGTAATACATTTTGGCAAGAATACCGTAGAAACGATGCTCTGTTCTTTTCATTGGAATAGATCAGAAAGCATATGAGGTTTGTCCCATTACTGGGCTTTATCTTTGATCATGTGGTTAAGATTGTGTCTGCTGGGTTTGCCCCTGTAAAGTTACCATTTTTCCCTCTGTAATTACTCTGTTTATAGGGAGATATCTTTAGACTACGTACATATTTCTGTAAAACTTTTATTCACTAATTTTGGTATCCATTATTATGATGATATTGGCTGCCAAACTCCATCATTTCTTCTACAGTTATTGTTGACTTTCTGTGGATTTTCTCTTCCCCTATTTATTTATATCACTATAGATTCATAGATTATTTATTCATTGGGTAATAATCTATTACTGTAATTATTGATGTTCACATTATCCCTGATTTGACCCCTTTAAGCTGGCTCCTTGTCCTTTTGTCATATCCTCTTTTGAATCCTTCCTTGTTTTCTGGTACAAGATATTTCAGATTCATTTTGTACTCGACCTGCCCCAGACCTGGAATCGGCCATTTTTCCAAGGAAGCTTGTTTGTTTGTTTGTTTGTTTGTTTAATTGACAGAGGGAGAGAGAGAGACAGCGAGAGAGGGAACACAAGGAGGGGGAGTGGGGGAGGGAGAAGCAGGCTTCCCACCGAGCAGAGAGCCCGATGCGGGGCTCGATCCCAGGACCCTGGGATCATGACCTGAGCCGAAGGCAGTTGCTTAACCAACTGAGCCACCCAGGCACCCCTCTAATTTATGTTTTAAGTAGAGGAAAGAATCTTGTATCTTATGCTGACTTTCCAAAGTAATATTGACAGACAAAACATAGAAATTCCTTTAAAAATGTTACCCATTATTTAAGATTAATTCATTCTCACTCACAAAGTTTCCTTTCTGTGCTTTGGGCGAATGACTTCCAATATAAATGAAGCTTAACTCCAGTTCACATTTCAAAAACAAAGTCAAAGTAATTATTAGAGGCAACTCCATGCTATACATGTTCCAAGATGAGCTAGAACCTGGGAATTGAAGAGAAATTTGAGAAAAGAGTAGAGTTTGAATAAGTAGAAGGAATCCAAGAACACATTGGGTTCATGGGTATAGCATGAGCAAAGGTATGGTGCTGGGAATGGGCATGTCTTATCAGGGAATTTTGGGGAGCCTAATTGGTTGGTGGAGATGATAATGTTGGTGATTAGTGCCTAGGTACCGTTTATTAGGAGCTTCAGTTCCAGCCTGGCTCACTTAGAATATTTCCTACAGGCAGTGAAGAGTCCTTAAAGTGGGGGGGCTAGGTATTCATAAAGAGTATGTTTTCAGAAGTTTAATGTGATGTTATATTGCAGAATGGTTTGGAAAACACAAGACCACTTAGGAAGCTTAATTGAGTCTAAGGTAGTAGGAATACAAGTAGAAAGGAATTTGGAAAGTAATTTAGAGGGAAGAAAAGCCCTCAATGTGATGAATCAGGGTCACTGGGAGAACGGGGAACTCTGAAAGAAATAGGAAACTGATGATTTTTATAATGGAAAGAAAACAAATATATTGCAAAGAGGAACTCCAAAAGAAGTTCGGTGATATCAAAATTTTATTTTAACTTTTTTTTTCTGTGATGCTTGATTAAAAGCCACAGAATGACTCCACAGCTTTTTATCCAAAACAATATAGTTTAGTTTAACAGTGATGATTTAGGGCCATATACTATCATTAACTATTAGACACCGTAATGCTTGCTGAATCATAACACTTGTTAGAGATATTTGGTAATAGCTTCTTCATAATTTTAGATTTATGGGGAAATAGGAAGTTGTTTTGCTTTGATATGCTCTGTCCACCACATTACTAGTCTCAGATCAAATCTCGGAACTGAGATCCAGATTCCTGATTGATTTGAAATGTCTGGCTCTCCTTGGCGTTGGGGTTGAGAAATTTGTTTCCAAGTGTGGCGTTTGATTCTTTTTGTGCTATTGAAGTTCACATTCCCGTCCCTCTCTTTAAAGAAATACATTGTTTTCAACGTCAACTTTGTATAAAGAAGGAATCACTAGAAACTAAGAACTCAGTTTTCAAGATCTTAAAATCACCAGGTATCGTGACAAAGACATGTTTGCCATATGTGATCGTGTGGAAAGTGCCTAGGCCCAAACATTCCACGAGAAGTGAGAATGAATGTTCCTGAACGGATATTTTGCCATTTCATTAATTCTTACAATTCAACATATTTCCGTCTCAAAAATGATTATTGATTTAAATGGCTCGATGGGGGGGCTCGATCCCAGGACCCTGGGATCATGACCTGAGCCGAAGGCAGACGCTTAACTACTGAGCCACCCAGGCGCCCCCAAACCAGACCATTCTGATTTGTGGATAGAGCAAGAGAAGTGATACAGGTTTGTAATCTCTCTAGCTACTGTCTCTTCAGGCTTTCTGAATTGGCTTGAATCCTAGAGGTTCCATCTGAGAACTAAACCTCATTCAGTCCACAGGAGACTGAGGAGGTTTGTTCCTTTGTTTGTTAATAAGTTAACATATGGACTTGCTAATTAAAATCTGTTGGAAGAAATTATTATACGAAGTAATGTATTAGCCATATAATGTGTTGGGATAGTGCTGGGTGACTCATAATTTCTGCTGCTACAGTTTCTAAAAAGGAAAAGAAAGTCAGTTCTTTTTGTTGGGAAAGAAGATTTCATGTTATCTGTATTTGCAGGCTTTCTGGCTCACATGCTGGAGGAATCCTTGCTGCGGGGGTGTTTTCATTTTCTCGTCTAACATGGCAGTGGTCCATTGCAGCAGAGGTTTTTAGCTTAAACAATCTGTTTGTGGGGCTGCTTATGGCTCTTACTGTACATTTTGAGGAGGCAGCAACTGCAAAAGAAAGATCAAAGGTAACCTATTTTGATCAAAGTGAAATCACTTTTTGTTTTAATTTTTAGACAGATGCTGTATTTCTTTTTAACTTTGGATGCTGTTTATCTGTCTTGATTACTGTCAAGGTAATTTAGGCGTGTTGAGAGAGAAAATATTCTGAGTTCTTTTACTGTGAACCATGATAGCCTTTATAAACCATGGAGCTTTTTCTTTTTCTCCCAGAGTTCAAAAGTTTTTTGGAGAATGAGAGGATTGAAATCCCCTCTGAGTCCTATGGGAAAGATGGGCTTGTTGGTTAATTTCACCATCGTGCATGTGTGTGTGTATGTGTGTGTGTTAGTGTGATCGTTAGATGCCAAGCTCTGGATTGACCACCTTAAATTATATACCATTATGGTACATTGACTTACTCTCTAATTGAAAAAAAGACCAAATTTGTACTTTTTTTTTAAACTAAGAGTATCAAATATATAAATGAAGTAGTTCGGAAGAGTTTCCAGTGAATTATAAGGCAAACACTAATATCAAGATAATTTGAAACGTGAAGGAACCCTGTCTTCTAAGAGCTTACAATCTAAACATTGGGAGGTACCAAACCATTTTAGTAAAGGCAGCCTTTTGTTGTTGAAGAATATACAGACAGAAGAATACCAGGGTTTATCAGTGGTGCCTATAAACAGATCTGTGCTGCTATTAGAGTTCATTTTTTATCTGAAGTAAACTTTTTTCTGATTATGAAAATTGCACATGTTCAAAAGAGCAAAAACAGCACCCATAACCTGGTTTTTAAATAAAAAGTGTTCTATTTTATGTATTTAATTTAATAGGAGAAAAAGTAAAATGGAAAGAGTGCCTGAGTTTTAGTTACAGACTTTAGTAAGAATTACACAATATCTTATTACTGGTAGGACTTACCCAGTTATCATGCAGGACTTTCTAAAACTCACTTTGAAGGCAGTCATTTCAGGTCAAACTGCAGTGATGTGATGAGAATGGACAATATTATAAAAAAAAAGTAATGGTGCTAAATATTAGTGTCTGTGGAAGCGAGCCTGTGTCTAAGAGGTTGACTTTAGCCTGACCTATGGTACAAATGCTTGGTTCTCATATAAAGAATAACTTTTTACTATTGTGCTTACTTAAGAGTTTTAGGTAAATTTTTAACTTAGGTTTTTTCTTTTTTTCTTTTTTCAGATAGCTAAAATTGGTGCTTTCTGCTGTGGCCTTAGTTTATGTAATCAGCATACAATAGTACTCTATGTTTTGTGCATAATACCATGGATTCTCTTTCGACTTTTAAAAGAGAAGGTAGGTTTTTGGGTGTTTTTAATGAAAATTCATAATGTTTTAGTAAGGCCCGATATAACATTTATGGCATAAAACATGGGGCTTTCATTTTTTTTTTTTAGTTTTATATAAAGTATAAATGACCCGAGGCTCTAACAACATTGAAAAAAAATAGGATTTACAAAAATTATACAGTATTTTTTTTTTAAGGTTTTATTTATTTATTTGACAGAGAGAGACAGCGAGAGAGGGAACACAGGCAGGAGGAGTGGGAGAGGGAGAAGCAGGCTTCTCGCTGAGCAGGGAGCTCGATGGGGGGGCTCGATCCCAGGACCCTGGGATCATGACCTGAGCCGAAGGCAGACGCTTAACGACTGAGCCACCCAGGCGCCCCAAAAATTATACAGTATTGATTGCAGTGGCATCTGGTCTGATTCATAATTTCCTTACTGATTCTGAGCAGCACCTTGATAATAATAGGCTAAAAAGGAGTTAAAATGAAATAACAGATTTCCTTGATTGTTTTATTATATGTCCTAAAACAAAGGGTAGTGTATTAATAATAGTTTATTCATTCATCCAGCTGTTTGTTGAGGGCCTGCGCTGCGCAGATGCCGCTCTAGGTGCTAGAGATTCAGCTCTCCCGACAGAACAGACAGCATCACCGTGAGCCGAGGAACCACATCTCTGGAAAATAACAACCTGTTTTCTCAGAACAGATGTCTCTAGAATTAAAAATGATTTATTTTAGTTTTCCCTTTCCCTCAAAGGAAAAATGATTATTGATTTAAATGGCGGTCAATGTAAGAAAATTACTATGCTGTGTAAGGCATTGTGAGATGGACTGAAGAAGGCAGGGAGCTGAGTTAGACATGAGGTTTTGGAAAGATGGAAGCCCTTTATGCTGTCAGTCCTCCTCCTAGAGGTTGAAACAATGTAAATACAAAGCCAGTACTAGAGTCATTTTGCTGAATTTATTGTTTGTTAATCATACCTCAGCTACATTTATTTATTTATCATTTCATTATTTGTTGCTCTAGTCAGGATTATATTAGAAAACACATGTTCAGTAAAATTATTATACAGAAATAGGGAAATTATAACAAAACTTTAGGTAACTATTGTATTTACTGTACTTGAATATATTTTTTGTTTTTAGCTTCTGGCAACAAAGGAAAAAGTATAACATGGAGGTTATAAAATTCTTATTATGTGTTAAAGGGAAATAACAATCAAAGGGAAGATCAACTTTTTCTTGGAACTGAATTCTGTTAAGTCAGTCATGTCCACCCTTATATGAGGAATATTAAACAGTATAACAGGTCGTGTCTAACAGTGGTTTTATAGAATATACAGAAGGTTCTTTATCTGGTCTTTTATTATATAAAATAATAAAATATTTTATTTTTGATTATAAATAAAGGAGATAGAACATAAAAAACATAAATTCAGTGAAGACTTTTCTATAGATTACAAACCTGAAGAGGCCCAGATATTTTTCTTGTGAATTGATGGATGCATAGATGGGGATGCATTAACATCCAGCTGTCGGTTACCTTGGCCAGGCATTTTTTTTTTTTTTAAACCAGTCTTCATTTCTTTCTCTTTTTTTTTTCCAGCTTATTGAGATACAGTTGACATATAACATTGTGTAAGTTTAAGGTGTACAACATGATGATTTGATATATGGATATATTGTAAAATGTGATTGCCACAATGAGGTTAGTTAACATATCTAACACCTCACACAGTTACAGTTCTGTGTCTTGAAAACTTTTAAGATCTACTTTCTTAGCATCTTTCAAATATAAGCTACAGTACATAGTCCCCATACTGTACATTACATTCCCCAGAACTTATTCATATTATAAATGGAAGTTTGCACACTTAGACCACCATCACCCATTTCCCTCTAGTGCTGCCTTTCCCTGTCTCTAGTGATCACCAGTCAACTCTCTGTTTCTGTGAGTTCAGTTTTTTTTAGATCCCACTATAGGTAAGGTCATACAGTATATGTCTTTATCTGACTCATTTCATTTAGCATAATACCCTCAAGTTTTATCCATGTTGTTGCAAATGGCAGGATCTTCTTCTTTTTGTGGCCGAATAATACTCCATAGTATGTATGTATGCCTATCTGTTTTCTATGTTATCTCTTAGGAGTTTTATGGTTTCAGGTCTTACAATCAGGTCTTTAATCCATTTTGAGTTAATTTTTATATGTGGTGTAAGATAGTGGTCCATTTTCATTCTTTTGCATGTGACTGTCCAGTTTTCCTAACACCATTTATTGGCCTTTTCCCCTTGAATAGTTTTGCCTCTTTGCCATAAATTAATTAACCATATATGCATGGGTTTATTCCTGGGCTCTCTACTTTGTTCCATTGATTTATATATCTGTTTTTATGCCAATGTTTTGAATACTATAGCTTTGTAGGATAGTTTGAAATCAGGGAGCATGATGCCTGCAGCTTTGTTGTTCTTTTTCAAAATGGCTTGGGCTATTTGGGATCTTTTGTGGTTTCATTCAAATGGATTGTTTGTTCTATCTCTAAAATGACAGTGGAACTTTGTTAGAGATTGCATTGGATCTATAGATTGCTTTGGCTGTTTTAACAATATTAATTCTTCAATCCATGAACATGGAATATCTTTCCATTTATTTACATCTTCAATTTCTTTAATAAGCATCTTAGAGTTTTCAGTGTATAAGTCTTTCACCTCCTTGGCTAAATTTATTTGTAGGTATTAGTGTATAAAAAAGGCAGCATACTTTTTTATATTGATTTTATATTGATTGTGTACCCTGCAACTTTACTGGATTCAGTTAATAGTTCCAACAGTTTTTGGTGGAGTCTTTAGGGTTTTCATTATATAAAATCATGTCACTTACAAATAGTGACAGTTTCACTTCTTCCTTTCCAATTGTATGCTTTTTATATTTTTTCCTGCCTGATTGCTCTGGCTAAGAGCGGTGAGAGTGGGCATCCTGGTCATATTACTGAGAGGGAAAGCTTTTAGCTTCTCGCTGTCGAGTATGATGTTAGCTGTGGGCTTGTCATATATGTCCTTTCAGTGGCCATATACCTGCTTTGTTGAGAGTTTTTATCATAAAAGAATTTTGTAAATGCTTTTTCTGTATCTATTGAGATGATCATATGATTTTTATCTTTCATTATGTTAATGTGGTATATCATGTTGATTGATTTGCAGATGTTGAACCGTCCTTGCATCCCTGGAATAAACACCACTTGATCATGGTGTATAATCCTTATAATGTATTGTCAAATTCAGTTTATTAATATTTTTTGAGGATTTTTGCATGTATGTTCATCAGGGATATCTGATATGGCCTATAATTTTTAAAATTAATTTATTTTTTTGGTGTCCTTCTCTGGTTTTGATATCAGGGTAATGTTGGCTTCATAAAACATGTCTGGAAGCATTCCCTATTCTTCAGTTTTTTGGAAGAGTATAAGGAGGATGGATATTAAATCTTTAAATGTTTGGTAGGATTCACCAGTGAAGCTGTCTGGTCTAGGACTTTTGTTGGGAGTTTTTAAGTTACTGATTCCATCTCCTTACTAGTAATCAATCTATTCAGATTTTCTATTTCTTCATGATTCACTCTTGGAAGATTGTATGTTTTTAGGAATTTATCCATTTCTTCTAAATTGTTCAATTTTTTGGTGTATAATTGTTTATAGTAGTCTGTTATGATCCTTTGGATTTCTTTGGTATCAATTGTAACTTCTCTTTAATTTCTGATTTTATTTATTTGAGCC
The DNA here is from genome assembly GCF_002201575.2 of Neomonachus schauinslandi. NCBI lineage: Eukaryota > Metazoa > Chordata > Mammalia > Carnivora > Phocidae > Neomonachus > Neomonachus schauinslandi. The sequence goes on along the minus strand of NC_058411.1, from coordinate 42,101,554 downwards.
CTCTCTTTTTCTTAGTTTAGCTAAAGGTTTGTCAATTTTGTTAATCTTTTCAAAGAATCAGCTCATAGTTTCATTGGTCTTTTCTATTTCTTTTCAGTCTCTACTTCATTTCTTTTCACTCTGATCTTTATTATTTCCTTTTTTCTACTAATTTGGGGCTTCATCTGTTCATATTTTCCTAGTTCCTTTAGGTGTAACGTTAGATTGTTAATCTGAGATTTTTCTTCTTAGCTATCTCTATGAACTTTTCTCTTAGAACTGCTTTTGCTGCATCCAATAGATTTTGGTGTGTTGTATTTATTTTCTTTTTTTTTGGTGTGTTGTATTTCCATTTTCATTTGTCTCAAGGTATTTTTTAATTTCTTTTTTGATGTCTTCATTGACCCATTGGTTGTTCAGTAGTATGTTGTTTCATCTTCACATATTTGTGATTCTTGCAGTTATCCTCTTGTAATTGATTCCTAGTTTCATATTGTGTTCAGAAAAGATGCTTGATATGATTTCAGTCTTTAATTTACTGAGACATGTTTTGTGGCCTAACATATGATCTATCCTGGAAAATGTTCCATGTGTACTTGAGAAGAAAGTGTATTCTGCTGTTTTTGGATGGAATGTTCTATATATATCCATTATTCCATCTAATATGTTGTTTAAGTTTGATGTTTCCTTATTATTTCCTGTCTGGCTGATCTATCCATTGATATAAGTGAGGTATTAAAGTCCCCTAGTATTATTTTATTCCTGTCATTATCTCCCTTTAGGTCTGTTGGTGTTAGCTTTATGTATTTAGGTGTTTCTCCACTGGGTACATAAATACTGACAAATGTTATATCTTCTGCTGGATTTACCTCTTTATCATTATTTAATGCCCCTCTTTGTCTGTTACTATAGTCTTTGCTTTGAATCTGTTTTGTCTGATGTCAGTATAGTTACCCGTGCTTTCTTTTGGTTTCCATTTGCTTGAAACATCTTTTTCCATCCTTCATTTTCAGTCCATGTGTGTACCTATATCTGAAGTGAGTCTCTTACAGGCAGCAGATAGATGGGTCTTGTTTCTTTATCCATTCAGCCACTTTCTGCCTTTTGATTGGAGAATTTGACCCATTTACATTTAAAGAAATTGATGGGTATGTACTTATTACCATTTTATTAATTGTTTTGTAATTCCTCTCTGTTCCTTTCTTCTCTTGGTTTCTTACCTTGTGGTTTGATGACTCTGTGGTGTTACACTTAGATTCCTTTCTCATTATCTTTTGTCTATCTACTATGGGTTTTGCTTTATGGTTACCATGAGGCTCGTATATAACAGCCTGTATATATATAACAAGCTGTTTTAAGTTGGTAACAAGTTATGTTTGAATGCATTCAAAACTGTATTTTTATTCCTCTTGCCCTGTGGTTTATTGATGTCATATTTTACATCTTTTTATTTTGTGTATCCCTTAACTAATTACTGTATTTGTAGTTATTTTTACTACTTTTATCTTTCAACCTTCATACTAGCTTTATAAGTGATTAAACCACTACTACATATTTACCTTTACCAGTGATATTTTTAAAATATTGTTTTCTTATTACTAATTAATGCCCTTTCCTTTTAGCTTAAAGAATTCTTTTAACATTTCTTATAAGGCTAGTTTAGTGTCCGTGAATTCCTTTAACTTTTGTTTATCTGGAAAGCTCTTACCTCTCTGAGTGATAACTTTGCCAGGTAGTATTCTTGTTTGGGAGTTTTTCCTTTCAGCACTTTGAATATATCATGCCATTCTCTTCTGACCTGCAAAGTTTCTGCTGAGAAATCTGCTGATAGCCTTATGGGGATTTCCTTGTGTGTAGCAAGTTGTTTTTTCTCTTGCTTTTAATTTCTCTCTTTATCCTTAACTTTTGACATTTTAATTATGTGTCTTGGTTTGGGTCTCTTTGGGCTCATCTTCTTTGGAATTCTGGGCTTCTTGGATCTGGTTGTCTGTTTCTTTTCCCAGGTAAGGGAAGCTTTTGGCAATTATTTCTTGAAATAAGCGTTCTGCCCCATCCTCTCTTCCCTTTCTGGGACTCCTATAATATACATGTTATTCTGCTTGATATTGTCCCATAAATAGCTTAAGCTATCTTCAGTTTTTAAATTTTTTTCTTTTTGCTGCTTGGTTTGGGTGAGTGCCATTGCCCTGTGTTTTATTTAGCTCATTGATTCTATCTGCTTCATCTAGTCTGCTGTTGAACTCCTATAGTGTATTTTTCAGTTCAGTTATTGTAGTCTTCAGTTCTGTGTCTTCTGTTTGGTACTGTCTTTCATTTTCTGTGTCTTCGTTGAACTTCTCACTGTGTTCATCTATTCTTCTCCCAAGTGTAGTCAGCATCTTTATGACCATTACTTTTAACTCTTTGTCAGGCAAATTACTTATCTCTGTTTCATTAAGATTTTTTTCCAGGGTTTTATCTTGTTCTTTCATTTGAAATATACTCCTCTGTCTCCTCACTTTGCTTGACTCTCTGTGGTGGTTTCTGTGTATTAGGCAAAATAGCTGTCTCTCCCAGTCTTGCAGGAGTGGCCCTGTGTAGGAGATGAACCTCACATCAAAGTAGCTACAGCTACTTTGCTGTAGCTCTTGGCTGTCTCTCAAACCTTTATGATTGTCTAAGCAGCCTGAGATTCTCTTGGTAGGTTCTAGTTATTGTGTCAAGACTTGTGAGTGTCCCAGAGGGAGGGATCTCATCAGCACCTAGTTTTAGACTGATTGGAAGCTAGCCCCTCAGTCAGCATCTTTAAGGTATGCAAATAGATACAGTCCTGGGAGACTGCAATCATAGACCATACTAGCCTCCAGACCAAGTGATCTGGGGCGGGGGGGTCTCCCCTTAGGGACTGTTGCAAAGTCAGGGTTCCAGATGAGTGTACAAGTTTCTTTCTGGGAGGTGCCAGCAAGCTGTGGTGAGGCCAGATGAGAGCTCAAAGATGGTATCCTTCAGCCTGTGTACCCTGAGAGCACTTCTCTATCCTTTAGATGTGTGGTAAACCTGAAACCTACCGTTCAAGCTGAAGTTTTTTCATGGGAAGACCATGGGTTGTTGTTTCAGTCTATTGTCAGTGCAGTCCCTTGGGGATGGTAACCTGCCAAGAACTATCTTTCCAGTTGTTTTAGACCCATAGGACCCAAAAATGCAATTCCCCTTGACCACCAGATCCAGGCACTTATGGGGCATCCCCTGTGTGGGCTGTGCACCCTGGCTGACTCTGGTGGAGCTGTGGTGGAGTGTTATGTGAGGTTGGGCATTTGCCTGGCTGGCTTTGACAGAGCTGCGATGGAGTGGTACACAGGAGTGGGCACACTCACTGGCACTAGCAAGATAGAGGAAGAACGCCAGAAATGGCACCCTCCAGCATCTCTGTCCCCAGGGAGAGTTCTACCAGGCTTCTGCCCTTACAGCAGACATTTTAAGATTAGCAAATGAATCTTCTTCACTTATGGTCTAGCACTTGCCAGACTGCTGCTTCTGTACCAGGTTCTGGGTAAGCGAGTCTGTCTGTAAGTCCTTAAGAGCAGAGTCTCTGTCCCCAACAGCCCTATAATTTTCCTGAACATTTGACCTATTGGCTTTCAAAACCAGACATTTCGTGGGGGATCATCTCTCTGGTGCAGGACCCAAAGGTTGGGGTGCCTTACGTGGGGGCACAAACCCCTTGCTCCTCAGGAAGAAGTCCTATATTTATGAGATCCCTCCTAACTGTGGGTTGCAGCACTGGGATGGGGTTTTCGGTGAGACCGTGTCTCTGTTTCTTCCACACATTTTCATGTGGCCCTTTTATTCTTTGTTATGGAGGCACTTGTTCAGATAGTTTTTAGGTCTTTGTAGATTTGTCGTGTCTGTGGAGGAGGTGAGTTCAGAATCTTCCTATCCCACCACCTTGAACTCCTAATTATGATGGCTTCATAATGTAGTTTGAATTAGGAAGTGTGATGCCTCCAGCTTTATTCCTCTTCTGCAAGATTAATTTGGCTATTTGGGGTCTTTTGTGGTTCCATACCAATTTTAGGATTTGTTTTTCTATTTCTGTTAAAAATGCCATTGGAGGGGCACCTGGGTGGCTCAGGTGGTTAAGCGTCTGCCTTTGGCTCAGGCCATGATCCCAGGGTCCTGGGATCGAGTCCCACATCGGGCTCCCTGCTCCGCGGGGAAGCCTGCTTCTCCCTCTGCCTCTGCCTCTCTCTCTCTCTCTCTGACTCTCATGAATAAATAAATAAAACATTAAAAAAAATGCCATTGGAATCTTGATAGGGGTTTCATTGAATCTATAAATGGCTTTGTGTGATACAAACACTTAAAAAATATTAATTCTTCCAATTTGTGAATAAGGGGTATCTTTCCATTTATTTGTTTCTTCTTCAATTTCTTTCATTAATGCTTTGTAGTTTCTAGTGTACAGATTTTTCACCTCCTTGGTTAAATTTATTGCTAGGTATTTTATTGTTTTTGATGCTATTATAAATGAGATCATTTTCTGGTTTTTTTTTCAGACAGTTTATAGTTTATTGTTAGTGTGTAGAAACACAACTAATTTTGTGCAACTTTACTGAATTCATTTATTAGTCTAACAGTTTTTTGGTAGAGTCTAGGCTTTTCTCTATATAAGATCATGTCATCTGCAAATAGAGACAGTTTTACTACTTCTTTTCATATTTGGATGCCTTTTATTTCTTTTTCTTGCCTGAATACTTTGACTAGGATTTCCAGGACTGTGTTGAACAGGAGTTGGTAATACCGAGTAGGCACCCTTGTCTGATTCCTGATCTTGGAGGAGAAGCTTTCAGTCTTTCACTATTGAGTATGATGTTAGCTATGGACTCGTCATATGTGGACTTTATTATGTTAAAGTATGCCCCAGATCAAGTAAATCAGAATTAGTTTAGGGTGGGATCAGCTACCGGCTCAGTTCAGCAGATGGGCAGAGTAGCTGGCTGGGATCTCTGCTTGGGCACAGCTGCAAGCAAGAACACAGTCCTCCAGATCTGAGCACTGGTTGCCGAAAGCCCTGCTCCCCTTCTCCTGCGTGATCCCCAGTGGTTGAGCCGACCCCTTCCTCCCACCATGGTCGTCAAGAGGTGAGAACCAAATGAGCCTCCTGGGAAGTGTCCTGCCATGCTGGGGGAGCTGGTTGTCCACCTTGGAGTCTCTTTTCCCACTGGAAAAACTGTCACCTCAGGGGAGCTCTGTTAGTGCAGAGCTGGGCTGGTGTGGGGGAGGAGTGATGCAGTCAGAGTGCTCCTTCTTATTTCTAATGTGGTTCTTCTCAGTCTGTATGGTCCAAGGTGTACTTTATCCTCACCCCTGGATTCTGGGATTCTTCACAGTGATGTCTTGTCTATAGATAGTTGCTAGCTGGTCTTGTGAGGAAGACTGAAGTCAGGAATGATCTATGTTGCCATCTTGATGACCTTACTCCTAGACAGGCTTCTGACATCAGAGAAGGTTCATTCAGATAATAGAGAGGTGCACTGACTGACAAGAACTTAAAAAGTGAATATTTTGTGTTAGTTAATTGAAAGAAGAGCCATATGCTTTTTATAAAACATGCGGGACTCAGAGTGGACAAGGTAGGAGCCTGGTCTGAGAGCCTGTTTATTCTGTACTTAGGTCAGCTACTGATGAATGATGCAATTTGGGGAAGTATGACTCTTCAAAGGACATTTTATTTTCTCTAGTTAAATAGCAGAGGCTAGAAAGTGAGGCCTACCATTGAAGTGACAGAGTAATTGGATCTCACTGGTCAGATGAGTTGAGGCAGAGTAAGAAGTCCTGAGTCAGGTGGTTGCAACCCTGGCTACTCAGATGATCTGGGAAGCTTTTAAAAAGTATGTGTATGTGTGTGCATTTGTGAATGCATGTATACATACATATATTTGTATATAGGTATGTATATTTATGCTGACCCCGCTCCAAAATAATTCTGATTTAATTGGTCTGGGATGAGGCCCAGACATTGATATTTTCAAAAAGCTCTGCAGGTGATTCTAATGTATGTACAGCTAGGACTCAGAGCCACTTTCTTGCACTCTCTGAAAAAACTCTCATGTAATTGTCTCCCTGTTGATTTCTCACACAAAAGGAAAATTCTCTGGCAATTGCATCGTGCCACTCTAACTTGAACTTTATAACATGCAGAAACTGTCAAAATATAAACATTTGCTTTATTTAAAACTACTTTTAAGAATAGCAAAGGCATGTTGCTCGATTAGTTATTTCTTATACTCTTTTCATGCCATTATTTTTCTGCATCTCATTACCACTTTAGAAATATCAAATGAAATCCGTACTATAGTAAAAACACTCGATTTTCAATTAAGAGTGTTTATTTGAAAAGGCTAATATAAGTCAACTGCTTGTTCTCCTTCTGGTGAATGTGAACCTTGGTTCTTGTATTCATTGTCACATATGAATTTTCCTTTTTTGTAAAGGAAAAGTTGGCAATTGCCAATTATGATATTTGGAAGAGACCCCCTTTCCCACTTACTAAAGCAACCACTATTTGAATCTTTTAGTATACCAGAATTCTTTTGGGTGTAATCTTTATAAGACTTTGTCAACATTGTCCTTTATTTTAGAAATGTGCAGATGAAGGGGTGTCTGGGTGGCTCAGTTAGTTAAGCGTCCAGCTCTTGATTTCAGCTCAGGTCATGATCTCAGAGTCGTGCGATTGATCCCTGTGTCGGGCTCCGCACTCAGCAGGGAGTCTGCTTGTCCCTCTCCCTCTTTGCCTCCTCCTTGCTCTCTCTCTCTCTCTCAAATAAATAAATAAATCTTAAAAAAGAAAAAAAGATACACGCAGATAAGAAATACACTCTTAAGAGGCAACATTGTTATACAGAGCAAATTTCTATCAGTACTCCTTCCTATATGTACATTGAGGAAAGAGAGCATTTGGATGAACTGGGAGGTTATTTAAAAGCTAGCTTCATTTGTGACACATATTTCCATGAAATATCCAAAACCCTTGGGGAAAGAATCATATTGTCAGTGTGTAATCATAATAGAGAATATAGTTGAAGTCTACTCCTGGTGATGGTGATGAAGGGAATTGTACTGGAACAATATTTGGGGTATATTCAAAATCAGCCAAACAATCACTCCCACATGTGTTATCCCAGCCGTGTAATGCTGCATGTCATGACATGGTTTTAAATATAAACATGATACTCCAGAGTGTCCCCTAATATTATTTGCTTCGCTCAGATTTCACCTGCCATGCAAAGGAGTTCAGGCTGATGCAATTTTCTAGTAATCCACAGTACTCAGAAGGTTTAACATAGTATTCTGTGGTGACTTAATAGAAATTGAGAGATCAGCTCTGAGTAAACATTTTGATGTTTTCCTTGATGTGTTCTTGAAGTTCCAGGATGAATGGACTAAAAATAAACATTGTTACAAAACACAATATGCTTTGTGCAGGAACTCTCCCTGGGCTCTCTGTTGAAGTTGAGTCTGTACTTCTCTGCTGGTTTATTGCCTTACGTCTACCTTCCTGTTTCATCCTACCTCAATCAAGCCCGTTGGACCTGGGGAGACCAGACAACGTTGCTAGGATTTTTGACGCATTTGCTCAGGGCAGAATATGGAACATTCAGTCTGGTAAATTTATATTTAAAGCCCTTTTAAGGAAGGAAGCGGTGAAACTTCAGTGTTCTGCCTGGGCCTTGACTGAAAAAAAACAATGTCTATCAATGACAGTACATAGAATTTTCATTTTCGTTATCTGTGTAACAGACTTCCTCCTTATAAACGTGGAATCACTTAACCTGACATCATAATGTTGGATATCCTAAGTATGTTTTTCAGGATAACAAACATTAAAAAGACTCTTTTGCCAGCATTTAAAACATTTCATTCCTCTTAGTATTGGGTATCACTTTGGTCCCTTGGTCTGTGCTTTTAAATATTTGGAAAAGATTGAAGAATCAGAAAAGAAAAAAAAAACCCTCAAAATTTTTAATTTACCTTGACCAAAACACTTTCTTTTTTCATATTTGACAAATAGTGTTCATGATAGTATTTAGTGTAATACATATGTGTAAATACTTTATAAGATATAATTTCACTAGAAGTGTTTTTTTTAAGTTCAAAAGGCCTTGTTTTCCCTGAAACGTAAATTAGGGAAAAAACACTGAATGTGGTTAGAGTAAAGGTTATCTGAAAAATAAAAGGACAAACATTTTTTTTTTTACCTTAATAAAGACAGTTGTATCAGATTTTTCTCTCATGGTTTGTGCTTTTTGTGTCTTATGCAAGAAGGCAAATCTCTGAAGACTATGTATTATATGACACCATTGATACAAAATTCTAAACCACGCAAAAAGTAAACAATCTATTGCTCAAGGTACATACAAAAGAAGTAGAACTATATATTTTTAGAAAGTAGGGGAGTAATTAACACAGAATTCAAGGTAATAGTTATCACTAGGGGGTGAGAAAAGGGAGGTCTGTGAATGCTTTGTGAGATACTTTATGGTATTCATGCAGTTCTGTTCTTAAGTGAATGGCGGCTCTGTAGATTTTTAAAAACTCTTTTGGTGGCTCTGTGGATTTTTAAAAACTCTTTATCCCTTAAATGTACATTATATGTGTTGTTTGTAGGAGATATTTCATAATAAACTAGCTTAATGAAAGGATAATTATTAATTACTTTTTGAATTAAATAGTTTGATACTTTCAGTTTATACTCTGGCTTATATTGGTTATTCCGTTACAATATTGCTTGAGGGCCACTCCAGATTTGAAATTTGTATAATTCACACATAATTGTGAAATTATAGACTAACATGTGATAATGAGCTCTAATCAAAGTGCCTTAAAGACAGTCTACGACAAAAGTGTAAAGTCTGTTAATTCATCAGTGTGTTAATTGTTCCTGCCAGAACTAGTTTAACTGATTTTTAGCCCATCATTATTTCTGCAGTTCTTCCTCCGGGATGTCTGTGTTTAATTTCCACTGACTTCACTTCAAAAACTCAGTAAGGCTCTGAAGCAAAGACTGAATGAGGAGAGATGTTGCATTGTCTACTTAAAACATGTATATTCTCAGGATAGTTAAAATGCAATAGCCTAACACAGCTGCAGTTGAAGGCTTACGCAAATAAACTTCTCTCTTTTATGTTTAGGCCAAATCTGAAACAGGATCCAGTATGTCTAAAATTTTGCTGTGAGTATGAAATATTTGAAACTGGTTTTAAGTGAATTTGCTATTAGTTCCTAGACTAAGTGATTTGGGGGCTTCTGGGATTGTTTCTTTGTGAAGCAGTGTGTCAGAAGTGGCTCTCACGGGTATGGTCACTAGTTGTTTGTGTGGACTGTCAAACATTCTAGCATTCCTCCAGGAAGAGAAAGCTGAGAGTGAGGGATAAATACAACAGTGAGTTAGTAGACTGTCAAACTAGAAAGTTTCCACTTCCATTTGGATACAAAATGACCCGATGCAGTGTTGCTTTATACATCATTTATCCTTTGTTCTGGTTTCGACTCTTTTTTCTAGAGACATTTTAGAACATTGCATTTAGCAATTCGATTCTTTTCTTTTTAGGATTGAGCTCTGTTCTTAAAGTCTTTAGAGCTTCATTTATTTAATGTCTCTTAAGACTTTTTCTTTAGGCTGTTCTTAAGCTCTATTTTTGACTTAAATATTTCTAATATCCAATCTTTTTAGAGCCGGTTAAGCAAATATATTTCATCTGTATTACCTACTAGGGTTCTTTGAAAAATGGGTTACTATTTGCTTTAAAACCCACACAGATTAAGACAACTTGAAAAATATCCATACCAATCCTGTACTATTTTTATAATATTTTCAATATAAAATTATGGAAGAATAGTCTTCTATAACACTAAAGTGATCTCCTAACTGATTATTAATTTAGGATTCCCAGGACTATTTGAAAACCATTTTTAAAATATGGGGAGAATATTTCAACTCTGTACATGAGGCAGTTCATAGGTTCTCACAGTTTCTGTCTTGTTAATTTGCTAGCTTGTTTGCTTCCTTCCATCCTTCCTCCTTTTCTTTTTAAATGTCCCTTTCCCCTGCTCCCTATATGTGATACATAATCATTATAGAAAGTTTAGAAAATCCAGGTAAGCAAAAATAAGAAAATTAAAATTACTATAATTCCAATGTGTAGAGATAACCACTCTTGTTAATCCATTAACATTTCTGCCTGTGTCTTTCAATGTTTTTCATATTTTTGTTTTGAAAAATGGGATCATAATATGCAGACTTTTTTATTAGCCCGCTGGTTTTCATTTTTTACTGTATCTTGAAAATATTTTCCTGCCACCAATTATTATGTAACCTTTTGTTGGTTCTCACAACTGATTTTAAATGTTGTTGTTTTTTTTTTTTTTTAATGTCTGACTGAAACTTTTGTGGCTCCTTTTTCTTTTTGGTTGGGGAAAATTATCAAGAAGCTCAGTTACAAAGACAGCTTTACCAATGTCTGTGGGCTTTTATTTTATTCTGCTCTGCTCCAGGCCAGAAGACTCACTGCCTATTCTTTTCAACCTACCTTATAGGGTTGTGATCACATTTGACATTGGCAGTATATTTTGCCTTAAGTAATCCCACATGAACTCCAAAGAACTCTCAAGAATTCTCAATTATAAGTTGCACATAAAACTCATCTATTGGGGAACATAAAAGCCTCCTTTATATTGAAGTAATAGCAGTTAGGTGATATGCCTAGAAAAAAGACTTGACAAAAGTGATGACCACTCACACTCACACTATTTGTTCGAACCAAATCATAACGTAGAATGGAGGCATAATCCTAGCACTCTCTGACTGAGTGAGAGAATTTCTAGTCTTTAATTGTTTCAGGAGGACAGGAGTGTTGAGAAAAGCAACTTATAATTAACTTACTAGAAAATCCTTCAAAATGATGGGACCTAATCATCTCTCCTTTTCCAGTCAAGCAAATTAAATTCTTTTCCCATACATATCTCTAAATTGCAATCCTGTACAAGGAAATTATTGAATCTAACCCTAGGCAGTGACCATGTTTTAGAGCTTACATTTAAGCAACGGATCTCCAAGAATTAATTTTGAAACTGACTTCATTCCTTTTGAAGAATGGTTTGAAATGGACCTCATGCTGGAATCAATTTTTCAAGTGTATTTGAAAATGAGTAAGAATATCTTCTCATAGTAGATGAGTCTCCATTAGTAAAATACACATTGTGTGGTTTCCATAATTATGGCATCACATTTTCTCCAGTAAAATTGCCAGCAGGGAGAAGAAAGTTCTTCGAGAGGGTGTATAGAGTCATTTCTTTTTTAAAAAATTGGAGACTGCTAGAGCTATTTCAGAACTCAGATAACACTTGGGAAATGCTTATTAGTTAATGGAAGAATTTAGTTTAATTATAGGAAAAAAATACATTTCTCAGAGATGGCTTAAACATTTTTGAACCAAATAATATAGAAAACAAGGAAGCCCTTTTTTTGAGAGAGAGAGAGCACATGCCCACTCGCACACTGGGGAAGACGGGCAGAGGGAGAGGGAGAGAGAGAATCCCAAGAAGGCTCGATCCCACAACCCCGAGATCATGACCTAAGCCGAAATCAAGAGATGAATGCTCAACCAGCTAAGCCACCCAAGCCCCTGCATTAATTTTGTTTTCAATTGCTAAATCACAGGAGGCCGTGTCTACAGTACTGACAGAAGTTCAGAAACTCATTTCACATGTCTTCTTACCAAACCAATCGGGGGATCCAAAATGTTATCAATACAGCCTACCAGCATTACAAATACAGAAGAATTACTTGCTCTGATCCTATCCCAAATAATATAAATTGGTAACCAAATATTACAATTGGAAAACATCTTAGAACCGTTTAACTCTTTCTTATTGTACTTTTTCTCCCAAATTTAAAAGAAGACAAAATAATTTTAACATCTGCCTCCAGCCCTTAAAACTACTCAGTGCATAATCAGATGTATTTTACAAAGAATGTTGTATTTGGATCTAACCAAGTTTGTTTTCTACCCATGATAAGTTAGATTGTTTTTTACAGTTCTCAAGTAACAAGTATGAGGACCCAACTCTCACTCAACATTCAAGCCCTTGCAGTTTGGGCAAATATATGTTCAGCAAGAAAGTGAGTAATATAATTTCTTTTCCTATTCTTTTCCCATATTCGTTAATTTGATTCATATTTTTAATATGCCATTGAAGAACATTGCCAGTATTATTTTATATTCCAAATTAATGACTCTAATCACTTCTGTTACAGCAAATGTGTATTGCTTTCTTCCTAGGTTTTTTTTTTTCCTGATAATAAATTAATGATTTTGGAAGATTGAGCAGTATATTACAATCTAAGTAAGCAAGTCATTTGATGTCTTAAACTTCTGGTTTGATCCCTAACTGTGCCCACAGCTACTCATTATTATTGCATTGCACAAGAAGTAAACAACTATTTGAATTCCTCGGAAGAAGAAAGTTACCTCTGATGATAAAAGAAAACCTAGAAAATATAGCACTCTTAACCTCCATTAATTATTTTTTATCCATTTACCCTCTAACCTGAGTGTTTTATGTAAATTTATATATGTACACACATTTATAGTTCTGTTTCCTTGACACTTTATATTATGAGCATTCACCCTTATCATAAAAAGACGGAAGGTCATTTAAATGTCTGTATAAAATTCCATTCTCTGACCTAGGAGAATTAACTGAAGTGTTTTTCTGTTTGGGAATCTTCAGATTGCTTCCACTTCTATTATAAATAATATTAAAGCATTTTTATGGATTAATCTTTATCCACATTTCTGGTTTTGCTTAAAGATTTATGCCTCCATGTCAAATTACTGGGTCAATGAGTGTGATTTTTTTTTTTTAAGATTTTTATTTATTTATTTGAGAGAGAAAGAGCACAAGTAGGGGGAGGGGGGAGGAGCAGAGGGAGAGCGAGAAGCAGATTCCCCGATGCGGGGCTCGATCCCAGGACCCCGGGATCATGACCTGAGCCGAAGGCAGTTGCTTAACCGACTGAGCCACTCAGCACCCCGAGTGTGATTATTTTTAAGGCTCTTGATATATATTATCAAATTAATTTTTCTTGAGTATTATACCCACATATGTGCTCATTATGTTGCATCCTCACCAATATTGAAATTGCTGTTTTAAAATCTTTATTATTTTGAGGCATGAAAGTATTCTTTTGTTTTGCATATGTTTAATTACATCTTAAATTTAACAAGATTGATCATTTGTATTTCTTCTCTGAATTTTAACGTTCTATCTCTTGCTGCATAGTTCCAAGTGAAGTTGTCTGTAATATGGCACAGTGTGTAGTTGATTCCTACATTTCAGTTATTTATTCCAGCTCAGATTTTTTTAAATGGAAATCTTTCTTTGTCCCTAGTTAAAAATGGAAAGTTCTGGGGCGCCTGGGTGGCTCAGTCGTTAAGCGTCTGCCTTCGGCTCAGGTCATGATCTCAGGGTCCCGGGATCCAGCCCCGCATCGGGCTCCCTGCTCCACGGGGAGCCTGCTTCTCCCTCTCCCACTCCCCCTGCTTGTGTTCCCTCTCTCACTGTGTCTTTCTCTGTCGAATAAATAAATAAAATCTTTAAAAAAAAAAAAGTTTTATAGATCTAATTATTTTCCTATGTAATATTATTATTGATATTCATGCACATAAATAATTTGGACATATTTAATTTTTTTATAGGGACAGACAGAATCCATCATTGGTATGGCTTTTTACTGGAATGTTTTGCATTTATTCATTGTTCTTTGCTTGGAGGGCGAATTTAGATATTTCAAAACCACTTTTCATGGGTGTGGTAAGTTTTACTTAGATTTATCCTTTGACCAGAAAGTTGGTGAAGAGTGTACAAATTTGTCCTCATGAATCTTGTAGAAGAGCAACTGATCACAGAAATAACTAACATTGTGTATACATTTTTACAGATCGGAAGTTAAATTCTTGAACCAGTAAGACCGAGGCCTTTTTTTAGGGGGAAGAAATGCAACATTTAGTTAACACAATAGTTAGGGAGAAAAATACACGTCAGGTAGTTTTAAGTTAGTTATTTCATGTGTGTGCTTACAGATATAAGTACTCCTGCAGATCTCCTGGAATTTTTTAAAACAACAATAAAGAAATAAAGGTGATAGCTGGGCCTCTTACCCACACACTCCCCTGGTTTTGACCTCAGCAGTCTCAGGCCTGTGCAAGAATGACCACCTGGCTGCCACTTCTGAGATTAGAGTATTTCTTCTCTTTGTAGTAGAAGCTATAAATGTAGACAGCTCCTTTTCAATGGCTAAAGCCAGCTCTTTTCTATGTGTATGTTCAAGAGGCCTAGTAAATAATAACACCCTTCTTGATCATGTGAGTTCTGAGTCAGTTGAGAAACGAGATACACCGGGACAACTACAACAGGTGAATCCCCTTTATACTGAGAATGCTGAGAATGGAGAAGGTAGTTTCTATCTGTGGGCAAGGGGGCTTCCTCGTGCTGCATCCCGGAATGGACGGACTTACCCCCCACCCGCACCCCTGGTCACAGGCAGGGCTGCACAGGGGGCCCCTCCCCACCCCACCCCTGGCCACAGGGACGGGGTGGGCCGCTGGATGTGTGCGTCCTGTGGGCGGATCACTTCCCAGAGGAAGAGAGGGGGAAAGGGCCCGGCCATGCAGGCCCACTCCCAGCTCGCAGACTCCCCTTCCGCTCAGTTCCTGCAGTCTTACCGGAAGAAGTGAGGGCTGTTATACCAGGGGAGCTTCCCCACATGGGAGGAGACCTCAGGAGTAAAGTAAAACCGTCTCTCCATCTCCTCCTCCTCTCAAGTGGCAGGAGTTCAAGGTGCACGCCATAGCATTGAAAAGAATGTGTGGATCCAAAAAAGGGAGGTTCGTGTGTCAAACTGGAAAGGAGAAGTATTTGAAAATTGAAAAATAAAGTGACATGGAGTTGGATTAGGGAAGTCCGGAAACGAGAGCTGAGTGATCGCGGGCCTGAGCGGCTAGGGGTACACGATGTATTTGTTAAATAGACAAGTACCCGATTGACTGCCTCAGCCTGTCAGCTGGATGTCCTGTCTGCACGTCTCTGTCACAGGTGGAGAGATTCTGGATGCAGAGCAACGCGGTGGTGGCCGTCCTCGCTGGCCTCGGTTTGGCAACGCTGGCTTCTGAGAGTAACCGAGTGCTGAACACCAGTGGGCTTCAGTGTCTGGAATGGCTTTCAGCAACTCTTTTTATAATTTACCAAATATATTCTAATTTCAGGTAACTCATGCTTATTTTTATGAAAAGTAGCACTCAAGCAAGAAACACTTAGATATTTAGAGTCTTGGGCTTTATTTCACCTTTAACCTCCCCTGGTTTTCAGAGTGAGACAGCTGAGTCTGAATGCAGCGCTGCTTAAACTTTTGAACAGAATCTCAGCATGAGCGATGTGTGGTTTCAGGGCATTGCAAACAAGGGCTTGGGTGGGACACATAAACTATTTGTGTATTTTCCTCTAAGGAACCCTAGAGATACTTGGTAGGATCTGGAGGATATAATAAAAGTCCATGATCTAAAATACCACTTAGATGGAGAGTAAAGACATTTGGGCCTTTTTGTATGTCCTAAAATACTTCTCCTTTATGCTTCGAAGATTTCATCTTTTGAGTGACACCTGGCCCTTATCTAGTTCCCTCCATAGCAGTGAATATTAATTATTTTGAAATAATTAAAGTTCTAAAGGTTTCTTAACGCTTATGCATTATGAGTATTATATATATTTTTCAAAATCTGTTGAATAACCTTGCCAATGAAAATCTCGGTCTGGCATAAAACATATCCAAGTTTTAGATGATAGTTCATTCATTTCCTGCAGTATTGAGTAAACATTACAGCAGCGGAAGAGTCCACTGGAGTTTCACTGTAGTGAGATTTTATTGGTATTTTAAAAGGTTCAATAACCCCCCCTTTTTTTTAAGATTTTTTATTTATTTGAGGGAGAGAGAGAGCACAAGCGGGAGGAGGGGCAGAGGGAGAGAGAGAATTCCAAGCAGACTCTGCACTCAGCAGGGAACCCGATGCAGGGACTCAATCGCAGGACCCTGAGATCATGACCTGAGCAGACACCAAGATTCGGATACTTAACCTACTGAGCCACCCAGGCGCTTGAATTTCCCCTTTCAACTTAACTTTAAAAACTGATGTGCTTTTTTTTTTTTTTTTAAAGATTTTATTTGACAGAGACAGAGACAGCGAGAGCAGGAACACAAGCAGGGGGAGTGGGAGAGGGAGAAGCAGGCTTCCCGCTGAGCCGGGAGCCTGATGTGGGACTCGATTCCAGGACCCTGGGATCATGACCTGAGCCGAAGGCAGTCGCTTAACCAGCTGAGCCACCCAGGCGCCCAAAACGGATGTGCTTTTTTAATTTTTTTTTTAAAGATTTTATTTATTTATTTGAGAGAGAGAGAATGAGAGACAGAGAGCACGAGAGGGAAGAGGGCAGAAGGGGAAGCAGACCCCCCGCTGAGCAGGGAGCCCGATGTGGGACTCGATCCCGGGACTCCAGGATCATGACCTGAGCCGAAGGCAGTCACTTAACCAACTGAGCCACCCACGCGCCCCCGGATGTGCTTTATAATAGCAGGGTAGAGCCCATGTTAGGATGCCTGTATCACCAGGAGGTCTGTTGGAAAGGGGATACATGTCCGAGATGCAACTCCATAGCTGGCTCAACAAGGGCCTGCAAAGCCCACCGTGTTTCCCAAGCTCGTTTTATCCCAGTCTTCTGACTTGGGTCTTTAGGGCAACCCAGGTTCAACACCAGGGATGCTTGTACAGGCTGGGCTGTTTTATTTTGTTTTGATGCCTGTATTTGTCCCAGGGGAATAGAGAGCAACTTTGCTAGGTGGCAGGATGTGGGGCACCACCCTGCAAAGCAGGGAATCACAGTAGGAAGCAGTTGCATCAATCACAGGGACCGGGGTGAATATTCTGTTCCTAGCAGTGTTCATTTGCTTTGTGATGCTTTGTGATGCTAGCCCAGTGATTCAACTTTAGACTGTTTCTCAGAACCATTACATGTAACAGACCTGATAATAACAGGAAGGACAATGCCTGTTCCGTTTTTTGATGCTTTTACTCTCTTGTACTCTTTTTCTTTTTTCGTGGGAAGCTCTCAGAGTTCATGCCAGTTTTCTTTGAAGTCAGAACGTCCACTCTGTCATTGAAAGGAGTTGTACACTGCTGTTGGCAATAGGAAAAAATGCCTGGAGAGAAGTAAACAACTCAGCCGACTCTTCCTTCCCTTCCTTCTTATTGGTCTCATTCCCTAATGATTTCTCCGTCTAGAAGGGAGAGAGGACCACAGGGAGCCTCTGGTTTGGGGAAGTGGTGGAAAGGCTCAGGCTTGCATGCCAGAGAGTCAGACCCATGCTATACAAAGTTATGCTAGAAACTGGCAGATTTCCTTTCGCATCTGAAAATCCCTTTGGTCTAAATGGAATTGACATGCAATTACCTTGAATTTCAAGTGAAATCAGAAGCCTTACTTCTTTTTAGTGAAATTAGATGTCCTTTTAGGTGGGGAAAAAAAGGACTTATTTTTGAGCACTAACCAATTCCCTTTTTATAGAAATGATGTTAAATTCCAGAAATAAAGCAGTACACTGATTTTTATTTAGTTGCACAATTAGTCCCTTCTCTTTTTCTTTCAGATGATAGCATTCTTTTTTCAAATATATGCATCTTCTTAGAAGATACAAATTAGAATACTTTGAAGCACTACATGTAGAGTGTGTGATGGGAAAAGACTGCAGCAGAAAATAAACCCATTCTTGTTAAAACTGTAGCAGTATGTTGCTATTTTAATGTTTCCATATCCTTTTATTTAGCATTTGTGACCAAAGGACCAACTATGTGATTGATAAATTTGCGAAGAACCTTCTAGCCTCTATGCCTCGTGATGCAATTATCTTACTCAGAGGAGATTTGCCAGGCAATTCTCTCCGTTACATGCATTATTGTGAGGGACTGAGACCAGATATTTCACTAGTGGATCAGGAAGTAAGTATATAAGAAATATACTTAGACTATAGTAACAGTAATCACTTTAAAACAATTATTTTTTAAACGAATTTATTTTTTATTTTATTTATTTATTTGACAGGGTGAGACACAGCGAGAGAGGGAACACAAGCAGGGGGAGTGGGAGAGGGAGAAGCAGGCTTCCCGCCGAGCAGGGAGCCCGATGCGGGGCTCGATCCCAGGACCCTGGGATCATGACCAGAGCGGAAGGCAGACGCTTAACGACTGAGCCACCCAGGCGCCCCTAAACGAATTTTTTTTTTTAAAGATTTTATTTATTTATTTGAGGGAGAGAATGAGAGACAGAGAGCATGAGAGGGAGGAGGGTCAGAGGGAGAAGCAGACTCCCTGCCGAGCAGGGAGCCCGATGCGGGGCTCGATCCCAGGACCCCGGGATCATGACCTGAGCCGAAGACAGACGCTTAATGACTGAGCCACCCAGGCGCCCCTGATTTTTTTTTTTAAATGCATGTGTCTTTATTTTTGCTGCTGCTGTTCCCATCTAAGTGGCACATACTTTTAGACCAGATGGATAGTTCTCAGACTTTACTGAGCATCACAATCTGGAGGGCTTGTTAAAAATACAGACTGTTGAGCCCTAACCCCAGAGTGTCTGAGGCTGGGAACTTTGCATTTCTTTTTTTTTTTTCAAAGATTTTATTTATTTATTTGAGAGAGAGAGAATGAGAGACAGAGAGCATGAGAGGGAGGAGGGTCAGAGGGAGAAGCAGACTCCCTGCTGAGCAGGGAGCCTGACGCGGGACTTGATCCCGGGACTCCAGGATCATGACCTGAGCCGAAGGCAGTCACTTAACCAACTGAGCCACCCAGGCGCCCTAAACGAATTTTTAATGGCAGATTGGTACAGGTTTCCCAGTTACTCGTAGATAGAATATATATCATGTTCTTTTGTTTACTTTAACTAATAGTATAAGCCATATGAATTGCTTCCTTCTCATCTAAACTGAATGTTTTAAGAATTGGTGTTTTTTGTGTTAGAATCAAATAATAATCTAGGTCTCTAGTTCACATGACAAACCATGAAAGTACTGTATTGTAAATTTATTTTTAAATAGTTCGTTGACGTTCTTTCAACCCAGCCATTCAAATTAATACTGCCCACTGGTCCCAGGATTAAAATACATTAGGTTGAATATAAAATAAGTCATACTGCAGGTGAGGAAACATTTCACTCAAAACAAATTATTAACCACAATTCTGCTATAGAATTTGTGTTTTGTAAACTTTTTGGTCTTACGACAAAAATATGTTTGGAGAGGACTTGTGAAAATTTCCGGGTCTATTAAAACGGTCTTCTGGAAAAGAAGAAATGTACTTAAGCTATAAGATTTATAATTTAAACCAAAATACCTAAAAGGGAACAAATCTATCTCTGGTGTTTTTAGAGCAATCATCAGGGAAAGAGAAATTCCTCATCTTGATACTAATCTTAATACTATAGTTTGAGCAAATTATTAAGCACAATATTTAATAAATTTTGTTGAATGAATGAGTAATTCGAATTTTTGGAAGAAAACCATATAAACGGATTTGTAAATACAGGGAAATTTGCAAATTACACATTTTTATAAGCAGTTTGCGTTTGTGTCATCTATACAAATTGATTAATTTGATCTTCAGTCTAGTTTCTGACAAAAGCTAGGCTGTTAGTTGATAATATGGTATCCCACCGTGATTTTAAATACTGTTTAGGATGGCAGCAACTATCATTGAGAAGGCTGGATTTCAAAGTTAATTAGACCTAAATTCAAGTCCTCATTCTGTCACTTGCAGGATGTGTGACGCGGGGCTAATGATTTTTCCTCTCAGAGCTTCTGTTTCCTGATCTATAAAATGGAAATGATCATCATATAAGTTAGGTTGCTTTTGAATGCAAGAAACAAAATACCTGAGAGTAGCTTAAACTATGGGGTTTTTAATCTCACATAAGAAGTAGTCTGAAGATAGGAGGTTTTAGGATGGATAATATAAGCAGTTCAATGATGTCAGTGCTCTGGGGCCACTTTTCTACATCCATCTTGAACTGCTGAATGCCCAGTTCCAAACATCACAGCCTAAAGTGAAGCAAAGTGCCTCTCTCCTTCTCTCCCTTCCCCTCCCTTCCCCCCCCTTCCCCCCCCCCTCCCATTCTCTTCTCTCTCTCTCTCTCCCCCCACCGTCCTCTCTCTCTCTCTCTCTCTCTGTTGAGACTAACATGTGTCCCAGAATCCCCTAGCAGACCTCCCCTCGGGTCCCCCTAACCAGTATTGGGTCATATGCCCATTCCTAAACTACACTCTAGCAAAGGAGAAAGACCAGACGCAAGCATATAGCTGCCCTGGGGGACCTGATCAAAGTCAGGATTGTGTGAGTGAGGAAGAGGAGGGTATTAGCTGTTCAGTGGACAATCAGCAGTGTCTAATGTAATTATTCTCACACAGTACAGTTACTATGAGAATTATATGAGAAATATTGAGGTCATAGCATATAGAAGGTATAGAATTAATGTTAATATCCCCAAGAATTGAAACTGTTGGTTAATAAAATCTAATGCAGTAATTATCTTTGAGTATTTATAATGTACACCTAGATTAAAAGTAATTTGTCATTCCTAGTTAAATTACTTATATAAAGCAAGTAAAACATAAGCATAATTGTTCAAAAGATGTTATCTAAACTAACAAAGCTTTGAAAATGTAAATAGGAGTCTTTTCTTAAAAAAAAAAGTAAATCTGTACATATAAAAGTATAGATAAGTATAGAATTAAGAAAAAGTGATTTTTCCGGATATTAATGATTTATTTTAACCAAAAGAACATGTGAGGATATGTAGTTAATTTGGACATACTAGTAAATTCAGATAATTTAGCCAAAAGGGGTTTTCTCTTTGAGGTCTAGATGATCATACATTGAGCTTCTCAAGGGCAGAGACTTTATCTTCTTCACTGCAGGTGAGCAATACTTGTTTCTTGAGTAAATGGTGAGCGAAAGAATAATGACACATCTTTGTATCTCACGCAGGTCTTCTAGTCTGGCCACCTTAGACATTTCACTTCAGCAAACAGAATTTGCGAACCATTCAATGCCAGGCACCGTGCCAGGTGCAGAGGCACAGAGCTGAAAACATACAGTCCCTTCCTTCTAGAAGCTCACAGGCTAGCGAGGAGTAGGGTCAGAGCTGTGGCAGAGGTGAGGTGCAAAGTGCTGTAGGAGCATATCATTCTGCTGTGGGACCGGGGTGGGGGCGGGGGACGGGGGGGGGGCATCACAGAGGAAGTGATACTTCAGCTTGGTCTGAAAGTTGGGTACACATTCTCTAGCTAGGAGAATGGGGAAAGGTCATCCTGGGTAGTCCGCCAGATGCACGGAGGTGAGATCAAACCAGGTGCTTACGTTACCAATAATAGTCACAGCTTAAGAAATGAAATCCAAGGTTTAAGTCATTAGAGGAGAAGTCAGTGCCACGGATGTGAGTTGTGATGTTAATGTTTAATGAGTATATCCACGTCGTAGAACTTTTTCATTGTACTCGATAAACCTGATTTTTTTTTAAGAAGTATATAAAAAATATGACATCATTTGTTATTTTTCTGATAGATGATGACTTATGAGTGGTATTTACCCAAGATGGCAAAGCATTTACCAGGTGTCAACTTTCCTGGAGACCGGTGGAATCCTGTGGAAGGAATATTACCTGGTGGAATGGTCACATTTAATCTTTATCATTTTCTTGAAATAAATAAACAGTAAGCATTCTTTTCATATAATAGCTTTTCTAAAATCTTAAGCTTTTCTAAAATTATTTATGTAGCAGCTGTGCCTCATCCAAAGACCAATTTTCTACACCTATTTCCCTGTCACCGGTGAGATTATCTTTGTAATTAAATTGAATATCTGTGCATAAATGAGGCCAGGCAGAAATAAATGTTATTGTTCTGGGTAAAGGAAAAATAAAGACAGATTAACAAGAATGGCAAATAAGATCTTAGTACAACTCAGAGAAATTGGAGATGTGCCTGTCTACTTGAAATCATTGCAGGTGGATCGCAAGCAATTATAGCTTCCCCCGATCAACACCAGGGCCCCCTTTTAAGTGTAAAGCAAATGTTTTCCAGGAATAATCACTATATAAAAATAGCTTAAGGATTTTTTTTTTATAAAGGATAAGGCATTTTTGTAAATAAGAAAAACACCTACAGTTAACGCTGGCCGAGATAACGTATGAGAATTGTGAATTCTGTACTTAAGAATATAAAATTATTCATAGTTAAGGTCAAGAATGAATAACTCCTTCAGTGGTATAGTGTTGAACATTTTTCCTAGCCATGAAGTGCTTTGGATTGTCCAGAGTGTGAAGAAGACTTGTTTTGTAATTTCTATTCTCTTATAAAGGGAACTTGAAAAATTCTTTCTAAATTCCAAAGTTAAATTATCCCTTACTAAGAATATGGTAATGTGGTACTTGTGGTGTTCAGAGGCTGAAGTTTACTGTGGCTCATGAAGTAATAAGTAATCAATATCAATGTGTTATGAGAGTAACATTTAATTGTTCTATTTTGGAATAAAATATCGAGAGCCATTAACATCTGTAAAGAGGCATTTTTTTGGGTGAATTTTATTTAATTCAACCCCACAAACATTTATTGGATTTACTATGTTCCAGCTCATGTTAGGCCTTGGCAGTAAAGTGAGACTCAGTTCCAAATTCAAAGAGACCACAATCTAGTTGCATCTATACAGAGATATGCGTTTAACTCGCTATAATATAATGGGCTCTATATTAGCCAAGCTTTGTCAAGTGTGATACCCAGCTCAATATGTGTTTACTGAATGGATGATTTAACTGGGAGCATGGATGAAGAAGCAATTAATTCTGCCTGGGGGCATTCACTCCACATTTACTTAATAAATATTGAGTGGCCAAGATGCCCCAACAACTATACAAGCTACGGCTGCTTGGGCATGGCCTCTTGCTGTTGCAGTCTTTCAGGGAGGGTTTTGGGCGGTGCCTGACGTATGAAGCGGATAATTACATTGTCATCCGGGAAGCATGGCAGTGTTGGTATGGACAAAATGTTAGAGACTTAAGGACGAGGTAGGAATTTGCCAAGTGGGCGGGAGAAGGCTGATTCAAGGGAAGTGCTTGTGTGAAGTCCTGGAAAGGGCTGGCTGAGCTCTAGGGAAACTGGGGGTGGCCCAGTAAGTGTGGAGCACAGGGCTTAGAGGGCTAGGTGAAGGGACGATGCGCAGGGAGGGCGGGGCCCAGATTGTCAAGGGCGTTATCCCATAGACGGGGTTGAGGCCTGGCCTCGTTATGGAAATGCTGAATGCTCCTTGGAAACTCTGGTGTAAAGAAGAGCAGCATCTGTCTTTAAGACAGCTGTCATAGTCTTAACATTTTGGTAAAATTTTTGGAATTCCATTCAGTACCATCAATTATTTACTTACACGAACACATACATTCTCACACACTCATACTGCGCTAGCTGGGATCATACTTAGTTTCCTGTTCAGTTTCTTTTCACCTAATATCATGTCATAAACATTTCCCCATGTACTCCGAAAAGTGCCTTTATTACCGTCACTTCTTGACTATTTAATATTCTTACATAGATGCACGATGACTTAACAAATATTCTATTTTTGGACATTTTTGTTGTTTCTAGACTTTGGCTATTATAATATAGCATGGTGATAAACTTTCTGGGCCATCAGTTTTTATTAATCTGATTAACCAAGGCCTCAAGATTAATGTTGCTTATTGGTATCAGTTTTTTAAATAAAATTTTTAGTTTAAAAAGTAACATTGTTCATTATAGAATAAGAAATTATTTTTTTAAACTAGAAAAAATATGGGTTCTATCACTCAGAAATACAAATAAATCAAAAGTGCATATTTTTACAAAATTGAAAGCATAAAGCAGAAGAATCCTGTTTTTTCAGTAAATATCATAAAACCATTTTTTAATGTTTTTACACACTTTTTGTAAATATTTTTCGTAGGTACATGTACTATATTTTAATCATAGAGGAATGGAACTATTAGTAGATATTTAACATATCTTAATTTTTAACTGTCATAAAATTATAGACTACATTAAATGACTTTTGTGTGTATAGTTTTTCTTTGGAGGAAGTAGAAGTTTGAATTCTTTTTTTTTTTTTTTTTTTTTTTTTTTTTTTTAAATTTTTTTTTTTTTTTTTTGAGAGAGAGAGAATGAGAGAGAACAAATGAGAGGGGATAGGGTCAGAGGGCAAAGCAGACTCCCTGCCGAGCAGGGAGCCCGATGCGGGACTCGATCCAGGGACTCCAGGATCATGACCTGAGCCGAAGGCAGTCGTTTAACCAACTGAGCCACCCAGGCGCCCTAGAAGTTTGAATTCTTAGGATAGATTCTCAGACATGAAATTACTAAGTCAGAGGACATGAACAATTGAAAGGCACTTGATAGAGATTTTTTTTCCCCAAGCATTGAACCATCAGCATCATATGAAAGCTCTCTAAATGGGTACTTTTTAAAAGGAAGGAAGCTAATATTAACACTTACTATTTTATTTTATTTTATTTTAACATGAAGTAAAATTTATCTTTTTTTGATGTATAGTTCTATGAATTTTAACACATGTATACACTTGTGTAACCCCCACAACAGTCAGGATACAGAACAGAGCCATGACCCCAGAAACTCCCTTGTGTGTGGTCTATTCTCCATTGCTATAGTTTTACCTTTTCCAGAATGTCATGTAATGGACTTATAAAGTATGTAACCTTTTGACGCCAGCATATTGCACTTAGCATAATGCCTTTGACATCCATCCAAGTCGTGTGTACCGATAGTCTATTCCTTGTCGTTGCTGAGTAGTGTTCCATTGTAGAGGTGTAGTACCACAGCTTCTTTATCCATTCACCTGTTGAGAGACATTTGACATTTGGGTTATTTTCAGTTTGGGGACAGAGCTGCTATAAACATTCATGTACAAGTTTGTGTGTGAATATGGATGGGATTATTGGATTGTTTGTTTTCTTAACTCTTGGGTTTTAAGAGTTCTTTATTCTAGGTAGAAATTCTTTGTCAAATATGTGATTCATGAAGTTTGTAGCTTGACTTTTTATTCTCTTTGAGGTGTCTTTTGCAGATAAAAGTTTTCTGATTTTGATGAAATCTGGTTATCAGTTTTTTCTTTTACGGATCATACTTATTTTCTTTTTTGGATCATACTTTTTGGTGTCACATCCAAGAACTCTTTGCCTAATGTCGGGTCACAAAGATTTTCTCATGTTTTCTTCTAGGAGTTTAATAGTTTTATGTTTTACATTTCAGATCAATGATCTACTTTGAGTTACTTTTCATAAGGGGCAGGGGATTAAGACAAGGTTCTTGGGGATTTTTTATTGTTGTTTCTTTTTGGCATATAAATGTCAAGTTGTCCTCATAGTTGCTGAAAATGCCATTGAGTGGCATTTGCATCTTTCTTTGTATTTACAAAAAAAGAATTCTTCTGGGTTTTTTATTGGTTTTAATTTGATTAGTGTTTTCATAGTGTATCTTTTTTTATCCTTTTGTTTTTAACGCCCTATATCATATTTAAAGTGGGTTTCTTGTAGATAGCATATTTATTATCCATTCTGACACTATCATTTCATTGGTGTATTTAGACCATTTGCATTTAATGTAAATACTGACATATTTAGATATATGTCTACTATTTTACGATTTGCTCCCAATTTGTTCCCTCTGGTTTTTAGCCCACTGCTCCCCCTTTCCTGCCTTATTTTGGAAAATTTGGGTTTTTTAGTACTGCATTTTAAATTATTTATTGAGATTTTTACTATGTCTTTTGGTAAATTTTTTTTTTTACAGTTGATCTTGGGAATCACGGTATACATACTGAACTCTTCACAGTCTACTCAGGATTGATATTTTGCTACTTCAAGTGGAATATAGAAAATTTGCTGCCATATAAGTCCCTTTAACCTCCCCACTTTTGGTTGTGTTGTCACATATCTTATATCAGACATGCGATAATTTTTGTTTTCAACTGTCATACATACATTTTTAAATTTAAGAGAAAAAAATAGTCCAAGATACTTATGCAGATATTTACCAGATCCGTCGCCTTTCTTTTGATCTTGATAGTCCATTTGTCCTTTCGTATCATTTCTCTTCTGTCTGAAGATATTTCTGTAACGTTTCTTTTAGGGCAAGACTGTTAGCAGTGAATTCTCTTAGTTTTCCTTTATCTGAAAATGTCTTTATTTCTTCCTCATTTTTGAAGAGTATTTCCAGATAGGAAGTTCTGGGTTGTTCGTTTTGTTTTGTTTTGTTTTGTTTTTCCCCACCAGCACTTCAAAAATGTTATTTTGCATCCTTTTAACCTACATGGTTTCTATTGGAGAAGCCCACAGTCATTCAAATCATTGCTCTCTGTGTGCAACGTGTTGTTTTTCTCTGGCTGCTTTCAAGAGTATTTGTCTTCAGTTTTTAGCAGTTTGATTACAGTGTATCTGGGCATGGATTTGAATCTAATCTGTTTGGGGTTCACTGAGCTTCTTAAATCTGTAAGATGGTGTCTTTCACAAAATTTGGGAGCTTTTTAGACATTATTTCTTCACTTTTTCTGCTTCACATTTTTTCTCTTCTCCATCTGGGATTCTGATGACTTGAACATTAGACCACAGGTGCCTGAGACTGTACATTTTTTTTCAGTCTTTTTGCTCTTGGTTTAAATTATATCATTTCTCTTGATCTGTCTTCAAGTTCACTGCCTGCCAGCTGTCTGTCTCTTTCTCTCTCTCTCCAGACTTAATATTAAGCCCATCTGGCAAATTTTTAATTTCCATCATTGTATTTTTCAGGTCTATGATTTCCATTCGGGTCCTTTTTATATCTTTTATTTCTTTGTTGAGATTTTCTATTTTTCCATTCATTTCAAGAGTAGTACTTGCCTTTACTTGTTGGTGCCTGCTTATAATAGGTATTTTAAAGTCTTTGTCTGACAATTCTCACATCTGTGTCATCTTGGAATTGACATCTATTGATTGCATTTTCCATTGTGAGTTGACATTTTCCTGGTTCCTCATATGCCAAATAATTGTGGATTGTATCCTGGACATTTTGAACATTTGGGCCTTATTTAAATCCTAGGGAGAATGGTATTTTGTTTGTTGTGTTTGTTTAACGGACCTTCAGTCAGGTAAATCTCAGGCTGCAAGTTCTGACCTGCTGTCTGAGGCCTACAGTTCCAGTGTTGGTTCTGTTTTCAAAGCATTTGCAGTGCTATCTGAATCAATCCCTGTGTGTGCTGCCCATTACCCAGTCTGGGACCTGGGTGGCCATCTGTCCAGTGGCTCATTTCTCAAAGTCTACTAAGGGTCAGATCCATGCATGCTGAGCTCAGAGATAAGCCAGGAGTTCATACACAACTTTATGGGATGGCTCTCTTGACCTCCCTCCTTTCTGTCTTCACCCTGGCCCTTCCCCCTCCTTGGAGCTTTCTTTCTGGCTCTCTGGGCAGAAAACTGGCTCTTTAATTTCCCTCTTCTGCCATGTACTTCCTGTGACTGTCTATATGTGGGACCAGGCTGCCAGAGGACACAGAGAGGTAAAGAGCCCTGAGGATTTGCTCCCAGCTCTTGCAACCATAGCTCCTCTGATTAGAGAGCAATGTTCCTTTCCCTCCAAACTGTGGGAACCAGCCCACGTCGTACTGCTGCCTTGTTGCCGGCACAGTACTGCCTGGGGCCTGGGGAAGAAGAGAATGGGGGCAAGCCAGGGCATTTCCTCTGCTCTCCACAGAGTTCCCTTTCCTCCTCCCCAGGCTTTTCTTGGAGCTCTTTTTGTCCTCACTTGGTATGTACTTCCGGGTTTTATGCTTCCCTTGAGTCCAGGCAAGGCAATACTGGAAGGGGAAAAATGGAAAACTCACCACAGGTTTGGTAGAACTTAGAATTCTGGTGTCTCTCCCCATCCTTCTTTACACCATTTACTTTTCAGAGTCCTCAGATTCCATGCATTCTGTCCAGGAAATCTGGTATGCAGTGGGAGAGACAGGGGAGAGTGTGCTTACTCCATCTTCCCCAGAACCAGAACTCTTCTAATGTTCGAATACTGTACTTTGTACCAGATGCCTCATTTAATCTTAAATGGGTTATACCCATTTCACAGACGAGGAGACTAGACACAGGTAGTGAAGTAATTTCCTCCAAATCATAGAGGTCATAAATGAGGGGGGAAAATCTAAAATCTAAGCCAAAAGTATCTTGTTTCAAAGTTCATGAAGTTTTTTACTTTCAAGTAATTTCTTCTAATATGCTTCCCTGACCTCCCCACTTAGCTATTGCTACTCAGGCATACACCACAAATTGGAATAGAACTATTCAATTATAGTGAGTTTGAACCAAGCTTATTTAAACCATTTCTATTCCTAATTTTTGCAGGATTCAAAGCTCCTAATAGTTTATTCAACCTAACTAATTTGATTCAGCAAATATTGTGAATTAGCTAAGCATTGTGCTATTTGCGATTCAGAGTGAATTCAGAGATAGAGAGCCTATCCTCAGGATGCTTCTGGGCTACTCGGGGAGATTTGTGAATGGAAACAATAAGCACAATACAATAATGATAAAAGAGACAAAAAATAAAGTGCAATGGGAATTGAGGAAGGAGACATTACTTCTAAGTAGGGAAACAAATGCAGCCTTATATTTCCACCTGTAAAATGAAAAAAAAAAAAGGTGTCAAATAAAGTGTCTGTTTACATGTGAGACAGGACCACAGAAACCGTCACTCTGACAATGCTTGTCCCCAAGTGATTTCTTACAATGTTATGAACAAATCGGTTTTTATCGTTTATGTCTGTTAACTTCCCCCCCCAAATCTCCCCAGATAGCTTTTTTACACTAATATAAATTCTAAACAGCACGTTTAGGAAAGATTTAAATAAACCAGAAGGTTTTGCAAATGGTTTATTGGTAACAGTTTAAGGAGTCAAAAATGACCCTTCGTGAATTGTATTTATTAACATTTAGAACTTGGAATTAAAAATATATGTATTTTTCTGTTTTCAATAGAAAAAAAACATTTGTTTGCATAGGAATTCATGAAGGTGACCCAACCTGGAAAAAGAACTATTCACTGTGGCCTTGGGGCTCTTGTGACAAATTAGTTCCTTCAGAGATTGTATTCAACCCTGAGGAGTGGATTAAACTTACAAGAAATATCTATAACTGGACTGCAGAATATGGAAGGTATGAACAGCAGCTGTATTTTTCATCAGAGCATAGCGGTTTTGTGTGCTTACTAAATTTTGAGATGCCCTGCATATTTTTGATTTTTTTGTATTAGTTATTAATACTATAATACTAGTTATTTGCTGCCCATGCAAATCATTAAATAGAGAACATGTATTTCTTGTCCTCGTGTTTGAAGAACAGTAGGGAGATGGGAGGGCAAGGGGGGCTGTGGTTGAGTAGGCTTCCAAACAATTTGGGGCATGGCACCTTCCACTTCCAACTCTCGTGATGCCGTATTGTCTGTCATCCTCTGTCTTGCACCCTGAAAGTGGAAGACATCTATTAACTGCAGTAGAGCTTTACGAGGTACTGTGTCCCATGATAATTTGCACAATGCATGAACTTACCCTATTTGTTGTTCTTCAGGAATGGCAGATAACTTCTCTCTGGGGGACACTGGCCTGTGATGAGTAACTCGTTCTTCACAGTTGTTCGTCATTAGCCTGCTCATGTTGTTTGGGGCATGATCAGTCTTCCAATAGGCATCTCTACAGAGCTGATTCTCTCCCATATGGAAACTGAGTCACCATCTATAGAAATGTGCCTCCCTTGCCTATTTTTAAGTTATGGATTATTTAAAGATTCGATAATTATTGCTTATAATTCAAGAACAGGCAAGATGATATGAAAAATGCTACAAAGGGGTTTTGGATCCATTCGTGAGCAAACAGACCACATTGCACCAACCAGAGATGGATAAGTAGGTCTATATCAAAGCACTCGGTGACCATGGTGAGGAAAAGTTAGAAAATAATCTATTGTGGGCACCCAGCTGGCTCAGTCATTGGAGCATGCAACTCTTGATCCCGGGGTTGTGAGTTTGAGCCCCATGTTGGGCATAGAACTCACTTAAAAAAATAAAGAAAAGAAAGAATATAACCTTTTCTGCAAGCAGCTGACCAAAGTACAAGTACCCAGCACCACTCACTATGTCCATTCTATCAAAAGAGACACATAATAAGAAAGTCTAATTAAGAGAAAGAAAAATTCAGCAGATGGTTCAGCCAGTGCCCTGTGATGGCATCCTTGCTCCAGCAATGATGTCAGCAAAGCCAGGAGCCCCTTCTCTCAGGCTTACCGCCTTGCTTCCCAGCTCTTTGGCTCTTGGCCATGTCCGTAGAGCGACCCAGGCCTCGCCTCTGTCCCATTGCCCATCTAGCACTTGTTAAGGGACAGCAGGTTCTTCAGATGCCTCCAGCCTCTTCCCACTCATCCTTCGTCCACTCCCATGGAGCGCTGGGGCTCATTATGCAGATTAAGAACACATTTACCAAATGCTCAAATTCCTAGCGATCAGATTTCTCTAGGAGAATAAGTTTATTATTTCGGTCCCTATCAGTCCTTCAAGATCCAACCTATTTTATTTGCCTTGTAAGATTATAAACAGGGATTACATGTCCGTAGCAATAAACGTAGCCAGCAGAAAAATGTCACTGTTTTCTTGTAACTGCAGGTTTGATCCATCTTCTTGGGAATCTGTGGCCGACGAAGAGATGTGGCAAGCAAGGTGACTAGCCCACACTTTTGTGTTTGCAGTCTGTTTTGGGGTCAGTGGTGATAATAAAATAGCATTGACGAGCAGTCTTTTTGTTTGAGGCATTGTGCTGATTGCTGTACATTCATAATCTCATTTTGCCCTCAAAACAACCTGTAAACCTATCAAGAAGTCGCTATTATCCCCGTTTTACAAAAGGACAAACTGGAGGTAGAGAAGTTACTTGTCCAAAGCCAAATAGCGACACGTGAGAGAGTCTGGAACTTGCGTCTGCCCCACCCAGGAACACTGCTCTGCTCCGATGCTCTCCTGCCTCAACTAAACCAAAGTGATTGAGGAGAAGTTGATAAGGCCCCGAATCCATGGGTAATGTGCTAGTTAATTATGTAAGCACTTACTCAGTGTTTCCTAGAGGCCAGACACCATGCCGCGTTTGGAAGCTACACCTATGAATACAACACAATTCCTACCCTCAAGGAGCTCACAGTCTAATGGAGCAGACGGACTTGTTAAAAGAGATTTGAATACAGGTGTGCTAGATGCTATACTTTCCTGTTGTTCCTGTATGGAACACTTCACAGGGACGCTGTGGATGCTCTTGGTTCCTGTCATTATTTTAAAATATTCAAAATACTGGGGCACCCGGGTGGTGCAGTCAGTTAGGCATCTGACTCTTGGTTTCAGCTGGGGTGGTGATCTCAGGGTCATGGGATCGAGCCCCACGTGGGGCTCCACCCTCAGCAGGGAGTCTGACTCCCTCCCTCTCCCTCTGCCTCTCCCCACTACTCTCTCTCAATCTCTCTCCCAAATAAATAAGTAAATCTTCAAAAAAAATAAATAAAATATTTAAAATATCTAACACTCACAGACTTTGGCCTAAATATAATATAAAAGTCCTCAGTGGCATATAGACGGGGAGACCAAGTACAAGGGAAGCACCTCCTTCAGGGAAGGAAGGGGGCCCACTCTGAGCCAGAGACTGCTTTGCAGTGAGGATTGAGTTATGATATAAGGGATTTACGTAAGTTTAAGGAGGTTTTTAAAAAGTTGCCAAGAAATAGAGCTTCAAAATAGCAATTACAAAAATAGCCGTACTGCGGTTTATGCAGCAGTGTTCTTGAAAAAGTCAGAAAACAGCATATTGCAAGTGATCAGCCTAGTTATAGGGACAAACACTTGCTTTGAAGAACTGATCAAAGATGCGCCGTATGTTTGCACAATTCTTCACTGCGATTGAATGTAGGAAAGCTGGGGAAGAAATCACATAAAAGAAGAAAGCAGGTCATTATTCAGGCAGGTATTGATTTAATGGGTTTGCTGAAGACAATTTGGATGTGTTCATGTGGTCAAAGAGTCTAGCTACCTTTGAGGAACCAGTCACACATGGCATGAGCCATTGTAATGGGTACCTCCAGGGCTGTGCTGACAAACTCAGCAAGTACCCCCCTTCCCAGCTGCTCTCGCATGACAGTGACGTACATCTGGTGGAGATCTGATGTATAATCGTGACGATGAACTTAAGCTTTTTCCTAAAAGCTTTGGCAAGCAGTGTGAATGCAGCATGTTGGCAGCGGGGACACTTCTATGAATATGAGAGAGGAAAAAGTATATAATAAAGGGTTTTGTATGTTCTTTATCGGTGGGAAATCTGGCAGATATAGCTTTAAATGTGGAATTTGACAACATGATTTTAATGAAGGTTCCCCCCCCCCCCCGCCCCAATTCCCAGGATGAAAACACCGTTCTTCATCTTTAACCTGGCAGAAACCGCGAACATACCTTCAAATGTGAAGGCTCAACTCTACACTCACGCGTATAACGTACGTTACACTTTTGTATCTATAAATATGTTTGGTGGGAAGGTGGTGGTGATTGGAATGGGGAGTGTGTATCACAGTAGAGTTTTTACTTTGTCGTTTCTAGTCTTATTTGGCTTTATAAAGCAGTATAAATGGAAAACTACTTGTGTACCACAAATAATGTCTAAAGTAAATGGTGTGGTTGGCTGATGATACCCCCTCCCTCAAGATGCCCACATCTTCATCTCCACAGTCTGTGAATGGACGGATAGCCTTACATGCTGAAGGAGACTTTGCACGTGTGATTAAGTTAAGGATCTTGTGGTAGGAAGATTATCCTGGATCGTCCAGGTGGACCCAGTGTAATCACATGGCCCTTCTAAGAAGGAGGGAAGGAGAGTCCAAGGCAGAGAAGGAGAGGTGATAATGCAAGCAGAGGGCAGAGAGAAAGATTCAAAGGTGCTGGGTGGCTGGCCTGGAAGGTGGAGGAAGGGGCCACAAGTGGGGGAGTCCAGGCAGCCTCTGGAAGCTGCAAAGGGCAAAGAAACAGATTCTGGAGCCTCAAGAAAGAACACAGCCCTGCTGGTTTTACAAAAACCTTGATTTTATGTATTTTGACCTCCAGAAGTGTAAGATAATATGTGTATGTTGTTTTAAGCCACTGTGTTGGTGGTGATTTGTTACAACAACAACAGGAAACCCATAGGGAACCATTGGAACAGGACACAGCCCCCACCAAACAAGTTCTAACAGGTTGCCCTCCATGCAAACGTCCTGCTCCTCGCCTCACTTGAAGCGATGGGTTCGTGGCTGGTTGGGATTTCCTGAGAAAGATAAAGGGTCTTGGAGAGTGGCTCTGGTGCAGGTGGTCCTCGCTGGTGGGGAACAGGAGGATGGAGCAGAGGCTTGCTGTTGCCTTGTTGTAACGAGCCCCTGCTTTTCTGCGATTCATAGTCCTGGGCTCTTCAAACACCTTCGGAGACCGTCTGGGAGCCTACTGTCTAAGAAACAGATGTCCTGGCAAGGACCAGTGAGCCCCGAGCCCCGGAGCCATCTCTGTGAGCAACTGAGGTGTCCCTGCCACCGCTAGACTGCTATGGGGCTACTCACCCAGCGCTGGTTTAGTGCTAAGTCCACATCGCACTGTGTCCCATCAGTACGACTCATCTTACTCCTGAATGTTGTGGTCATGGGCTCATTGTTTATTCATGTATTCACTTACTCACAGAGCATTTCTTGAGCACCCAGTCTGTACCCAGTACTGTGGTGGAGACAACCAAGCATTGTCCCTGCTACCCAAGAGGTAGCAGCTACAGAGGGAGACAGGAGATAGAGTCATCAATTACATTAGTCTTGTAAGAGACATAAAGGGTTTGCAGAGGAACCGTGAGGAACAGCAGGCTGTACATGCATCCACCTCCTGGAGAGGGGCCGGTGAGGACGGGAGGGGAGCCTTCGGAGGAGACGTCCCTGGAGTGTCATCTTGAAAGATCGGAAGGAGCTGGTGGGGCAGAGTAGTGAGAGAGTGGGCCAGGGAGGACAGTCCACAGGGACAAGGGCAGAACCCTCCGAGGTGCCCACTCGGGGACAGCAAGGGATGGATTATGGGAGACCGCAAGCTGGAGTTCTGTCTGGCAGTTGGCAGATCCAGGTGCAAGGCCTGCTGCACCATTAATTGCCAACTGTAAGTCAGTTCATCTTTCCAGGCCTCGATTTCTTCTAAAAATAAAAGTAGACTTTAAGCTTTATCGATTATCTCTCATGTCCTTGTCATGTCATAGCCCGTTCATCTCTAATACCCTGTGACTGTGTGAACAACAAGCAGTATTTAGTGGGGAGAAATCTGAGGCTTACTGTTATTTCATATTCTCGTCAGTGACCCATTCCGTGGTCATTTGCCAGGCCAGTACTGAAGCTGATTCACGGATTTATTGTCCCTTTGGGCCTGTAAACTTTACTCTTTTCAGTGGACACAAGTCCATAGGTCTCTTCTTTGCATGTGTCTCCAGAGGTGTGACCTTGCTTGCAAGACATATAAGGTCAAATACTTGATGGGTCCACACAAATCCACTCCCTGGTACTGGTTTTTCAAGAACATTCTTGTTAGGTGTAAGACATTTTTGTTGTTATTTATAGTATTCCACTCAATAGCTCATACAGAACTTTAAGTTCGGGGGACCTTAAGTTCAGGTGTAGTGGGGGAGCAGGGAATACCCCTATTTCTTTAGGAATACATTTGATAAATGGGTGTCCCCAGTAAATAGGATAGAGTCTGCTAAGACAAATGTCACAGTAACCCATAGAGGAGGAAATACAGTGCCACGTGATGAGAAATGACCGGCTTCTTAAGATACAGCACACGTGGCTTAATGGGCTACCCCGAATAAGTTGACGATGTGTCAGTAACAAAGTGTTCTAGAAACGGCTAGTATGCTTGTTCCGATAGCTAGAGACTATAAAATGGGGAGGACACGACTGAGCCTCTCATTCTCTTGAGCCATTGGGGAAGGGCTGGCCTCTGTGTTGAACTCCAGAACTTGGTAGGACTTCGAACACTTGGGAAAGTAAAGAACCTGAACAGTCCTGAGTGCCTGCTCTGTGCCTGGCAGCGCGCCGTGCACTTCACACACATCCCTCATCGGAGGGGCGCTCGGGAAGGGAAGCAATAGTAGAGTAAACAGACCACGAGGAAAGGTAGAGAAACACTGGATATTTGACTGAGAGAACGGAAGAGTAGGAGGCTAGCTTCAGAGCTTTGATGTACATGCAAGCGCGAGGTGACTGTTCCCTTGGTTCTGGAGGGAAAGAAGCGAAGGGGGAAACTGCTTTAAAAGCCAGCTTGAAGACTGACACTTATTAAATACTGAAATGAGACATGGAACATGAATTCTGGGATTTTTCCTGTGGATGCTATTTAAAAGTAGGTTAGGTAGGGATGCATTTATCTGCCCTGGAGTAGAAGTTGGGGCAATAGCTAGTAGCTTGGGTCCCTTTCAACTGAATGATGTGATGGATACAGTTCTAACCGCAGAAGCCCTTTGTCCCTCGAGAAAGCATCGTTCCTTGTTCTGTGCGCTCGCCGAGTCTGTGGACAACCTCACGTTCCTGCAGATCCGACTCCCAATTTGCCAGCCCCCAAGAAGGCTGTGGAATTTCCACATAAGCAAGTCTAGTATTCCACTGTGCAGATTTGGCTCTGCTTTATTTGTTAAATTTTAATGTTTCTCCCTGGAAAACTCAGTATCAAAGACTCAAACTCTGTCCAAATTCATACGACCTCTGATGTTGCAAAACAAAATTCCTGATTTCTGTGGGCAAAATGTTAACTATCGAAATTGTAATTATAGGGCGCCCTGAAGATTTTTAATATCTCGCTCTAAGGATGTCTCTTAAATTCTTTTACGCCCAGCCTATTTGATGATGGACTTGTTTGAGCTGGCTTATGGTTGCCATTGTTACTGCTGCTGTTTTTAATGAAGAGAGAAATTTATGTGAAAAGGAGGGTCAAAATTTAAATTCCTTCCAGTTCTTTTTCCATGCAGTTTTCTAAAGAAAGCTATTTTTTTTTTCTCCAACGGCTAAATTTAGAGTTTCAGCCTTTCTGCCTGTTGAGTAAATAGCTTTCCATGAATTAGAACTAAATCCCTTTCCCAGAACATCTTTCTGGAGGAAGAGCATTTTGTCCTGACACAGTGTGTCTTAGGTTCCCTCTGCAACATCCGAAAAACCCCAGAAGCAGTTTTAGATGAAGCACATTTGCCTCCTGCCACTGTAATAGTTACAGTCACATTCTTGCATTTTCTGCATGGCCTAGCAACGATTCGATTTTTACTATAGGCTGTGTGGATTTTCCTTCTTGTGTGATTAATTCCTCTGTGTTTTCTGTGTTTTAAAAAAAAGTCAGGGGATAACAATGGAATACCAACATCTTTGCTGTTTTTCAGCTTTATAAGGAGATCGTCTCTTTACAAAAGGAACACCCAGTGAATTGGCACAAGAACTATGCTATCGCTTGTGAGCGGATGTTACGCCTTCGGGAAAGAGGTGCAGACCCTGAAGTCTTGTTATCTGAAACCATCAGACACTTCCGTCTCTACACTCAGAAAGCACGGAATGATCCACAGCTGCCTGATATTTTCGTTGTTCTAAAGCACCTGAGAAAGGAATTGCAAAGTCTGAGAAATAGGAAAAATGTCTGAGGCAGCAGGATGTGAAAAAACCTGCTCATCGTTCAGCTTCCAGAATTCCAAAGTCCAAAAGTTTTTCCTCCAAGAAAAAAAATTGTAAAAAAAAAAAAAAAAATTGAAGACTCAGTCATTTCCCAGATAGGGTACAGCAGTACTATTCAGTGGGGTGTTTGAGTGATTGCGATGTGCTACATATGCAAATTCTATGTATCCCTTGTCACTTAGCATTTCAGTGAGAACCTTCCAGAAAACCCTCCTACTTCTTCTGTCTTTCACCTAATGACTTTGCTTGAATAGATGCTAGAAGAGAATGGGCTATTTTCATGTACTTTAAATATCGATTGTGAATCGTTTATTGGGATCAGTTTTGAAGATTGCTTATTGCTTATTGGGATTAGTTTTGAAGATTAAATTCATAAAATATTAATACCAGACCAAAGACACATTTTCTGTTTCTCAAAAGCGATTTTTTTTTTTAAAAAGTGAACCTTGCTCTGCTTCAAATTAAAATACTTTTTTTTTTTAAGTAGCTTTGGTTGTTACATAATCTCACACTTTAAGCTAAACACCAACCCAGTGAATATTTTGAAAAAAGTTGGGAGTTTTATTGTCTTTGATAATTCTCTGAAATCGTTAAAAAATAAAGCTGCTAATTTGCTTTCTTTCAGTTGCATAAAGTGGCAAATAAAAAGGATTTTGTATTTCCTTAGTTAATTTTATATTTATGTTTTACTTCTGTTTGGGCTCATAAATCCAGGCCCAATAATTAGTAGGCTCCTGCTGCCAAAATGCAAAAAAAAAGAGGAAAAAAAAAAGGGGGGGGGGGGGGGGGATGGGGAAGTGGTTCAATAAATTCATTTCTGTTACAAGCATCTTTTATACATATTACTAAAGAGAACATAGTAAGAAATGCAAATAATAGTTCTTTATTTTATTATGACAGTTAATTAATAGCAACCTGTTTTAATGAATAAAGTCACTCCGAGTCCTTCAGCACTTCCTAAGTAGAGGCCAGAATCTGTAGGGATTCTTTTCCCCCCAATTGTATAGTTCCTAGACTCCAAGCGCTATATAGGCCCCTGTATAGAAATGCTCACTAATGAAGAGGGAGGGCTAGAAGCTTGTCTGCATTCAAAGATCACTGGTGAGTCATTCAGCAAGAAAAGGCCCCTTACCAGGAATAGTCACAGTTCCGTGGCATTGTACTAGCAAAAGGGTCTGATCAAAGGTCTCCTGCGGAGCTTGCATGGTTCCCTTTCATACCACGACCATAATTAAAACCACTAATTCTCTTTTAAAATGCTGCAGGATGCCATGTAGGCATCTGTCTGGAGTGTCCTTTGTGATGTCATAAGCTGTTAAGGACCAGTGCCGAGGGCTTTTGAGTGAAATGCCAGTCATGAAGGTGCTTCAAGACAAGGGTGCCTCTCAAAGCTTGACAGGGCCTTGACTGCACAATTCGAGCTGAATTTGCCCCTTGTCAGCTGCCAGTAAATAAATCTCAAAGGGGGAAAAGCTGAAGTTTCATTACCTGATCCATGGGGCTTTGTTGGTTTTGGCATCACACAGGGGAAGCCCTTGCCCTTCCATTCTCTGGATTTGAAGATGTCCATTGGAGCCTGCAGCGCCTGGACAGGGTTCAGAGCGGAACCTTTTGAAGAGTGTCAATAGTTGTAACAGTTCAGCTGTTAGGAAGACAAATAAATGGAGGAGCTCATTAATCCGCTTTTGGCTCTCGGTGCCTTTTGCCCTTTTATCACAGCCTTATTAGGCTCCTACTCATCTTGAACCAGAAAAAAATGAATTGGAGTTGTTGAGTACTAATTGGCAAAGACTTTTCATCATGGGCCAAGAACTTTCACTGACTTGAAAGTAACTTCTCCACAGGGAAGAACCAAAAACCTGGTTTACCTTAAAACAAAAACCTGTTGAGTTCGGGGTGGTGTAAAAATTTAAGGAAGCGTTGATAAATTGTCTAAGCTTATCCATTTGAAAGAAATCGTGTGAGATTTCTTTGGATTTGGATTTCCACTTTTCTTAAAGAGGAAAAGTACAATAAAATTCAAGTGAACATTCCCGGGACATGTGTTGTTTTTCTTGGTTCAGGAGAGATTGCGTGCATGGGTGAGGTGACGGAGCATCAGTAGGTACGTGGGCGTGAATATGCATTTGGGCATCTGTATACACGTGGCGTCGGAAGGACCTTATGGAAAGGAAGATTTCCTATTGATGGCCTTGAGGATGGCAAGTGAAGGCCTCTTTTTGAGGGTACCTGCCTATTACATTTGTGTCTATATGGAGGCGCTCTGTATATATGTCTGAATATACTTCGTGTATTGACTGTGGTCAAAGGTTGCATAGATTCTTCTGTATGGTACTTTGTGAACAGTGGCTTTGGACCACTCTCTGTTTGAGAAAGCACTGATACATATATGATGGCCCGAAGTCAATAGGATCGTAATTATTTAAATTGCTGAAAACCTTCAGTACATGCAAAAAACAGCAAGCTGAGCTGACTTGGGCACGTTGGGCTTCATTCCCAGATCAGCTATTCTGAAGCATTCTTTCCTTTCTCTTGTGTGTGGTTAAAGAGGTTGCTTTCTCTTTCTTTCTCTTCCTTTTCCTTGGCTGGTGCACGAACACCACAAACGCTGACAGAAGGGGTCTCCTCTAGTCTAACCCCCTGACATGGGAGAACATGTGAAGGAGGTGACTTCTCATGCAGGATTTGGCCAGGATTCTCCTAGCAATGTCCCCGGAGTGCCGCGGGTTGGCAGGACGACAGGAACCCCACAAGGCCAACTTCTGCCTGGACTTTGGCCTGAGGAGCAAGTGGGAGCCGGCAAAGCCAGCCACTCTCCCTGAGCTGCGGTGCCCTCCTGCCGGGCCCCAAGGCTGGCGCACACGAGTGCAGGGACCGAGGCTCCGTGCCCTCTGACAACCCCCCCACACACACCCTCAGCCCCACGCCCATGATGGGAGCTATGCTCCGTTCTTACTGTTGACTCTACTCTTCTCTTTGTGGCTTTCAAAGGTCCCATTTTAACAAATGCTTTTGTCCTATGACTCAAAATAAAGCTCAAATGGACAGGCATCATTACTAGTACACTTTCTTGAGATCTTCTGATAGACATTGTGAAATGTTATCTCTGTCCATCTTCCTAGTATTTTCTGATGATAAAACCGTTATGTTTACTTAGCCTTTATGATATCTAAACAATTGAGTGTTAGGGTGAGTTTTTGATACCCAGCTGATTTCTTTAAGTCATCAGGCTAGGATATATGAAGACTAGTTTTTTTAATTTATATTTTAAAAGTTAAACAATGTGAGTCCTTAACCACAGTACCTACCAATATCCCTTGGAATTTAGAAATGTTAATACTTTTGGGGCGCCTGGGTGGTTCAGTCGTTAAGAGTCTGCCTTCGGCTCAGGTCATGATCCCAGGGTCCTGGGATCGAGCCCCACATCGGGCTCCCTGCTCCGCGGGAAGCCTGTTTCTCCCTCTCCCTCTCCTGCTTGTGATCCTGCTCTCACTGTGTCTCGCTCTGTCAAATAAATAAATAAAATCTTAAAAAAAAAAAAAGAAATGTTAATACTTTTAATATTCAGAAAAAAGTTTTAATACCAAAGGTTAAAAAAAAAAGGATCCTGTTACAACAAATCCTTTTACTCTGTTTTGATGCTGGTATATTTTGTAAATGCACCAATGTAGAGTATTACTGGTCTTCTAAGTGGCTCCGAGTCCTATGGTTAGGTGAAGAAAAGAAATTCCAGCCCAGGAAAAGATTCACACGCTTTATTCATCCTCATATTTTGTTGTGGATGCAAAAGCATTCTAGAGCTTATACTCACAAACAAATAAGTAATGTTTCCAGGGATTCTGGGAACATCTAAAGGCCAAGATCTTGGCACAACATTAGAGAGCAAACAGGGAGCTACAGCTTTAGCAGCAATCATATTCAATAAAGATGTCATTGTCAGTACCCTCGAAAGGTCTGTTTGATTTGGATCAGCATAGGACGGTGTAAAAAAAGCCTCAGGAATAACACAATGTGCTTACCTGGATATAGGAAAGCAAACTAATAGGAATATATCTTGAGAAAGGGATTTTTCTGAAAAAAAAAAAATTCTGATTGCTCTTCAACACTGTAATGTACATCTGGTGCAAAGGATATGTACAAGAAGGGTTAGC
Organism: Neomonachus schauinslandi; assembly: GCF_002201575.2. Taxonomy (NCBI): domain Eukaryota; kingdom Metazoa; phylum Chordata; class Mammalia; order Carnivora; family Phocidae; genus Neomonachus; species Neomonachus schauinslandi. The sequence goes on along the minus strand of NC_058411.1, from coordinate 42,060,500 downwards.
GTTTGTCATATTGCGAAAAGAAAAAAGTGGGGGAGAGATGGGTAGAAGTTCCCAAACTATAAATAGGAAGCCCTCAATTATTGACCTATAAATGGAGTCACCTGGATCTTTTCCTAGGATCCCAAGTGTTATTGGTTAGGGTTAATTTTCAGTGACGTAGGTATTGTGATGATTTTAGAGAAGTCAAGTTGATAAGGTGGAGAAACTTGCAAGATACGGATCGAACACATAACTGGCCCAGGTTTCCATCCCAGGGATGGAGCTCCTCCAGCAACCCAGTAGTCTTGCCTTGTCCATAGTCACCATTAGGTGAGGAGGATGTTAAATAACATTCTAATGAAAGATAAATAGAAATCCAAATCTAAGATTTAACCCTTTCATAATTTCAATTGTTTATAATTTGCTGTAAATCTGTATAAGTAGTATCGGGGAAAGAAGTACAATAGATGGAGTATAATCTCTATGTATTCTAGATTATAAACTGATAAATAGACATTATGTCCTGTTTTTGAAAATATGCACACCACAATCATCTTCTATGTAGAAGTGTTACCTAAAAGGAGGTGATTTTGTAATGGAACGTTTTAAAGAAGATATTTTGAGATTTCTCTCATCTCAATGAAATATTCCCTGGATGGTTGAACCATTGGAAATACCCTTCTACCTGTGGTTGTTGCTTCTATGGAAAAGTGTGAGCCATTGAACCCCAAAGGGAACACTGCTTGGGAAGTGAGACCCAGTTTGCTCATTGTGGGCTTATGGTGGGATGGGACCTACATGGGTCACCTGGTACCCTAGATCCTTGAGTGTCGTTCAAGACACAAGAAATCCCAGTGATACCCTGGCATGCCAAGATGTGAACTCAAGAACTGCAACAGAGGGCCATCTAGGATCTGAGGACAGGGTAAAAGATGCAAGGACTAGAATCTTCTTGCAGTATCTCCCCTCAAAATAGGTTCCAGAAGTGGAAGGAAAACATTATATAATTGTATTATTTATTAACAGTGCTTTTAAAAGTTAATATACAAAAAACAAGGGCTCTTTTAAAATATTCAAGCAAGGGCACCTGGGTGGCTCAGTTGGTTAAGCGTCTGACTTCAGCTCAGGTCATGATCTTGGGGTGGAGGGACAGAGCCCCACATCCGGGGCTCCCTACCCAGCAGGGAGTGTGCTTGTCCCTCTGACCCTTCCCCCACTCGTGCTGTCTCTCCCTCTCTCAAATAAATAAATAAATAAATAAATAAATAAATAAATAAATAAATAAATAAATAAATAAAATCTTTAAAAAAATACTCTGGCAAAAGCTACAGAAACTTTAAAAGGGGTTGTTTATAAATGGAAGATGATTAATTTATCAGAACACTAGGGTTCCTGTGACTGAAGAGTTAAAAGACAGTCTAATAGGTGAGAGGAAGTTTCAAAAGTTTTGTTCATAAAAGAATGAAAACCCAAAGTTCAACTATGCAGCACTTAAAATGGGAAAGTTCACTGATGGAGAGCACTTGTACTTAGCGGTTGTTTTTATTTAGTGTGTCATAATTTGTTTGCTACAATTAGAATACATTCCTTCAATATTCCTTCAACTATATAGCTACACAGTTTTTATATTTTTCTTTCAGTGATCAGAATTCTTTTTTTTTAAGATTTTTTAATTTATTTACTTCAGAGAGAGAAAGAGAGAGAGAGAGCACAGAGGGAGAGGGAGAATCAGACTCCCCGCTGAGCAAGGAGCCTGACACGGGGCTTGATCCCAGGACTCCAGGATCACCACCTGAGCCAAAGGCAGACATGCTTAACCAACTGAGCCACCCAAGTGCCCCCTCAGTGATCAGAATTTTTTTTTTTTTTTTTTTAGATTTTATTTATTTACCTGAGACAGAGAGAATGAGAGGGAGGAGGGTCAGAGGGAGAAGCAGACTCCCCGCCGAGCAGGGAGCCCGATGCGGGACTCGATCCCGGGACTCCAGGATCATGACCTGAGCCGAAGGCACTCGCTTAACCAACTGAGCCACCCAGGCGCCCCCAGTGATCAGAATTCTAACCACTAACCTACACAGTCGCCTGCATTCCCCTTGAGGCTGTTCCTCAGAGTACAGGATTTTGCCTGGTTATGGTGTTTGTCAGCCTGGGTCATGGAGTCAATTTAGTGGAAATTGGGACCATCTTTTTCTTAATGAAATAGAATAAAAATATCAAGATGCATCTGAGGTAACAGGGGTAAGTACTCTTTCATGAGACTTTCAGTATCATTCCTTCCGTGTGTGTGTGGTTGCGTGTGTAACACATAGATCGTGTGATGTATTTGTGTGTGTGTGTATATAAACACTTGCATATAAATATATACATGTATGTGAACTAGGTCATAACATAAAATGTATTTCTTTTTTTTTTTAATATTTATTTATTTATTTGAGACAGAGAGAATGAGAGAGAGAGAGCACATGAGAGGGGGGAGGGTCAGAGGGAGAAGCAGACTCCCTGCCAAGCAGGGAGCTCGATGTGGGACTCGATCCAGGGACTCCAGGATCATGACCTGAGCCGAAGGCAGTCGCTTAACCAACTGAGCCACCCAGGTGCCCATATAAAATGTATTTCTTATTGTGGGTCACAGAAAAGAATACATTGGAAAGCCAGTGGCTGAGGAGACTTTCTCCAACTTTATTGAACGTGAATGCCAAAAAGTTAGTAAAGGATCATCTAGTATAGCTAGCACAACGATTCCAGTTTAGTGAATGAGGAAACGGGCCTACACTCAGTAAGCGACTTGATTTATGTCACATAGCTAGGTAATAGCAGAACTGGGACCAGAGCATGAGCTGTTTGGCTCAATAACTGTGACTTACATCATAGCTAAATAAAACCAGCTACATACCACTGTCCACTGTGTGTCACATTAAAGTCCCCAAATAATACGGCCATATTAAAATTATGATAGACTTTTCTAGAGGTAAATGGTATCTAAAATCGAGAACTATGTTGTAGGATATTGTTTAAAAGCCATACACTGAGCTGCTTTCTTCCCCTTCTCCAAACCTCAGGGATATAATTTCTTTTTTTCCTTCCCTTTTAGATAGAGCCTGTATCCCTGGCCTTTGGCAGAGAATTTCCCTACCCATTCTGGTTTTAGGAACATATACCCAAATTAAAACGCTTTAAGTGTGGTAAGAAAAAGTCACATTGAAATCTTGGAAGTTGCTGGCATAGATTATATTGCAGCTCAATCAGCTACTGAAAACTCCATTTGAAAAATGTTGCACTAATTTATATATTCCTTACCCCTTCTAAGCGGGGTTCAAAACATAATAGTATTTCTGTGTTTTACAGAAGGAAATATGTCCCAGCTCCACTGGAATTAGACTTTTCTTCCCAGAAACCAAGGCCATCTAGAGCTAGTGTTCATGATTTTTCCGTTCGGTTCAGCCACTCTATTAAATTTTTTAAGTGTCCAGAAAGGCAGATTCCTCTCTGGAGACCTAAATGTCTGGTTTCCTAATTGTGAACATTACCAATTCAGTGTTTAGGTAATAGTGATTACTTCCAAATTTGGTTCTTGAGTCATATGTATGATTTGTAAAGATATATAACAATGGTAATATCAATAACTATTATGGTTGTTGATAAAACAACTAATTCCATTTAGTAGCCATTGAATGGCTTCAATGATCTGAAATCCCCTAAATGTCCTGCATTTACTGTCAGAGTTGGAAGTAGTTTGGCCCTTCATCTTTGGGAGGCAAATACGTCTGGCAAAAGCCCTTGAGACAAAGACCACACGAACCATGCTGCACACACTCTGGGCTAAAGGTAAAGGTGACCCGTTTCGCAGGGTTAGCATTTATGTGACAGTACTTTTCTCCTTCTCCATGTCCCTTGTGAACACTCAGTTGATCCACAGAACCTGAAGCTGTTGAATATTATGAGCCAATAACAAGGTAATGTGTGAACAAAGCAAAATGTGTGAACCTACGCAAGAATCAAACAAAACTAGAACTTTGTTTTAAAGCAATTTCATGAAATTTTGGTAAGATGGAGAGTCTATGTTCCTTTTTTATTATAGTGCAGGATTGTTACAGAATTAAAGAAATACCCTAACAAAAACCTTTGTCTCGTCCCTGAAAGTGCCCATCACAGTGCATGGTCTCCTGCAGGAACTCACCACGGCCTCCCGCAAAGGGCAGTTCCAGTGCCGATTGCCTGGATGGAGAAGAACATGCAAGGATGTGTGCCTGCCGGGCTCATTTTGTCCCTAAAAGAGCAAAGAGCAGGAACTTAGTCCTTTCCAGCTCTTCCATTCACTCTCCCCGATTCCAGGCTGTTCCAGAAAGCACAGGCCTTTTGCGGATTGCACTAGAAGCACTCTATAGTATCGTGATCAGAGCTAGACACCCAGCTCTGCCATTTACCAGCTGCATGACTTGGAGCAAGTGTCTCTGTGCCTTAATTTCCTTTTCTGTAGAATGGGGAGAGAAGAGATTTGCCTGATGATACGTCTGGAAGGATGAAGTAGGTTGCTATGTATAAAGTGCTTTGAACATACCAACTGCTCACAGGGCAAGCTGTTTTCATTAATATGCCAGTAAAACCAGCTCCCATCCATTTGATGCACCTGAGTAAGTCTAAAGAGCCTCCTGCTGCCAGCTGCTTTGCCTCTCTCTTGTATATTTAAAAAAGGCCTCGGTAAATACGCATCTGGAAAACTTCAATAAATAGTTCAATTTAAATTACAATGATAATTATAAATAATGTGTTACTTAACTTATGCGGAGAACTGGCCATTAGAAGAGAGTAACCAAGAAGCACTGAGCAGATGAACTGAAAGCAGTCCCTTTAATAAGGAAAGCATCTCAGTCTGCGAGCGCGTGCACATGCACGCCTGCGCGCGCACACGCAAATACGATCCCTTCCATGTGACCCCAGTACCATGACGGTCCTTCCCTCTTCCTGTTGGCTTCCCCAAAGCATGGTCCACCTGGAAGGAAGCTTCAACATTACTACCATTTGCCTTCTCTCCCCAAACTTAGATTTTGCCAGATTTTGATCTGGATCTCGTTCTACCTTCCCCCACACAACGTGGATTCTGTTGGTCCCAGAGACCTCTCGAAGAATGGTCTCCTCGACACAGCTTCTCAGAGCACTTAGAGGACTGACATGGAAAGAATTTTAGAAAGCTTGGAGTCCTGAACTCAGGACCGCTGCTGGGCTTTTAAAACCACGCTTGGGACAGAGTCACGGATTTCCCAGTGGGGATGAGTGGAGTGCCCATCAGTATGTTCTGCAGATGAGTACTGCATCCACTCACCTGTTTTTTTTTTTTTTTAATTCATTTCATCAAAACACATTTTGTGAGTTGCTACAATGTGCCAGGCCTGGGTCTTAGGTTTTCAGAGGAAGAAGGGAACCAGACAGACAAGGGCCTGTCCCCTGTGGAGTTTCCATTTTCAGAGGGGGTGAAAGCCAAAATGCAAATCTTACAAATCTGCCCAAGGGTCCTTTTTGCCACCACTACTACTCTTTAACCCCACTGAGGGTATCCCACCTGTTTCTTCACTGTTACAAATGCTGATTGGAAACTGTTTGCCACCACTCCCTCCATCCAAATGAACAAGTTCCCACCCATGGAGAGGTCTGCATCTCATTTTCAGGTTATCTAGAGCCCTGTTGAGTACACAAAGGGCTGCACTGGACCCACGTCTTCCCCCCCCCCCCCTTTTCCCCACCACCATCCATGATACTCTGCCTTCCCTGCCTACCCCTTGTCCTACAGATCTCAATGGCACCGGATTAAAAAAACACTAGTGTCGGGGCGCTTGGCTGGCTCAGTCGGTACAGCGTGCGACTCTTGATCTCAGGGTTGTGAGTTTGAGCCCCACGTAGGGTGTGAAGATTACTTCAAAACAAAACAAAACACAGTGCTGTCTACCAATAGCAAAGAAATGTTCTCACTTCTCCCATCACCACCCATAGTAACAGAGAAAGGAGTAGACAGGTGTGAGAAGCCTGTCACGTGCTCTTAGGCACGGTGCCTACCTCTCCTGAGACCCACCACTCGGGTTCTAGACATGCATTCAGGCCTTCCACACGGGCCCTCGCTGAACTTCACTGCAGGAAAGGACCAGGTCCCACTTCTCCAGAGCAGTGAGAAGAAATTGGCACTTCTGTAGTATTCTTCCCCAAAATGTATACCCTCACTTTCCTTGTGAGAAAATATCACACAAACCCCAACGGAGGGACATTTCACCAGTACTCTTCAAAAGTGTCAAAGTCATGAAAGGCAAGGAAAAACGGAGAATGTCCCGGATTAGGGAGACCAAGGAGACATGACAACTACATGCAATATGGGATCCTGGCTCAGGTCCTGGAACAGAAGAACGATATCAGGGGGAACATTGGTGAAATTTGAATTGAAGTCTGTAGTGTAGTTAACAGCATTGTACTTAACAATTTCTTGGTTTGGATCATCGTACTGTGGTCATGTAAGATCTTAAATTAGGGGAAGTTGGGCGAAGGATATTCAAGAGCGCCCCGAACAATTTTTGCAACTTTTCTGTAATTCTAAAATTATTTCAAAATAAAAAGGTTGTGGGTTTTGTGTGTTTTTTTTAACTTCTTTAAAGGCAAAACACTCCTTTTCCCTCTTGCTCCTCATCATTCTGTGTTGCCTGTTTTAAGCCTCAAGATGAACAGTAGTTAGAACCGTAGTCTTTACTACTTGGGCACACCACTGATCAAGAGGCAAGTTCCTTAAGGCCAGAGGTTACAGGCCTGCCACCAGCCCTGCCATTGGTGTAGGTGGCCCTCGTTGGCCCCGGACCTGAGTTCCCTCCTAGCGGCCACCCATTGGGACCTGGGTGAGGACGAGGCATCTCCAGGGAGCCTTTGGCTCTGTTTCCAGCATCTTAGGGAGGCTCGGCAGAGGTCTGTGGGATTAAATTCCCCGCAAGCCACTGGACTTGCACCCAGTTTAAAGACAGCAGGATCTAGTGTCAGGATTATTCCTGTGGTCCCCATTTCTCTCTTCAGGCAGTCTTTACAGGAGGAGAGGGAGTGAAGGAGAAGCCCCCTTAATACCCTAATTCTTTCCGAAGATGATTCAGGTTTTTGTAGCTTCATTAGCATTTGCAGATAGAAATACATTTTAAGTGGCATTATGCTAAGTAATTATTCTTACAGGATGTGAAATGAAACACATTTTACTCAGCATGAAATTATTCCTGCCACGTACTGAGTTTGGTGACAGCTTGAGAGTTTGGACAGTGGGTTGCAAGAAGGGGAGAAGCAATCTATGTATTAAAAAAGAAATTCCACCCAAAATACTCCACCAAAGGTAAGTCCTTGTAGCGAAATAATTTTGGCTGGATGGAATATTAAACCTGCTACTATAAATTTCACGCCTTGCATTCCTAAAGCAGATGCAGTGTGATGATGCCAAAAATTAACTGGAAATAATGCGACTTGCCTTGTGTACTCTATCCAGTAGAGGGCATAGCAGATAAGCGTTGTGTGCGTTGGTGACTTAGCGACTGATAAGGCTTGTTTGTAATTGCTTCTGTAAAGATATGTAGCAACATGCTTGGATGCTTATTTACATTTAGGAATGTGGTTTGGAATAGGAGGTTTAGATTTATAACTTTGTTTTTGTCTGTCAATACATGGGAGACTTTGGGTTGTTGCGAGCATTATATTTACCAATGCGCAATGTTAAATTGCTGGATTTAATTGTTACAGTACAGTGAATTATTCTATTATTTCTTACTTTTTTATCCTAAGGAAAATTCAAACTTTCCAGGCTTTAGGGCAGGATAAAATGGCTCTGAGCATGTCAGCGTCTCAAGAGCACATTATTTTCTTATTGGATTGTATTAACTTTACAGATGGAAATTTGAAGGAGAATTAGAAGGCTTAGGGATGGGAAATTTGGAGAAGAAAAGAATAATGTCTTAAGATTTCTGGAGGGGTTAACTGGTAAGTCATTTTGAAAGCTGCTGATGCTAATTCTCATAGCAAGAGACATAGCAGACCCTAAAATTATCAGGAACGAGGCACAGAATCGCTAAGAAGGAAGAGAATCTTGTGTCACACTCAGAATTGCCAAAGGATTATTCAGGTTTCCTCTTCTCTTCTTCTCCCTCGTTCTCAATACCTGTTATAACTGGCACAGATTTTTCTTGTGTAAACTCCTAATAGGGCAGCGTTCCACGATGGAGGCAGAGGGTGTTTGGCAGTCCCTCTTAGTTTAAAAGCCAGACAGCCTTCTGCCTCAGATGCACGTATTGCGACCCAAAAGGACAACGACATGACATATATAAACAAACACTCGCCACAAGCCCAGGGCCCAGCAGCTGAAGGGAAGGCAGGGGGAATGAAGATCTGCATCATGGAAGCTAACCGAACATGGTGCTAAGGGGAAGGGCGTGGGCCCACCTCCTGCCAGCAAATCCACTATCTCTTGAGGGGTGGCCAGGAGCGGACAAGCGCCGGGGTCCTGCCCACATGCGTGATCTGACCCGATCCGTGGCCAGGCACCGGCCGGTGGTTCTGGAATCCTGATTGTCAGCACCCCAATCCCTGCCAAAGACTCTTCTCCCTCCGGAGCTCTTCCCCACCATTTTGGAGGTTTCCACACCCAACCCAGAGCAGAGGCGCTCTGCGGGGAAAATGGGCTGGGGAAGAAACTCACCAGAGAGCGAGCCTCTGGAGGGGGAATCAGGAACACAGGCTCAAGGGTGGCAGAAGACTTGCTGTGTGTCCTTTTTAACTGTAAATTTTGTACCTTGAGCAAGAATTGCCTGATCTTAGAATTGTAGCGAAATGCAACCCACACCTACAGATAAGGAGAGACTTGCCCATTCCTAGACCTGTGCTTGTTGTCAGCCTCGCCCCCCTGCCATGGGAAGTACTTTCTCCTGCTTGTGCTTTTCATATAGGAATACTGGCCCTTTCTCCCAGGCATGTGCTCTACCGCAGATCTTGTTATCATCGGTGTGTCGTTTATATCACAAGGTTTCTTTACAAATGGACTCCTCCCGTGTGTGTGTGTGTGTGTGTGTGTGTGTATTTCTTGTGCCAATAGATGGTGGCACTGAAGGATTTCTGCAGGAGGGGAGGGAAGGACAGAGAGACAGCAGAGAGAAAAGTGGGAGAAGCCATTCGTCATTAGAAAGGTAGTGGCAGAAGATTTTGACCTGCAGGCTTATCAATTTAGGGTTGAGTTTGAGGACAAGTTCAAGTTAATGTGAAGGTTAGCGTCTCCAGAGCTCTGCCTCCCATCCATGCCTCAAAATCCTATTGGTGATGCTGTCATAGCAAGTCGTATGCACACCCCAAATGGCAAGAGCCCTGATTTGGCTCTTTTAGAGCTGCAGCTGCCCAATAAAATGCCTAAATCTTCTCAGCTGCTTCTCCTGCCTTGAGATCTTTGTAATCAGAAACATATTTAATATTGCAAATAAGTACTCCCGCAGTGTATGAGTCAGGCTCCTAGCAAAGGACAGAATCTATGCCACCTAGGGAAGCAAGAAGGGGACAATTCCAAGGCACTAAATGGCGCTCAGGATTGCAGGGAGGTCTGAAGAGACAGGCTCATTAACCTTCCAGAATGACCTCAGCACTGCTCTGCAGAACCTAACCACCATCAGAGCTATAGCCTTCTACAACCAGGAAGCTCTTTGTCAAAATTGGAAGCTACTACCCCTGCCTGCAACTCCAGAACCTCAACATCACTGTCATCCTCAGGAAGCCACCGTGTTCAAGATGTCCCTGCACCTGCTCCAACCAGAGCCACCCAAGTGCTCACTGGAATCCATGCCAGCAAATGGCCGGCCCACCACTGCTTTCAACACTCGCAAAGCTAGTGATCAGACACAAGGAAACTTAATGTACCTGAATGAGCTTGCCAGGAAAATGAACAGAAATGAGGGCTAGGTCTCGCTCCTGCCTTACAAATCCCATGGAGCGCATCTGAGTGGCTGAGCCATGCTCACATCTGAAACTCCAGCTGCAAGGGCATCTGGGAAATGCAGTTTTCATGTCCCAAACTCTACAGTACAGAAAGCATTCTAGAAGGTAGTTGGAGTAAATGTGGAACATTAACACACTGTATTTGCTACACTCCAAACAATTTTTTTGCTTTTTTTTTAAGAAGTTTATTTATAAACCATACACAAGAATAAATAGGTTTTTTTAACCAAAAAAAAAAAAAATGTGCATTCAGAAATGGGCAAATTAGTAATGCAGGATTGTTCCAACAGGAATTTATAGGTACTGAGGTCAACACAGAAAGGGCAGGGGAGGGTGGGAATTATTTTATTTCCTCTGTCCTAGCAATAGAATAGAGGAATTAGCCAAGATCAATGTGTTGTGTCTCTCTGTGATGGTAATCAGGACATGATTAGAACACGGAGCAGAAGGGCAAGAGGTAGCTGATTTTACCCACTAATGACATGGAGGCTAGTGGGAACTTCCCTGCTGTGAAGACTAGAAGTGAGAAAGGGAATGACTGCATCATCAATGGAATAGGCAAAAGATATAAAGTGGTCATGGCCATCTGTAGGAATTGGGTGTGCATGCATGAGCAATGGAATCAACATGGTTCCAGAAAGATCAGAGGGCCTGCCCATAGGAAAGAAACACAAAACAGAACCCGGAGCACCTTCCACTTTCCACTGTCCTTTGAGAAGCAATATTAGGACAACATGGTGTGAGCAGAAGTCCATCCTTGAGACGTTGCTGGAAGGCAGAGTAGGAAGTGCCCCTCACGTGTCAGAACTTGGACAGTGCTGCAGCAAAAGAACAGCTTAGAAAAAGAATTTCTGGGAACTCAAATGTCCAGGAGACTACAATACACCATCCCAAGGCTTTCAGAAGCTGGAAGGCCACTTATAAAGAAAAGCATAACATACAACCGAATAAAAGAGACCAAGGATTGCAGAAGAGACAGGAGGTGGATGGGAGCAGCAAGACACAGCGGAAATTATCCTGGGGGAAAACCTCACAAAGCTTCATGCAATTTAAGATGGACAGTCACAAGTCTGACTGAGAACCAGAGCACGAACAGGCAGCAGTGTCCCGACGGCCACACAGAGTGGGGTTCCCTGATGTCACCAGTATAAAGTGCAATCACATTGTGCCTGGAGGGGAAGCAAGATCAACTGCTCTAAAGCTCGGAGTTAGGGGCGCCTTGGGTGGCTCCGTCCATTAAGAGCCCCCGCATTGGGCTCCCTGCTCAGTGGGGAGTGTGCTTCTCCCTCTGCCCCTCCCCTGCTCGTGCTCTCCCCCGACTCAAATAAATAAATAAAATCTTAAAAAAAAAAAAAGGCTCTGAGTTACTTATGACCTTCATCATAGACATGAACTGTTTTACTTATTTAACAGTTTTTTTTTTTTTTGAGCATCCACTATATGTCAAGTAATATGAAATACAAAGGTAGGGTCCGTTAGGGGGTTTATAGTTTTAGAGGGCCGCAGGTCAGTAAAGAAGCAATTACATTACAATGTGGTAACTGTGGTAGTAAGGGAAGCATAGAGGATTATGCAGAACACTTACCCAGACTCAAAGTGGGAGACTGTCCTGGGGAGCAGGCCAGGCTGAGAGGGGACAGGGGACAGGGGACAGGGAGGAGAGTGAGCAGGCAGAGGAGGGGAGGGGCTCGTGCAGCAGGAGCGAGAGTATTGCCATTGCCAGAAGAGGAAAGAGCAAGTGCAGAGCCTTGGAGGGGAGGGAGAGAAAGGCGCCTTTAAGGATCTTAAAAGAATTCTGGCTGGTTGAGAGGCAGAATTGGATGTGAAGGAGGCAAGAAATGAAGCTGGGAAGCAGTGTGATGGACCGGCTCATGCAGGATCTTAGGAGCCACATTAAAGAGTTTGGATTGTATCTTGACGGCAAAGGGCACTCTGGGAAGTTGCAGACTGGGGTGGGACGCCTTGTGAGTTTAGTGATGGGGTGAGAGCAGTGGAGGGACTAGCCTGGGAGCAGAGGCAGGGCGGGCAGAAAAGGAGCCCATGGGAGGAGGTTGCCATCATGCAGAGGTGTCTGCGTGATGGTGCTGGATGGCAGGGCGCATGTCCTGGAGAACCACAAGCCCCCCAGCAACCCCCGTAAGTGTGGTCTCTCACCCTCAACACAACCAGCTTTCTTCTCTCCTCTCAACTCCCGCCCCCTTCCCTCACCTCTTAGCTGTCTCCTGTGTAGTTGAGAAAATAGAAGCCATTAGAAAGGGTTTCTCTCTCCCTCACCATCAGACCCACCTGCTTCTGTGCCCCTTCTCTTGCCCTTTTGCGCTCCCAAGACCTCCCATCACACACCAAGCCCATGATGACCTGAAATCCTGTGCTGGCCGCCTTCTCAAGGACTCCGCTCCTGTGGGCCTCTTCTGCATCACTGGTGTCTCATTCCCTCTCTGTCTCTGTGTCTCTGTCCCTTTCTCCTCCTTCCAGGATCCAGCTCTGCCTTTCTCTCCAAGCTCCCTCCTCTGGGTCCTTCCACATTTCAGCCTTACTGGCCCCAACTGTTTCAAGCCCTTTCCTCCCTGAGGGCCTGTGTGAAAACCACTCCACCTGCCAGAGAAAGATCTTGCCATTTGCACCGGTTGAATAGTGGCTCCCAAATAATCAGATTCACCCAGAACCTCCGAAATGGGAACTTCTTTGGAAGTAGGGTCTTTGTAAATGTAATTAAGATGAGGTCATACTGGATTCAGGTGGGCTCTAAATCCAATGACAGGTGTCCTTATAAGAAGAGGAGAGAACACACAAAGATATAAACACAGAGCAAAGAAGGCCATGTGAAGATGGAGGCAGACATTGGAGGGGTGCCTCTCCAAGCCAAGGAGCCAAGGAGTGCCAACAACCACAGCAGCTAGGAGGAGGCAAGGGAAAATGCTTCCCTAGAGCCTTCAGAGGTAGCGTGGCCCTGCTGACATCTTGATTTCTGACTTCTGGCCTCCAGAACTATAAGAATAAAATTCTGGTGTCTTCAGCCACCCCATTTGTGGTCATTTGCTATGGCAGCCCTAGGAAATGAAGACCCCATCCTTACACCACCAAGGCCTTCTCAGCCCTGTCCCTTCCTTAGGAGGGCCTCCCTGGCCATATTATTGAAGATTTCTCTCATATTTTCTTCTTTGTTGAAACTAGTTCATTTTCTTTATAGCCCTTATTGTGAGAGGAAATCATATATTTATTGGCTCTAAGCACGTTGTTATTGTATTATATAATTTAACATTCACACAATCCTGGGGGGTAGATATCAATATCGCCATTTTAGAGATGCAAAAACTGAGTCTCATTGGAGGTCATCACTTGAGGTGAGACTCAGTTATTATATAATACAGTAACAGGTGCTTAGGAAATGTTAGCCTCCTTCCCTTGACCTGTTCTACTCACAGAGCCTTTGCTTCTTCAAGGGTGGCTCTGAGACACAGGGAATGTGCCCTGCCCTGGGCAGGAGGAGCCTTGGATTCTGGCCTCAACAGAGCTGTGAATTCTGTTTGACACCGTCCTTACGGCTAATGTGCACCTCAGATACAGTGAAGGCGGAAGTGTCTTTAAAAAGATAAGCACTTACTAAATATTAGAAAATAAAATATCATTTATTTTTCTTTGGTCAGCTGATACTTAAAGTGCATCTGTTGTGGGCCAGACACTATACTAGGGAGAGAGGCTGCCATAGTGTGAAACCTAAGAACGTCATCCTCTGCAACATCAAGGTTTTGAGGAGAGTGGGTCCAGTGCCTCCATTTATTCACAGGGTTGGAGAGTCTCTTCAATCCTTCTCTTTATGGCTGTCCATACGAGTTTTAGCTCACCTTTTTGGGCAGACCAGCCTCCAGTCTGAAATGAACTCCCTACCAGGCTACTTTCTGGGCTGTCTGTGATGAAACCACCAACAAATGTTAGGAATTCTATTTTTCCAAAGACCTGAATTTGAATAGCAATTCTGCCATCTTCTAGCAACCGTCCTTACATTCCTGAATTTCCCGGAGCCTCACTTGCTACCCTGTAGAATGGGCACACTACTCACATGGTACTGCACATGTGAGTAAAATACCAAGGTGCACAATTGCTGAATCATGTGTCAAGACTTTGTTTAGCTTTGTAAGAAACTGCCAAACTGTCTTCCAAAGTGGCTGTACCATTTTGCATTCCCACCAGTAATGAACAAGAATTCCTGTTGCTCCACATCCTTTTTTTTTTTTAAGATTTTATTTATTTGTTTGACAGAGAGAGACACAGCGAGAGAGGGAACATAAGCAGGGGGAGTGGGAGAGGGAAAAGCAGGCTCCCCGCCGAGCAGGGAGCCCCATGTGGGGCTCGATCCTAGGACCCTGGGACCATGACCTGAGCCGAAGGCAGACGCTTAATGACTGAGCCACCCAGGCGCCTCCTTTGCTCCACATCCTTGTCAGCATTTCGTGTTGTCAGTGGTTAGCCGCTCTAATAGGTGTGTATTAGTAGCTCGTTTTAATTTGCAATTCTCTAATGGTATATGATGTTGATCATCTTTTCATATGCTTATTTGTCATTTGTACACCTTCTTTGGTGAGATGTCTGTTCAGAACTTTTGCCCATTTTTTAGTCAAGTTGTATGTGTTTTTATTGTTGAATTTTAAGAGCTCTTTGTTTGGGTACAAGTCCTTTAACAGATATGTGTTTTGCAAATTTCTCCCAGTCTGTAGGTTGCCTTCTCATTCTCTTAACAATGTCTTTGGCAGAGCAGAAGTTTTTAATTTCAATAAAGTTTAACTTACCAATTTTTTCTTCCATGGTATTGTATCTAAAAAGTCATCACCCAACCCAAGGTCGTTTGGATTTTCTCCTATGTTATCATCTACAAGTTTCACAGTTTTGCATTTAACACTTAGGACAATGATCTATTTTGAGTTAATTTTTGAGAATGGTGTAAAGTGTCTAGATTCATTTTTTTTTGCATATGGATATCCATTTGTTCCAACATCATTTATTGAAAAGACTGTCCTTTCTCCAGTGAATTGCTTCTGCTCCTTTGTCAAAGATCAATTGACAATATTTGTATGAGTCTATTTCTGTGGGTCCATTCTGTCCCATTGATCTATTTGCCTTGTCTTTTGCCAATACCATACTGTCTCAATTTACTATAGCTTTATGGTAAACTTAGAAGTCAAGTAGTATCAGTCCTCCAACTTCATTCTTCTTCAATATTGTGTTGGCTCTTCTGGATCTTCTGCCTTTCATATAAACTTTATAATCAATTTGTTAATATTCACAAAATAACTTGCTGGGATTTTGATTGGGATTGCATCAAGTCTATAGATCAGGTTAGGAAGAATTGACATCTTAACAATATTGAGTCTTCCTTATCCATGAGCATGGAATATCTCTCCATTGATTTAGATCTTATTTGGTTTCTTTTATTAGAGTTGTTTTAGTTCCCTTCTTATAGATCTTGTACATATTTGTTAAATGAATACCTCATATTTGTTAAATGAATACCTAAATATTTCATTTTTGTGTGCTAATGCAAAGATCGTTTACATTATATTGTACAAGATAGGAAGTGAAAGAAGTTGCTAAGGAGGGGAGTGGTATTGTACATTTATGTTTAAGAAGACTGTTCTACTAACAGTATGGAAGACACATTTGATTTGAGTAAAACTGGAGATAGGAAGACCACTTAGGAGGGTTTTTTTTTTTTAACATGTACAAGTAGAATAAAAACCTAAACCGAGGAAGTGACAAAAGGTATGGGAAATGGTTAGTCTAGCTCAAGAAATAAGGCAAATAGTAAGGATCTTCTTTTCTGGAGGAAACCAAGCAGACAGACCTTCCAACAGCCTTGATCACTATTCACCCAAACTAATCTTG
Source organism: Neomonachus schauinslandi (assembly GCF_002201575.2). Lineage (NCBI taxonomy): Eukaryota > Metazoa > Chordata > Mammalia > Carnivora > Phocidae > Neomonachus > Neomonachus schauinslandi. The sequence goes on along the minus strand of NC_058411.1, from coordinate 42,044,663 downwards.
ATATGCCAGGGAGGTGACACTGAAAGACCAAAATGGCAGTGTTCGCTGCCTGCCTCAACATCCATTTATCCCCTGCCTCTTTTCCTGCCTAACACAATACCAGTTTTGCTCAAGTACCCTCTTTTCCCACATTACCAAGTACTACAGGGGAAGCCTACTCTAGCCCAAACTCCAGGGGTGGCTTAATTGGTCTAAGGGTGACCTCACCCATGTCACCAGGACTTGACCAGGAATGTGCAAAGGGGCCAATTCTGGCCAATGAGACAAAAGAGAGAGTCTGCTGAATGGGGTGGGTACAGAGGCTGAAAAAAATTTCCTCCATCCTAAGTGAAAGCCACGAGAAGAAATAGTCTCGTAATTTGCTCTGAAGGTTGTCCTATCTTTGTGGCTCCCAGAACTCAATAGCCATATTGCTATCAGCTGGAAGATGGAGCCAACAGTGAAGGTGGGATAGCATAGAGAGAGCATCACTGAGCTGCCGAGTCAAGGAAACCACATCTCTTCATTGTTTAAGGCAATTTGAGGTGGGATTTCTGAACATCTGAAAGTACCCATCTGTTGAAACTGCCCATATTCAGCAACTAAGCTACAGGAAGCTTGCCTGCTATCCACCCATCCCTGTGAGGATACTAAGTTTTTTCTTAGTATCTGAGAGTAAGAGTTTGCCTGCTTGTTTTCTGCTCTAACCCCCACATCTGAACCTGATTTAAGAAATATCTAATGAGGGCGCCTGGGTGGCTCAGTCGTTAAGCGTCTGCCTTTGGCTCAGGTCATGATCCCGGGGTCCTGGGATCGAGTCCCGCATCGGGCTCCCTCCTCGAGGGGAAGCCTGCTTCTTCCTCTCCCACTCCCGCTGCTTGTGTTCCTGCTCTCACTAACTCTGTCTCTGTCAAATAAATAAATAAAATCTTTAAAAAAAAAAAAGAAATATCTAAGAATCAATGAGTGAATGAAATACTCAGGAGCCAAAATTTGAGACATTTGTCTAGCTACTCCCCATTTCCCACTTTGTTTCCTCCCATCAAGATTTACCATTATTGAGTTGTGACTGATGTGTGCCCTTGACAATTGCCAAAAGATTATAGCAAGAAATAGCTATATCAGAATTGCTTGATTGTCAAACACACTGTATGATGCTTTTGGAGTTCCCACACTGTATGATGCTTTTGGATACAAAGTCCCCTCAAATAAACTTAATGCCAGAAAAAAAAAGCATAACTCTCCTGGAGAATTGTTCTGCTTCCTTCCAGTAGGTTGTGTGGACTATCTCATTGGGTATCCTTTTTTGCCCTGGCTACCAGGAAGCTCAGTACCTAATCTGAAGCTAAATCACAGTGACTCTATTACACCTGACAGTCAATGCTTTCTTCTTTCTCCTTTCTATGGCTTTGCTTTTCTAATTTTAGTCGAATGACCTTATTGTGTTTGCCTTCATTGTAAGTTGCTTCAAATCCTTTTCAGAGAGAGGTGTGTATTAAAAAAAAAAAAATTAACAGCTCAATTCTGAAAAGCCATGCAGAGCCTGAGTTGGCACCACTTCCTCTTTGTAATAGCCTGGGAGGGCCCCCAAAGTAGCCTGGTGCTTTATCTTTACAAACACATGTCAGCCAGAGCCACGGTGCTCACCAGAGATCTCGGGAGACAAGGGCAAAAATCACCCGTCATTTTCTACTGAATGGGTGTCTGGAGGACCATTCAGGCTCCTAGTGGCTGGATTTGGTGGGGTGGATTAACGTGGAGAGCCCTTGGAAAATCAGCGTCCCCCCTGCCTGCACTGGCTATTGTTCCAGAGGTGAGTCGCTCTGTCTAGTTTGGAAGATGGACTCTCTCTCTCGGGCCTGGCTTTGTACGCTCAGGGTCCTGTGCCCTTTCCCCCACCTCTGGGCCACCGGCCTCTCCAGCCAGCCCTCCGTGCCAACTGGCAGAGGGTGCTCTTGTATAGCAGATCTGACTCCCTCCCCATGAAGGAGTTCCCGGGGCTTTCCCGCTCCAGCGGGGCTGCCTCCACCAGCTGGGGGCCCTGGAACCCTCACTTGGGCACATTGCTGGTTTTTTCCAAAAGCTGGCCGAGGCCGTGCCCCCAAACCACTGCTGAACCGGCCTCACTCCCCTATGAGCTTGTGTGCCTCTCTCTGCACCCCGGTTTCCCCGCAGGTAGAACAGAATGAGGTTGTTTATGGGGGACATAGTTTGGTTTGCTGATACCATATGTGAGTGTTGGAGGGGAGAGAGCTACGCGAAGACACACTGCCCTCTCAGAGCTCTGCAATAATAGATTTCATGATTTAATTGGAAATTTAGTAAATCTGCTAAAACATTTAGTGGTTTAAATTTTTCCTGTTCTGCAGCGAAACAAAAGCTTCTGGTTTACCCTGTGTCTTTCAACAACTTTAATTTCATTTGTAAATTACGGATGGAAGTAGCATTTCCACTCGATTGCATACTGGGCATTAAGAAGACAAAAACCTTCATTGTTTGCAGCCCTTGGGATTTTTTTTTTTTTTTCAGACATTAAGCTGTAGGTGGCATTCTTTATACTTGACAGCAGAGCACTTTTGTCAGGCGTTTAGTTGACAGGATTTACTGCCAGCCCATCCTAGGTGTGTGAAGCAGAGAAAACAAGAAAATATTTCGTTCAGGTGGGCAGAGAGAGGAGGGCAGAGGCCCATCAGCCCAATCGGGTAACTGCTGCTTTTCAAACTGTGTAATTAAAGATCTTCAGAGTTCTTCGAAGGGAATTAATTAGTAGAGAAAGGCTGTTTTGTTTACAGTCTTTATCATCAACATAATCAAAAGCCAGCCTAGATACTGGTGGCAAATTGGACTGAATTCTCCAAAGCCAAGGGCACCTCACGCAGAGCTTGCTTTCAGAGGTTTGTTCCATCTGTGCGTTAACTTGCCATTGGGCGGAGGGGGAAAGGTGGGGGTGGGGGGGAGTGATGCGCTGTGGAGGGGGTAGAGGAGAGGTATTCAGGAGAGTCAAAACATCCGTGGGCGGTGTGGTGTTCCCATCACCAATACCAACCTGTATGTGGTGTGTTGGCAGGTTGGGATTAGTCTTTAGGTTCACCTGTCCAGATGGTTTGTCCATGGGTGACTGTGTTTTCAGGCCCAGACCACCGCACCTGGGAAGCCCTAAAGAAACCATCTGGTAATGGGTCACAGTGGATATTACCGTCCTGGCCTGGTGGCATCAGACATACCTGGAACACTGCATAATAAATGCAGATGTCTGGGTCCCACTCTGACCCACTGAACCAGAACCTCCTGGGATGGGACTCGGCGGGAATCTATGCTATTAACTCACTACCCAGGTGCTTCTGTTATTCGGCCAGGTTTGATATGCAGAATGACCGGTCTAAACCACCAGGTGACCTTTTTAGTGAAAAGGCCTGGGCATGAAGTGGGGAGAAGGGCAGGGGTACCCAGGAAGATTACCTGGGGCCAGAAAAGGCTTGTCACGGGGTATTAGACCCACAGCCTCTGCGTATAGACTGAAGCTGCCGGGAAGCAGGGCCAGTCTTTGCAAAGCACAAGCAAACCCTCACCTTGAATGATCGTCCTAGAAACCCAGCCTCTGCAATAGGGGCAATTCTCCAAGCCAAGAGAGGCTGCCGGGCAGCTGCTCTCCTATTGTTCCCCGTCCTTCCAAAATCCCATTTCATGGTGCCAGGGCATGTTTGGAAGGACTGGCAGACTGAGGGGAGGGGCTGCACTGGTCAAACGATTGTCCAGCTTGCGAGAAGCGGGTCTCAGTAGGACCTGGGTTGTATAGGCCCAATTTCATCTGATTACCTTGGTGCTAATATTCCAGACCTTGTCTTGCCTGAGCTTGACAAGAGCTCAGAGATGGCTTCCTCAGCGGTCCCACTTGGCCACCTCTGCAAATGATGCATACCACATAACCTGGATCTCATAGAACCTCTAGTCCTAGCCTTTTACTTTAGTTTCATTTTCAATGGAAAGTTTATATTGTAGGGGCGCCTGGCTGGCTCAGTCGGAAGACCATGTGACTCTTGATCTCAGGGTCATGAGTTGGAGCCTCACACTGGGTGTAGAGGTGACTAAAAAATTACATGAATAACCTTCAAAAAAAGTTTATATTGTAAAAGTAATACAAATATGCTGTTAAAAAGAAATTTTTTTAAACAAGTAGAGGTGTTCAAAGTGGGGAGTGCAAGCTCTTCGTGTAATCTTACCCTTCAGAGATAATCCCTCATTTTCGAGATGTGGACACTAGGGTTCGGAGAGGTGAAGTCTGTGATTCTGTGGCAGAGCGAGGACAGGGGTCCCTGACCCCTCGGCCCAGTGCTCTTTCCACCTACTCCTCTTTGAAGGAGGCCTCTAGCAGCACCCCAGGTCTTCAGAAACTTCTTGATGCCACCAACAAGGAGGGGACTGACTCCTTTCTCATGCATCAGTAAAGGTGATCAGCACACTTTTCTGGAAGCCTGAAGTCATAGCTCCAAACTGGATTCTTCCAGATTATAGGAAACATACCCTGCGGCTGATTCCTCCTCTCCCCCTCAGGCCTTCACACCCATCAGTCTCTTGTCGCAAGGCTTTGCTCTTCTGCAGCAGGTTCCCAGAGCTTACAGATTCTCGACAAAGAAAGCAGAGCTGAGCATCGTCCGTAACCGTTGGTCGCGTGGGGTCCTGTGAGCCGCGCACCTGTGGCCATCTGGGAAAACGCCCTGGGGAGAGCGGAGGGGAGAAGGCAGGCAGAGCCGCGGTCTCCCCAGCAGAGCCCACTGTACTGTGTTCTGGGAGTTCCCCTAAGGGCCTGTTCACTCTGTCCTGGGACTCCTGGGCACTCAAGCCCGCCCCGCGGTTGTTCTCTCCTTCTCCCACATGCCATCCGGCCATGAGGCAGGGCATGGGCGAGGTGGGGAACTAAATGTCCTGGGCTCCAAGCAAGGGGGGCACACGGGCGCGGTGTGGCTACAGGGAGAGGCTTTCACAACCCTTGGCGAAGTGGAGCTTTATGCCTCGGGGTGTGTGTGTTTTCTTCAGTAGGCCCCATGGACAGTCACACTCAGGCCAGCTCTCAGTACTTGCAGAGTCCTACTGGGACAATAAGAACTTTCATGACATAACCTGTTAGGTAAGAGGCACCAAGCATGTGCCAGCCACCAGGCTAGGTGCTTCCCGCAAAGTATCTCATTTAACCTCCCCTCGCAGAGGGTGCTCTTGTCGTCTCTCGGAGAAGCTAGCTGCCCCAAGAGTCAGGTTTCCGATCCTGGTTGATTTGATGGCAAAGCCTGACAATTTCTCAGTGTAAATGCAGGCCTGGTGTCAGATCTTAGCCCCTACCTTTCCCAGCCTGAGACAAAGCTGACGGAAGAAGGCCAGGTCAACTCAAGTGAGGACTGGTTTCTCACCCTTAATCCCAGCAAGGGGATGCCGAGCAAGGCCGTCCTCCTGTCGTGCTGGGTGGAACTTTGGGGGACACTGTGTTACCTGAACACAGGACAAGGACACACTCACCTGGAGCCAGGACTCTGTTATCCTGCCTTGCTGATTTATTTATTTGATGTTTAATCCCTCTTCCCCCCTAGAAAAATGATCTCCACCTCTTTTGAAACCCTTTGCCAATCGTTCTGTCAGCTGCAGTGACGTAGATGGACCACGGCCATTGATAAAGAAATAAAGGCCTCTGTCAGATGTCAGGGTGCAGAGGGAAGCCGAGGTGGCACTAATCAGGAGGGACACCCAACCAGCCCAGAGGTAATGTTCAGGGGAGCCCAGAGCAGTTTTTTTTTTCCTTTCGCCCTTTTAAAATTCATGTCAGCGAAGCCAGGTTCATGGTGCACCCCTCTCTTGCTTCTTAAGCTTAGTCTGAATCTCCTCCACATTTGCTGTGCCATTGTTGGAAGAGACCTTCATTTTAATTCTTTTCTCTTCTGTGGCCCCCTCCTTCTCTGCCTCCTCCCCAAATGTTTTAGCATCTGTTAATCCCAGTTGGAAACCTTAGCAGATAAAAGTGGTGTTCCGTGTAGATTGCTTCCAGAACAAATACGGGGTGGGAGATAATTTAGCATTCAGTTTCAGGAGAGCTTAGGGTGGGGGCTGCAGAGGCCAGCACCTCTCCCTCATAAGACATCCAGGAAAAGCAAAAGCAAAGTAATTCCCAGGCTCAGATGGAATGCATGTAGATCAGGTTCATTTCCAGAACGGCCGCTGCCTGCATTTAGGTGATATTAGAAGCCACCATGACAGCAAAGTAGTTTTATGCATAGCGGCTTAGCCAACACTCTGAGAACTAGTTTAGTGAAGCTATCAGGTTGAAAAATACCAAGACACAAAGTTTTAATGAAACTAAGTGTGGATCAACGTATCATAAAGAGCATCCAGGATGACTTAAAAGATCCGCGGGTGGAAATTAGAATGGATCTTCGGGATTTATTTGGCAAAACCCCATCTATTTTGACCTTTTTTTTCCGTTTCATATTAAGGCTACTGAAAGTGTGTTTTGTTTGGCTGGGGCTGGAGGAAGACAGCTGCTATTGGGACCGTTCCGCTGAGGCTGCCACTGAAGTTGAGCGGCATTAATTGACTGATAAGGGCTGGGCATCAAATAGCAGAGAGAAAGGCCATCACAGATTTTCTTGCTTTATTTCTCTCTGCACTTCATTTACATCTTAAGCCATATTGGTGATCCAGATTTGAATAAAGCCACAGCTTAAGCCGTGATTAGATCTCAATAGCTTGGATTTTCTATGAAATTGCTGCATTTTTACTAGATGTATTTAGAAATACTGGTGAAAACTGACACCTTGGGTAACTTTATCATTTAAAACGGTGCTTCGGGTGGATAAAAAAAAAAAAAAAAACGCGAAAATGGGGGTATTAGTTGCCAGGCCTTTGACTCAAGCAGTGTCAGGAGTTAGAATTATACAAAAGCTAAGCTGAGCACGATGTGGGCAAGAAAGAATGCAGATAACTCAACCCACCACCTTCCCCTAAGCCCACTCTCCCCAAAAATGTTAATTGAAGCAGTGATCCCATAACCTGAAGAAAAATAAGGAAGGCAAAAGGAATATATAATGCAACAAGGAGCTTTTTTAATGCTGAGATTTTTTTTTTTTTAATCACGAAGCAATATTTTTAACTCTAAGGTTAACCTGCTAATCCTTAAGCTGGTGATATGACAGTGTCAAATGTGATGGGATTTTGTGATTCTCATTATTGTTATGTATTGTTCTTTCCCTGGTATTCCATATTAATATTTATAAATGCCCTTTTTATAGAACCAAGAGGACCAAAACCCATTATTAAATTTTTAAAATGGACAACCCTCGCATCCAATATAGTTGATTACAATTTAGAACAAAAAGGATTTCGGTAGTAATCCACTTCTTGCTTCTCGTTGTTGTTGATTTGTGTGGAGAGCAGAGCTCCTGACGTTATTTAAAACAACAACAACAACCAAAAAACCCCTACTGCTCGGCCAAAGTAACATCCAAATGCCAGAGAATAACAGACTATTGATCCTGCTTCACCAGAAGCAGGTGAAAGGCACCAAGAGCAGGTAAGGGGGTAGGATGGAGAAAAGGTGTGCATTTAAAATGCTAAGTCCCCCACCAAGAGCAAGGGCAAAATGAAAGAATCGATTAAAATTTGAAAAAGGAGGTTGTTCATTCAGTCGTTTTCAAGAGCCTCATTTTACTTGACAAGTGGCCTCCAAAGGGTTCAGTAGGCATCCATGTGTGTGAAAGAGGAAGTCTCTGTAATAAAGAGAGGCGAATCAATCGTCCCACAGCCTGTCAGGGAGAGTCAAAATTGACAACGGATCTACCCGGTGCGTTCTCCTTTCAGCACCATGGGATGCAATCAAACATCCCTTAGAGTCGAAAAAGGAAGGAAAAGTCTCTCAGCTCAGCGACATTACTATGTCCTCAGCTCTGGGTAGCTAAGAGTCTTCAGCCCCAGAGAGGAATATTCCTCATGGAAGAAAGATATTTTATGGCCAGCTGGCCCCACCACTCCCTCTGCCTCCAAAAGGACCTGAATAATTCAGGGTAATTAGCAGGAGTGTGTAGAACTAATTGGCTGTAGTTTGGGGAGCCCTGGGGGAGGTGGTGGCTGGGTGGCCTCATTTTGTAGAGAAATCATCAAGGAGGAGAAAGGGTAACTAACATTTCTGCTCATGAAGCCAAGAACCTGGAGCAGTTTTGACAGATTATTAGAAATGTCTCAACTGGGGCGCCTGGGTGGCTCAGTCGGTTAAGCGTCTGCCTTCAGCTTGGGTTGTGATCTCAGGGTCCTGGGATCGAGTCCTGCATCGGGCTTCCTGCTCAGCAGGGAGTCTGCTTCTCCCTCTCCCTCTGCCCCTCCCTTGCTTGTGCTCTCTCTCAGATAAATAAATAAAATCTTAAAAAAAAAAAAAGTCTCAACTCTATCCCTTTGGAGAGAGGGTGTTTTCATGGGTTGTATTTTTATTCTTGCTTATAAAAATCACTTTTTTCCCAACTCAATGTCCAAAGCCTGGGCTTCAGAATCAGACCCAAGTGTGAGTCCTGGTTCTTTCTCTTCAAACTGTGTGATTTGTGGCAAGTTACTTTATCGAATTTCCTTAATTGTAAAATAGGGAAAATGAGGTGCCTGGGCGGCTCAGTTGGTTAAGCGTCTGACTCTTGGTTCCGGCTCAGGTCATGATCTCATGGGTTGTGGGATCGAGCCCCGTGGCCCCGTGGCAGGTTTCTCGCTCAGTGGGCAGTCTGCTTGAGATTCTCTTCCTCTGCCCCTCTCCCTACCCCCCACCCATGCTATCTCTTTCTCTCTCTGTCTCAAAATAAATAAATAAATCTTAAAAAAAAAAAAAAAGGGAAACTAACCCTACTTCGTGCTGTTTTGGGAGAGCCAAATGGGATGAGTACAAGTTGTGCGGGCCTGGCCCAGAGTAAGTGTTCGAGAAACAGTAGCTCTAATATGTCCATGGCTTGGGAGATTTGAAACTCTGATTCCTTATTTGTGGATCATTTTCTCTTTTATCCTCTCCTGGTTTGGGAATTACAGCCATAGATTGTTGTAACTATAGGTTTGCACATGAAGGGGAGTATGGGGGGGGCCCAGGTTGCTTGAGGAATTCCAGACTAAGTTTAGCCTTCCAAGATAAAACACTAGGGATTTATTTTGAAACACATCTAAGGTATTTTCTAACACCGATAAGGAAAGACGAGTCAGAACTGACGCCTAGTGGTTCTGACAGTCATTCTATTATAATGCAGAGTTATGGCCACAGAGATGGTGTGTCAGCTTCCAGCTATGTATGTTGAAAGCAGCAGGGGAGTAACTCAACTCCGATGAAACCCAAGTTTGGGGAAGCAATGAGAAGGCTATTCATCGTGACCAATCTTTATAGAAACTGGCCTCGCCTTCTGGGGAAACATGTCTTACGTTTCAAGCATGTGGTGTTCGTTCAGAAAGTAGGCTAAGGATGCAGGCTTCTCAGACCTCTCAAAAACACGTCAGCCTACGTCTCCTTGAAGTCCCTAACGCCGTCCTGTCTTTAAGCATCTTCATCTGAACTCTTCCTAGAGGGAGTCCTCTGGAGTGAGGTTGGAGTGATTTGCTTTGGGTGCTTTCTCCTGCTTTTCACGGGAGACCCTAGGCTTCTTGCCATGCTCTTCTCAGGCAGTTGGTGACCTGAATCGGCCTCATGGGTCTCCTCTCTCCACCATCACTCACTGCCCCCAAATTGTTCTCCTCCCACTGACGTATCAAGTTTTACCTGTCCCCTGCTCCATTTCCTTAGGAGGACCCTGAATGAGCCTCCGTCACCCTAGGAGAAAGCTTAATAAAAGCTTGATTAGGATTGAATACCTGCATTCAGCCGTTGGTGCTAGCCTAATGTAATAGTTACTTCTTCCCCCAGAGATGACATTTCTTTTATGCCAGACAGGTTTGGTGCCCTGGCTCACATGGACTCAGGCCACCTGTTCCTCCCGCTGTGACTACGGAAACACCTTGCTCTGCTGCAGCCCAGAGCCCCTTTTCTCACCTGTGATTCTTCCCTCTGCGTCCTGCCCCCGGGCCCCTCTCAGCCCTCTGCCTGCGGGAGCCAGCCCGCCATGCTCACACACACGCAGGTCTGCACAGGCACGCGCACACACGCGCACAAGCCTACAGGTGTGCCAGACTCGGCGCTCCCCCGAGCACACTTGGACCAGCAGAGACAGGAGCCCATGGGCAAAACTCCCCTCTCCCGTGTCTTCCCGTTCCTCGGAAGCTCCTCCTGGGGGACTGATCCACCTGCCCACCATGGTAGCCAGCTCCCAGATGCACCCTTGGATTGCCTTTCCCTTCTTCCCTGTTTTATTCTCTCTGGTTCCCCCACTCTAGATCCCCAAGTTTACTTCTCAAAATAAACTGCCTGCACATAGGCCCTTATCTCAGACCCTCCTTTTTGGGAGAACCCAAGGCAAAACATCCTTTCTAACAGAGGACTTCTTGAGAAGACTCTCTTCATCGAAGACAGTCCACCTCTGCAGGTAGAATTTCTGTGCTGTGGGATACATGTTGGGGGCAGTGCTCTTCCTAACCCATAGTCACCAAGGCATAATCTCTTATGGCTTTTGTCATGTTATATTGTCATGACCGGCTTACTGGTTTGTCTCTCCAATATACTGAATTCAGGGACAGTATCTCCTCTGTCTCCAGGTGCCCAACACCATGTCTGACATGGAGTTGATACTTAATAAACATATTCTTAACGGATGAAAGAATGAATGAAGGAGTGAGTGCAAGGGACCCATGGTGGCCCCATGTCACTTATCGTAGTTAGCAATTCACCCTACCTAACCACATCTACATCCCCCCAAAATACAAACATAACATAAAAATAACCTCACAGAATTAAGGTACATTTTAGAGGAAGAAACACTCACACACACAAAGAACATCTTTGTCATCACTTGTACCCCTCCCTTGTCATCATTCCTGAGCCTCTTGCTTTGTAGCCACTGAGTAGCCGGTCCCAACTTGATCCCTTTTTTCTGCCTTTCCAGGTGATCCTTTAGGTATCATTTGGCTCTGCATAGACTTTCCTTCAGACATTCCTCTAGGGGATAAGGGAGTCATATCAAGAATTTCAGATCTTCTATGAGTTTTTAGGATCCCTCAGAACTGGAGTGACAAGGCACATAGTCCCCATATTTTACCTGGGTCCCTATAATAAAAGACCACCCCATCTTGGGAAGCTGGCACCAAGAAGAGAAACTCATCTTGAAAGGCGTCTCAGGGTGCCAGCAAGCTCCGTTCAGATTCCCTTACCCTCTGTCTGAAACTTCCTGTGTCACTGTGATGATTTTTCTCTGCGACCTGTATTCCCCCTGGGGAGATGCAGAGCCCAGCAGGTGCGGAGGCGGGACCTCTATGGGAGAATGAAGCTGGAGTGACCACGCTCCCCTCTGTAGCCAGGAAGGCTCAGCACCCTTGTCCCCGCAGCAGGAAGGCAGATTCTCTCACTAGCCTAAGTGCAGTCTTAGAGCCTTACTTACTATGAAGCATTTGAAACAACTGCAGGTTTGTACATGATCTTACTTTAAATTTAGTTTCCCATTTAAATGAGAAATTGAGCTCATAGCAACGTCTGCTATGAGAGTGGTAGTTGTAGCAGACTGAAGTGAGGTTCATCTTGCCTTGCTAACAGCCAGGGTTTATCAGTTAGGAGGCTTTTGATTGCAAGTAACAGAAACTCCAAATCAAGCCTATTTGAACAATAAGAAATTTATTACCTCACATAACAGAAAGAAAAGAGGTACGTTAAGTTCCCCAGGCTGGTGGAGTCAGCAGCTCAAAGATGTCATCAAGGATCCACGTTCTCTTTACTCCACCAGGGTAAGTGTTGGCCTCACCTTTGGGAGTGAGAAGGTTGTAGCAGTCAGTCCCAGCTTCACACCCAGACCCCAGAATCCAGAGAAAAAGAAAGACTACCCATCCAGTGGTTTCTTTTAGGAGAAAGGAAACATTTCCCAAAGATACCCCATCTGACTTCATTTCATATCTCATATCTAGAAAAGGGTCTTAGCTTGAGCTAAATTATACTCGAGTAAGAAATAATCCCCAGGATGTGAGGGTGACCTGGTTGTAACATCTGTCACCCCATTGATGGCCAAGGTTGATTTGGCTGATCTGGCTGCCTAGGTGAGTGTCCCCTTTCTCCCTCATGGCTCCATGTGTGGAGCCCACTCAGTGGAAGAGGGCAATCTTATCTGATAGAGGAGGGTTGTTCTGCAAAGGTATTCAGGTAACTCCCCTGCTAGAACGTCCAAACAAGCTCTAAAGGTCCAGTTGTAGAAGGTGAGGTCAGTCAAGCTTCTAAGATTCCAGATACATCCAAATGAGATGCTGCATGTGGCAGCCTGCCTTTCTCAGAAAGAAAGAGAAAGAGAAAGAGAGAAAGGGAGAGGGAGGGAGAAAGGAAGAGGGAGGGAGGGAGGGAGGGAGGAAGGAAGGAAGGGAAAAAAGGGAGGGAGGACGGATCCCCAAATTTCACTGGTTTCACACAGCAAACATTTATTTTTCACTTCATGCAAAGTCTACTGTGAGTTGAAAGACTTTCCAGGATGGTGATCTCCATGGGTTCGCTCAGAAATCTTGTGGCGCCTGCATCTCCAAACATTCTTCCACAATCACTGTGGCAGAGGAAGAGAGTGGTGGAAGGTCTTGTGTAACAATCTAATGCTGAACCCTGGGGCCATACTTGTCACTTTCCTTCATGGCCCATTAGTTATATGGCCCCATCCAATTGCAAGGGGATGAAGTGTGATCTTCCCATGCCCTAGGGATGGACTATAGAACCAAATACAGAGGATGCTGGAAAGTCTCTGTTCCCAGCTTGCGAGGGGGTGGGAGAGAGGCGAGCAGTGTTTATAGGCTGATCTAGAGTGAGATGGGTGTTAGGGACTGAACCATAATTCCAGGTGGTTTGAACACTAACGAGACAACAAATATAAACCTTTGAGATTCTTGAAAATGACACAGAAATCAAAGAGCAAGTCATTCTGGATTGACCATGTGTTGATTACCCAATCTTCGATTTGATCATTAGAGAAAAGAATGACAATTCCAGTTACCTGTGTTAGGATCTTACCTAAACACACCACCACCCTCTACCTGAAAATTCCCTTCTGCCTAAACAATTTGAATCAGGAGATACAGATTTTTTGACATCGGTGTTCATTTGCACTTCACAACTGCCTATTTGAGAGTCCATAAAATATGCTTTTGGACCCTACAGAGCAATCTCTGTTAAAATAAAACTCTATTAAATCTCTAGCAATCATATCCAGTCCTGGACCTGAGAAAGAAGTGAGTGGGCAACTTTTGGAAGCTCTTTTTTCCTACAAAACTAAACCTAGGACACCATAAAAGGGTATGTCATGTCCCCTCAATTTCCCAAATTGGGACTGAACTCTTCTTTAAAAGGTAGCACCTGCCACATTTTTTTAAAACTTCTTTTAGCCCTCTTGCCCATCCAGTGACCAGCTGCATTCGAATTCCTCAGGAGAATTTTAAAGCCTTGCACAAACAGGGGGAAAGAGGTAAATAAGTAAGTATAAATAGAAGCAGCTCCAGCTTGGAGACTCCACTTGAATAGCTGTAGAATGTGGCTCCGGAATCTGGATTTTTATAGTCTCTCAAGCAGTCACGACACAGTGCCAGGCTTCCCATCACAACAGCCTGTCAACAGGTAGAGGGACCCCTATGGACACTGTTTTTTCTTCACTTGATGGTTACCTTATTGAACAAATAACGGGTCTCATTAGCTTGTGAGGGAAAACAAAGTGATGTTTATTGAACCTAATAGTATGATAAATCCAGTTTGCAGTCACTTTATTGTGTCTAAGATTAGTTATTTTGTTTCTTGGTGCTTTTCTGATAAGCTGGATGAGGAGGTCTCCAAAGGAAGCATGGACACTTCTGAATGACACTTTGACTTATTGTAGAATGACTTTTAATGCAAATGAGCCCATTTTTAATACAGTTTAATATAGTTTTCTCCCTTTATAAGCAGAAGTGTTTGCTAATGTTCATTGCTTGCCCCTTACAGTAGCAAGTATTGGATGACAGAAACCTTGCTGCCACCTCAGTTTATTCATCTGTGAAATGGAAATAACAATAGTATCTATTGCAAGAGGTTGTTAAAAAGGAAACAAGAAAGAACAGAGAACCCAGCAACAGAGCCACACAAATATGCCCCACTGAATTTTGACAAGGATGCAAGAGGAATTGAATAGAGGAAAATAGTCTTTTCAAGTTTGCTGGTGCTGAAGCAACTGGACATCCTTTGGGTGTGGGGTGCAGGGGAGGCCCTCCCTTAGTTTCACATTGCATACAAAAATTAACTCAAAATGGACCTTGGCCTTAAATGGAAAATGGAAAGCTATAAAACTTTTAGAAGCAAACATAGGGGCACCTGCGTGGCTCAGTTGGTTAAGCATCTGCCTTTGGCTCAGGTCATGATCCCAGGGTGCTGGAATCGAGCCTCGCATCAGGCTCCCTGCTCAGCGGGGAGTCTGCTTCTCCCTCTCCCTCTTCCCACCCCCCACAATCGTGTTCTCTGTCTCTCTCTCTCTCAAATAAATAAATAAAATCTTTAGAAGCAAACATAAGGAAAAAATCTTTAGGACCTGAGGCTAGGCAAGGAGTTCTTATACTTGACACCAAAAGCACGATCCATAAAAGGAAAAATTGATAAATTGGACTTCATCAAACTTTTAAAGTTTGCTTTGCACAAAACCCTGTTAAGACAATGAAAGAACAAGTTATAGAGTGGGAGAAAATATTCCAATAAAGACTAGTATCGGGGCACCTGGCTGGCTCAGTCGGTAGAGCATGTGACTCTTGATCTTGAGGTTGTTGGTTCAGGTCCCACATAGAGTATAGAGATTACTTAAAAAATAAGTAAATAAACTTCTTTAAACAACAAAAAAAGACTAGTATCTACAATATATAAAACTCAAAAACTCAAAACTCAACAGTAAAAAAAAAAAATCCAATAGAAAATGAACAAAAAACATGAAGAGACTTGGGGCACCTGGGTGGCTCAGTTGGTTAAGCGACTTGCCTTCGGCTCAGGTCATGATCCTGGAGTCCCTGGATCGAGTCCTGCATTTGGCTCCCTGCTAGGCGGGGAGTCTGCTTCTCTCTCTGACCCTCCCCCTCTCATGCTCTCTCTCTCTATCTCATTCTCTCTCTCAAATAAATAAATAAAATCTTTTAAAATAAAAAAAAATGAAGAGACTTTTCATCCAAAAGTATGTAGAAATGATAATAAGCTCATGAAATTACGTTCACCATCAATAGGGAAATGTAAAATAAAACAATGAAATATCAGTACACATCTACCAGAAAGACTAACATAAAAAAATAGTGACACCACCAAATGCTGGTGAGGATGTTGAAAAATTGGATCACTCCTACACCTCCTCATGGGAATGTGAAACAGTCTGGCAATTGCTTCAGAAACTAAACATGCAACTATCATACAACCTGATAATTACTCCTGGGCATTCACCCCAGAGAAATGAAGACCTATGTTCACATACAAACCATTACGGGAATGTTGTTGTTGTTGTTGTTTTTAAAGATTCTACCTATCTATTTGACAGAAAGAGTGAGAGAGCACAAGCAGGGGGAGTGGCAGGCAGAGGCAGAGGGAGAAGCAGACTCCCTGCAGAGCAGGGGGAACCCGATGTGGGACTCGATCCCAGGACCCCGGGATCATGACTTGAGCCGAAGGCAGTCGCTTAACCAACTGAGCCACCCAGGCACCCACAGGAATGTTTATAGAAGCTTTATTTGTGAGAGCCCAAAGCTGGAAACCACCCAGACGTCCTTCCCCAGGTGGATGGTTAGACACACAGTGACACGTCCATACTGCGGAATAGTACTCAGCACTAAAAAGGAGTGAACTATTGACACATTAAACAATCTGGATGAATCTCCAGAAAATTATGCTGAGTGGGGAAAAAACCCACAAAAGATTATCTGCTGCATAATTCCATTTATATGAACGACAAATTTATAGAAACGGAGAACAGACTAGTGGTTGCTAGGGGGAGGGCGATGTAGGTGTGTTTGTAAAAGGCCAACACGTGGGTCCCGGTGGTGATGGAAATACTGTGTATCTGGACTGTATCAATGTCGATATCCTGGGTCTGATGCTGTTCTATAGTTCTGCAAGATATTACCATCAGGAGAAACTGGGTAAAGGATACACAGGCTCTCTCTCTCTTTTCCTACAATTACATGGGAAGCTACAATTATCTCCAACTAAAAACTTTACTTAAAATAATTAAATGAGTTGATATCCATGACAGACACATAGTATGTCTTTAATAGATTTTAGCTATTCTTTTTTTTTAAAGATTTTATTTATTTATTTGAGAGAGAATGAGATAGAGAAAGAGAGCATGAGAGGGGAGAGGGTGAGAGGGGGAAGCAGACCCCCGCTGAGCAGGGAGCCCGATGCGGGACTCGATCCCGGGACTCCAGGACCATGACCTGAGCCGAAGGCAGTCGCTTAACCAACTGAGCCACCCAGGCGCCCCAGATTTTAGCTATTCTTGATTGCACTTGCCACAGTCACTTGATACAACTTCTGTTTTGTCCCTCTGTCCCTCCTGAAATACCATGGGGCGACGGCACAGTGGTGACGCAGTACCAGCCGAAGTCACCCTCAACTTCCAGTCATAACTCTGACCATTATGAATCAGCTATGTGACGTTAGGCAAGATAAAATCTTCCTCGAGCTTTATTTTCTTCATCGGGGAAATGAGGCTCTTAATTCCCCCTTCTATCCTCATCGCAGGGCTTTTAGGTTTGTTTGTTTGCTTGTTTAAGAATCAAACGGATGATGCACAGGGAGGGGAGATGCTTTGAAAACTGTTAAGTGCTACAAAAATGCTTCGCATTGAACATACATTTATTAAATACCTCTTACTCATCTGCTACTGCTATTACTAATAAATATGACCATTTACTCTCTTGAAACCCTTGTTGGAATTTGGCATGCAAATTTCCTGAGTGTTGCTCATTTGCACTGGAAAAAAGGGAAGAGGTGGGAGGCCTTTTGAAGCCTTTTGAAAATTGAGCTCAGAGGGGGATGAATTCTTATCACTGGGCCCAAAGTATGATTGATTTTCTACACAAGGACTCACAGGTGCTACATTTAACACCCTGAGTAGGAGGCTGGAAGTGTATGCCAAGGTGCAGCTTTAACTTAAACTATCTACGTAGTCAGCCCCTTCACTCTGGGGAAGGCTGGGAAGCCTGGGGGGCTGGGGTACCCCACCTTTCCACCAGTTCTCTGAGGTGCTGACAGAAGCACCTGCTCCTTACTTACTTCTCATCCCACTCAGAGAATTGGGCCTCAGGTTTCTGACTTTCAGTGGCCAGATGCCAAAAGCCCCTCTTTTCAGGCCTGGATCACAAGGTTAGGGAAGAACACAGGGCAAGCCCACCATGAAATCTATATTAATATTATAACAACCCTTTCAGAGTTCACTGTTGCTATGTCAACAAAGCAGCTGGGGAAATTGGGTCTTTGGGAACTTGGGAAATGTTTCCTTCTCTCAGAACAACTGGTCTGTGACACTGGCCACCTTTTCCTACCTACCCTTTCTCCTGCTTATTTATGGGGAAACAGAGAAGCAAAACGATAGTCATTAAGGTTTGGGGTGAGGGGGGCGCCTGGGTGGCTCAGTCGGTTCAGCGTCTGCCTCCGGCTCAGGTCAGGATCTCAGGGTCCTGGGATCGAGCCCCAAGTTGGGCTCCCTGCTCATTGGGGAGTCTGCTTCTCCCTCTCCCTCTACCCCTCCTCACCCCCCACTTGTGCTCTCTTTCTCTCTCAAATAAACAAATAAATAAAATCTTTAAAAAAAGGGGGGGTTGGGGTTAGGGAGCTTCTGCGTCATGGAAAAAGCAACAGAAATCAAATTATTTCCCTCTCCCCCTTCTCACTTGTTTATGTCAGTTTCCAGGTCCCAAGCTGGACTCCACTGGACTGAACATGGATTCTGTACCCAGCTCTGCAACTTTGGGTGAATTACTGGCATCATCTCAGTCTTAATTACCTCGTCTTATGGAATAAAGGTATATTCATAGGACCAGCTACATAATTTTGGGGGGTCAATACAAGATAAAAATGCAGGGCCCCTTATTCAAAAATTAAGAATTTCAAGATGGCGACAGCAGAACATTAAACCAAGCACAGTGCCTTTCTAAGGACAGAGCCCTGTGCGAAGGTGCAGGTCTCAGACCCATGAAGCTAGTCCTATACATCAGTTATGACTCTAGGCTTCCAAATGAGAGAAACCAAGTCACACTCACACCTCAGAAAGATAACTTAGTGGACGGTTACTGTGTTATTATGGAAGCCAAGGGAGAGCTGAACAAATAAGGGGCCATCACCGACCCTGGTGAAAAAGCAGAGCCCAGACCGTTCCTCAGTTTTCTGTCTTATAGCTTCAACCACCAGAGACACTCACTGACTTGTTCCCCCAGTCTCCTAAATGTGAACTCTTGGGAAGGGCCTCCCCAGCCTAGATTAGGTCAGGTGCCCAATCCAAACTAGGCAACCCTGAATGGGAGCCCAGCTGAATTTCAGAATACTGGAAGAGGCCCAGCAGGTAATCCCACAGCTGTCCTATCTGCTGTAAGAACAGAGATAGCAATTTCACCTCAGTGCTGCTGCAGTTCTCTTGGTAGCAGGGGCCTAGAGAGAGCTGGGGACAAGATGCCTGGGGCCACACTGGACAGTCATGAGGGCAGGCCGCCATGCTGTCTCCCACGAGAAGGGTTGGCCCAGGCGCTTGCATCAGCCATCTGTGGACTAGAGTCTGTGAGTTCGAAGTTTTCTTACAGCCCTAACATTCTAGAGTATTTCCTCTCTGCTCATGCTCATCCCCAAAATCAACCTTCAGGAAGACTTCATGTGTAGGGATAATTTATTTCATTCAATAGATGTCAGTAAAATGTGATTAAATCTTTTAAAATTAAATGGATGTATTTGGAATACACAAGAGAAATGCTCTAGCTTTAGCAATTCTGAAGTGAATCCTTTGGTAAAGCAGACTCTTACTTAAAATTGAATAGCCACTTAGCTCCTTGGCAAATCTGAATTTTTATGTAGCGTGCTTTACTCAAGATAGGGAGACTGAGGATCTGACTTGGAAAGACAACCGCTGAGAAGGGGATGGGTCTGCAGAGGGCAGAAAAATGTACCAACCGGGCTCTCTCTATCCCACTCCCGGCTAAGTGACAGTGGAGAATTTTCCTTCACCTGGAGATCCTTGGGTGGCTTGGCCCCTTCCGGGATGCCTGAGTGTTTATTCTAGTTTATTCTAGAGTAGTTGTTGTTGTTGTTGTTGTTGTTGTTGTTACGTTTTTGATGGTAGTGAGGAGAGGACAAATAAGAGTGACAGAGCTTTAGGCCACTGCTATCCAATGTGGTAGCCACTAGCCACATGTGGTTGTGGAGCCCTTGAGAGGTGGCCAGACCGCATTGGACTGAACTGCATTGGACTGAATGTGTATTTTACACAAAAATACACACTGGATTTTGAAGACTCTATATGAAAAAAGAATATAAAATATCTCAATATTATTCTGTAATGATTACTTCTTGAAACGATCATTTCTTCATACATTGGGGCAAATAAAATGTATTATTAATTTCACCTGTTCCTTTTTACTTTTTATTTGTTTGTTTGTTTGTTTATTTATTTTGGCATTTTATTTTTAAGTAATCTCTAGACCCAACTTGGGGCTTGAACTTACAGCCCTGAGATCAAGAGTCACACGTTCTACCCACTGAGCCAGCCAAGCGCCCCTCTTTTTCCCCCCCTTTTTTTTTGTATCAAGTAGGCTCCATGCCCAGCATGGCACCCAACTCATGACCCAACTCATGACCCTGAGATCAAGACCTGAGCTTCGATCAAGAGTCAGATGCTTAACCAACTGAGCCACCCAGGTGCCCCTCCTTTTATTTTTTAGTGTGGCTACTAAGAAATGTGAAGTTCAAGTGGCTTGCATTCTATTTCTGTTGGACAGAGCTGCTCTAGACCCTGCTGTCCAGTGGTGGTCCTGGGTGCGGCCATGATGCCTTGTTGGTTAAAGGCTTTCCAAAGCAGAAGATGGGAACCAGTCAGACTAAGGGAGACTAGATAGAGGACAGAGGTAAAGCAGGTGAAGTGAAGATTTGTTCCATTTCAGGCTAGGCTAACAGCAGTGTCTAAAAGAAATTCGTAGAACTGTAGAAGTGGAAGCCACAGATTCACATCTGTGCTATTATACCCATATACAGTTTAATCTACCGTGTTGTGGAGGATTCGAGCCAGTGGCAAATCCTCAAGACTCCTCCCATCAGAAGGTGCGTCTGTGCCCCCGGCCCGCCCAGCACCCCACCCCTCGAGTCTGGGCAGGCTCGTTGACTGCCCTCCCAGTTCTGGGCCCAGCCTTTAAGTCTCCAGCCTAGAGCCTTGAGCCAGCATGGAAGAAATCCCACCCCCTCTAGAGGGAACCAGCTGAGCCCAGCCTGCCCAATGTCTACACTGAGGTACCGGGACGTCCAAGTGATGCTGTCTTGGATTCTTCGGACCAGACCAGCCACCGGCCCAGCTGATACCACCAAATATCCCAGCTGACACCACTGGCATAAACAAATCACCCAGCAGAACCCTGCCCAAATTCTTGATCCAATAATTTATAATAAAAATAAAATCGGTCGATGTTGTAAGCCACTAAGTTTTTAGTGGTTTATGATGCAGCATTAGTTAACAGGACAACCTACAAATCATCCACTGTTAGCTCGCCTTTGCAAAAAGACATCGGCACTCTGGTCAAATATTCATTCAGTCACTCACCATTCCTTTGAGAACATAAGGGTCTTGAAAAGGGAGCAGTAGAGAGGAAGAGGTATTAAGACCAGTTTGTACAGAGTCTTGAATTCCAGGCTAAGGAGTTAGATTTTATTCACGGGCAGTAGAGAGATACTAAGTGATCTGAACAGGGAGTAATGTGATCAGAGCTGTGCTTTAGAAACATTACTTAACAGCTTTGTGCAAAATGGCTTGGAGAAGGGAGAGATTAGGAGTGAGAAGGCCAATTAGATCATCCAAAAATCCAACATCTCCGATGAAAAGCAAATTGTCAGGATCCAAGGTAGGGACAGAAGAAAAGTTCCTGTGTCTCTCAACTGGGAGACACTGAGCCTGGGGGACACATGGGGACACCTAGGGCTGTTTGTGCCCCAGTGACAGGCAGGCACTCCTCGCATTTGGTGGGCAGGGCCAGAAATGTTAAATGACCTGCAATACAGAGGACAGCCCTACAGAATGAAGAACCGTCGTATCCACTATGCCCTGTTGAATGATACTAGTAGATAGAAGGCTCTACGCGAGGCTGAATCAACAGAACTCAGTACGTGATGGAATGGAGGAGGAGCAGCGGGGAGATGCGAGTCGATGGCTTTGCTGAGGTTTCTAGATTTGATGACTGGAATCATAGACAGAGATGGAAACTCAGGACGAGGAGCAGCCATGGGGGGATGCTGCAGAGTGTGAGGTGCTCTTGAGGCCTCAGGCTGGAGGTGACTCACAAGCAGCCGAGTGGGTGTCAGGACACACTCAGAAGACAGGTCACGGGTGGAGGTTTAGTAAAGCCAGAAGCTCGCTGTCCCACCTATGGTCTCCACCAGTCTGTAGGGTCCACAGACCCGTGCTTTCGGTCTCCCTGCTCCAGCGGACCCTGCTCTGGCCTGGGTCTGGCCATCAGCACCTAGCAATCATCCAGGCCCAGAAGGCTGACTGTGAGGTGAGGTGGAGGCTGGTCCAGAGAGCAGCAAATCTCGGTCTGCAGCTGGCTCTGCTCTCCACCCACCAGGTGGACACGGCCACTCAGCCGACCCGTGAACCGCGTGTTTGAACCACCAGATGAGCCTGGAGGATGGTGCTAACTCTGTCTGACTGGGGACCACAGCCCCACGGAAGGACCCTCATTACAAGGGTCTTCCTTCTTGAGGGGAGAGTTCTCATGGGACCACAGGAGAGCCTCTAAAATGACAAGCCAGTGCCCTCCCAAAGGAAGAAAAGAGCATTCCAGGTTCAGATGATGGGAAACATAAGCTTCCTTCTCGAGCTCTTCCTTGAGTCTATTCGAACTTAAAGCCTGTCTTCCCAAGGGCTCATCTTATGCCTACTCTTTTCTTAAGGACGGATGAGGAGCAGCCCACCCCATTTCACTGGGGGCCCACATCAGATCTGAGCCTGCCCCCTGCTCTAGTCTGTTCCCTCCCTGTCCCTCCGGACCCATGCCAAAAGGCTTGTTTCCTGTGTGAAAAAGAAAGCAAGACTTGGCGGTGGATGATCCATTGTCATTACTGAGGTGCATTACGTGGCAAGGAGATTTGGGGACCCAGAGCAGCTAAGCGACACCTTTGCTCCCCGGGGCAGTATTTCAAAGTGACGTCACCCCAATACCCAATTCAAATTCACGCCTTTTAACCTCCACAATCATCTGAGATCCATATCAAGTTTGATTCCGGTAAGATGCCTCGATATTCTAAATTATTTGTCAGCCTGGCACGGCAAATAAACATTTGTGAAATTCATTTCAAAAGATGTTAACACTGGTGAAACCCACGTGCCCCCAGAGGGATTATACAAATTTCCATGTCAAATATTTGAGGCAAAGCACTTGTAGAGAAAGTGTTTTTTGTGTGTGTTTTGATGCCTTTCATTTCCATAAACTAGATTACTTTCTGAAATTACTTTCACACAGAGAACAGTTTCTATTGAATTCCAGTCAGTGAACTCCTCCGAGTGTGAGGTGAATAAAATATCTCGGGGCTGTGGGGCTTCCTTGATGCATATGTACCCGCGTTGGGTAAGGAAGGCAAACCAAGTTGAGATGTTATCTTTAGAGAGCTCATGTACCCAGATCTGCTGTCTTACGGTAATTGCTAAACAACCAATTCATTTAGAGCCTAACAAGGAAGCTCTAGGGCTTTCTCGTCGCGCCCCCCCCCAGCCCCCCCCTCCCTCCTACCTGGCTAACAATGACTCCAGCTCTGTTGTTAACTGGAGATTTGCTGGCAGGCAGTGCTTGCTACTGCGAGGTTCTCCAACAGTCAAGTTTTATCTGCTTCTTGCAAACACTGATTCTGCCAAAAAAATTCTCACAAAAAAATTTGATCCGAGGAAACATTGTCCTATTGTCCTAGTTCTGTCAAGCCCATAAAATTAAAAATGGACTTAGTTTTCTTAAAGGGGAAAAAGAGAGAGAGAGAGAAAGTAGTTGAAGGCCCAAGGAGAAGAAAGCGGCTGAGTTAAATGTTACTTGAAACAAACCGGCATTTCCTGCAGGCCTGGGCTCTGAGCCACCGTGTGGCCACAGAACGGGGATTCCTGGGGCGGGGGAGTCGGGGCTGGGGACAAAGGGGACAATCTCTCCTTAGATAAAGCCACTAGAAGGTCTTATCTTCCAGGGCTAGGAAGGAGAGTTCCCGGATCTGGGGAAGACATTTCTTAGCAAATCTAACCTTGACCGAGTTTAAAATGACCAAGTGATCAGCACGTGAGCGTTCCTCCGCAGCCAGGGTGCGGCCCGGTAAACGGTAGCCGCCCGGGCGCTCCCACAGGACGGGGAGGGAGAACGCGAGCGAAGGGCCTAGAGCCGGCAGGGCTGGGTGTTTGTTTTTGTTTTATCCAGAGAAGAGGTGACGACAAGAGTTTCCAGCTTGACTCCTCCGAGTAAAGGGGGAGCCACTGGAGGGTATAAACCGAGGGGCCAGATGATGCGATTTGCTTTTTCAGCTAGATCAGCCCGGCTGCCGAGTGTAGGGTAGACCAAAAGGAGAAAGGATTAGAAGCCGGTTGGAACAGCCAAAGTGAGATATGATGGTGGTTTAGAGCAGAGTGGTAGCGGAGGAAATGCTGAGGAAAGGTTGAATTCTGGATTTATCTGAAGGCCAACCAACCCTTTCGGGATATGGGGATAAAGGAAGACTAAGGGATGACCCCAATTTGTTGTCCTGAGCAGCTGGGACAATGAAGTTGCCGCTTACTTGCGTGAAGGAGGCTGTAAATGGAAACCAGGACTTGGGTAATACAGTCTTCATTTTGAGATGTCTACTGGACTTCCCGGTGGAAAACTCACGTAGGCAGAGGGCATGGACTTGTCAATTCAAGAATCATCTATTTACAGATGTTTTTTAAAGCCTTGAAATTGGATGAGATCACCCAGGAGGCGAAGGTGAAGATAAAAAGAGGTCCTGGGGCGCGTCAACATTGGACACATTTGCAGCTTATCAAACTGTAATTACAAATGCAAAATAAGCTAACTTTGTATAGAAAAAAATTAGCTATCTGATCCCTTCATGGGCCCTGGAGGATTGAAACACAGGATGTGTACATTATCAAGGAGACAAGGCAAGGTCACTAGGAAATGATGACATCCAAGGGGCTGGGAGGGACAGGGGGTGATGGCTATCACCTTCAGACCAGACTGGCCCAGGAAGCGGAGGGTGTAACAAAGCTCACGGGTGCAGATGAGAAAGAGCGGCTGCGCCGGGAGGTCATTACAAAGTTGACAGAGGACATACAGAGAGGAAGGGACCATAGGCCAAGGAACAACCCCTCTTTGCAAATTCTCCTTGGGCCCCTGCTCCTCCTCACTGCCCTCACCCGTAGCCTTCCGGGCGGTGCAGGTGCCCACGCATGCGCGCCTTCGCCTTTTCGCATCCGGGGAAGAGATTGGAGACGCTCCGCAATGCAGGGCCAGCCCGGACTCCCGTTCCCCGTCCCTTCACCTTTGCCTTTTTTCTTCAGTTCCCTGCAACCGCCCAGCATCTCACCAAGTCCGTTTACTGCCTTAACCACTGGCTTGGAAACCCCATGAGGACGGCGACTTATCCTTAGTGCCTGGAACTGTGCCTGGGATACAGCAGGCGCTCAGTAAATACGCATTCATGAAATGGGTGGTGTGCTGAAAGGCAGTGAAGGTTAGTGATGCCACCACCTACTAGTTTTTTCATCAGCTGTCCCAGCCTGTTTTTTGAACTACAAAATGGAAATCTTATCTACCT
Organism: Neomonachus schauinslandi; assembly: GCF_002201575.2. Taxonomy (NCBI): domain Eukaryota; kingdom Metazoa; phylum Chordata; class Mammalia; order Carnivora; family Phocidae; genus Neomonachus; species Neomonachus schauinslandi. The sequence continues at coordinate 42,019,570 of NC_058411.1, read as the reverse complement.
ATAGGTTGTGAGAATTAAAATTAAATGAGATTAGTTTTGTAAAGCGCCTGGTCTGTAATGGCTACACAAGAAAAGTTTTCTCCCTACCTGTCCTCCACTTTGGTCCCAAGAGAGTCAAGGTAGAGAGTTCCAACTCTGATGTCAGCAACGCAAACTAGCTTCCAGCATGGTGGGTTCTCTCTGGCGGCTCAGCTTCGTATGGAGGAAAGTTCTAAGTGTCAGAGAATGAATTTTCATGGTAAGAATTGCATTTTATAAGATGCTCTCATAATGTAAAATAACAAGATTACCAAGGAGTACATCAGAAAAGAACCATATAACATTTTCACAATGAGAACTTGGCACATAGTAGATACTTGATAATATCTGATGAATGGACACAGTAAGATCAATTAAAATTTAACCTAACAGTAAAGGCTCTCCTACAACTTGCCCTTGATTATCAATAAATCTCATTCTAATGAAAGTAGCCTACGCTGCATTTTCAAGTGCTCTCATTTGTCAGTGGACTTTCCTTTGATCAAACACTAAAATGCAAAGTTTACATTTCTGCATTGAAAAAATCTTTTTCTATTCGATTCCAAAGTTCTTTAATTTTCCCAGCAAAAATGTTAATTTCTTAGTAATTTGGCATGAGGTTTAAGCACTTCAAACATCCCTCATTCTCCCCAGTTCTTTTTTATGCTTTCTACACTGTACAGAAGTCGTTTCTCTCTACTTGTAAGAGTCTCATGAGAGCCCAGGGAAGTTCTGGGCACAGAATAAATAAACAGAAATGATGCCAAGAGGAAGGTTATGATGTTTGCCATCAGTAAGAGAGTAACAGCATGCTCAGGATAGGCTGTGGGTGAAGCTCCTGAAGGCTCAGTCCCAGAAGGGTTGTTTGAGGTGGTCTTGGAGAAGTTGTTCTTGGCGCTAGCACCCCCAGAAGATTGGGATGGGGCAGAGCTCTACTTTGAGGTAACTTTTTCTGGGTCAAATGGACTGAATGACTGTGATTTAAAATCTAGCAAAAGGAAAAAATAAAAGCTTCTTCTTGGCTTGAGACATCCATACCAGATTTCTGCCTGCAGCAAATTTTCATGGAGAAGCCAGGCGACAGTGAACATATGGGTGTGCTATTGAAGATGGCCGCCTGTGGAAGGCCACTACCAAGGCAGCTTCTGCTGAGCGTCAGCGGGGGGGCCCATCCAGAAACTAGTGCCCAGTCTGCCCATCGTCCCGCCACCCCCACTGCCTCCACCTCCAACCCCCATCCACTTGTACCCCTGCCCTCACTTCTTAGGCTTTGAGTCTGCTCTGCACCAGGACAGGCTCTCCAGGAAAAACAGTAAAGTGTTCGCCATTTGCCGAGAGGGTCTGCAGCTGCAGGCCTCGCCTCTGACGCTCAAGAGAACTTGGAACAACCTGGGAGCTGAAGTTTTCGTGTGGAACAGGGCTGGAGAGGGTGGAGGTAGAGCAATGATACTGTTTTTTGAGGAGCAGCCAATTTTACAGGTGTTGGGTTTGTTTCTCTCTTCTGCCTCAGTTAGGACCAGGAGCCAGGGCATCCCAGAGGCTTCTTAATGGGCAGGACACATCTGAATGTCTCCCCAGGGCCTCCCTTCTGGGAAGTAGGGTTGGAGCACTTGGCCTGGCTCAGTCACTGACAGAGTTCTGGGGTGGCTGTGGTTTGAGGGCCTCAGGGCGCTCATGGCTTTCTTATGCTCATTATCGTATAATCTGCACAACCAGTCTCTGAGGCAAGAATTGACTCTCACGTGGACGAGGAAACCAAACTCATGGAGACTTCGGGGTACTGTCTGCACTCAAGTAGCTAATAAGGGGCGGGAAATCCTGGAATCAAAACGCAATGCCAAATTCAGGCTCTCAATGCATTTTTCTGCCTTATAAAGTAGATTTTTCTCTTCCCATCTAGCAGATGAGGAGACAACGGATCAAGCAGGGTTTACCAACAGAGAAAGCCTTGCTAGGTCATCCAGTCACCCCTGCACCGTCTCCCCACCCCCCACCTCGAGATGGGTTAAACCCAGAGGAAAACACAACAACTTTGCTTTTTAAAGAAAGCAAACTTGATCTTTGCTGATTCGATGCCAATTCTGGTTTAAGTGGTGGTCCTTACCAAAATTAGCTCACATGGAGCCTTTGTGGCTTGTCCTTGCTCGATATTATATATAGTTATGATTTATACTTAACTTTGGTGGAATCAGATAAGGACCTGAGAGGGACACAATTACTAATGTCACCTGGCCTTTGCCATTCTTAAGGGAAAACAAGGCTATCTGAGCTTTTCTCCACGACCTCGTGAGCAGCTGTTTGGCTAATCTTTATGGCCAGGGATGTTGACTTTATCAGGTTATTAGTTAACAGGATTGGTTTTCTCATTTCTAGTGTCACATGGATGACTCTAGTTGCTTTGTATGGATCTATGAACACCTACTGAGAGACAGACTACCTACAGACAGCAAGTAGACTGTCCTTTTTCTGGTTATGCTAACATGGGCAGCTGGGGAAACCTTAGACCCCTCTGATTTCTGATTTTTGTGGTCCAATAGAAGGCTTTTTCAACAGAACAGCAAAGGTTACCTCCATCTCCTAGGTGAACAGAGCACCCCATAAGTCCAAACAAAATCAATTCATAGCAACAGAACAGTTAGTACTTTACTGACTCAAAATATCTTGTAAAACACCTAGGAACTTAGCTGACGGAAGATAGCACAAAAGGCTCTTCTCAAAGGGACCTCTCCAGGGGAGCCTGCCTGGCTCAGTCGGTTGAGCATGCGACTCTTGATCTTGGGGTTGTGAGTTCGAGCCCCACATGGGGCATAGCGCTCACTAAAAAAATTTAAAAAATAAAAAAGCAAAGGGAGTTCTCCAGTCCATGGCCGTTTACTTGCAGTTCCTTAAAGACGGATAAAGATAGCGACCTGAGGCCCAGCTCAGAGACCCGGCAAAGACAGAGACGGGTCCGGCCACTGCATGTGGAGCAGTCCTCAACTGACCATTCTCTCCCTAGGTGGGATTAGGTCTTGCAGTACCTGGGAGACAACAGTGGGGCGGCATCTCCCTCACCCCCTGGGGAACCAGGTCACCCCCCCCACCTGCGTGAGTGGGGTTAATGCACGTCCCCCAGGAACTTCACAGCTGGGCCTTCTCAGGGAGCACGTGGCTGTCCTTGCCCCAAGGTGTCACATTTGGAAGTTTTGTCTCTGTTTTTCAGGTGGTTAACGCACTGTGAAAACCAGTACCTGGAGAAAGCGAACTTTCCTCGGGGATGCAAATAACCATGGATGTTCTGTGTTCTGTAAAGACGGCCGAACACTGCTGGTTGCCTGAATGGCTTTATTACATGTGTGAGCCCATCAGAAAGGCCGCCGCACTCCCAATCAACGGGAGCGATTTGTAACCACAAACTTTGTGACAGAAAGACAAATGAGGAAATCTCAGGACCAAATTAGGCCTAATTAGTATCCATATAGGAAACTCTCCAGTAACCTGGCAGTTAGCAGCCAGGGGGAGGACACGTGCGGCATTGTCTTAACAACAAGTTCATCAAACGTGTAATTAGCCACCGGCCACCAGCCACCTTTGCAAACTGGATCTCAGCTGCTGCCAATCACAGATTGGCCGGCGGGCGTCTCTTAACAGAAGGCTAGGTAGATATACAAATACTGTGCTCACCAGTAGGGGCAAACAGCCAGGCCTGTCTGGCTTTCTTACGTGGTGGACTCACAGTATTTTCCCCCCATGTTAATGAACTTGGATTTCAGGGGTCGGTTCCCCTCAAGTTACTTTCTGAAGAAGAAAGCCCAGGGCATCACTTTCTGTCAGAGTTGAGTGACTGCTATGGAGAGAGCTGGCCTACAGAGGATGACCTTGGTTCAGACAATTAGAGTTTCCATCGTAGAGAGGAATTCAAACACTTCCAAGAAAGAGAGAGAGATTCAGAAGCCGCGTACTCAGAACCTCCCACATCCAGGGTGGTGAGAAAGGCCTCGGGATCCCCACCTTCCCATTCCAGCATTGCAGAAAGAATTAACTGGAAAATATTGTCTCTGCAAATAAAAAATAATAGTACATCCAATTAAGCATGACCAATAAAGATTAAAGTGTGTGGCTTTTCTTTCTGGACATATCTGTCAATTCACTCTAGGACCAATATAGACTATTTCTCTCAGGAGGTGAGATTACAAAGGAAGAAAAATGTTCTCAGAGCTCAGTTGGTAATTAATCTTTGCATATGACTTCCTCATAGTTCCCATTAATTATCAATATTCAATCATGCATTAAAAATGGATTTTTCTTTGACAGAATTTAGCTGTCTATAAGACTTACTATATCAAACTAACTTCTAATATAATCGCAGAGGTTGGCCTTGCAAACCTTCATTACATTTTTACAAATCCTTTAGCGGAGGGTTCCATACAAACACATTAATAATAGCCAATTCAGCAAAATCAACATGCAAAAAACAATATCAAAAGCAAACATAAGCATATCAACCAACTGCAATGTGTGGTCTTTATTTGGATTCTGATTCACACAAACCGGGTTTCTTTTTCTTTTAAATTATGACGTTTTGAGATGACTGGAAATTGAACATTGGTTATTGTTAAGAAACATTAATTTTTAGGCATGATAACTGTATTGTGGTTATGTTTAAATGTTTATGGATAATATGATGTCTGAGATTTGCTGCAAATTAATATGGGAAGGGGTGAGCATAGGTAAGACAATATTGACCATTAACTGAAAAATGCACATGGAAGTTTTTTATGTTTTCTCAGCCAGATATTACAGGGAAAAAAAAGCAAAATATGTGAAGTCAACACAAGGATTGTCTCTCTAAAGATTATCAAGTAGCCATCGCTTAATAAAATCGAAAGCCTCTTCTAACGATGACAACTCTAAACCAGAGGAATCAAACCAAAGACCTGCTGACTGAATCAGGCTTGCCATTGTGTTTTGTCAAGAATCTGAATTGTTTACTAACATAATAATTTCTTTTTTTTTTTTTAAGATTTTTATTTATTTGTCAGAGAGAGACACAGCGAGAGAGAGAACACAAGCAGGGGGAGTGGGAGAGGGAGAAGCAGCTTCCTGCTGAGCAGGGAGCCCGATGTGGGGCTCGATCCCAGGACCCTGGGATCATGACCCGAGCCGAAGGCAGACGCTTAACGACTGAGCCACGCAGGCGCCCCCTAACATAATAATTTCTTAACTAACATAAAATCAGGATCTTCTGCCAGATTCCTGGCTTCTTTTGAAAAGTCACAAGAGTGGGGCGCCTGGGTGGCTCAGTCAGTTAAGCGACTACCTTCGGCTCAGGTCATGATATCAGGGTCCTGGGATCAAGCCCCATGTCAGGCTCCCTGCTCAGCGGGGAGTCTGCTTCTCTCTCTCCCTCTGCCCCTTCCCTCCACTTGAACTCTTTCTCTCTCTCAGATAAATAAATATAATCTTAAAAAAAAAAAAAAGAAAAGTCACAAGATTTGGCAACCCCAAGCCCGTGTCCCTACTTAGCTGCAGATGTTGGTAGCTGAGTGGAGGCTGCCCCTTATGGATGGCGCAGGATGACCAGGTGTCAGCCCCTACCAGACCCACCGAACTCATTGCCGTTACAGATAGATTTGGGCTTTGGCCCTCACTCTTAGAACAGTCCTCCAGGCGATGCCTGGGTGACTCAGGCTCAGTCGGTTAAGCGTCTGCCTTCGGCTCAGGTCATGATCCCAGGGTCCTGGGATCGAGCCCCATCGGGCTCCCTGCTCAGCGGGGAGCCTGCTTCTCCCCCTGCCTGCCGCACCCCCTGCTTGTGCTCACACACACACACACACACACACACACGCACGCACGCATGCACGCGCGCTCTCACAAATAAATAAATAAAATCTTAAAAAAAACAAACAATAAACATCCTCCAGGTTTATTCAAGGACCCATTGCCTGAGGACAAATGGCTTCAAATCAGCTTTTCAACAATTACAACCAGCCACCCACAACTTTAAATCAAGCCACTTTTACCAGAAAGGGCATAACTCTCTCAGGGGCTGGAAAGGACCTGAAGACCATCTAGCTTGACTTGGCTACAAATTAGAATCCCTGGGGGATTTAAAATTTTTCAAAGTACAAAACTTCATTTGAGGCCTTTAAATCGGACTCTTGGGGGTGACATGTGAATCCGTCTGGCCCTTTCACCAGCCTAGCCATCGGCCTACAGGGGCCCCACTGGCCGGGCAGCCTTCGCTGCTTGTGATCGCCTAGATATGCCCCGGACTTCTCCTGCCTTCACAGAGCCTTTGCTGTCCATGCTTCAAAGATGTCCTCTGCCTGCTGAAATCCTTTCAAATCTTCAAATGCCACCTCCTACCTAGGCCTTCCCTGATCTCATTCCCCAAGCAAGATGTTTTCCCCTCTCCTGACATCCCACAGCAAGTCATTTATAGCTTTCTTATAATGTGTGCTCTATTCTACCTAGTGCAACAGCTATTTCATACTCCTGCCTTTCTCTATATACCAGATCTTAATCTCCCTGAGGCCCAGGGTTGGGTCTCTGTTATTTTATCCCCACAGCATAATGTTCGGAAACAAGTATTCCAAGATGTCAATGAAATAAACTGATGCGAGTTGCATTAAATAATTGGGATCCCATTCGTTTGATCATCTTAAGAAATACATCTTAAGAAATATTTTTTAGGTTTGTTTTGTGTTTTGTTGATTTTTAAGATGGGGAGTTGGAGGTAGGTATTAATTTCATTTTTGAGACGGGGATATTGATAGTAACAAGAGTATCCTGCTCCAAGCCATTTGGAGTTGATGACGGAAAAGGAGCTGGAAGCCCAGCTTGTTGGCTCTCCTACCTGCCCTTCTTTTCGTGCTGCCCTGCTCTGTGTGTGACAGAGCCATGCCGCTTGAGGGGGTTATTCCTGTCAGGGGGCCAGGAACACTGGGGCCAAAGAGGAAAGCATCAGATTAGAAATCCAAGCTGCCTGGAGACTTTCTACAATCAGCAGCTGTAGGACACTCTGTTCTTATTACCACCCAGGTAGGATCGAAGGTCTCTAAAAGCGACGCAGCTGTCCCCCCACCCGCCTTGCCCAGCCCTTCCCGTGGATGAGAGCGCTCAGCAAAGCTGCCACATAGTAGGTCCTCGACACATGGCGGTTACTGATGTATTATTGTTACTCAAGTAATCTGGCCAAGCCCAAGTGCAGAATGAGGAGCATGTATGTTGAGTGCCCCAAAGCCTCGGTCAATGGTTTTTGGTTTTTTGGGGTTTTTTTTAATGCCTGGCACGTTATAGATGCTCAATAAAGGTTATTTCCATCTCCCCAAGCAGAAAGGACTAGAATTCTAGCTAACTGATAACGAGGCCAAGAGACCATGAACAGTCAACATATTTGACCTGTCAGAAGTCTAATCAAATCAGAGGACTTGTACCACATCCCGAAGGTCAAGCCCTCGGACTTTGTCAGCCTGGGGTGGGATGATCTGCTTTCAGAGGCTGATTTTTCTTTTTACTGCAGGACAGAGAGATGATTTGGCACATTTGAATTGCAATGGAATGTAAACAGAGCTCTCTTGAATCGCTGGAGAATATAGCTGGGTGCCTGGTGGATGTGCGAATCCTATTTTTATATTGCACTGTGGTCCTGTTCTCCAATACCACACTCCAAACAAGGAAATTAAATTAAGCATTGCTTAAAATGCCTCAGACAATAATATAAATTTGTATTAAATGAATTTAGTGTCATTTTCTTGTTTGGAGTGGAAGGTGGGAAAACACTGGAGTGGTGGAAAGAGTAAATAGCTAACTCGATTAATCCTATTGAAGGGGAGGATGGAGCCACACGAGCGACTTTTGTGTGTGTTTGGTTAATATTTTACTGAAAATTGCTATTAGCTCTAACTGATCCGAATCAAAATCCACTGTGTAATATAGCCAACAACTTAATAGCTGAAGTATGGGATGGTAGCTTGACGTGATACCATGCTATTCAGGGAAATAGAAAGAAAAACAGAAAAATTAAGGGGGGTAGGGGAGGACTGGAGCTTGAGATTTAAAATCCAGTGAATGGAAAACTCAAACCAAGCAGGGAGATAGGATGGTTGGGGGAAAGCAAGGTTGGGGCAGGAGGATGGAGGCCGGTACCAGGGCCTGCTCTACTGGAAATCTGCTTTTTTTAATTCACAAAGGACAAGGAGAGTGTTTGAGTTGGGGATGGAGAATCCCCAAAAGAAATCCAAACCCTACCCTCTAAGAGCCACCATTGTAGTAACCCTCATTTTCCTTGGAATCCACCAAAGCTGGAAAGAGGATGGGGGACAATCCCCATGCCGCCCAGCCTGTGGGATAAATGTCGTTGGGAGGTCTTTTTACCCTTAACTTGAGGAGGGAGGGTTATTCTTTAGTTCCTTTCATAGGGGCATGGAGGGGGAGTGCCAAGAGCAGGGGTCCAGTGGAGGGTGCCTTGTGGAGCCCTTGCCTCAGAGTTCTTGTCCTCTCCCCATTGTTGGGTCTCGTGAGGTAGAGGCACTAGGAACAGGAGAAAATGCTCTGAAGGACCCAGCTGGGCCCAGAGCTTGGGGTTCTCCCCTTCCTGAGTCAGTACAACTGGGAAAATATGGGGCTCTCTCCACACCATTGTTCTGTCCTATGGTACACAGGCTTCAGAATCTGGCAGTTAGAATCCTGACTTTGGGGCACCTGGGTGGCTCAGTCAGTTCAGTGTCTGACTCTTGGTTTTGGCTCAGGTCATGATCTCAGGGTCAAGATCAAGCCCTCTGTTGTAATTGTAAATGACTAGCTCAGTGGGATGTCTGTTTCGGATTCTCTCTCCCTCTCCCTCCCCTCAGTCTCTCTCTCTCTCAAATAATTAATCTTAAAAAAAAAAGAATCCCAACTTTGCGCTTACTTGTTATGAACAGAAAATTACGTGCAGAAAATTAGGGCTGTTGTGGAGGATTGGAAGTGTCTAGCACTTTACTTTCCAGGGTAGAAAGTAAAAATCCACTTTTACTGTTATTCTTGCTTCCAGAGGTTCTCCGATTCCCTTCTAAGAAATGTGAGCCTAGACCGGAAGAACTGACCACAATTCAGATTATTATCTCACATCTTCCACAAAGGATTTCAGGTGACTGTATTACAGTGTGAAAAATCATACTGAATGGAACAATTAAAGATAGAAACAGAACGGAGACCATCTGGGGAAACAGGGAAATGGGTCTTCCCGGAACTCTCTAAGAGGAGTTAATTAGTGTTGCTGAAAATTGATTTTGGCTTCAAGTCTCTAGGTAACTAAAGCAAGGAGGAAAGTATATGAGTTACATGGTGTCCTTCCTCACCACACCCATGCGCGTGCACACACACACACAACACACACACACGCTTGACGGATGAGAAATTCTTTTCTAGGAACTAATTTCCAGGAGAAATTTATGATGTGATTTCATGAATACAGTATATTGGGTAACAGGATAATGCTTTCTACTCTGGTTTTACATATTCAAAGAGAACTCTTCCACCCACCTGTTCACTGTGATGTCATAATGCTCATTGTTTAATTGTGGCTTTGGGGGAGGGGAGCAGGGGCTGAGAGAATGGAGTGCTAAATATTTTGTTTTCTCCTGGCTTTACTTAATACAGTGAGAGAACTTGGAGGATCTAGGACAATAAATAATGAACATGTCCTTTTGCTATTCCATAAAATTCTCTGGCTGGTTTTGAATCACTATCAGTTCATGACAAAAATCTCCAATTCGTACTTGCTGTGACAATATATGAGGGCAGTAGTTAAACTGAGAACCATTTGCTTTGGCCATAGGATATGAGGGCAGAAAGGAAATATACCCCTGACCCAGCTGTGCCCTACTTAGCGAAATATATTAAATATGTTCACATCAATACAATGTAAATAAAGAAACAAAAATAGGGAGCAAAAGAGAAAACACAAGCACAATTTTTCACCTTCACAAGCTCAACAAATACTACCTAGCATGAAACAGTAGCCATTCCTCAAAAAACTAAAAAACAAAGGATCAAAATGGATCTAATCAATGATTGAATATTAGCCACTAGAAGAACACTAGTAAAGTTTGCTCATGGAGTTATTCCAGCTAATCATCACCATGATTTTGACATATAAACCTGAACTCTTGTCTTCTAGACAAATTTGGGAGTCTATCAACAATCCTGCTAAAGAAAATCATTTTTATTTATCCCCTCAACAATATTCGTTAGCGTCCACCGTGTGCCAGACACTGTCCTAGGCCCTTGGGATACATCAGTGAGCAAAACAAAGATCTCTGCGCTGGAACAGTTGACATTCTCCAAGGACACACTGACAGTGACAATGCATTCAGCAAGAAACATGTGTAATACATTAGCAGGTGATAAATGTTTAGGGAGAAAAAGCAAGGATAAGAGGAGGTGGGGGCATGGTATAGGAGACAGGGCACGATAGAATTTTAAACAGAGTGGTCAGGGTAAACCTCCTTTGAGAAAGTAACATCAGAGGAAAGGATTTGGTGACTGAAGAGGAGACAAGAAAGGTGTAAATGCCTGTCAGATGAATTCAGTTTTTACAGTGTATTTGAACTCAAATTCAACATGTCCCGATCCAACCCCAGTTTCCCTGCCCATCCCCTACAGCAGGCTCTCTACTTCTGTCTCCTCTCACTGAATGACGTCTTCATTCACACGTGGAGCCACTGGAGACATGGAGAGCACTCAAGTATAGCGGTCAAGAGGAAGGGCTTAGACCACAACTGGCTGGCAGTTTTCTCATGTACCAATTGGGGATGATACATTTACTACATATGGCTACAGTGTGCATGAAATGAATGTAAAGCACTTAGAATGGTACCAGGACATAAAGTGTTCAATAAAAAAATGATTCTTCCCTGGGGCGCCTGGGTGGCTCAGTCAGTTGGGCGTCTGACTCTTGGTTTTGGCTCAGGTCATGATCTCAGGGTCGTGGGATCAAGCCCTGAGTCAGGCTCTGCACTCTGCTTGTGGATTCTCTCCCTCTCCCTGTGCCCCTCCCCCACTCACGCTCGCTTTCTGTCTCTCTCTCTAAAAATAAATGGATAAATTTTTTTAAAAGATTTTATTTATTTATTAGAGAGAGAGAGATCACAAGGAGGGGGAGTGGCAGAGGGAGAAGCAGGCTCCCAGCTGAGCAGGGAGCTTGATGCGGGGCTCGATCCCAGGACCCTGAGATCATGACCTGAGCCGAAGGCAGACGCTTAACCTACTGAGCCACCCAGGCACCCCTCACCAAATCCTTTTGCATCTTACTTCCAAATGTCTACCAAATATACTCACTTTCCTCCTTCAACACCAGCCTACTCCACACTGCCATCATCTCTGCCATCTTAAAATCCTTCAGTAGTTTCTCTTGCTTTTTGCATAACACGAACTCAGACATAGTCAATAAGGCCCTGCACGGTCCTGCTGACCACTGCAACCTCAACTCACACCAGGCTCCTGACTGCCCTCTGACCTTCCCATTCCTCACACCCAGCTTCTCCCTCCTACCACCGAGGCTTGGCTGGCAACACTCCCCATTGCTCCTTCACCTGAGTAAGTACTACTCATCCTTCAGATCTTAGCTAAAACGTCTCTTCCTCCAGGAAGTCTTCCCTGACCTCCTAGACCAAGTCAAATTGCATCCCTTGTAGACCATCCTACAACCAGGTGCCCTTCTTTGGAGGACTTGCCCAGAGTTCATTTACATGTTTCTCTTCCCCAGCAGGTCACAGGCATCCCGAGTACCATGCGTTCCCACTGCTGTCTCTGCAGTGCTGGGGACAGCCTGGCCCTGGTATAGATGATCCATAAACACTGAGTGCATGAATAAGAGAATCCCCAAATAACCATACATCACTGCAGATGTTTGGATTGTTCCCCAAGAGCACAGCCCTCAACTAGACACCAGGAAAGTCTCCAGGTAAGCAAAAGACACAATCTTTGCCCTTGAGGAATGTGAGTCTGGCTGGAGAGAAGCAGTTGAACACTTGCAAACAACATATTGAGGGGATAAATCAGGGGCATACAAAGAATAATTAAGGGGCAGGACTTGCAAATCACGTCAGGCAGGGCTTTATGGGGGAAAGGAGTTTTGAGGCAGGTTTTAAAGGAGGTACGTCTGAAAAGAGAGAGGGGGCCCATGCTTATTCAGTCTTCTTACCCAGTTACTCTTAAGTATGCTGCCGTCTGAGTCACCGTCTTGGAGCCACGTTGCTGGATTCAAACCTGACTCAGCTGCGTGCCAGCTGTGTGAACTTAGACACGTTATTTTCCCTCTCTGTCTCAATTTCCTCATCCTGGCAAAATGAAGACATTAACAGTTCCTATCTCAAAGGGATATTGTGAAGATTGCACCAGTCCATATGTGGAAAGTGCTTAGAACAGTCCCCCCCCCGTAGTAACACTACATCTGTGTCTGCTGCCATTTTTGTAGCTGGTGTTACAGTATTATTATTGGTAGAAGTAATGGCCATGCTGCATATGGGCTTTCTAGCATCCTGCCCCAGATAACAGGTTTTTACTGGAAGGACCTGGAGCCCAGTAAAACAAGGTGTTCAATCTGTTATTCAGTCACGTTGATTTCAATTAGCATAGTCCCTGGCATCGGTGGTCCTTAAATATTTGTGGAATGCCTGATTTTTTTTCTTTTTTTTACGATTTATTGATAATGTACACTGTTCTCAGCATTGAACCAAGTACTTGACAGGCAGGATCATCCTTCATCCTCACAATACACCTGTGAGGTAAGTACTATGGTCCTCTTGGCTTTTCAGATGAGGTTTAGGGAAGCTAATTGACCTGAGGACACACCGTAAGTGGTAGCTCTAAATTTGAATACAAATGGCTGGTTCCAGGATGATTAATCAGTTAATAAAGAGTTTGTGTATTATCAACAGCAAAAAACAGAAATAACCAAGGGCAGAAAATACAAAGGTAGTACCTTGGTAAGAGAAAGTTCTTAAGGGGCAAGGTATGAAGACAAAGAACTTATTTAGAAGCAAATATGGAAATACAGGTACCCAGTGATTAGGGCCTAGAAGTCAGATAAAATAAGGTCTCCGGCTCTGCCGAGAAGACCACACCTGGGTTTCTCAAGTGTTCCTTACCTGAGGGCATGGTGCAGAGCACCACCTCTCGCACTAAAATCTGTTGTTTTAATGTGGGGGGATTGCTGTGAGAATCTGATGGAAACTATGATCCTTCTCTCGAGAAACACAGGCATACGTGTGCATGCATGCACAAGGGTTAATATTTCTACAGGATCTTGAGCCTTCTGAACCCACCATGGGCCCAGATTAAGAGCCCTCCCGGTCTAAATTCAATCTTTGGCAAACTTGGGGTGCCCACCAAGCTTACTAGTTAAGGTCTGAGGAAAATAAAGCCAAGAGGAGCCATCCTGCCAATGCAGAGTCACTGAGAGCCAGACCCCACTGCACTGCGACAGGCCCCACCCAGCCCAGAGGGGCGGAGGGGTGAGGGGTGGGAGTTGCAGGGGGCTGGTAGGGAGGAGGCAGCAACCCCTCCAGTAGTCCTAGATTCTCTTTTCTCCAACTGCATTAGAATGTGTTGTCCTCGGGCCCTAGCCTTTCAGGAGGCTAAGAGAACTCAGTGGAAAGCCCTACAGATCTGGGAACAAAAAAGGAAGTCACCTTTTGGAAAGTGTTCTCTAGTGGTAAGATGGTAATTTTTGTGATTTTGCAAGTCTCATGATCGATTTGGCATTTAAACAAAGAATATTGTATAATGACCTGTAATGCCAGCACCAAGAGAAGCAGCTGAGCTGATACTTCTCAGCTTATTGGTGATTACAATCCCTAATTACAATCATAGGAAAATTTTAAAACAACTCCAGAAAATGGGAATTCATAGAATTGCCCAGTATTCAATAAAAATCTATGCAGAGGAAGATTAATGAGAAATTCTGGGTGAAAAAAATTCCTTTTTATTTTTTTTGAGTTGGGGAGGGGCAGAGGGAGAAGGAGAGAGAGAGAATCCCAAGCAGGCTCCATGCCCAGTGTGGTGCCCAGTGTGGAGCCCAGCGTGGGGCTCGTTCTTACATTCCTAAGATCATGGCCCAAGCTGAAATCAAGAGTTGGACTCTTAACTGATGGAGCACCCAGGCGCCCCTAAGGTTGAAAAAGTTCTAATCCATCTTCTGCAGTTTCTACTACTGCAAGGAATTGCCCACACCAAATATTTCACACACTCAAGTATTGCCTTGTTCAACTCACATGAAAGAAGAGAGATACTTAATCTAAAAAATTAAGTATAAGCCATGTTACCAAACATGTATTTACCTGATGTTGAAGATCACATTTCTTATAACCACCTGTTCAAAGACATTTTAGGTTCTTACTTAAAAGATAAAATGAGTCGGGGCACCTGGGTGGCGCAGTCGTTAAGCGTCTGCCTTCGGCTCAGGTCATGATCCCAGGGTCCTGGGATCGAGCCCCGCATCGGGCTCCCTGCTCCGCGGGAAGCCTGCTTCTCTCTCTCTCCCCCACTCCCCCTGCTTGTGTTCCCTCTCTCGCTGTGTCTCTCTCTGTCAAATAAATAAATAAAATCTTAAAAAAAAAAAAGATAAAATGAGTCATCAATAATTAGGGATAAAACATTCCTTTTTTTATATACCAATATGATATTCCTTCCTATAGACCTGAAAACAAATGAAGTATATTTCAATAGGCGAAGCAGAAAGCCTGTACCTGAAGAAAGAGTTTGTCTCTCTCTTTTTAAAAGATTTTATTTATTTGAAAGAGAGAGAGAGAGAGAGCACAAGCAAGGGGAGCAGCAGAGGGAGAGGGAGAAGCAGGCTCCCCCCTGAGCAGGGAGCCCGATGCGGGGCTCCATCCCGGGACTCTGGGATGGTGACCTGAGCTGAAGGCAGCCGCTTAACTGACTGAGCCACCCAGGCGCCCCTAGAGGGTCTCTGTTACAGTAGAATTAAATTTTATTTTCAACAACCAGAAGAGCCTTTGGGTTTTACTGCCTTTTTTTTTTTTTTTTTTTTTTTTAACATTCCAGTATAACTGGTTGGATGGCGGGAAATGGGAAACATAAACAATTAAGTGGCTCTGTGTTCTACCTGACCCCCAAAACTTGATCGACTGCTTTTCCACGGAAGCTGCTGGTTAGTCCACCGCATCCAAATGCGGCGCCACTGTTGGTGCCTTGTGCCCCTGACAGCTCTGTGGACGGGCGGAGGGTTCTCCGAGGCTCCCTCTGCAGGGTGCGGGCGCTCCGCCCTCTCTTTCCTCCCAGGCATGCTCGCTCGGGACATCTGCACGTCATTGAGCTTGGACAGTGGAGGGGAATTGGCCTCCTAACCTTCCCAGGATTCCTGGCATCCCCTGTCAGCCAGTTTCCGAAGTGGAAGGAGAAAGGATTCCCAGGAAATTCTAAGGTAGAAGGTGAATTGGGAAGAGGGATGCGCTCGGGCCACGCGGCCAGGCAAACCATGCCTCCTCTAGCGTGAGGGAGAAGCAGAGGGGGGGCAGGGAGCAGGCCAGAACTTCATGCTCCTCTGGTTGACAGTTCCTAAAATAAATGTTTTGTTTTTTTCCAGCTAACAATTGCTTTTGTTGGACACCCACCCCCAGGTGAGCTTTTGGTTTCTGGTCCCTGGATGATAACCCTAAAAAAACCTCAGCCTCAAAAATATGATCCCTGGGACACCAGTGTCCAGGAATCTGGCTAGCAACAGGGACACCATTTCAAAAAGCCCTAAGCGGAGAGGGGACCGTTTATCTCGACCCACTTCAATGAAAATTGTCATGTTTTTATATCGCCATGAAGTAACAATCAGAAGCTGAGGGAAGGCACACAATTTTCCCTGCCCAGTTGTCCCAAATGGCAGCCCTGCAGAAACCAATTATGCGAATAATATTTTCATACTAAAAAGGAAATGCGTGATTGCTGGTTATTTTGTTTTGTACGGATGTCATTTTTTCCATTGGGGAAAATTTAAATGCAATTTTGTTGTTTCCCTTTCCTCAAAAATGGATCTCAAATGGCAATAAACCCCAGTTGCAAGAGTCTTCTAGTGAATTTTGAAGACTAAAGTGGAGGCAACACTTTCTGCCCCGGGCTGCTTTCAGCCTCTAGCAGGTTAGCCTAAGTGCCTGGAATTCAGCGGCGCACCTAGTCCTGCCCTGGCCGCATCCAGCTCCTTCGTCCTTTCGCATCTGGATCCAAACTTGCAAACTAAACGCTGGTCTTCCGTGGCTTGGCATCGCCTCCCACACATGAACTTCCTGTGGAATTGTCCAAGCTGAACTGGTCCCAGCTGGTACGTAGCAGGGAGGAAGCCTGGGCCGCACCACTTTAAAAACGAAACGAACCTCCCAAGCCCAACACAAAACAATCTCTGCGCTCTCCCCACTTTTAGCCCATTCCCACCCCTGCAGGAGTGACGTGAGCAAAAGCCCTTCCTTCTTCAGAGTGATTTCCAGTAACCTCCAGAGCCGTTTTTCTAATTAAATAAACCTCATCTTGTCTAGCTTCCTGGTCAGCATTTTGAACCCCCTACAGATGGGTCTGGAGGATTAACAGCAAATCCTCCTCGACCTAGCTCTGGCAGATGGGCGGCATGTGTCTGATAAATACTCGGACCAGGCTTGCTTCCTCCTGTTCCTAACAGATAGACAAATTAATTTTAAAAGGGTGCCCCTCGCAACCCTTAGAATGGCAAAGGAGGACAAACACAAATGATATGAATTTCATATGTGGAACACATTATCACCTCCCAAGAACTGAGAAAAATGTCAACCTGTTGGGTAAACAGGCCCTCAGGGGAAGGCTGGGTCAGCAAGCTCACCCTCAACCTGGAGGGCATTCCACGGACACGCTCGAGGACTCACTCCCTGTCACGCGGGCACGTACATGGAGCCCTTTCCTGCCGTGAAAATGCCCTTCTGCTTTTGCATTTACTTGGTGGTCATCCAGGTGCCTTTGGAATTTAGTGTAGATGTGCCAGAAGATGGAACTTGTGTGGTTTTCTTGTTTTTAAAACAAGAAGCAACCGGAAACAGGTGATGGGGATTAAGGAGCGCACTTATGCGGAGCACCGGGTAATATATGGAAGTGTCGAATCGCTAATTATACACCTGAAACGAATATAGTACTGTATGTTAACTATCCTGGAATTAAAATAAAATAAAATAAAAATTTTAAAAGGAAGCTAAAAAGAAAGAAACAATGGGGGGATATAACAAGGGGAGACAAAAATATCTTTCCCAGTTGTTAGAGATCTTGACACTTGAGGATTGATGACTGTGTCAGTTTTTTCTGACTTGGAAAAGCAAAGCAACCCTGAGCTCTGGGAGAAGGGAGTGAAGCACATGACTTCAGTGAAAGCATTCTTCCAGCGAACCTTCATTTGGAAGCTGTGTGGGGTAGCTGCCAAAACTTGGCGCTGCCAACCAGAGGCGTGTGCCTTCCCTTGCTCAGGTACCGTGGAACCCTGAGCCTCTGACCTCATTTGCAACATGGAAAAAAATGCTATTTTAACTCTTCCCCACTCCTTGAAAAGCCCAAGATGTATCCGATATCTCGCAGGATTCGTTAGCATTAAGAGCTGTGACTTAGAACCCTTGAAAATGGACAAGGCAGGTTGGGGAGGTGTTGTTACCCCTATTCTAGAAATATGGGGAAACACACTCCAGTTGAGAGAACACAGAGTTGTTCAGTAAATGATGAGTAAAAGGGCAAAGGATGGAAAGAAGGGAACTCAGCCACAGGGATAAATGTGCTGAGGACATACTGCTACTTTCTGGAAAAGACAGGAGTGGGAGCTTGGTTTCTAGACCGTGTGTCACTCCTCTGTCGAGACCATGTACTTTGCAGATAGAACTCCTTGAACTCGCCCAAATGATACAGGTGGCAGATTGCTGGTGACTTATTTCACGGTGGGAGCAAACTAGCCCACAGGAACTGAGGTGACTAACGGACAGGATCACAGGAGCTCCACAGATGATTCAAATCAAGAATCCGGGTCTCTGGGTTCCTGCTTATGTGTCACCACACTCTGTGACCTTAGTAGCTCTACTTTTCTTCATAGCCAAGGTGAACAGATGTCCACTTTTGCTCGGGACAGTCCTACTTTACACTGATTGTCCGAAAGTAATTATAAAAACTCCCCTTTTCCACACTCAGAAGGAAAAGGATTCGGAAAATAAAAATTACCTGATAAATCACCACCTGACCTGTTTTTTGGTTTTTTGGTTTTTGTTTTTTTCTTAAAGATTTTATTTATTTATTTGACAGAAAGAGAGACACAGCGAGAGAGGGAACACAAGCAGGGGGAGTGGGAGAGGGAGAAGCAGGCTTCCCGCCGAGCAGGGAGCCCGACGCGGGGCTGGATCCCAGGGCCCTGAGACCATGACCTGAGCCGAAGGCAGACGCTTAACGACTGAGCCACCCAGGCGCCCCTGACCTGTTTTTTTTGTTTGTTTATCGTTTATCTCACCCACTAGGATGGCAACTCCGTGGTAGCAGGAACCTTGTGTGTTTTGTGCGGTGCTCTGTGGTTAGTACCTACTGGTGCTGGCACATGGCAGATATTAATAAATACTTATTGAATTAACTAATTAATATATTTTAAATGAGCCAGATTTATGGCCTCAGAATGGTATTAATGAGTAGCATGATACAATGGATTTCAGTTTTAGTTCAGACTCTTTGTGTCTGTGTGTCCCTCCAGCACATCCCCTAATCTCCAGGAGCTTCAGGGTCTGCCAACCAGGGCTAAGGGCAGACGTGCTAATGCGTATGAACACACACGAAAACGCTTTAGAACCTCTAAGGTGCCTTCCAAATTGCTATTTGATTTTACTGCAACAATTACAGAACAGTGGCTTTGTGAAAAATTCGATGGCCGAATGGATGAGAAGGCAGGTGGTAAGGCTCATATTCGGACTTCCTTTTTAAAGGGCTGGGCACTTTGGGCCCTTGCAGCGCCTGTAGGGAAGTCCGACCAGCAAGGGCGGGCTTTGCAAAACAATGTTTTACGGTGCTGTGCTTAAAAGGCAGCCTTTCCCGGATTCCCGGATTCCCGTTTCAGGGGAAATGTACTTAAATGTACTGTTCCCAGGCCCAGCTGGCTCCCTCCCTCTGTCTCTCTAGGTGGCCCCGGGGCAGCTTGCAAGGAGCCAGGCTGCTTGGAGCAAAGACGTGGGTCCTGCTCTCAATAGGCCATCGCACACACTTAGAGACAAACCACCGCAGGCCCTGGGCTTTCTACCCTCTCCCGGGGAGTTCCCAGAGCAATTAACGAAACAGAGGCCTAATTAGGAGCATTTGGGATTTACTGCCGACTTTAAAGTGATCCTGAGACCCTTTTATAGGAAAGTGAGGTCTTTTCCCAGGATCCTCCAAGCAGGAATTTGTCAAAGATTTGTCTCAGGGTGGCAGGCTGGCAGCTAATTCGCAAGCCTCTCCCGATGGAATCTCTACCCTTTGAAGAGCTTTCCCCCAATCTAGAAAAATCTAAGTAGCAAGGCAAAGAAACATAATTTTGACAACCTGAGGCCTTACCTTTTGCAAATTACTTTCTCCCCCTTTGCTTTGTGTATTTGCTTCAGCGAACGATGAGTTTTGCTTTCGACTTTTTCTCTTTTTTAAGGACTGACCATTCAGACCATGTGAGTGTGTGCCCATGTCATTCCCTGGGTAATCCTTCAAACGGTGTACAATTAGCCGTTCCTGCCTCTGTGCTTCCCATCACCGGAGGCACCAAGAAGAATAAAATCAATGTAAACTGTCACCTCTGGCTCAACAACACTCATAGGAAGAGAAATGCAAGTAAAAACTCTTCTGAGATACCTTTACACCTACCAGATTTGCACCAATCCACCGCAATGCAAGGTGCTGTGTTGGCGAGAGGGTTGGGAGATAGGCATGGCCACAGATAGAAAAGCTGGGGGCATTTAAATCAGTGCTGTTTGGGACTATCTATCAAGTTCACAAATGCACTCTGACCTAGCAGTTCCACTTTTAGGAATTTTTCCTACAGACATCCTAGTTTGTGTACAGAATGTGTTTATCAATAGGAAAGCGGTTACGTGAACTATTAGGAAAGCCATAGAAAACAAGGAAGGTTTTTATGTACCACTATATGCCAGATCTATGGCTAGGTTAGAAAAACAGAGGGAGAACAGTGTGTACAGTAGACTGTCACATTTTTTAAATGGGAACGATTGCAAGAACATATACAAGTAAGTTTGAATATGCATAAAATGTCCCTAGAGTGATAAGCAAACAACAGTTAACATTGTTTGCCTTTAGTGAGAGGAACAGGGGAACAAGTGTAGAAGGGGTACTTTTCTATATACTTTTCTTTTTTAATTATTCATTTCATCCAAGTTTTCTTTATTTTATTTTAATTTTTAGAGAGAGAGCGCGCGCGCATGAAGAAGGGAGAGGGAAAGGGAGAGACAGAGAATCTAAGCAGGCTCCATGCCCAGTGCAGAGCCCGATGCAGGGCTTGATCTCACAACCCGGAGATCACGACCTGAGCCGAAATCAAGAGTCAGAAGCTTAACCAACTGAGCCACCCAGGTACCCCACTATTTTTATAACTTAATACAAAGAGATACTGTATTGCATTTCTTTTTTTTTTAAGATTTTATTTATTATTTTAAAGAGAGAGAGAGAGCACAAGCAGGAGTGTCAGGCAGAGGCAGAGGGAGAAGCAGGCTCCCCGCCGAGCAGGGAGCCTGATGTGGGGCTCAATCCCAGGACCCTGGCATCATGACCTGAGCCGAAGGCAGACACTTAACCGACTGAGCCACCCAGGCACCCCTGTATTGCCTTTCTGAAGTGGTTTCAGGTACAGGATTGACATAGGAGTTTAACATTAGTTAAATGATATCTCTCAATATAGCAACATTTTGTCTAATTTCATAATTCTTTAGGAAAAATTTTTAAAAAGAAAAAAGAAATTAAAATAAGATAGATGTGGAGATGAATTGAAAAATTAAAATAAGGGCGACTCGGTGGCTCAATTGGTTGGGCATCTGCCTTCTGCTCTGGTCATGATCCCAGGGTCCTGGGATCGAGTCCTGCATCGGGCTCCCTGCTCAGCAGGGAGTCTGCTTCTCCCTCTGCCCCTCCCCCTCCTCTCGCTCCCGCTTTCTCTGTCCCTGTCTCTCTCTCAAATAAATAAATAAAATCTTTTAAAAATTAAAAAAAAATAGAATAAGATGGATATAGAGATAAATTTAGGGTGCTTAGAATCAGAAATACATCTCTAAAACCAGATCTTAATATTCGATCTAATAGATGATCATCAAATACCAAAGATAGTATTATTTTCATTTTTTCATGAAATGAGGTCAGATGATCAGACAGAGGTTCTCAGAGTTGTGAGGAGCAGGGGGTGCTGTGTGGGACCGCAGGCCCCACCCCCACCTCCAGCCCCGCAAAGCAAGAGAACAGGGTTTCCTATCTAGGGTCTTGGCAGCAAACACCTTTTGAGAGGCCCCCTGGACGGATACCCAACCTACTAGGGTCATAGATGGAAGTTAGAATGTTCTGGTCCTTGAGAAGCCCAGGATGAAGAACGTCTGTTGGGCCAGCACGGTAGGCGTCAATGGGTTCCTGCTGCTACTGTTCACACATTGTCGTCATTACATTACTCTGTTGTACATTAGTGAAGCCCAGTGAGTTCTATTTTGCTTAATTTATATCAGGTTACTCGTTTCCTATATTTGGAGAAATTGAAAAAAGGGATTAAAAAAACCACCAAAAACAAAAACAAATTCAGCTCTTTCAAAAGGCATCCAAAGCCACACAGGACTCTCCTTCCTCCCATCTTTCCACACTCAGGTTTATTTTCAGGTACTCACAGGGAGAAAGGGCGCTGCTTGTAAAAGAACCTTCGCGAATGGGCCTCTGCTAATGTCTGCGGTGTCACCTAACCTCACCTTGCCACACCCCAACCATGCTGAACTGCTTCAGGTCCCCTAAAGCACCATGAGAATTCAGTATAGCTTTTGTCTTAAACATGGTGGCTCTGGAACAGACAACCTGGACTTGGATCCACCATCTTCTTATTACCTGCTCAATGACCTTGGGCAAGTTCTATATATAAACTTTCTCTGGCTCTGTCCTCCCATTTATAAAATGAGAATACTATGCTTCATAGAGTTATTATGGGGATGACATATATGTATATAGTGCTTGGAAGAATGCCATGCAAACAGTAAGCATTCAATACATGTTAGCTGTCCCTGTAAACTCCAGGATTTTCCCATTGCTGTCCATTCTACTTAGAACACTCACACCTTCCACGTGTGCCCTTTTGCTTTTCCCTCACTCTTTAGAATCAGCTTAAAGTCAACTTCCTCCAGGAAGCCGTCTCTGAAAAGCCCCCTCAGCTCCAGCCAAGACCAGGGGCCCTTCCTTTGGGACTTTCCTCATCCCTTGTCAACCCCTATGTAGAGAATGCCAACTCATTTATAAGCGTTGCTTTACTTGTCTGACATTAGAAGTTTCACAAGGATAGGTATTTAATCGGTTTATCATCAGATCTGCAGCATCTAGCCAAGTGCTTGGCATGCAATAGGTGATCGATACTTGCATAAGAACCTTGTCCATTGAGACAGTGCTCACAAATGTCTGTGAAGAGAGTTTCCTAATGGAATGCCTCTTGACATTCAAAAATGGTGAGCCAATCAGTGATGGACAGCTAGGAAAGATCTTGACATGGATTTTGAATGTAGATTATATAGATAAACCACTATCAAAATACCCTAGGTAGTAAGTACTTAGTCCTCTGTGTATTTTGGATCCTGCTGGTTGTTGTTTTGACAGATATTAGCTAATTCCCATCCACAGAGGTGAATAAATACATTCATGGAGGTGAAAGGGGGTGGTGACATTAGAACCTGATCCTCTGGGTTTCTGCATGGAAAACTCGAAATCATAACCTTCCCTTACTCCTTGACTGTCGTCCAGTTCTTGCTCCTATCAGGAGGAGCGTGACCTCAGGAAGAGTGGCTTGGCATGAGCACCTAGTGGATCTAGCCAGGAGTTTCCTCCTTGTTCTAAGGACTCAAGCTCCCTGGCCTAATTTTATTTTTTTAAGAGAGAGTGTGCTGGGATGGGGGGAGAGAGGGGGAGGGGGAGGGAGGAGGAGGGGGAGGGAGAGAGAGTCTCCAGCAGACTCCACACTGAGCACGGAGGTGACACAGGGCTCAATCTCACAACCCTGAGATCATGACCTGAGCTACAACCAAGAGTTGGATGCTTAACCACCCAGATGCCCCACCAACCTAATATTTTCAAAACCTGACAAATAGGCCCCCTAATTGCTAATAACAAAACAATATGATTCAGCATCTCCTAACTTAAAAATATGACTCTGATAGCCTGAGGGGTGTGTGTGCATGTAAGTGTCTGTGTGTGTTTTAAGAAGGTGGATTTCTAGGCAAGCCCTGTGTTATTTCCATACAGAATCTGCTGTCTGGTCTTACTAGCAGGAGTGTGTCCCCTTTTCAACATGGCCAGTAGAAAATAAACAGTCCAGGGGTGCTTGGGTGGCTCAGTCATTAAGCATCTGCCTTCGGCTCAGGTCATGATCCCGGGGTCCTGGGATAGAGCCCTGCATCGGGCTCCCTTCTCTGCGGGGAGCCTGCTTCTCCCTCTCCAGCTCCCCCTGCTTGTGTTCCCTCTCTCACTGTCTCTCTCTCTCTCTCTCTGTCAAATAAATAAATAAAATCTTAAAAAAAAAGAAAGAAAGAAAGAAAAGAAACAGTCCAAATTGCTTTTCAGAACTATGGAATATAACTGAATCACAGATGCGGAACTTGAGTTCCTTGGAGATGATCTAGTCCTACCCCTTATTTTTCAGATGCGAAGCTGACCCAAGCTGAGAAAGTGCGAGGCCCATGCAAGGCCTGCAGTTTGTGCACCAACCTCCCTTCTGACTCCATCTTACTTTCTTGTCCTTCTTCACTTCACTTTTCTCACCCACTTTTATTTTATGTATTTATTTTTCTAAAGATTTTATTTTTAAGTAATCTCCACACCCAATATGGGGCTCGAACCTACAACGTAGGGATCAAGAGTAGCACAGTCCACTGACTGAGCCAGACGGGCACCCCTCTCACTTACTTTTTTTTTTAAGATTTTATGTATGTATGTATTTATTTAGCGAGAGCATGCATGTGGGGAGGGAGGTGCACGGGAGGGGCAGAGGGAGAGAGAGAGAATCCCAAGAAGACTCCCTGCTGGGTGCAGAGCCTGCTGTGGAGCTCGATCTCACGACCCTGAGATTATGACCTAAGCTGAAATCAAGAGTTGGTTGTTTAACTGACTGAGCCACCCAGGTGCCCCCTCACTTACTTTTACTTACTTACTTACTTATTTATTATTTATTTATTTAAAGATTTAATTGTTTGACAGAGAGAAAGAGAGAGAGAGAGAGAGCACAAGCAGGGGGAGTGGGAGAGGGAGAAGCAGGCTCCCCGATGAGCAGGGAGCCCGATGTGGGGCTCGATCCCAGGACATTGGGTTCGTGACCTGAGCTGAAGGCAGCCAGCCGCTTAACTGAATGAACCACCCGGGCACCCCAGCTTTTAATTTGTCTTTCTCAACTCTGTGTATTTTTGGAAACTGCCCTCGATTGTTTCTGGAAAAGGATATATTCAATAACAACCATGTCGTCCTTAAAGTAGGGCCCTTATGCTGCTGGGAGCCCTGGTCAGTAGGAAGGGAGTAGTTGGTGGTCACTGCGGATTTGGCTGAGCGGCTGCCAGGACATCTGTACCACGGTGAGAAGGTCATAGGTAGGAAGCGCTCGATCTGCATAGTAAGTACTCTCCAGCCTTCTTTCATGGCACACTCAAAGACCCTGACTCCAAGGTGAGTACACAAAGCGTATTGTTTTCTTTGGGGACCTTTTGCCACACTTGCCTCTCACTGTGCTTTGAAAATTAACCACCAGAGTCTGGTCATTATGGCTTCATTAACTATTCCTTGTAATTGCACCAGTCATAATTAATTCATTTGTTATTCACATGGGTGACATACGGACACTTTAATAGATTTTCCTCAGGGAATTCCACATATTAAATGATATTGATGGTGCTTTTGGAAAAGATTGAAAGGGAACTCCAATATAAACCATTTTGTATAAGTAGCAATGAGTTATTTTATTGTAAAAATGAAGTTAATTATTTTAATCTCTCAACGTTTTCAGATGAAAACCAGAAGATGTATAAACTAGTCTTTCCTCCCCCCACCAGATGTTTCTAATCCATAATTCAGAGTGCCAAAATAAAATCATTCTTATAAAAATAGATGGTGCATTTACACAAATGCATGCCAGAGTATTTAAGTAAATAATACTTGAATTAATTTCAGGTTAAAACCTTTCCTTTAAGCCTCTCTTATTTTTTTTTTTTTTTTCAGAAACCATCTGTATTTTAACATCTTACTGCACAGCTGCATTCCTCATGTTTAATTTATGTTGGAGATCTTTTGTGACAAGACCAACTTATTTTTCAAATGAAATCAATTCATTTTAGGTAAAACATTGGTGACCCAAATATTACACACTTTCAAATTATGCATAATCCCTCCCCTACCCCTGGGCCACACACACACACACACACACACACGCACACTTCCCCCCCCGCTTTTTCAGTAGCACTGAATGAAAATTCCACACTGCCGAATATTTAACCAAATACTATAATCATTGGTTGTCTGGTAGAAACATCAAGCCTATGCTGACAGACACACAATTACATGGCAGAACTAGGGCAATTATCTATATAATTCAGGTTAAAAACTAAACTCAACAACCAGTTTTGCCTGAAATACCGCAATCGTGGAGACGGGGGAAGAAAGTGTCCCTTTGGTTTGTATTATCCCTGTAATTGCCTTAATTCCCATTTGACTCAGTGTGAGTGGAATCACAGACACAGAATTTTAGTCTCTTAGAGATTATCTAGTTCAACCCCCTTATTTTTCAGATGAGAAAACTGAGACCCACAGAGGTCAAGTGCCCTGCCCAGGTCATTAGTAGGTGGTGGCAGAATCCAATCATGAACCCGTATTTCCCAGTTCCCGGCTCAGCATCCTCACAACTGATACTGTCTTGTCACCTGACTCCATTGCCTCTAGAAGTCAAGGAAATGGTGCCAGAAGGCCGAACTTTAAACGAAGACAGTAAAATGCCCCCAGGACTTCGAACCCCAATCCAAAGCAACAATTCACCTCAGTGGAGTATCAGCTAATTTTCTCCGCTCATGTTCTACTAACGGTCAAACGACCAGCTTTTAAAAGTACACGTGAGCGTGACATCCAGCAGGTTATATAATTCGGAAGTGGGAAAGGGTTAGAGAAACACTGTTAACAAACAAAACCAGGGACGCCTGGGTGGCCCAATGGGTTAAGCGTCTGCCTTCGGCTCAGGTCATGATCCCGGGGTCCTGGGATCGAGCCCCGCGTTGGGCTCCCTGCTCCTCCTGCAGCCTGCTTCTCCCTCTGCCTCTGCCTGACACTCCCCCTGTTGTGCTCTCTCTCTCTCTCTAATACATAATACATAAATTTAAAAACAATCTTAAAAAAAAAAACAAATGATGCGAGTCTTCACAAAATAAACTAAAACATTTTCACATTCTTAAGAGGTACCCGATGAAAAACCTACAAAAAACTCTTAAGACCTACAGGAAGATTCAGGCCCAGGATGTTTTACGAGCTTCGCATCTGCCTCGGTGTCAAAGCACACGAGCCGGGTTATCAGCTTGATGACCTTCGAGTAAAGCAAACATGTTACATCAGACCATTATGAAAGAGCCCACGCTCAGGCTCCAGGTTCTCTCCAGAAGAGCTCCCAGCCTGTTAGTGGGGTGCTGTTTTTCAATCTCCTAGGGCATTGCCCTTGACAAACACATGTCCTTTGTTTTTGAAACGAGAAAGTTTTTGTAATTTTTCCAAAAGGGGGCTTTCTATTTTAAAGACAGCCCAGAATCCCAACTGCTTCATTCCCCTGCCTCTTCTGCCTTGAAGCCCAGCTCAGGATTTTTCATTTGTCGGTTTCTGCATTTTTCTATCAGGACTCTTCCGATTTGCAGGGTCATGGAGGCCACCCATAGGGTTCCCTGTTAGTGTAAGCCAGCCAGGGAAGGCTGGGTCTGGTCTGCATTCTACTGGCTAGAATGGAGGACCCAGACTAAGGTCAAAATTATTATGTGGAGATTAAACTGTAGAATTTAATTATGTGTTCTGTTGCTCCCGGTATATTTATTAATTTAGCAGTATAAACTGACTGGAGCTAAACAAGCAGGACTGATTAATTTGCAAAGACATCTAGGTAACAGATTGTGATCAAAGTGGAGACCTGATCCTGTTAGATTGAAATGTGTTGTTTTGTGCTCACAGGAAGGACATGGTGCGGTGTGGTTTATCTTTATCAATGCTTTCCTTAGAAGGAGGGGACAAGCTTGCAGATACTAATCAGGGCTGAGGCCCTGCCACTCAATAATTACCCACTGTCTCATCATAATCCCGGAACTAAGCCCCTGCCCAATCCATCTGGGACCCTTTTCCATCTATTGCACAGCTCAAGAATACGTGTGTAAGCTATTACCTCTGGTCGTGCTATCTGTCCCCTGAGTATAGACGCATGGCAGTGACCAATTAGGTTGCCGTGTTCTCTCTCCCCCTTGGCTTCCAAACCATGCTGTACTTCTCAGCGCTGGTAATGAAGCACAGACCCACTGGGGTGCAAAAATCCACTCACCTATAAAAGCTGTCTCCTCATGGCCACTGATAAACAGCGCACGATGCTTCCTTTTGTGGGGTGCTTTGAAAAGAGAGGTGGCAAGACCAGAACTCTGTATCCTGAGGTTTCCTTAAGCCACTCTCAACCTACCAGTGCCTTCTGCTGGAAGCACATCACACGGTGAGGAACATATTTCTGACCCTAATCCAGAAATCAAACGGCCGGGAAGTGAGGAGGGCAAATGTGGGGATAATTGAATTCTGGATCCTTGAATGAAAACCCTGTGTTGTACAATGGTTGAAAGCATAGAGTCCCGAAGTCCGAGAGACTTGGGTTGAAACTCTGGCTCAGCTGCTCACCAGCTAGTCCCTTAACTTCTTTGAGACTCTTTTTTCCCTCTCGATAAAACAGCGCCTCACACGCAGGGTGGCTTTAGAAGTTAACCCAGACACTCCCTGTAAAGCACACAACCTTAAAATGAAAAAACCTCAACACGTGTTAGCTGATCCATTACATTTATAGCCAGAACCAAAAAGCCTAGCTCCGGGGCGCCTGGGTGGCTCAGTCGCTGGGCGTCTGCCTTCGGCTCAGGTCATGATCCTGGGGTCCTGGGATCGAGTCCCACATCGGGCTCCCCGCTCAGCCGGAAGTCTGCTTCTCCCTCTCCCGCTCCCCCTGCTTGTGTTCCTGCTCTCACTGTGTCTCTGTCAAATAAATAAATAAAATCTTAAAAACAAAAAACAAAACAAAACAAAACCCTAGCTCCCAATCAAATCGTGCCATCCGTTAGGTGTTAATTATTTTGTGTGTTCCATACGTTTCATCTTCCCACATGGCAACTGGGGAAGATGGCACATTCCTGAAGGTTAAAAGCCACTTTTTCTTTTGTATATCCCACTGGTGATAGTTCACACAATGCTTCCTGATTCTTGCACTTGAACTTAAGAACCCTTCATAAAATCCTTCATCAACAGTCTTGAAGACGAGAGGGACAAGGAGTCATTTGTCATTTTCTCCTAATACAGAAATAGAGACAACAGTGATGGTAAGCAAGTTGCTATTATTAGAGGTGGAAATCAGTGAGGGACAATCAAGTCATTCCTCACAGAAGGCTCAGCGGAGCCACTGCGTGACGCCTACTGCGTGCTCTCGGTCAGGGCAAAGCCCATCTGAAAGCGCAGGGACTGTTTTCAGTGTATATGCCGTCAGGACACAGGCCCAGCTCCTGATTAGCCAGGACCCCATTTCAGATCTTTTGCTGATACTGACAGTGTTTTAATTAGTTAAATCTACAGCTTGGTTCTTCTTGGCTTTCCCTGGCAGTCAGAGGAGAAAATGTGCTAACATGTGAATGTTTCACATTTGCACTTCCAAAACGCCCCTTCCCTAAGGCGTTCGGGGATATACCCTGAGGATGGACCACCCTTTGGAATTTATACCAGCAGCTCTGACAGCTGTTTTGTATTTATTGCCATGGTTGGCCATTTCAGTTTGGGACTCTTATTCATTATATAAGCAAATATTTGTTAAGGGATCAGGCACAGGATGAGGTATGTTTGTCAGGATTGTAATTAAGGTGGCGTGTGTACCAGAGTCAGAGGAAGACAAGGATGGGTTGGATCCTCAACTCACTGTGGCTGTGTTACTTCGAAAGGCTTATCAACCTCTCTGGGCCACATCTGTCCCGTGTATGTATTATCCTTGTTCGACTGTCCCAGAGCATAGATGAGTAAGAGACAATTGGCATAAAACATTTTATGACGCTGATACATTAGCTTTTGGCAAATATCTTTGCCTGTAGCATATGCTAAATGCCCTTTTATTTTTCAGAGTGAATTATAATTTTAAGAAATTTTTTAAAAATGTTTTTGTTCATGTGCTCTTATTTCGAATGCATTCATCCATATTTCAGCTCTTACAAAATGATAATAGATATTACCAATGAGTACTTTGCAGATGACACGATTATTTTTCTGAATGCTTACACGGTTTCACGGATTCACCCTGTACTTGCCCACACAGAAGACCAGCCTCGGAAGCGTGGCATTCACTTTTTAGTTTGCTAATTGAAATGTGTTGTTTTGTGCTGCAGGAAGGACATGCCCGTGTGCCCCCAACAGTACGTGCAAGCATTTCATTGCATATTCAAACGTGCAGTAGACACTTGCTGCTTATAAGTCAACTCCCTCATTCCATTTAATGCCTTACATCTTGGGATCTGTACAAATTCATTAGTTTAGACTCCTCTGGCTTCCAGGTAGGGTGTGTCTAAGTTGTTAGGTGGGTCAACTGAGGCTGTGAACTTACAAGTTTTGCCAGAGGTGGGGGCCAGCCCTCTTACCTAAGAGGAGCTCAGAGAATCACTGAACTATAGCCGGGCCCCCACATCAGACAACCCCAGCCTTTGCTCTCTGCGGCTGGCGACACTGCAGTCCGCTCTCCATCAAACATTCCATTGGCTTCTGTAACATGACCTTCCCTGGGCTTTCTCCCCCTGGTCCTCTGACTGTGGGCGTTCCTTAATCCTCTACTTGTTTCTTTCTAAATGGAAACTGTCTAGAACTTATCCTTGCGTCCCTCATATCATCCTATATAGAACTCGGAAACCTCCTCTGCAGTGCTGACCATTGACCCTGGCTCTAATTCTGGATTACCAGCATTTTCCAGGTGAATGTACCTGGAAAAAACCTCATCTCCTAAAATTCAACATGTTCTCAAATAAGCCCATTTATATCCCACCTCCCCCATCCCACCCCAACACACACTACAGTCTTTTACTTCCAGCGGCGGCTCTATGCAATCTGACACTTCCCTGTTCTCTAATTGCTTACTTTGTGTGTCTGTTTTGCCTCCTGACTAGGTAGCGAGATCTTGGAGGGAGGAGGTTCCAAGGAGCAGGAGGCCCCTGGAGAGCCCCTATTAAGTGCCAAATGCAAAACAGTTGAAGTCACCAATTGAGAAAATCCGCATAAAATACACCTGAGCTTTTGGCCTGTATAAAATCAGCATGATGTTTTCTCTTGGGAGAGGTTCACAGCATATAATTTTGAGTTCCTGTTTTCCTCAGTGCTCAGGTTTCTCCAGGAAGCAATTTGGGGTGAGAGAAAGGTACAGGTCCAGTTGAACACATGGAAATGAAAATGCTCTAAAATATCTTCCATGAGAAAACTGTTTTCTCTTGACTGAATATTCTGGTGACATAGGTCAGCCTCAGAAACTTCCCGCGAGCAGGCAAGGTAAAAATACCTTGCTACAGGAATACGGCACGGGACAGTGGAATCAGAGGGACCCGGGTTCAAATCCAACAGTAGTTGCTTATGTCTATGTGTCCTTGAGAAAGTTACTTCACATCTCTGAGCCTCATTTTCCTCACTGTAAAAATGGAAATAAGATTATTTCATAGGATTAGTGTGAGGATTAGTAATGATATATGTGAAGTACGTAATATAGTGTTTGGCATAGAACAGTTGCTTAGTGAACAATGACTGCCATTTATGATGAGAATGAGGACAGGTTTTGATGATGGTGGTGAGGATAATGTCCAGGACAAACCCACCGACGAGAGGTCCACTGATATGATATTTGGCGTACTACGGGCCTGCTCCATTCACCATGATCAGGGACCTAAGGATCTTCTCTGTAAAAAGTAGCCTGTGTGTCCAGCCAATGAATTCTTTCCCTTTGGGATTCTGTGATCAGCTCTTGGGGCGTACTGCTTGCTCCCCACCCTGATACCATCCTACCATTTTCCCAAGCATTGCCCTGCTCTGAAGAAACTCGTGCTTATCTGCCATACTCACCTTTAAGAAATTGCCTATTCACATCCTGTCTTCTCCCCATCTCTCAGCAACAAAAGAGTGAGCATCAATCATGACACTCCCTTTTGGAAAGCTTCCAACCTAATGTAAAGACACTGTCATCTTCTATCCGTCTATCAATGCATTCATATAGTTAGTCCTCTGTTGATTGATCTAATCTATCTATACTACGTGAATCCAACCCTTAAGCAGTGAGAAATCAACCACTTTGAAATAGTTGTCTTATTGAAGTGTTGCCTGGCTAAATGTTCTTTAGGGACAGACTTCGAAAGGCTTTTCTGACAGTGTCATAAGCTTCAGTCTATGTAAGTTGAAGTTATAACCTCTGAGCTTTAGGGGTAAAACATCCTATAGCCCTAACACACCATGAAATGACCATGGGATGAGAGCTGAGAGGTGTTTGATTTAATCATCGAGCTTTGTGGGTGAGGGATATTCTAAAATGGTTTATGAGGATTTTATCAGCCCACTTGAGTTAATGTTGAAATTTCTATTTGACAAGACCTGCCAATTTCCCATCTGTTGGATTTCAGTAATATACAGAATGCCCAAGATGAATGTAATCCCTTTACTATCATAATCAATGTACAGTGCATATGGTGCGTTGGCCCACAGACAATGGCTGGGGGTTTGGGCAGATGATTATCTTCATATACTTCCCGGTTGCCTGATGCTTCCCTTTCTGGTTTCAGATTATGTTCCTCAACTTTGCTGTGATAGAGAATGTGCTTATTGGTGGAGATTTACTCAACTCTGAGGCATTTGTTAGATTTTGATCCAAAAGCCTTTAGCTTTTTTTCTCCCACACTGATAATGATTGAAAGCCTCTAGCCTCTCTTGGAAAGTGTGATGAGAAATATGAGTCCCACCAAAGTTGAGTTTCTTGATAACATCCCAGAGTTTGAGAAGGGAGCCTGCATAGGATTGAGACAGGAAATGTGTGGATTTGTCCCACCAGGAAACAGTGCAAACCTTGAAATTTATTAATGTAAGAATGGGTTCATTAATCTTAAAACACCTGTCTTTACAGACAGGAGATGTCTACATGACATTTTCTCAGGTCAAAAATTCATTGGTTCATTGTCCTCTGAGGCAATTCACGGACTTAAATAAATTTCTTCATCATGAAATAGTAGGATAAGCATCCTAATGATTCAGACAAAATTAAAACCAAGCCCTTCCTCCCCAAATGGTCAATTGATGACAATGGGTTAGGAAAGAGCAGACTAGTGTGCTTTGCTAAGAAATATTTCTCCCCTGACAGATCATGTGGGCAGCCTCCATCTGTGGCTTGAGCACAGAGAAAAAGGTGACAACATTACAGTCTAGATGATAAAAGCCCCAAGGTAGGAAATTATCTGGATGCCTAATGACTTTCCTATAACTGCTTCACCTTGCTCCTTGCACCAGGGACCCTGCCCTTTAGACCAATGTCTTGACTTTGCATTTGAGAAGCTCCATGGGGTGGGATCTACTACAAATGAGGCTCACCTCACAAATTAACAAGCTCTGGGGGAAAAGCATTATTTTAATTGCTCCCAAATGTCATCAAAATCCAGAAATCTCTGTAAGAAGGGAAGTCACCTCTATGGTAGGAAAAGCAGAACTGAAGACAATTCTAGCCCTCAAAGGTCCCACCATCTGTTTAGCAGTACCTGGTATTCCTTTTGTGCTGGATCATGCCATTTATTTCACAGTAGAAACCCTGATTGTATGAGTTAGGGTAATGCTAACTGCTATAACAAGTAGACATCAAGTTTCTTTTTTTTCCCTTAAAATACTCCAGGCACGTGCTTGTCAGAGATAGCACTGTTCAGGGACCCAGAGGTTCTGCCACCTTCAACACATGACTTCAAAGTCCCCTTGATCATTCTCCATCCCAGTCAGCCAGAATGGGGAAAAAGCATGGAAGTCACCCTGAACCATTCACAGCATCTAGAACTCTGTCACATGGTCACACATAACTGCAAGGGAATCTGGGAACTGTAGACTATCTGGGTAGTGAGAAAGAAGAGGAGGCATTCTTGGTGAACAGCTGGAAGTCTCTGCCCCACAGCTTGTGAGGCAGAGATCCTTGGGAAAATAAAACATTGCCTATTAATGTTAGTGACTGGCATGAGGTTTTGTTAGGAAGGGAAGTACAAAGAAACTGGAAATATGAGGAGGAAGGTGAAAGAACAATATCTCTGAGGGGACAATGCCATACCTAATGGTCCACCATGTTCTTTAAGACAAATTCCTAGCAGACTGATGTCGCCCTGAGTCATTCACATAGTCTAACAAGTTCCTGCTTATGGCCAATGATATGATGACTGACAGAGGAAGGGCCAAAACCTGTGACCAAGGAACAGATCTATGTGGCTAACACAAAAGGATGGAAACTGTCCTTAGCCATTGAGATCAAAAAGACTGCAAAATTGACTTCCTTATAGAGTTAGCTCTGAAAAGAAGGATGAATGTGATTGAGTTCAGTTTATGGAGCTCTACAAAACCAGTGTCAGAAACAGCATATAGAAAAATCCAGGTGTCTTCACTTCCTAGCATTCATCCCACAGGCGAAAGGAGCCATTGTCCTTAATCAAAGATGACGTCAGAAGGTTTTGGGTATGGCCAACCAGATTAACAAGTTAACACTTTCTTCGCAACAGACACTTACAGACTAACCTGAGGTTGGGCCTAAAATGCTATATAACTTTTGGCCAAAAATCCACTCCATTGCTTAAGATGAATGACAAGCTGGCCTCTTAGAAGGTGCATGCACCCAGTCATGCAACACAAGGCTATGAGGTTTGATGTGTAAGTCACTATGTCCTTACATTTCTTCTTCCGTTGATCTGATTTTTGGCTACTTGATTTTAGGTAACTGTGCAGCATTTTCCTGATGGTTTTGCCATCCATCCTCTCCGTATGTCCACCCCAGGATCGGGGTGAGACAGCAAGCGGCATTTCAATGCTGGCAAACCATGACCCATGACACACTTGGAAATTCATTATTGCCATGTTATATGCTGGGCTCCAACATTTAGTGAAGCTTTCCAAACTACCCAGCTTACTTTTAGGGGCTGGTTTTAGGGGCTGATTAGAGTCATCTAATCAGAGTCATCAAGCCACAGATACTCAGATACGAGCTATCCTTTGAGTAATCTGACGTAGCGGAAGAAGCATGGGATTTGGAGTCAGGCTGTTCTGCTTGCCCCCCCTGCCAGTTCTGTGAATTTGGGCAAGTTCTTGAAACTCTCTGAGTCTTAAATATCCATTCTGTATAATGGCAATTATAGTATCTACTTTATATACCATTATACAATAAAAAGTAATGACTGCTTTATTGACTGCCTACCATATGCTAGACTTCTTATATATCTTGTTTAACTCTTGCAACTATTCCTTGAGTTAAGCATCATTCCCACACCCTCCATTTACAGATGAGCAAACTGAGGCTTTTAGACAAACTGGCCAAGGACCTAGAGCTAGTAAGAAGTAGGATTTGAACCCACAGCTTTCTTATCCAAAGACAGCCTTAATTACTAAGTTACCCTGCTGAGATGATAAAAGGAGAGAATTTAGGTAAATTATGGTACATGGCGGAAAGTACTCAGAAAATGCTAGTTTTATTCCTTTATCCCTTTATTTTTGTTTTTAAGGTTCTAAGTTACAGCTTTCCTTTCTGTGCTCAGATAACTCACACTGTATTGTGGTTGGCTTACTTTCATTCACATTCACTTACTCAGTAAATACTTACTGAGCGTCTAGTACGTGTCTTGCCCCAAGCCAGACACTGGGTATTCAGTGGCGAATACAAAAGACTGCGATCCCCCATCCTCAATGTACTTGTAGCAATGCCAACTGTGTCCTCCAGGAGTCTCTGAACATAGAGACTGAGCCACGCTGCTCTTCTTTAAGATGGATTAATACCATAGCATTTGCAACTATAATATTATGTTACCTTGGACACCAGGCAATTAGCAAGTAATTAAATCTCCCTTGGTCTGAATACACCTGCAACCAAACTGTCTGCGAAAGTTCTGTTACACTCATTAATTAGCATGAGTTGAATGACAGGATAATCAGAAAGGAAATACCTCCTCTTGGAGACTAGGAGTAAATGATTAAAAAGTGGAATGTGCTTTTAACACTTTTTACTTGAGTTCATATTAATGTAGAGTGTATGGATGGGCCCACTGTGTATCAATATTAATGTCTCTGGCAAAGAATGTGCCCCGGGAGAATTGAAAGATGCTAATATGTATATTCAACCATTAGAGATCACAAAAACTTCGAAAATAACTCTTGCTTAGACGCCAGCCCAGTGCTTCCAATAGTAACAAGTAACCATCTCTCAGGGCTAAAATAGAAGACCCCAACACCTGATTAAGTATAGGAGTGCTCCTTCAAGAAGCCACAGTTTTATTTTTATGACCACCTACCACAAAGGTGTTATACAAAATAGAGAACTCGGATCCAGTTTCTCTCCCATCCATTATATTACCTGTCTCAATAGAGTCTGATGTCAATCTAGATTAGTTGATACATCAGGATAAATTAGCTTTTTGGCCATAGAGTATTCTTTTTTAATAAATGGAGAAAAATATTCAATAGATCTTCAGAAATTATGTTTCCCCCTTTGAAATCCCTTGGCTCTCCGATTAATAGATTGCTTTAAAAATGTCAGTGAGGAGTGTATCATATCATCCTTGCGTTGTCCCCCACTAAGGAGCCCATAAACATCTCTCAACTGGAGACGAAAAGTAAGTGTGTGGGCTGTGTGGCTGGTGTGTTGTACAGGCTCTGCTGAACCTGCCACTGTTTTGGGTTTTTTTTTTTAAGATTTCTTATTTATTGAGAGGGAGGAGGGAGGAACAGAGAGAGAGGGAGAAGCAGAGTCCCCGCTGAGCAGGACGCTGAGATCATGACCCAGGCCAAAGGCAGATGCTTAACCCGCTGAGCCACCCTGGCGCCCTGGAACCTCCCACTGTTGAGTCAGTGGTTCTCATCCCCCCAGCCATGGCCCTGGCGGACTCCAGCCTTGAGGCCGTCAAGAAAAACCATGAATCAGAGCTGCTGCAGCCACGGTGAGTTAGAAACAGCCTCAGGTAATGTAAGAAGTCCCGGAACCGCTCTGGGTTTTCAAACGTCTATTGCTCACAACACTTGCCGGCCCTGAAACAAAAGCTCGATGGGACAAACCTCAATGTCCTAAGCTCTAAGGGAATTTAGCTTAACGCTGATGCAGAAAAAATGTCCCAGCCACTCATGTAACTTTATTAGACAAAGTGGAGCATGCCCGCTCTTAAGAAGAAAAAAGACATTACTTTTCTTTTTCCTAGATTGTGCTACCCTAGAAAGGGAACGCATTTGAAGTAGCAAACGTAGATATTTCGGGCAAATGTGTACTTTGTCTTCAAATGAACAGCTTTCAGAATGATCTTGTTTAAGCCCCCTTTTATTTTTATCTTTTATTCTCCTACAATTCCAGCTGAGGTTGCCCATCTCCCAACAGCTACCAAATGGACTAGTAATTGTACGGCTCGGTGATTTAATTAGACTCATTCTAAACACTCACATTTTTATCAATTAGTTAATGGGCTAAAGAGAGTCTCTTTGTTGGAGCCAGGTCATTTGGAAGCTAGAGGCTTCTTGAGGGCAAGAAGCTGAAGAACCGGAGCGTTAATATCTGTAATTAACCTCACGAGTCCTAGGTTGTTCAATTAGGAGCAACCTCCCTTCCCTTCCATATGCCTTTCGTCAAATGGGATTTTCATGTGAAATAATCACTGAAGAAAAACGAATCAAAAAAAAAAATGCTGCCCCAAAAAATCATACCTGGATGAAAATAAAACAAAAAGTTCCCAGCTTCAAATGCTTCTCAGTTACTTATTCAACTAAGGTTGTTTGTTCCTTGTGGCTTCGCCTAAAAATAATAATTCTGGGTGTTTCAGATCAGCGATGCTCCTGGAAATAGATATCGAGAAATCTTGAAAAAGAGGGTTCTGCCTTATCACACAGGCCAATTCCAAAACAGGGATGATGTGCTGTGCTTCTGAAGAAGTTCGACCTTTGATTAGTTTTTGTAAATTATTCCCTTCAACTTTTTTGGCTTGGAGAATTCCATTCACTATTTCTTTGTGAAAGAGGACTTCCATCTCGTACCTGTGGTTATAATAAATAAATCCTAGATGCATAAAACCAAGGATTATTTTGCTTCTTAACGAGCTAGTCAACTTCTACTCCTGTGAGGTCTATGGGAAATTCATAAGCTGCACATACTTATTCCCATCCACTGGTACAATGTGAAGCAACCTTACATATAAATAAAAACTAGTATTGACAGAAAAAAGTTAATCTGTAGGAAAGGGAAAACAACTTACAAGTTAAAGTACACAAAAGACCACACCGAGTGACCTACCGGGAAAAATCCATACCCTCAAAGAATATGCACCATTATTTTTCATATCTCATTCAATCTATAAGTTGCTATTGTTCAGCAACGTCAGTATTTTGCATTTGAAGGAAAAAGATATATTCACTTTGAAGCCAAACTCATCAAAATAGTAGCAGTTTACAAAGATAACTTCTTTGTTTTCTGCTTGGTTAGAAACCACTCAGAGATGAGAAAAGGACTGAATTTTCAAGAGCCATGCAAACCAGAGAGGAAAAGACACTGGTTTCGAGGATTTTAACAAGAAAGGAGCACGGACTATCATTTGAGAAAATCTGACTCTGATCAGGCATTCCTCACAAACTTAGAGTCCTATTTATTACCGCCGGTCATCAAAATTAAAGGCACCAAAACAACTGGTGAAAAGTAACAACTCCCCAGTCCTACGGTGCTTGTGTGTATGCATCAGCCGCTCTGACCAGTAGCAGTTTACGTTTATTGTTATGGTCAACAATTATATTGTGCATGCCCAGTAAATGCACTGCTCTGCCGCTCTTCATAAATGTGCCCTTTGTTTCCTTCATCATTAGGCAGACAGTTCGTTCTGTACAATGTCCAACTTCCAGACAGGTGGAATAAGGAGGTGGCATCTGTCTAAATATTGAATGCCACGCTTCCCCCATCTGCTGCAGCAACAGTGCCGGGTCTGCTTGGCTTCAGTTACCCTCTTCTGCATACAACCAGTCAGCCATATGCCCTACATAGTGCACGAGCCACCAGAGCGACGGGGCCTGTTTTGCAGCCTCCGAGCTGGTCACCAGACAAGCGGGGGAAAGATGAGGGGTGGAGGTTGGAGGTCAGACCCGCGCAGGAATCAGCAGGTGACGGTCAATATGGCCACCAAGAGCTGCTCAAAGAACCAATAGAAAAGGCCTTCAAAAGTCAATGGCCAGCCTAGAGCACATTGCCAATCAAATTTTACAGGGCATACCTTCCAGGCTAGGCAAATAAGAAGATTTAGAGCACATGGCAGTTCATCGTTTATAATCCTGTCTTAGCCCAGCATGGCTTAGTGATAGTTCAGTGACAGATGATGAGCACATGACAGCTGCAGGCTCTTATACAAACGCATACAGTAAAATTAAAATTAAATTAGTGACACACGTGTACACACTGGTTGTGCAACAGTTACACAATCTGTTCGGGAGCCCTTGCAGACTCTGCCATTCTGCCCTCGATTCAGGGTGCCCCTAAGCACTTTCAAAAGGCATCCAAGAGTTGGTCCTAGCTGGGGGGCGGAGGGTGGGGGCCTGCCCTTGGGCAAAGGTGGAATTCAAAAGGCCTCAAAAACAAATAAAGGTGCTCAGGTTCCCACCCACAAAAGTGGCAAAGTTTAATGATGTTTCCAGTTGGCCTAATTGAAATCGACTGAAGGTTCTGAGTATTTAAAGAAGAAAAAAAAAAAAAAAGACCAACACAACAGAAGGAAGTAAGTGTATAGGGCCTGGAATAAATCATTAATGGCCTTGCTTCTTCAATCTGTAATCTGCTGATTTTATCACTGACAAATTTTATATGTTTTTGTAAAAATATGAATGCCCATACTTGAGAATTCTCATTTGGGTATGACTTCTGTTGTTTTAAATGTCTCTGTCTTTTGCTATAAATTACAAATGTTCTTTCATTCATTTGTCTGAATATTTGTTCAGGTAACTTACCATAATAAAGGAGCTTCACAAATTGTGTTTCCCTATGAAGCTTTTTAAAGATGTTACATATTTTTGGAAACTTAAGTTTATATTTAAAATTTTTTTTACTCTCTTCCCTTAACCTAACCCACTTCAAAAGGATTTATGACTATGTTTCACATCTACATTTGCTTCTACTCAGATTTTAATAAAAACCGTGTTGGCAAGCAAAAGTGTTAGATTAAAAAAGGAAAACAGTTTCAGCTCTGAGCTGCTTATCATATCTCTGTACAATATCGTCTTTTTATTAGTGTATTAGTCATACAGTCATGTCTTGTTGAATTCACAATTTGCAGGTTCCTGGAAAAGAATTTTTTAGGGAAAGAAAATGTTAGTACAGACAAAAACTGTACTTACTAATTTGAAAGATGTTTATAGTCGTCCAGAAAAAAGTTAACTTTCTTCTTGGGAAATCAACTCAAATATAATAACAATGGTTCTTCCAAATGTCCAGATCTGTTTACATCTCATGAAATCTAATTAAGAGGTATAACTCCACAGTTCTGCATGTTTATGATAACATATTCCCTATATAATTACTTTATAAACCATTCCATATTTTAACACATAAAATAACTCATGAAAGTTTTTTTTTTTTTAAGATTTTATTTATTTATTTGCGAGAGAGACAATGAGAGACAGAGAGCATGAGAGGAAGGAGGGTCAGAGGGAGAAGCAGACTCCCCGCTGAGCAGGGAGCCCGATGCGGAACTCGATCCTGGGACTCCAGGATCATGACCTGAGCCGAAGGCAGTCGCTTAACTGACTGAGCCACCCAGGCGCCCCACTCATGAAAGTTTTTTAAAGAGGTTTCTTAAAGACTATTTTAAATTATTAGACCATTATATCAAAATTAATTTTTTATAAGTAATTATTACTAATCTTCCCAGCACCTCTTTGAACACTATGACTCACTAATGAAGCAAAGTACTAAAAGGGACAAGCCATTTGATTGAAGTCACATGCAAAAAACCATCAGTGGAATTAAGACTCAAACAAGAACTTCTTATTTTGCCTTTTAGAATTTTATTATAGACTCAAAATTTCTTCACCTAATTTTAAATTCCTGTCCCCCACTTTTGGGTCTGCACCTCTGCTGTAGATCACTTGTGTCTCCCACACTACTAGATATGAAGGGCACCTCAGAATCAGTGTGAATGGGTTTATGAATAAAGAAAAGACCAAAAGGTGTTGGGTGGGTACTGAAGCCTGACTTCTAGATGCTTTGGGGTAATTTCTAAAAACTTGAAAGAATCAGGGGTGCCTGGCTGGCTCAGTTGGAAGAGCGGGCGACTCTTGATCTCGGGGTCATGAGTTTGAACCCCATGTTGGGTGTAGAGGTTACCAAAATAAATAAACTAAAAAAAAAATCTTGAAAGAATTGTACTTTTCTAAGAATGAAATCTTATACCATCAATGCTGATGGTGTTTTGGACTTAAGATTTATTGGAGAATTTCAAATTCTCATGCGGTAGTAATAAAGTCACCTCCTATTTTCCAAGTGAAGAATCTTTGGACATTTCTTCTTTGACTTCTCCATGACATATAGTTTCGCTTGAGGTCTGTTTCTATTGAATATACACACAAAATATCCCATGCCTCAATTAAAGAGATTTCCTGGAACCATTCTTAAAAAGAAAAACAAAGAAAACCTTTTATAAGCCACTGTTTAATTATTACTGCTCTTTAACCAGAGTGCCTACTGAATCTCAATTCTCTGTCCCATTCCCGGAAGGGCCATCAAACAAGTTTCTATATTGGTCATACGGCTGTGCGGTGATATAGTGCAGAAAAAGCATAGAAAACTTGCATCCTATGGCATTCTACATTTAATGTAAAGCATCAGAGACATTTGCTTGAAAGTGAAAAGCAAATGACAATTTTGAACCTA
Organism: Neomonachus schauinslandi; assembly: GCF_002201575.2. Classification (NCBI taxonomy): domain Eukaryota; kingdom Metazoa; phylum Chordata; class Mammalia; order Carnivora; family Phocidae; genus Neomonachus; species Neomonachus schauinslandi. The sequence goes on along the minus strand of NC_058411.1, from coordinate 41,977,977 downwards.
TATTGTTAAGCCTTATTTGGTATATCCAAACAACGGGCTGAAAATCTGCCAGCTCCAGGACCATGTATTCAAATTAGATCCCTGGTCCATCCAAATCATGCGTGTGGTCTGCGTACCTGTGAGCACAAAAGCCAGAGGGATCCTGGTCCCAACCTGTGTGAGACTTTGAGATCTCCAGACAGATGGTGCTAAGGACGTGTGCACAAGAAAAGATGCTTTTGGGCCAAAGGTCGGAGGAAGTGGAAAATAAGCACTGATAGAAACGAATATGTATGCCCTATTAAAAAATACACAAATACACATGTTTGATAAATAGAGTCACACAGAGAGAGCATCCAGAAGTCAAGGGAAATCAGATTGTTGTAAAAGTTGTCCAGAGGAGGGGCGCCTGGGTGGCTCAGTCGGCTGAGCATCTGCCTTCAGCTCAGGTCATGATCCCGGGGTCCTGGGATCCAGCCCCGCATCGAGCCCCGCATCGAGCCCCGCATCGGGCTCCCCGCTTAGCAGGAAGCCTGCTTCTCCTCTCCCACTCCCCCTGCTTGTGTTCCCTCTCTCGCTGTCCCTCTCTCTCTCTCTGTCAAATAAGTAAATAAAATCTTTTTTAAAATAAATAAATAAATAAAGGTTGTCCAGAGGAATAAACTGCCCCACCTACAATGGGAAACAGTAGCAGTCGCTGCAAGCAGTCTTAAGTATATTGAAAAGTGACATGAATCATACAAATTCATCATGAGGTTGATGGAGTGTCCATGTTTGGCACAAGGGTGTCCTCTGGAGGAAGCTCCTCTGCAGCCCACCCATGAGAATGAAGCTTAAATCTTTGGGGGTGAGCAGCCGTGGAGGATGGAGGGGAGAAGGCAGGGTAGAGAGTGATCTCCATAAGTCACTAAACAAACCTTAAAAAAAAAAAAAAAAACCCTCCTCATTATTATTATGATTTCCAGCCCGGCTTCTTCATTAGAAAGAAAAGAGTTGTAGTCAGGAGCCAAATCTGAAATGATGAAAATCCTTGGAGAGAAAGAAGGGAGAAAGATTGAGCCTTTCACCCTTTTATTACTGTTATGATTACTCTTTATTACTTAGCACTTACACGGTACTTTATTTTTTCCAAGTGCTTTACAATCCTTAATTACTTAATCTTGCAATATATTTAGAAAGGCACTTGAATTTATTTGACGCTGCTATTCAAAACCTATTTTGCCCCATTTTCAGCCCCCACTCGTGGAGGTACAGTGTCTCCCTGCTGGGGAGCGAGGTGCGGAAAAGAGTGGCCCACAGAAAACTCCCAAAGAAAAATGGAGGGGGAGGAAGGAGAGGAGAAACCAGACTGCGGTACAATAGCAATAATCAGCCATGACTACTACTCTCTCCTCTTCGGTGTTCCATGCCAATCCAGCGCCTTTCAAATTTGTAAGTAATCAGTGATTTATAAAATGCAATAAATATATATTATGCATAGCATACACACAACAGATTTTTCTGACTGAATTATGTTGCTTGTCATGCAAATAGGTAATCCTGAACCAATTAAAAAACAAAGGCACGTTGTAATGGAGTAATGGAAGTTTCTGGATGCCAGCTCCTAGGCAAAGGGTCCTTAAAGACAGAGAAGAAAAAGGAAAAGAAACACGGAGAACAATATCATCATTCTATCAGCGGTTAACTTGAGTCTACTTATGCATGATCAAAGACTGCAAATATAGTTTAAACAGCATGAAATAATCGCTGGGTTTACAATATGAAATGATTTTTAAAAGCAAGACCGACAAAAATCCCGGTGGCACTATGCTCGGTGACTGAAGACTAATTTTGTGATGCACAGCCAAGCTGAGGTAGTGGTAGGGAAATTAGGGTTAAGAGGCTAACCTCCCTCCCGGGTTCCCTTTGAAGATTTCTATATTCTGGGGGAGAGAGTAATGAAAATATTTTACCTCCCCTATTGCAATTAGGTCAGTGGGCCAAAGAAAAAAAGCTGCTCACACCACCACACGCTAATGCAATTGCAGTCCCCCATGAGGCGAAAGGGCCAGGATTCGGCAATACTGAATGCTCTGGAAGGGCCAGTCCAACGGCGTGAGTACCGCTCCTCTTCCAGCTCCGGGGTTTTGACCAGGGAGCCAGAGACTAAAAGAAGCAAGTCTTCCTTCCTGAGTCTTAAGCTTCTCACAGCCACCGAGCATCAGCACCAACGAGGAGCACGACTTAACCCAAACAACCGACGGCTGGAGCTTGGACCTGAGGGCCGGGGTTCACCAGGGCTGAAGGGGTGACCCTTGCGTCTCCGTTGCTGGACACCCCTTAGGAAGGGAAGAAAGCCGGAACGGGAAACAGTCACCTGTCTGTTTGCTTTGCTGTGCTTGTGTTTCTGATTTCATTTCTGACACCGAGGAGGCAAAGGAGTGGCGTATAGAAAATTCAGAAACCAGAAACTTAATAAAACGGCTCCAAACATGACAGCGTTTATGAAAAAGATTAATTACTAGGAGTAAGGGGGCCTGATGCCAGGAATTTATAGGATTGATACAAATACGATGCCCTGCTGGGCTGCTAGGCCCATAAAATGCGACCCTAATCTTCGGGCCTATTGTTGTTATTGCAGAAACAACAGGCTTCAGCCAAGACAACAAAAGGGTCTATAATGGAGTTTCAGTAGGGGGAAAAAAATCACCATAGCCATGGAAAATAAACACCTTTAGAGAATCTGTTTGTGAACACCTCCCCGGGCCTTCCCTCAAAGCGCCCGTGTCTACAGAGCGAAGGCGCCATTGTCGCGTTTATCTGCGAGCCCAGCCGAGGGAAAGGGGAGGACCAATTAGGAAGAAGAAATGGGGCCACTAACGGCCCACAGCCTGTCATCCCGACTGGCAGTGGACAGAGAGTTTTTTCCTTAATTGGGAAATCATCCAGCCGCCTTCTTAAAGAAGAGAATTGCTCTTGCAAACACCCAGGAAGACCTCTGCCTCCAGTCACTACTTTAGTTCTTTGCAAACATTTCTTAACCTCCTCTTCCTCTTACCGCTCTCCTTATGCATCTTGCCCACCTCTCATAATTGATGTGTCTGACATTCAGAAACACTTTGCGAAACCGCAAATTAGTCATGGCAGGAACAAGAAAAGAAGCTCAACTCAACAATTGGATTACACTAACCAATCGGACCGGCGTCTGCCTATGTTTGCACTCGCCACATTGATGGTAAAGAGAAAGACAACCTTCATAACTGGTAATTTGAGGTTTGCACTACATTCATGTTTAAAATCACACACATTTTCTGGCAGACCAACCAAAGGGAACACACTGCATTTTTCCACGTTTGCGGGTCTGTAATGTCTTTGAAAAGTGTGAAGGGCCATAGGTAATAACACCTGCCCTAAGTGCAGCCTAGAAATTATCTTGACGTTCTAAATCATTCATAGGGTTCGCTTATAACGTATGGTGTCAGTTTCACACGCTAACAGTGACTTTTTCATTTGAAGTCAGCCACAGTCCTAAATCCTCAGTGTCTGCGGGATTAATTATGGGCGTTAGACAGCAACAGCAATCCTCTCTCCGTGCTAAGCTGCATGGAGGAGTTGGTACGAGGCGAAAACGGGCCTTTCAAGGTTAGAGAATAAGCCGAGCGGACACACACGTGCACATCTTTCATGACACCCATTTGAAATAGTAATGGTAAAATGGCCCCCATTCTTAAAGAGTGCCTTAGGAAAACACCCTTCGTGCCAGAAATGCCATCCCTAAAGGCTTTCTACTCCTTCCTCTCAGGGGAACAGTTGAAAGAGCCACACACTTCTGCCTCTACACTGACTTCGCAATTGCTAAACAAACAAATAAATGAAACCACAACAAAAACCCGTAGTCAGAGGAATGGACAGCACCTATGGTCCCATCGGGCGGCAGCTTCCCAGCCTCACAAACGGCACCCTGCAGGAGCGCAGGCTCTGCGTGTCCGGGATGCACTGCCTCACCGTGGATAAGAAGAATCACAATCTCTGCCCGCACCCAAAGAGAGCGGCCTCAGCTTCATAGACCGCATATCTACCGATGCTCCCTGCAGTGTGTGACCTAAAGTGGAGTTCCTAATCACAATTGTTCATGCAGACCTGCTCACATAGTAAGATGCTCAAACCACTGTATTGTTTCAGCAATGTGTTCTTCTACTTGCTCATCACCTGTTTCTAAAGACTGAGAAGGGGGGTCAAGTAATCAATTGAGATACCCTCCAGTCCTGTGTTTCAAAATCTCAAATGTTTTAGTGAAGCAGGCTGATTGTGTTTGGGGTACCCTGTGTATGCACCTGAGAACTCAAACACCTACGACGTGCTAGGCACCGCACTGGGGCTGAGGGAGCAATGGTGTGCAAAAACAGGGGGGTTCTGCCTTAGGAGGGAGGGGGTACATAAGAGAAAAGAGGCCAAGTCCTCCAGGGACTGAGGGAAGCTTCCTTGAGGAAGTGACATTTGGGCTGAAATCTTAAGGAGAAGTAGAAGTTAGCTGGGGAAAGTGGAAGTCTGCTCACTGTAGGCAAAGAGCACAGCATGAGCAAAGGTCCTGAGATGGGGGAGGGCATATTCTTTTTAGGAACCAAAAGAAGCCTGGTGACTGGAAGTGAGGTGTGCCTGGTGCTGGAGGAGGGGACAGAGGCAGGCACCAGTTCAACTGCAGGGTGGTTTTGCATAATTACAGAAACCCAGAGTCTTTTTTCTTAGTAGGTCAGTTGCTCTTGTAGAGTCTTTTCAATTGCTTGTGAACAAATAAGAATATGGGATTTCAATTTGGAAACTCTTGAAGATTTAACAACACCAAAGTACTCACAAATAATATAGAATATAGAAACCTAGGGTGTACAGTCTGAGCTGTTCGGACATCCAATTCCTGTTTTGTAATTTACAACACAGTCTAAAGGTTTAACCATCCAAGAAAGGCAGAACTATTGCCAAAATGTTCTCTTTGTGCGTATAGCAGGCTAGTCTCGGAGTTAGAAGCCCCACTAACATGCAGGTGAATAAACTTTTTTACAATTGGCCTATATTCAACAGAATTTTAGTCTTTTATGGATAAAACTTTGATTCCATCATAGCTCAGAATTTGTTTCTAAGTGTCTTCTTGTAAAACTATCCAAGATGGGGCACCTGCCTAGCTCAGTTGGTAGAGCACACAGTGGTGAGTTCAAGCCCCATGTTGGGCATAGAGCTCACTTAGAACAAACAAACAAACAAAACAAAACTGTCCAAGAGATTTTAAGTTTAATACCAGCATTGAGATACTGCCCTGAACCAGTCCTGAAAAACAAACAGACAAACCCAAAATATCAGCCAAACTTGTTATGAGATGGAATCTTTCGGCAAATGTGGACAAAAGAATTGAACTAAGTATAGATGTGCAATTACAATAGAAATAGTGTTAGGTCATTGGAAAGTGGACTCCATGAAAGGCAATGCAAGGGACCCTCACAAATAGGGATGTGTTGACTATCACACTTGACTCAAACCTTTCTAAAGAAAACATCTTTGTTTTTCTTAGCCTAAATAAATATGGACATTATTGATAGACAAGACAGTATTCAGCATTAAATTTTGCCATTTCTCAATTCATAAGGAGCCTCCAACGCATTGACTTTTCAGTGAAGGATGAAGTGCTTCCAATTCGTTCTGCAGTCTGGGATCTTGTCTCCCATTGTTGACTCCCATAGCTTAGTAATGGAGATAGAGTCAGGATTTTAAATGAATTGCCTTCTTTATACTCTCTTTTCTTTCACTCAGCGCCCCCCTTCTCATTAAAAAAAAAAAAAAGTGTTTTGTTTCTTGTTTTTTTTTTTTTTCCCCCTGAAGCAAATACTGCTTTTGCATAATGGCAGTGTCCATTTCTTCGTCTACCAAGTAGGGACCTCTCCCTTCCGTCCTCTCTTTAGCCCTGGCTCCCTTAGCAACACATCAGTCTCTGGGCTTTGTTTTCTAAAGTTCCTCGGTGATTCTTAGCACCTTTTCCCTCAAGAGCAGCGCTTGATTTTTTTTTTTTAAGATTTTATTTATTTATTTGACAGAGAGAGACACAGCGAGAGAGGGAACACAAGGAGGGGGAGCGGGAGAGGGAGAATCAGGTTTCCCGCTGAGCAGGGAGCTCGATGCGGGGCTCGATCCCAGGACTCTGGGATCGTGCGTGACCTGAGCCGAAGGCAGACGCTTAATGACTGAGCCACACAAGCGCCCCCTGAGTAGCGCTTGATTTTTAGGAACGGAAACTCAAATGTCAGGAGCACCATCCCCCTTCAATTGTTAAAGAGCGACTCTCCCAACAAAACCCACTCCATTTATCCCGAAGCAGTATTTGAAGAGCTCCACAGCAACCCTGCAGGCTATTGGCATTTTGACCACTTCACTTTTCATTAGCACTTTCAGCAGAAAAAGAGCAAGAACAACCAAAGGTTGAAATTCTCATAAAGCAGCCTTGGGTCCTCCCCTGAGTGTTCAGGAGCTCATAATTTTGGAAAGGGTTTTAGGGATCACCTAGCCCATCCCAGACATGAAGAAACAGGCTCAGGACTGCATCCAAATCCCAGGGACACAGGCTAACAATGGCAGCGAGGAGACTAGGAGCTGCAGGGCAGAGTCCTGTGTTTTCCACTTCCGTCCAGATTCTTTTGGAACAGGAGGGAGCAGTTTGAGGTTCTAGTTCCGTCTTCATTTCTTCCCCACATCGTACTTTTAGGGAACTTACAGAGCTTTTCTGAAGCCCAAGATGATAATACCTGCCTTACCTATTTCACAGTTACTGTACAGGAAGTTGCTTTAAAAATCTATAAGGAGGGGCGCCTGGGTGGCTCAGTCGGTTCAGCGTCTGCCTTCAGCTCAGGTCATGATCCTAGGGTCCGGGGATCGAGCCCCGCATCGGGCTCCCTGCTCTGCAGGGAGTCTGCTTCTCCCTCTGCCGCTCTCATGTTCTCCCTCGCTCTCTTTCCCTCTCAAATAAATAAATAAAATCTTAAAAAAAAAAAATCTATAAGGAGTTGGCGTTGTGTTTGTTTTTGAGGGCAGCAGAAAATGTATTTGAAACACGGTAGTGAAAAATTTCTGGCTCCTGACAAGATGGTGAAAAACTCAGGATCTTAGCTTCCAGCATTAAACCTTAAACCCTGGAGGGGCCGCTGAAGCGTGAGGGGGACGATGGATCCAGAGCTTACAGACCTGGTCGGGCGCTGGGAATGGAGGGAAGGAAAAGCACACACAACAGGAAGACAGGAAGGGGAGGGAGCCCGTTCCTGCTGTGCGCTTTTTCTCCCCTAAAGTGCCTCTGGAGGCCCTGTGCACAAGCCATCCCTCCTCGTGGCAGAAAACTATCAAGGTCCTGGGGCGCCTGGGTGGCTCAGTCGGTTCAGCGTCTGCCTTCGGTTCAGGTCAGGATCTCAGGGTCCTGGGATTGAGTCCCACATCGGGCTCCCTGCTCAGTGGGGAGTCTGCTTCTCCCTCTCCCTCTGCCACTCCCCCTGCTTGTGCTCTCTCTCTCTCTCTCACTCTCTTCTCTCAAATAAATAAGTAAAATCTTAAAAAAAGAAAGAAACAAACAAACAAAACTATGGATGCCCGCCCAGCACTAGCTGGAGGCAGCAGGTAACATCAGCGCAGCCTGGAAGGCCGGCTGTTGCGCAGAGCTGATAACATAACCGATTTCTTGAAATTCCGGTCAGAATTCTAAAAGGACTTTTTTTTTTTTAAAGGTTCTATTTATTTATTTGACAGGGGAAGACACAGCAAGAGAGAGAACACAAGCAGGGAGAGTGGGAGAGGGAGAAGCAGGCTTCCCGAGGAGCGATGCGGGACTCGATCCCAGGACCCTGGGACCACGATCTGAGCCGAAGGCAGTCGCCCAGCCGACTGAGCCACCCAGGCGCCCTGCCTGTCCCTTTTTTTTTTTTTTAAAGATTTTATTTATTTATTTGACAGAGAGAGAGACAGCGAGAGAGGGAACACAAGCAGGGGGAGTGGGAGAGGGAGAAGCAGGCTTCCCGTGGAGCAGGGAGCCCCACACGGGCTCGATCCCAGGACCCTGGGACCACGACCTGAGCCGAAGGCAGACGCTTAACGACTGAGCCACCCAGGCGCCCCAGGACTTTTTTTTTCCCCCAAAACAGCCAAGTTACTGTAACTTGAATATGGGGAATAAATAACAATGAACAGCTAAGATACTTTTGAAAAAGAAGAGCAAAGAGGGAGGAGCATAGTTCACTCTATCAGATACTCAGGAATGCAGCAAAGCCTTGGTGACAATAATTGTTGTTTTTCCCAAAAAAGTTGTGTAGATATAGAAATAGTCCAATGATTCAGAATAGAATGAATATGTATGAAATATAATTATGTATAAATATATTATATTTCTCTTATATAACAAGAACTTTGTATGTAAGAAAAATGTCATCAAAACTCAGTGAAGAAAAGACAGTCATTTAGACTGATTCAGAGTTGGAAAGCTGATTAACTATATGAAAAAGAATAAAACTTGCCCTCTACCTAAAAACATGAACTTCAGAGAGAATTAGAGATACCAATGTGAAAGATAAAACTGAAAAACTAATATAGGAAAAATGTTGAAGAATATCTTTATAAACTTAGGTTTGTGTGCCCTCTCTCTCTCAAATACATAAATTTTTTTTTAAAGGAAAAGATACTTATCCTAAGTAAAACCAACAAGATACTGATTTCTAGACTACACAAAGAACTCCTGCAGATCAGTAAGAAAAAACCATGAGGGGCGCCTGGGTAGCTCAGTCAGTTAAGCATTGGACTCTTGGTTTCAGCTCAGGTCATGATCTCAGGCTCCTGAGATCCGAGCTCTACGCTCAGCAGGGAGTCTGTTTGAGATTCTTTCTTCCTCGCTCTCCCTCTGGCCCTCTCCCTTTGTTCCTGACCCCCACCTCACAAGCATGCTCTCTCTAAAATAAATATATAAAACTTTAAAAAAATAAAAATAAATAAATAACCACGAACTCCAATAGGAAAATGGCCCAAAGATATAAATATTTCATTCACGGTAAAGGAAATAGAAAGAGCTAACAGATACACAGAAAGATAGGCCACAATACCCAGAGCTATGTAAATTAAAGCAACACTAAAATAACTTTATGTCCATCGGATTGGTACAAAATGGAAAAGTCCCATAATGTCAGGAGTCGGAGACTATTTGGGGAATGAGGAATCCTCATACATTGCTGGTGGTTGTGCAGACCTAAGGACAGTTATCTTACGATAGAATCTGACACTATTTACAGTATATACCTGAGAGAAATTCTCATACAAACTCCAAAGTGATCCTGCACAAGGCTGTTCATGGCACATTTTCATTCCAATAGAGATTTCAAACAAAGTAGAGGCATGTGACATAATATTATGGGGCATCAAAAGCAATGAACTACATGGACATACAGCAACAAGGACAGAACTTGAAGATAGTGTGGAAGGAAAAATTACAACTGGAATGAGATCCATAGTACAACATCACTTATTTATATTAAAATTATACATCTTTAAAAAAGATATTCACACTGCATATCTTCCAAGGACCCTTGGATATGCAAGAAAAAACATGATCTGTGTTAGAGAAGGTATCTGTGGAGGCTGAGGACACATGGGGGTGTGGGTAGGGGAGTTGACTGTGTGACCACCTGAAGAGTATGATCAACTCAACTATGTGCACCCGAGGTTAAAAATAAAATCCCTCTCGGGTGCCTGGGTGGCTCAGTCAGTTGGGTGTCTGACTTCCAACTTCAGCTCAGGTCATGATCTCAGAGTGGTGAGATTGAGCCCCACCTCTGGCTCCGCACTCCGAGGGGAGTCTGCTTGAGATTCTCTCCCTCTCCCTCTGCCTCTCTCCTCACTCATGCATGCTCTCTCTCTCTCTAAAGTAAATAAATAAATCTTAAAAAAAAATAAATCCCTCTAAAATAAAATAAAATAAAATCCTTCTAGTGGAAAAGTTTAATGAACATTTTTTTTTTAAAGATTTTATTTATTTATTTGAGAGAGAGAGCACACAAGTAGGGGGGAGGGGTAGAGGGAGAAGCAGACTCCCCGCCAAGCACCCTGAACATTATCTTTTAATATGGTAAGACCAACAACAAGGAAAGGCACATTGTAAACATTAAATAAAATGGTCACTCTGAATTTCATCTAGAAACTATCTCAAGGATAAACCACCCCCTACTGCCTTATAAATTCATCATCATCAAGGGAGTGATCCTAAGTGTTAAGCAGTTCTTTATAGAGTCTGTCTTGTGGACTGGTAAAGGGGAACATTGCATCTCTAAAAAATGTACAACACATTCTGTTAACAACTGAAATAAAAACTTGTGTCTGGGGCACCTGGGTGGTTTGGTCAGTTGAGCGTCAGACTCTTGGTTCGGGCTCAGGTCGTGATTTCATGGGTTGTGGGATCCAGTAGAGTTGGGCTCCCCGCTCAGCAGGAAGTCTGCTTGAAGATTCTCTCCCTCTGCCCCTCCCCACACTTGGGCACTCGCTCGCGTGCTTTCTCTCCCTCTCAAATGAACATTTTAACAACAAAATAAAAATTTTGGGGTTTTTCTTAAAAAACAACAAGAACAAAAACCTCAGAGCGCTTGGGTGGCTCAGGTGGTTGAGTGTCTGCCTTTGGCTCAGGTCGTGATCCCAGAGTCCTGGGATCGAGTCCCGCATCTGGGGGGGGTGTGGGGGGGGGGGTGTGGGTGGGGAGGGTGTCCCTGCTTAGCGGGGAGCCTGCTTCTCTCTCTCCCTCTGCCCTTCCCCCACCTCTCTTGCTTGCTCTCTCTCAAATAAATAAACAAAATCTGTAAAACAATAAAAATAAAAATAAAATACTTGTGTCTGTTCTTCAGGGCTAGTTTCAGAGAAAGCCGGTAGGACAGTGACAGAGTCTTTTGGGGAAGTAACTAAGTGCCATTCCCCATACATGCAGACAGCACCCATTCCACGAGATCCCACAGATTTGCACCAGGGACCATTCTAAAGTCCTAAAGTGTTAGAATCAAAAATAAGGGCATCCGTCTCTATTTGCTTTATTTCTAATTTTGCTATTAGCATCCCTACAATGAAGTGTCATTTGAAATGTACTTTCCATTTCAGTGACTCAAAGCTATTATCATAAAGCTGCTCAGTATATAAATACAATACAACTTCACTTCAAAAGGACTTCATTTCCGAAGGAATTTCTTGATACATGTGATATGACCCCTGTATCTATAGAAGGGACTGGAAATAAATTACAGGCCTGTAAGTTCTGCCCCTTTTAATTCTGAAGTCATTTGCATGGCGTTGGGTGGTCTCGAACCGTTGGCTGGAGATCTCTGAACAGCATTTGCCTCTGCTCTCCTACCAGCCCCGCATGGACTGTCACCAGTGCGTTCCTAATGGAACATGATGGGCACTAGGTTGATTAAAGGGAAAATTGCATTCTACTTATCAAATGCTGATTAGCATAAGTAGCACATGTGCTTGCTTTCTCTCCCCCTCTTCAATAAACATTTCATTAGAAAAATGAATTCTGTCACTTGGGAGGTGGGGCTCTAACTCCTCAACTTTTTACTCGGCAGGTAAGATTCGGAGGAACTTGATGTATAGGACTGGGTGTATGCGTTGCCATATTTATTTGAAAAATTCCCCGAGCAGGGGCCGATATTTCCCTTTTAAAATAGGGGAAGTAAAAAAAAAAAAAGTCAAATTATGTGAGGTCTTGGCCCCAGGATGGGAAGAGCAGCTGACCCAGGCGCCCTGGGTAACAGACCGGAGCCCTCCAGCGGAGGAACACCAGGAGCGCGGGTTGCGCCTCCCGAAGACAGCTCCACCCCCAGGTGGCGAAAGGCCCAGATGAGGCTGGGCCCTGCAGCAGCTGTCCGAGCTCCCGTGCCGGCCCCCATCGCAGCTGCAGGACCTCTCCCAAGTGGCCGTCCGGGTGTCCCATCCTACCCTACCTCTCCCCTGTCCCCCAAGAAGGTAGAGGAGTGGACGTGTAAGGGAAATGAGGGGAGTAAAGCATTGACTTTCCCCTCTGTTGTAGTTGATACCCTTTGGTGTGTCTGCCTAGCTCGCTATGGCTCCCTCAGTTCTGGAAACAGTGTGCCCACCTTGCCTATCAACATGGCTTGCACTCCATGACCCACCTGGATCTTCTTTGATTGGATCCGGATGGGGCTCGGGAGTCACCCATCTCAAGCCAGGCCAATGACTTCCTTCCTCAGATTCTGGAACCGGGTCAGAGAGGCAGCAAATTCCACTAGGACTTGGAATCATAGCAGGTACGCCGTTGTCCACCACACGGACCACAAAGATGGGGCTGGTCGAAGAGAAAGCAAGCAAGAAAGGAATTAAGTAAAAATACCCAGAAGAGAAGAGAAAAATAGAAAACCCAGAGACTTTGCACTTTAGGTCCAAAAATGCCTCCAGCATGCATGCTGAAAGAAATGAGTCTGAAAGAAAACCCCTGGGTCCTGAGATATTCTTCCCACTTTTGCTTACACCAGTTTGACTTACTTTCTTTCCCAAGCAACTATTGAATCTTGACTAATTAATGTAACATTTTTCTTTTAGGCAGCTCAAAGTGACTGAACGAGAGACCCAGGATTCATCAATATCCATGAGAAGCGAGTGCCAAGATGGCCACAAAAGTTTCGAAGATGGAAAGCAGATGGCCCGGCAGTAACTGACTCAGCAAAGCAGAGAAAGTACGGTCCTCGGCACCTGCAGAAGGGAAAGGCCCAAAACAAAACAAAACAAAAGCAAGTGGCTATTTGCCACAGAACCCAAGAAGGGGTCAGGATTTAGAAGCAGCAGATATTATTAAAGAGTGAATTAGCGGTGGGGCTTTTACACTGGAAGAATCCAGTCCTGCATGGGGCTGCTTACACTGGAGCCCACTGACCAGCCCTCCCTCAGAGCAGGAGAAAATAGGATAGTGCTTCTCTGAAGAACTAGAACCAGGGGGGGCTCTGGCCATGGACATGAGCTCATGGAGCAAGGAGGAGGGCAAGGGGAAATGCTGCACTGAAAGACAGAGGAGATGACTGACAGCTTGCATGCCGAATTGGGACCCCCCCAGCCCCCCTTTCCTGCTCTCCCAGAATTATTCTTAATATGTTAAATATAGCCAGTATAGCACAGACTTCAACCAACTGCCATGAACACTGGCTTTAGCACTGAGGTAAAGTCTTTTTTTTTAAAGATGTATTTATTTGACAGAGACACAGCAAGAGAGGGAACACAAGCAGGGGGAGTGGGAGAGGGAGAAGCAGGCTTCCCGCTGAGCAGGGAGCCCAATGCGGGGCTCCATCCCAGGACCTGGAATCATGACCTGAGCCGAAGGCAGACGCTTAACGACTGAGCCACCCAGGTGCCCCTGAGGTAAAGTCTTGTAGGCTTTAACCCTATAGTTGCTAGTTGTGGGGAGTGGGGGGCTTAGAAGGGTCAGGGTGGCTAAAGTAAGGGGCGGTCTGGGTGCTCAGGGCAGTGACTATTTAGCACCAGTAGTAAGAGTTTCAATATTTTAACAACCAGGGTGGCCGCACTAGCGTGTGCCAGCTGAATCACAGAAATATTAGAAAATTCTTCTCCAGTGAAACTGAATTTTTCTCTGGTGAAAAATACTGAAAACTTAGGGTCCCCAAATATAAAAATGAGGTCGTGCCCAATCATCATCCTACAGTGAACCCCAATAGTCAACAAAACTCTGCCATGCATACAGAGCTTCCAACTGGCTTTTAGTACCTCAGGTTTAAATAGGGATGGGCATGCCAGGATCATTCCCTTTTTGAGGAAAGCCTCTGTCGTTAAAGATGGAGACCAAATGAAGGAAATACAGAATTGAGGGGAAACAGATGAGGCAGGGAATGCGGGTTAAGGAAAAGACTTCCAGTTACAGAATTAATATCTTTAGAGGGCTAACAAATTGCAACCAGAGAACAAAACAACCAAAAAGTATAGACGTCATTCATTTTTTTCAACAATTGTTGAACAATGCCAACAATATTTAGCATCAACTATGTATCACCCTGTTTTAGTGATCACTTCCTATTTTCTGCCTTCCTGCCACCCCACAGCCCCAGCCCTAAATGCACGCTCACCACCTTTCAGCTGAACTTTAGCAACTGACTTCTACTTCCTCTCCCCCCACCCCCAGCCTTGCTCTTCTGTAATCCGCCATTTGCATTTAGAATGTAAACTCCCAGGATCTGTGGAATTTCCATTGCCCAGAGGAAAGAGCCCAGAAACCTAAGCTCTGCACACACACAGCCTCCAACTCAGCGGTACTAAAGCACTGGACATTCCCCTCAGTGAACTGACATTTCACAGCTTCGAGTCTTTGAGTTCCTTCTGCCTGAAATCACCTTCCCAACCTTGTCCACATTGAGAGATAGCTCCTCTCACGGCACCCGAACACCAGGCAGCACTGAACCTGCCTCCCTCGCTGCCACTGTACCATGGACATTGTGCTCCGCCCTTGCGTGGAAATGCTGGTTACCCGTGTGTTGTCCCTCAAGGCTCAGGACTTTGCTTCATTTGGATCCTCATGACTTAGTCCCGTGCTCTATACCCGGTGGAGCAATGTTCTTTGACTATAGGTGGCTGGATGAATGAATTTAGGAACTGAGCTGCATCTTATGGGATGAATAGAACCTGGACTGGCAGAAAGAAAAGAGGAAGGCATTCCAAACAGGGAGAAGGTCATGAGTGTACAGACGGAAGTAGGAATGGGCACAGGAAAAATGCTACCCAGCCTAGAACACAGGATGGAAGCTAGGCAGAAGAGAGCCTGTGAAGCCTTGGAACAAGGATTTTGGTTTAAATATGTCAGAGAATAAAAGTTGTTTTTAAAATGGTTTGTAGGGGGGCGCCTGGTAGCTCAGTCAGTTAAGCGTCACCTTCACTTCAGGTCATGATCCTGGGGTCCTGGGATAGAGCCCCGCGACTTCGGGCTCCCTGCTCAGAGGGGAGTCTGCTTCTCCCTCTGCCCCGCCCCCTGCTCATGTTCTCTCTCGCTCACTCTCTCTCTCTCAAATAAATAAATAAAATCTTTTTTAAAAAAAATGGCTTGTAGGTTTTTAAGTAATTACAGCTTTGAGTTAGACCAATGAATCTGTCAGGAAGCCTGGTGTAGACCCAAAAAAGCAAAGCATGGAAAGAGTAACACCTATGAACCCTGACTGTGTGCAAGATGTATCACACGTAATATCTTAGATGAGACTCATTTCCATCTGATGAGGCAGGAATAATTACCCCCATTTTGGAGATGAAGGAACTGAGACTTCAAGAAGTTATGTAACTTGCCAAAGATCACAGCAAATGACAGTAAATTTGAATCCAGATCTAGCTCACTGTGAAGACTGTATTCTTTTAACTCTCTATTCTAATTGTATCCAATCATTCTGATTGGTTTAGAAATCTAGGGTATTTCCAGACTTGACCAAAAATATGACAAATCCTCTGAAATAAACACCACTTAAATTAATTTCTAGCTTTAAGATCTGGTTTATTTCATTTACAAGTAAGCAAGAAAACACATGGCATGATATAAACAATCCATGTAACCTCTTTGGCCTTAGTTTACTCATCTATAAACAAATGGACTAATAATGATTACCTCTTAGAGTTGCTATGGTGGACTAATGAGTTAGTGAATTCAAAGTACTTAGCATTTGATACATACCAATATTTGATAAATATTAGCTATGGTCATTACATTTATCTTACTAACTCAATAATACCATTCATGTCATAGCTCTAATCACTTAAATGAATGGTGGTAACCAGGGGCAGGGGAGTGAGGGAAATAGGCAAAAGTTGGTCAAAGGGTACAAATGTCCAGTTGTAAGATGAATAAGTTGTGGGGATGTAATGTATAGCATGGTGATTATAGTTAATAATACTATATTATATATTCAAAAGTTGCTAAGAGAGTAGATCTTCAGTGTTCTCACCACAAAAAAAGTAATGGCAACTATGTGACATGACACAGATGTTACCTAATGCTATGGTGATAATCATTTTACAATATACAAGTGTAATATCAACCCTATTATACACCTTAAACTTACACCGTGTTACATGTAAATTTTATCTCAAGAAAGGTGGAAAATAAAATAAAAGAAACATGAAATAAAATGTTTCTCTTCAGGATACAAAACGCCTCACATGTTGCATTAGATATAAGAATTACTTGGCAAGTTAAGGTTTTGAAATGATGGGCAATATATGTCAATCTTCTTTATACCGTCTTACTATGAATAGCTGTGCTACAGTCCAATATATTAAAATGACTCACTAGAGGGGCGCCTGGGTGGCTCAGTCGTTAAGCATCTGCCTTCGGCTCAGGTCATGATCCCAGGGTCCTGGGATCGAGCCCCACATCGGGCTCCCTGCTCAGCGGGAAGCCTGCATCTCCCTCTCCCACTCCCCTTGCTTATGTTTCCTCTCTCGCTGTCTCTTCCTCTGTCAAATAAATAAATAAAATCTTTAAAAAAAAATTTAAAAAATGACTCACTAGAAATCAGAGCAACCATTTCCATCACAGTGATTTCCTAAGACATCCCACGAAATATAAAATCAGACACGTAATGAGGCACTGCTTTTGAACTTCTTAATAAGCCCAAAAGGTACCACAACTTGTTTACTTGACAGCTCAGCCATTAATTTCAGAAAGGCTAAAATGAATAACCGCCCAGGTTACAGTTGCCTTGCAGGAATCCCTCTGCTATAATCTCATAGTTTTTTCACCTAATTAATTTCCCCTTTCTTTGCACCAGAGTTTCATGAGTGTATCTTGTTTGGAGGAGATTAAGAGTCACACGCTTCATTAGCAAGGTGTAAATTATCAGCGAGGCCCTCTCCATCCACCTGCTTAATCGGGTTAATGAAGCACCTCTGCAGGGCCTTCCTAGTGCCTAGGTTTTACCTCCCTCGGCTGCTGGAAAAACAGGCAAGTGTTTAAAGGTGCTAGTAGCCTGCTCTGTTTCCAACGAGGGGAACCTTGACTCTAAAATTCAGCTTCGCTTTGGTCTTTTGAAAGACAAAAACGTTGCTTGGGGAAAATTACTAACAGGTGTTTTTGCTTTTTGCCTTCCTGTCTCCTGCTCTTTCAGAGAGTTCGCCCCAAGTGGGGATGGCGTCCACGCTTGAGGTTGGGGTTGTGACCATCTAATAGAGAGTCCTAATCTCCTTCGTGGCCTCTTGAATATCAGAGCGAATGTCAGGGAGGTACTCTTCATCACGGTTTCTTCGGGTTCTCTCTGCTTTTGAGATCATCAGGGTAGCTTTTCTTTTTCATCACTGCTAAGTTCTTGGGTGTTGATCTAAAAGCTCTGCCAAGAAATTTTTTAAAAATGTGATACATTGTGGTTAGCTGTGATTACACTGGTCATTTCTACAATCCCCTTCCTCGTAAAGGAATGCGCGTGGTGGCTCTTCAAGCCTTCTGGGTAATCTGCAAGCTTACTTGGAGTGTGCTGATTGTAGACCTATGAAGACAAAACGAGAGAACCACACACGGCTAACATCAACATTTACTGGGACGCTCTTAAATCTGCTTCTGTTCTACTCTCTTCTGCGCTCTGTCCTCCGGGAGTAAAGCTAGGCGCTCCATGCTCTCCTCAGGTCTGCACATAGCAGAGCAGGAATGAACCCCTGGGTCCTCTCTTGGGCATCCCCTCAAGGCCACATTTTCAATGAATTTAAAATTAATTAGAGGTCAAATTTGGATGTCAGTGACTATCTCGGGAATTTTGTCAGAGAAAGAAGCCCATTGTGCTTAAATCCCTTGGCCATATGAATTAAATCTCTTCTTAGAATTCACCATTATCAGATCATCGAATGGCCCATCCCTGATGGCCGATAAGAAGTGCTCCAGCCCTTCCTTGCTTTCTGAAACTCCCTAGACGACATGCATGGAGGAAAAAAAAAAAATCCTTTACTAGATCAATTTCTCTCTTTCACTATCTGTATACACTTTGATTCGAAGTGAATGGGGCTGGGGGTGGGAGAGGAATAAGGATATAAGCAGAAGGGGATCTGTGAGTACATTCAACGTGTGCGCTTGTTTTGGGTATTGAGGTGGAAACTACCAAGTGCAGGTGTGCTAAAGGCTTTAGTTTCTACTATAATATTTATGCTCTTCACTTGATGCAACCTTCTGCACATTGAAATTTGAGCTTTTAAGACCATGTCTCATATGGTTAATGCCATCCCTTAGACATAAACACACGCACGCACACACACACACGCGCACACACGCTCACAAGCACAGATGCACATATATAGTCCTGTGTTTCACAAAGATCCTTCAATTTCTTATGATAGGGCAGTTTAAGGTGAATTGTATGAATAAGCAGATTGGTCCATCCATAATGTCAACACTGATAATGCAAATATAGGAGAGGATTTTAGACACGTAAGATTTTTCTTTTATTATTAATGAAAATTAATCAAATGGCAGCTGAACGTGTTTCCATTCAGGCTGTTGGAACAGTGTTAATATTAATGTCAGGATGTGTTTATCTTCACTCTCAGTCGTGGTTACAATGATTATGTTGTTAAGATAAGAAACCTTCACGTTTGCAGTAGGTCCCTCATTTACTTCCTTTATAATCACTCCCATTACAGCACAACTACCCACCTCTGATGTAATAATTCTCTTTGCAGCCGTGTAATCTCTAAGACAACATTCACTAACATGCACTGCTCTGCCCTGAGTGTGTGCTAGGCACCAAGAAGTGTCCAGGGCTGCTTGGGAGTCAGGGGGACAGCAGATAGCTCGGCCACCCAGAATGTGCTAGAAAGCAATGTACTGCCTCCTCTCCACATAAGGAATACTTTTGCCCCTCTTTTCTCTGTAAACAAATGCAGTTTCTCACTGGCTTCAGCATAAATCTAAGGAGAGAATGTAGCCTTAAATTTCATATCTGGGTGATGGCTGTGTGTAGGACATGTTTTGGGATCTGATTTGTATCTCTTCTACACCATGCTGTTGGTTTTGTTTCTTTTTTAAAAGTTTTATTTATTTCTTTATTTGAGAGAGAGACTGAAAGAAAGCACGAGTTGGGGAAGGGGCAGAGGGAGCGGGACTACACAGGGTTTTTGAAGGCAAACTAGCAAGAAGAAACATCTCCCTTCACTCCAGGCACTAGCGATGTTTGGCTCATTCCCCACCTCAGGGACCATGTATTTCAGCCCCGTGTCGATTGCACCAGAAGTCTGCATTAACGTAGACTGACAACTGTGGGCATTATAATCAGTGTGAGAATAATATCAAAGGATAGGTGAGAAACAGGATCTTTTGGGAGAACCACCTGCAATGTCAAATGATTCCCAAGAATGTGAGTGCAATCACATGATGCTCAACTGCCCCAAAGCTGTGAAAGTTGACTCTATACTGTTTTTTTCCATAGGCACCTTGGAATGTTTCTAGCTACTGAACTCTTCATAGCCACTGGTGTTTTTATGACTTCAAAATTTTTCATTAATTAAATAAAAATCAAATGCAACTTTGAAGTCTCTTGATTTTCAGCTACACTGAAAGCATGTTCTGACTTCTCAGATAAGATGATTTCATTATGCTCAAACTTTCTTGTATTTCTGATAAGTGAGTCTGCATTAGGGAAAAAGAGGGAAAGAGAGCAGACAATTTATGAGAATGAGACTTTCCCGCTATAGGTAACAGCAAACTGGAGTGTCCCAGCTTTGGCTGCCTTGACTCATATGTCATAGTGCATAGTGGAACCAAAATCGCCTCCATTCATGTATTTATTCAACATTTGACATCATTTACTGAATGTCAGTACTCTGTGCTGAACATAGCACTAGACAATGGACGTATGTGGACAAAAGACAACCTTGCCCTCAAAGAAGTGATGGTCTAATGAGGAAGACAGACAACCTATTACCACAATGCATGCTGTCAGTATGACAGGGGTAACTTTCTGAGCACAGAGAAGGGGGCTCACTCCCACCAGGACAGGAAGAAATAAGGAAGGTTTCCTTGGAGAATAAAAACCAAAGATTTTAAAGTAGCAAGATATCTTAAACATCCTATAATTCAACCCCCCTTCCATAGACTACAGAAATTCCTTCTACTAAACATATGACCAGTTTCATCCTGTTTCTGCATGACTGGTTCACAGATGAAGAGTTTGTGCCTCTGCAAGTCAGTGTTTCCCACTATTTGGTGGCTCTCAGTGTTGCTAAATTATTTCTTAGGACAAGCCAAAATTTTTCTCCTTGTACCTCTATCTACCACCACCCCCACCACCTTTCATTCTAGAATATAATTAATTCCTTCTTCAGTTTTTCTATGTCTCCCATATTTAAAGACAGTGATTATATCCTTCCTATTTATTACATATTCCAAATTTCTCCAGTGTTCTTCAATTGAGAGAATTTGCAAGTCACCATATTTTTCAAAGTCCTTCATAAAGTGAACCCAGACCGGGTTGCCGTTCTGCAGTGATGATTGGGACCTTGTATTTCTACTAATTCAGTCTATGATTGCATTTATTTCTTGATTGGGAGGTTCTCACTTTTCCTGCATCCCAAACCACTCTTATCCTGCAACTGCCTCCCAAATCCTTTTCTTCTTTTTTTCAGATTTATTTATTTGAGAGAGAGAGCACGCACACACACGCTGGTGGGGGGAGACAAAGGGAGAGGTAGAGAGTCAAGCAGGCTCCCTGCTGAGCATGGAGCCCACCACGGAGCTCAATCCCAGGATGCCGAGATCATGACCTGACCTGAAATCAAGAGTCAGAAGCTCAACCAACTGAGCCACCCAGGTGCCCCCAAATCCTTTCCTATATTCTCTTCTTAAGAACGTCATCACATTTCCAGGCACCTAGATGTGAAACCTTGAAGTTTTAAGTGGGTATTTATTATATCTCACTTGGACTATTTATTTACTTAAAAAAAATTTTTTTAAAGTAAACTCTACCCCCAGCATAGGGCCTTGAACCCATGACCCCAAGATCAAGAGTTGCATGCTCTACCCACTGAACCAGCCAGGTGCCCTGACTATTTAAATGACTGCCAACTGGTTTTTCTACTTTAAATCTCAGCTATAATCCATCCTTCAGCTACTACTATAGTCATTTTCATAAGGAGGCACCTCTGATCATGTCACTCCAAGCTGATATAAACTATGTATCTTTTTATACTTCCACTTCTAATGGAAATTTTTAAATTTCTTACTCAAATATACATAATTTTACTTGCCACATTCTACTTGTAATCCTATCATTACCATTAGGGTGATAACTGTGCATTGGTTAATACTCCAAGTTCACTTTATTACTTATATATTCTATTGATATAGGACTATCCAGGGCCCTAAGTATTATTTTTACTTCCTATTCTGCTTTTTCTCCCATTATGAGGCATTTTTTTCTAGTATGTTTTTTCTTCAAAGGCCACAACTGTTGATAGCCATAGCATCAACAAAGAAAGCTAAATATCATAAGATAAATAAAGATAAAATGCTCTGGGGGCACCTGGGTGACTCAGTCGGTTAAGCATCTGCCTTTGGCTCAGGTCATGATCCCAGGGTCCTGGGATTGAGCCCCACATTGGGTTCCCTGCTCAGTGGGGAGCCTGCTTCTCCCTCTCCCTCTGCCTGCCGCTCTCCCTGCTTGTGCGCTCTCTCTGTCAAATAAATAACATCTTAAACAACAAAAAAAAAAAGATAAAGACTGAGCCCCATGTTGGGCTCTGTGCTCAGTGCAGCATCTGCCGGAGATTCTCTCTCCTCCTTCTGCCCCTCCCACTCATGCTCTCTCTCTTTCTCTCTAAAATAAATAAGTAAATCTTTTAAAAAATCAAAAAAAGGATGGATAGGATTAGGAGAAAAGACATCATTGGTGCTGGAATTTGCAAAAAAGAATAAACTGGAAGTTGGCAAAGAATTTTGATTGGTCTAATTGCCAAGAATATAAAGTGCATGAGAAAAGGCTACAGGTCTTAAGAAGGAAAAAAAAACGGATCAGATCTTAGTGTACTTGAATGCCAAATGGAGGCATTTGATACCACTGGAATGACAAACTTGCAATTTAGAGTGATCAAAATACCACCCGTGCCTCCAAGCCTATCTCTTCAAAGTTGATAAAGACATATACTAGGTTAGGATTTGCACTGTGTCATTTGTTCCCATTTGAATCAGTTGGAGTAGATAGAGGGTAGTGGGGTTTATGACCCTTGCTATATATCTCTGTATAATTCAAGAAGATGTGGACACCGCCCCCTTCACCCTCCCATGACAACTGCAGGCCCAGATCCCTTTGTGCTCCTCAGTATAGTAACAACACAATGTGCCTCTTTCTGTTGCGGACAGCTACAGAATTTCTTCCCGTTGTTAAGACTTGTATGCACATTTTAAGATGCCTCCAAGTATTCTTTCGCCATCTTCTTCTGAACATCTCTGGGTTCACTCCACAGAGGAAGAGCTGCTTACCTTTCGCAAGGCTCCAATGCTGCTAGGTTTCTCCTCCTCCTCCTCCTCCTTTATTACACTCCTTCACTATGCACCTCTTACCACTGACTTTGTGCCGTTTCTGTGCACATGACAATTTTTTTCCACCTGACTCACCTCTATCTCTGAGGACTCCAACCTCTTCAAAAAGGCAGAAAATCCCTCCTCTCTAGAACATGGATTCTTAATCTGAAATTCATAGGACCAGTCCCCACATATACACATACAAAGTGTTTGTACATAGAGTTCAGGGAAGGGGGTCCGTGAACCCGGATGGAAGAAAAAAAATCACATCTTCAATTGCGCTCACCTCTTAGAGAAATCTAGCATTTTCTTCCATTATGAATATAGACACCAAACTTCAGTGCCTTGAGCAGTGCCTGTGACTTTGTCTTGAATAGAGAGAGATCACAGATTTTCATATTTCAGTAGTTGCATATATCTCGAAATGTTGTTTAGGCCCATCAATACTTCAGAATTAAAGTCATTACTAGACTAATTGCTAGATCGTATTTTTAAGGCATTAATAAAGAAAGGCACATATTGCTGTATCACAACTCTTTTATTATTTTGATAGCCATATTCAATTAATTGGTTTCATTTGCAATTCTACATATTTTTAATGCATTTACAAATGTTCTGAGGAAGGGCACCTGGCTGGCTCAGTAAGTAGAGCATATGACTCTTGATCTTGGGGTTGTGAGGTCAATCCCCAGGTTGGGTGTAGAGCCTACTTAAAAAAAAAAAAAGCCCTTCAGTCCCTGATGCCACGGAGATGTGCTACATGGCCTCCTACCTGCTGGCCACCCTCAGGGGCAATGCCTCCCCTCCATGCCAAGGGCATCAAGAAGACTCTGGAGAGCGTGGGCATCGAGGTGGATGATAACTGACTCGACAAGGTCATCAGTGAGCTGAACAGAAAAGTATTGAAGATGTCATCGCCCTGGGTATTGGCAAGTTGGCCAGTGTGCCCACTGGTGGGGCTGTGGCTGTCCCTGCTGTCCCAGGATCTGCAGCTCCTGCTGGGGCTGGTTCCACCCCAGTGGCAGCAGAGGAGAAAAAGGAGGAGTCAGAAGAGTCAGTTGATGACATGGGATTTGATTTGTTCCATTACGGTCCCATTCTCCTGCAAATAAAACCCTTTTAACATAAGAAAAAAAAAATTTTTTTTTAACGTTCTGAGCAGTCTATAACCATCAGCAGACTGCCAAAAGAGTCCAAAGCACAGAAGGGGACTAGGATCCCTGCCCTGGAGGGAAACCCCATTGCATTTAGAGTACATATAATTGGCAAATGCGGGCGCCTGGGTGGCTCAGTTGGTTAAGTGACTGCCTTCGCCTCAGGTCATGATCCTGGAGACCCGGGATCGAGTCCCGCATCGGGCTCCCTGCTCAGCGGGGGGTCTGCTTCTCCCTCTGACCCTCCTCCCTCTCGTGCTCTCTCTCTCAAATAAATAAATAAAATCTTCAAAAAAAAATGGTGAATGCTTTAGGAAGCATACTTAGCAGAGCCCTAGAGCCAGGCTATCCTTCCAGCATCAGAAAAATGGCTAAGAGCATGGGCTGGATCCAAAAGTTGGGTTTCAAATCCCAACGCTATCATTTCCTGGGGATGCAGCATTGGACCTATCCTCAAAACTCTGTGTCTATGTACTTATCTAAAAAATAGGTTGTAGGGGCAACTGGGTGGCTCAGTAGGTAAGCTTCTGCCTTCAGCTCAGGTCATGATCCCGGGGTCCTGGGATCGAGCCCCGCATCGCATAGGGCTCCCTGCTCAGCGGGGAGCCTGCCTCTCCCTCTCCCACTCCCCCTGCTTGTGTTCCTTCTCTCGCTTTGTCTCTCTCTGTCAAAAATAAATAAAATCTTTAAAAATAAATAAATAAAAATAGGTTATAAAAAAATATCTAAATGATTAACAAGTGCTTGGTACATAGTCAGAATTCAGTAGATAAATAATAGCTATATTAAATAATAATTATAATCAATTATCACAGATGATAATAATATTAGTAATATTATTGATTATTAATATTAATTATTAATATAATTATAGTTTATCATAACAACTATGATTCCCGTTACAGCATTTTAATTATCATTTAACGTCAACTACTATGATCCCCTGTGACACCCCCCCTCAATTCTGTCAAGATATGTTTTTTTCTCAAAACATTCATCATTAAGTCTTCTGCAGAAGACTGATAATGAAAAACCCATTCAATTCAATTCAATTAATATTTATTAAAGAACTAGTGTGTGCGCTGTACTCTATATTGGGTGCTGAGATTGTAAGGTGGCTGAGGCTTGGCTGGCCCCCTGCCTTGTGTAGCTCATGGTCTAGCTGGAAAGACAATCATGTAAACAAAGTTATGATAACTTGTAATAAATGCTAAACATTAGTACTAGCAAAGTGCTGTGGAACTCGGTAGACGGGGATTAGCTGGTCAGGGAGGCAGTAGCTGAGCTGGAAGTCCTCACAGAGATGGTGATATTTGAGCTATCTGGAAGGATGAGTAATGGTTTAGCAGGCAGAAAGGGTATAATGTGAATCAAAGCACAAGTCGGAGAATTGCCAAGGAATGCCAAGAACAACAGTTTTGCTAGAATATAGGGTACTGAGTAGGGAGTGAATTGAGATGAAGCTAACAAGGCATTTAACACCTGGGGCAGGCCCAATGTTGTAGAAACTTGCCACTCAAAATGTGGTCCCAGGACCTGCAGCATCCATATCATCTGAGATATTGTTAACAATGCAAATGCTTGGGCCTCACCCCTAGACTGACCAGTTCAGAATCTGCGTTCTGAAAACCCCAGGTGTTTTGTATGCGCATTAAAGTTTGAAAAGCACTGTTGTAGAACTGTAAACACCAAGCTAAGATGTGAAGCCTTTATCCTGTGGCCTTTATATGTTATAGATCTGGTTTCTAGAAACTAAATTTAATAGCAGCATGAAAGAACAGACTGGAAGGTGGAGAGGAGAAAACAGGGTGGGTAGACAAGAGATCAAAGTAAGGGCTCTCTCAAGGTAGAGAGGGTACAAAACAGACAGATAAATGCCCTCTGGCCTTGCCTTTGGCTGCTTGAGTCATCATTATGCATCAACAATTTCTTTGTATTAAGCACCTGCTGTATTCCAAGTCCTGGACTGGGTACTGAGGGGATAAAAATAAGTTTAAAGTGAAAACCCCTGAAAATTTCATCCTCTACTGTGAGACGACAGACAGGTGAAAAGTCAACAAATAAACAAGGGTGTGTGTATGTGTTGCACACATGTGTACACACACACATATATATGTGTGTGTATATATATATATATATGAATATAATGCTGGTAGATGTTAATTACCATCTCTCCCTGACTTCTCCTGTACTCTGTGATAAAGTGATTACTGGTCATCTTCTGCAGTTGAAACTGGTAATATGGAGACAGCAACCAATCCCAGTTTCATGGCTATGCCCGATTAATCTGAGCTCAGAGTGGATAGCTAATGGGGGCTTAGAGCATCATCATATCAGCCATTAACTTGAGGGGAGGCGGTTTTTCCCTGACAATGCAATCACTTGCCTTGTGCCTGGAATGTTTAAACATAGATAATATTTTGTATCTAGCAATGCTACTTTTGAAAAAATAAATTAATAGAAAGTTCTACAACATACTTTTTTCTCTCCCCATTAATATTAGAATTAGTTTGTTAGGTGTTTGATGTAAATTTAATGGTTTCATGGATCAGAAGCTTTTAATACTATCTAATAAGTATTAGTGATTATTCCAAATATATTAACCATTTTATTTCTTAGCAGAATGCCTATCTATCTTGTAAAATGAAAGAGTATTACCTGCAAGAAAACCCCCCATCTTGATCAATATTGCATGCTAAAGTACACCGGGGTTTTCTTTACGACTGGTATACGCAGGGGCGCCAGGCTGGCTCAGTCCATAGAGCATGTGACTCTTGATCCGGGGGTCCTGAGTTCAAGCCCTGCATAAAGCTTACTTAAAAAAAAAAAAAAGAGGGGCGCCTGGGTGGCTTAGTCGTTAGGTGTCTGCCTTCGGCTCAGTTCATGATCCCAGGGTCCTGGGATCGAGCCCCACATCGGGCTCCCTCCTCAGCGGGAAGCCTGCTTCTCTCTCTCCCACTCCCCCTGCTTGTGTTCCCTCTCTCACTGTGTCTCTCTCTGTCAAATAAATAAAAAAAGTCTTAAAAAAAAAAAAAAAGTGAAACTACTGATGTAGGCAACAGAATGATGTCTTGTAGTATCCACAACTCCAAATGTTTTGTAGCAGAAAAGTGTCAGGAGCCCCACACCCATTCAGCCTCAGGAAATGTTATCTAGTCTTCCTCCCTGGCCCAGGAAGAGTAGGAGAATAGAGAAATCAGAACTTGGCCACAAACCTAACCATCTCTAGATATGCCACCATCTTCTCTTTCTCTCTCTCTCTCTTAATCTCTCTCTCTCTCTCTCTCTCACACACACACACACACACCCCTCCTTCAGGAATTTCAACTGCGAACAAGGAGTCAACTGTGAACAAGGCCAGGCCCATAGTTGACACAGTAGAAATGAGGACTTGCACACTCAATTAGAGAATAAGTATAATCCCACTGTATTATTAAAGGAAATATGAGCACGTGTATAGAAAGCCATTTGGTAACTTGATTTGATCATCCAATTTCATTGGGATATAACAATGTGTTGGGAGCACTGGCTGTCGACAAGTTTCAAGAATGTAAATGCTGGGACGCCTGGGTGGCTCAGTGGGTTAAGCGGCTGCCTTCGGCTCAGGTCATGATCCCAGGGTCCTGGGATCGAGTCCCGCCTCAGGCTCCCTGCTCAGTGGGGAGCCTGCTTCTCCCTCTGCCCCTCCCCCTGCTTGTGTTCCCTTTCTCTCTGTCTCTCTCTCTGTCAAATAAATAAGTAAAATATTAAAAAAAAAAAAGAAAATCCCGTATATGTATTTATGTTCAAGTCACTCTCCTCTTAGCTGTTAGTAAAATCAATAAGTCTAGGGACGCCTGGGTGGCTCAGTCAGTTAAGCATCTGCCTTCGGCTCAGGTCATGATCCCAGGGTCCTGGGATCGAGTCCCGCCTCGGGCTCCCTGCTCAGTGGGGAGCCTGCTTCTCCCTCTCCCTCTGCTTGTGCTCTCTCTGTCGAATAAATAAAATCTTAAAAAAAAAAAAAAAAGAATGTCACTGCAGATTGCACCACCTGAGGAAGACTTGGAACAGCCTGGGGATTCCCTCTCAGGAAGAGCTGTGGAAGCTAGATGTACTGCAGACAAAGCTTTTGAATGTCTGTAGCAAGTCTGATTGCTTAAAGACACGTATATTCACTTTTTTCCCCAGTAGGATTAGTTTTAGTGGGATTAACCCTAGACCATAAAAAAGAAAACAGGGTCGCCTGGCTGGCTCAGTCAGAGGAGCATGCAACGCTTGATCTCGGGGGTGTGAGTTCAAGCCCCATGTTGGGTGTAGAGATCACTTAAATTAATTAACTAATTAACAAAATTAAAAAGAAAACAAAAACAAAACCCTGGTACTGCTTCTCTTGCAATCAACTAGTTTCGAAGTTTAGCTAGCAGGTAAGAATTTTGGCACTCACTTGGCCTGTAACCCACTACTTACAGTACTATGTTTCCTTCTGGTTTTAAATTTTAGAAGACCAACACAGATAGGCGCCTGGGTGGCTCCGTCAGTTAAGCGTCTGCCTCTGGCTCAGGTCATAATCTCAGGGTCCTGGGATCGAGTGCCCTATTGGGCTCCCTGCTCAGCAGAGAGCCTGCTTCTCCCTCTCCCTCTGCTCCTACCCCTGCTTGTGCTCTCTCTCTCTCTCTCTCTGTCAAATAAATAAATAAATAAATAAATAAATAAATAAATAAATAAATAAATAAATAAATAAATAAATAAATAAACTCTTCAAAAAAAAAAAAAGACCACCACAGATATTAACATCTCCAATACTTTACCAGCTCAGCTCACTTCCGCTGAATCAAGGACCTAACAGGGACCACTGAGTTTTAAATTGAGACCTTGTTCGTAGCAGTTCTTGTTCCAGCCAACTTTTTCTAAATAGAATAATGCCATTCTCCATTCGGCTCCTGTCCCTACCACCCCGCACCCAGCCTTAGGACCAGGGGAAACACTGGCCATCCTCTGGTTCTGATGAAGACAGAGTGGGAGAAAGGTGGTGAGCTGTGGATGGGCTGCCAAGGGCCTGTCAGCTGTAAAAAGGGACATATTAAAGCCACAGCAGTCTTTTTGCAAGCCCATCGATGCCAGGCGCCACGAGAAGAAAATCTGCATTGGCAGGTTTTGTTATTTTTTAACTTGACCCTGACAATACCTGCTGGGCTACCTGTGCTTTCTGCCAAAGAAG
The DNA here is from genome assembly GCF_002201575.2 of Neomonachus schauinslandi. Taxonomy (NCBI): domain Eukaryota; kingdom Metazoa; phylum Chordata; class Mammalia; order Carnivora; family Phocidae; genus Neomonachus; species Neomonachus schauinslandi. The sequence goes on along the minus strand of NC_058411.1, from coordinate 41,949,128 downwards.
TGTCAGATGAGGGAGGAAGTTTGCACACCTGGTGAATTCAACATCACAATGCCATTTGGAGGGAGGAAAGAGAGAGAGAGGAAGGCAACAGCAGAAAAGAACAGAGCCAAGAAATAGAAACTGGGGAGGAGGAGGAAGAGTAATGAAACAAACAATTTGGAGGAATTCTTGTGTGACATTTTCCAAGATCATATTACACCACAGGGACGGTAATAATTAAGTATTATGGTAGCCTCGGAGTGTGAGAATACACCACTCTGGGCTTGAATTTTTGTACCTGGAACTCAAAAGGAAACTCTGCACCAGCCACTGTGTCTGTCTTAGATTCTGATGCCCTGTTTGGCTGCGCCGGTAGTCTGCAGAGTTTCCAACTGCATATAATTAAACATTAAGTGGTCTCTTAATGGGCTGTCTTTTCCAAAAAGGCCTTTCTTTGATTTACAATCAGTATGTCTGTAGAAAACACTAAATGATTGCTTTTGCCTATCCCAGTGACACTTCGGCCATTCCATTAACAGCCCTGTTGTTTCAGGAGTCAGTTTGATTGAGGCAATTGGAGGGGGTAAAGGAGGGGCTAGTTTCAAAGACGTCCAAGCCAAAGCCAAGCTTGTTAGCAGCAACTGTCACACAACAAGGCCAGGACACGGGACACCATATGGAGCCTCAGCGGCCTCAGACCCTAGGACCCACGTATGTTCTCAGTGTGGAGTATCTCCCGTGCTCCAACCTCCCTCCACGTGCCCAGGACACCCAGAGGGGCTTGAGTGCGGAACATCACAAACCGCTTCAGTTCATTAGAACATCGGAATTCTATTCGAATATGTTTTGAAAATACGTGTTTTCATTCATTAGAGTACCAACAAACATAAAGCTTCTGTCACTTACATTTCCATACATCTTTAAACCCACCAGTAGTTTCCTTCAGACTCCAAAGTTTCAGCTCTTGATAGGACCACCCAGCAGTATGGTCTCTCCCATGAACATGAATGTGAGCTCCATGGAAGCAGAAAACCTGTGTGCCTGGGGAGTGCTTGGTACAGAGAAGACCCTCAAATAGTTACTGAATGAATAGATACATCTTGTGATGGTCTCAGTTTTCCTAAATCCTCATGAAAGTTTAAATGGAAGCTTAATTCTGTAAGTTTGATACCTGAGTATCCTTTCCTGTAGCCATTCTAATATCCATTTTCATGTCCCTGGGGCCAGAAAAATATTATGATTTTATTATTCATATAATTGTTAGTAATGCAGTTAGTGTCTGCTGTCCAGAGACATTTATGGCAGGCATGGGAAGCTATAATGTGCTTGGTTATTCTTTCAATCTCCTGAAGAGGTCAAAGCTGGAGTGTCTTCAAGGCAAATACAGGCTCTTATTAAATAACTAACATTTCCTCATGGAATAAATGCAAATCTATATGAACCTGCAAGAATCCCTTTGGCAATAACACCATTAGTGTCATAACTGTCAAAAAGAATTGAAAAAGAAGAGTGGTGTTTAATAAGCATACAGTTAGGTACATTGTAGGTGGAAATTCTCACCTACCAGGTCACTTAGCCATGAGTCCAGCTCTGCGCTGATGCTGGACAGTTCCCGAGGCTTCCTTCCAAGACATCTTCCCTCCCTAGCTGTAAGTGCTCCAGACTGGAGATCGTCCCATCTCCCTTGAGGGGCTCTTCCATGGCATCTGAGAGATCATCACTGAGACATTTCTTATTTTCATATTTTTACTCCAAATTAGCCCCTTGGATGACCCTGGACAATTCTGAGGGGTGATGCCTTTTCAGACACTTGCAAGTGGTCCCTGTTCCCTCGCAGACATCACAGAGGAGGTCCTGCCTCCCTGTCCATGCCCTCTGAGACATGTTTTGATTTTGCAACTTTAAACAAATTGCACAGACCTGAAGAACTGTGGAAGCTGATGACTAAAGCTTTGCTCTTTGCAAATGTGGTCCATTTTGCCTATTCAGGCTTTCTTGAGATATCGGCCCCTTTAGCCACTTGCTCGTTTTCTCTGTAATTCCTTAGAGAGCTGAATTGCCGTCTTCGGTAAATTCATTTGAACAAATTCATTACCCTGTTCTCTTCCCCTTCTGCCATCATCCATACTAGGTGATTTGCATAAAGCTTTTTTTATTCCCAATTATTCTTTTTTTAAACAAGGGCCTAATTTACAAGATTTTTATTATTTTATTACTAAACAACTTTACCTCACTTTTCTTGTTAAACTCCAATGTTTAGGGGGAAAATTGTGAAATGTGTTGGCAGGCCTGTTTAAGCTACATTTAAAAGGAAATTAAGGGGCGCCTGGGTGGCTCAGTCGGTTGGGCGTCTGCCTTTGGCTTGGGTCGTGATCCCAGGGTCCTGGGATCGAGCCCCGCATCGGGCTCCCTGCTCAGCAGGAGGCCTGCTTCTCCCTCCCCCACTCCCCCTGCTTGTGTTCCCTCTCTCGATGTCTCCCTCTCTGTCAAATAAATAAATAAAATCTTTAAAAAATAAAAAATAAAAAAAATAAAAGGAAATTAAAATCATGTTTTGACAGCTTTTTTAGAGATGAGGAGGAGGCAATACACATTGCCCACAGACTGAATTAACCTATGGTTTATGGGAATAAAGATGCTACTATCATTCTCAACAACAGTGAGAGCACGTTGGGGCTCAGAGCATTTGGAACTGGGGAAAAAACTACTGGCGGTAATGGATAAATATTTTAAATCTTACATGGAGAGGACTAGAAGTATGATTTAAAGCAGGGTGGTTTGTTTTGTTACACCTTGACCCCCTTGTCAAGCTTGTCTTTTCTCTTACTTCCTTCTTTCCAAATATATTTGCACATTTAGAAATCCTTATGGTTTCTTCGACTGTTGAACAAAAAACAGAGACTCTTCGTGACAAAGGTAAACATAATGCAAAATGAGTTTAACCATGCAGTTAGGCTACATCTATAGTTTGATACATATTATACAATATTATATGATCACTCTTCTTCCATTCTTCCTATATCTTTTAGTAGAATGAGTAGAGTCAACATTAGTTCATCGAGGCTTCTGACTCTGGCTCAGTCTTGCTGGCCAGAGATGGACTACGATGACAATGACAATAATGGTGGTAATAGTAACAGGGAACATGGATAGAGCACCTACTACCTAACCAGACACTGAGTTAAGTGCTTTAATCCTCACAACAATCAGGGAAATAGAAACTATTATTTTTCCTATTTTACAAATGAGGACACTAAGACACAGAGGGGTTAGATAATCTTCATACGCAAAAATATCTACTTCCTTATAGAGGAGCTTGGATTTAAACCCAGACATTGAAACCCAGGATTTAAAGCCCAAATGCTCAGGGTGCCTGGGTGGCTCAGTTGGTTAAGCGACTGCCTTGGGCTCAGGTCATGATCCTGGGGTCCTGGGATCGAGCCCCACATTGGGCTCCCTGCTTGGTGGGGGGCCTGCTTCTCCCTCTCCCTCTGCCTGCCATTTCCCCTGCTCTCGCTCTGTCAAATAAATAAATAAAATCTTAAAAAAATAAAAAATAAAAAATCTCTCTGTCAAATAAATAAATAAAATCTTTTAAAAAATAAAATAAAGCTTGAATGCTCTACCACTATCCTTAACTACTCTTCTGGTGAAACTGGGGGTCAATTTCACAAATAACAAATAATATGTATTGACTTATGTTTTCTAAGGCACCCGGAAGTCACATCTACTTACTAAATAACGTTATAATGAGCATTTCTACAATATTATGAGAGCTAGAGATATAGGCAAAAAACAAATACCTCCCTCCCACATCACCACCACAACAACCCAATTTGTATATAAAGTTGAGGTAAAATTAACCAAAGCTCAGAAAAAGCTCAGGATGTTCAGAAAAGATAAGCAGGATGAAACCAGACTGCACCTCCACAAGGGGAGCTACAGGCCTCTGTTGGCACCAAATCCACTCAAGTTATCAGTGAAACACACAAATGTAAAAGTTCTAGACCTACAATAAAAAACAAAAACAAAAACAAAACTGACCTCTGGAAAGCAGTAAATTTGCCAATTGGGATAGATCTTTGCAAGGCCGAGTAAATGACCTAGTTCAATGTCCTGCTGATTGGGTTAAGATATATGAAAATCATTTCAATATGGAAGATTGGTCCTACCTTCTTCATTACCATCATGAAGATGTAGAAGCACCAGACCAAGAGAACACAGGCTTGGTCTCCTCTATCCAGGCTCTAGACTCTGTCCAGACCACTTCTCATGGAGCAGACAGGTACTAAGGAGAGATAGTCCTGAAATTGTAATCTCCTTCAAATATCTAAACATTTTGCTTTGCCCCTTGTCTGACCAGGCAGATGCTGTGATTCTTTTTATGTTTCTTTGAACATTATATCAGCAAGACTCCTGAGCCAAGGCCAGTCTTAAGCAGGAACAAGACTTCACCGTTTATTCCATGCCCTATTTCCCCACAGTCACTTAAAAAATCTTCCAACGTTACAAAACACACCACTTTTTAATCAATCAGTGACTTTTTATCCCAAGGGGCATCTCTTTACCAATTGTATACAACACGCTCCTCCTGAGATTAGTAATTATAACTTGGGCTGGTTTATTTAGTTTATCATTTTGGGGACAAGATACCAAACAATGGAGTAGGGTTGCAGATACCAGTTACTTAAAAAGCTAGGTCAGCGAACAAAGGGTCTAAGAATGAAGCTATGGAACAACATAGTGGGATGTCTCTGTGACACTGTTTGCTGACTGACTGAAACTCTGCATATGTCAAGTTGATCTTTGATCCTGTCCAAGGGAGCTTATTGCTAAAATACCTAAAACAATTTGTGTTTACTTTTACCCTCAATAACCCACTTCCAACGCATGGACCTTCAACAACATATTATCAAAATAGCAGGAGTATTTTTGAAACCTCTCAATTTTTTTTATCTGTCAATCCTTTCCAGAGCCATCTTGCAAAATCAAATAGAATGATTATGACTAAGATATTGGAGTAGCAGAGGCAGAATAATTCCACCAAGTAGTAAAGAAAGGCACATTTCTATGATTTCAGGCTAGAGCTGAGTACCCTGGGATATGAGGCTAAAACTGTTCCCTCTACATATTTGAAAAGTGCAAATAGTTAGCAGTTGCCCTGAAGGTCCCTTAGCCTGGCTTCCCTCTGGGCACCCACACACAGGACAGCTTTCATTCACCAGGACACCCCTCTGCTTTATTCTTCACTGTTCCCCCCACTTTCTGCTGCCCCTTCTAGCTCTGAAATGATACCAAATGACTATATGGTGATCTGAACTGACCTTCCAGATTGTAAAAATAAAGCCATTTTCAAAACAATAAAACCAATTCTAGATAGTACTTTGCCTCTTATTTTTTAACGTGCATTTTCCCTCTACTGTTTGGCAAAAAACCATTCATTTCCAGAGGCTTTTTCTAGTCATAGTCACAGTGATGTTGTTTAAAGTTTATTGGGCAGGGAAAACACAGTTACCTTTTCAACCTTTCTAATTTGTATTGGATTCTAAGCTCCCACATCTTGGCCCTTGGGCATTTTCCTTGATAAAGCCCTCCTACCTTCCAGTCCAACAAAGACCAAAGACTTTGGATATGAAATTTTAAAGTAACTACTGGAGAAGGGGCTTCAATTGTATTGGCCCAACTGGCAATCTGTGGAAGGCCACATGAATTGTTCAGAGATAACGCCCTGCCTTTCACCTTGCGGTCACCAGTTTGAGTCAAGCAGAGATTAACGGTGTCCGGGGGTTGTTATCATCTGGTGATGGCTTGGGAGCTGATATGAAATAAATTGCTAGTATCTTGCGTCTACTTGCCTGAGGTCGCTCGGTTCAGGCTATTTTAGGGACCAGATCCAAATCTTAGCTGCAATGGTTACTCTAAATGGAAGCCTCTGCGCAGAGATCAAATGCTAAATAAACGCATAGATTATGCTTCTTCTTGCACTAATGGAAGATATCCTCTCAGACAAGGTTGGAAGGAAGCTGGGGAGTTGTGGGGGGTTGGGGGAGGAGGAGTGGGCTAGATCTGCGATTCTGAAGACAGGCCTCTGAGTATTTAATTTAAATTCTACCCTGGGTTCCCTACAGGTGACTCTACCATCTGCCTTTGGATTTCTTACCTGGATGTTAGCGCCATGCGCTCCTCCTGATTCACTCAGAAGGTCCCACACCTTTTATCTATCATTTCATCCATCTTTGACAATCATTAAACTTTAAGGAAAATGAAAAACCTTTCAACAGAAAAATTTGGGAACCCAGGCATGGTTACTAAATTTATGTATGTGCACAAAGAGAAAGAGAGATCCAATTCACACTAAATTTTCTAAAGTTTTAAATTAGGGTCAGATAATATTTTGTTGTTATTATTGTTGATTGGTTTGCTTTGGTTAAAGAGGCTTTTTGGTCTGAATCATTAAAATATTTGCTTAAATTTTTTACTTTACATTTCATGTGTAGATAATATTAAAAATAAGTCTTATTTACTTCATTTGTTATCTTACAATGTGTTATACATAAACAGCCTCATGGACAATAATTCAAATTAAGCCTAACTAGATAAGATATACAAATAAAAGGGACTTTTTAGATTATTTTGTTAAAAAAAAATCAAGGTTTCAAAAAGTTAGAGGTAGATCTAGATATCACTGGGCTGCCATCTTGTCCAGCTTTTAGTGAGAACTACAAGTTTTCATCTCCAAGTTCACCCTTGGTTCACAAAGATACGAATCGTAAAAAACCAATGTCTCTTAATTTGAGGTGGTTACAGCCTTTTTGTGAATTTAATGAAAACTATAGATCTTCTGCCCCCCAAAATTAAACTGAACAAAGACAAAAAAAATTTCTATACAATTGAGAGAATTTATCCTTGATTACTCTAAAATCTATCTGTGGACAACCATCCCCAAAGGGAAGTTTGAGCCACAGGTTAAGAATTCCTGAAAAAGGGGCACCTGGGTGGCTCAGTCGTTCAGCATCTGCCTTTGGCTCAGGTCATGATCCCAGGGTCCTGGGATCGAGCCCCACATTGGGCTCCCTGCTCAGAGGGAAACCTGCTTCTCCCTCTGCCTCTGCCCCTCCCCCTGCTTGTGCTTGCTCTCAGACACCCCCCCTCAAATAAATAAATAAAATATTTTTTTTAAAAAAGTATTCCTGAAAAAGATACCTGTTCAGGCATCTCTTAATAAAAGTGTGTATTATACACTCCATACCTTTAGCTATACATATCAAGGGAAAAGGGGAAAAAAGGAGAAAAAAAAGGAAAAGAGAAAGCAATGCACCCATTTAAAATGGTCAGGAATCAAGATTATTGGTTTTTTTTTTTTTAAAGATTTTATTTATTTATTTGAGAGAGAATGAGAGAGAGAGAGCACATGAGATGGCAGAGGGTCAGAGGGAGAAGCAGACTCCCTGCTGAGCAGGGAGCCCGATGTGGGACTCAATCCCGGGACTCCAGGATCATGACCTGAGCCGAAGGCAGTCGCTCAACCAACCGAGCCACCCAGGTGCCCAAGATTATTGGTTTAATCAACTCAAGTATTTGTTTGTTCTTGAAAACAGAGAAAGTATGTTTGTACCAAGTTTTCCACTTCTCCATCTCAAGATCAGAGGGCCCTATCCGTGGTCAATTTTTTTTTTTAAAGATTTTATTTATTTATTTGACAGAGAGAGACACAGCGAGAGAGGGAACACAGGCAGGGGGAGTGGGAGAGGGAGAAGCAGGCCTCCCACTGAGCAGGGAGCCCGATGTGGGGCTCGATGTGGGGCTCGATCCCAGGACGCTGGATTCATGACCCAAGCGGAAGGCAGAGGCTTAACGACTGAGCCACCCAGGCGCCCCTATCCATGGTCAATTTTAAGACTAAATAAAGGCTATGCTTTTTGGTAAAGATAATAATAAATAGACTGAGTTCTTGTTAGCCTTCCAAAGCTTCAAAGTGGCCTACTTAGACTAAAATTAAAAATAGAACCAACTTAATCAGCGAGAAGAGGTGTTTAAAAATGCATTTCAATTAGAGACTTGCATCAATTTAAAATTTATAATATTAATGTGATTCTTCATTCCAAAATTACCTAATTTCATTTTTGGATATGTGTCTGTGTGTAAAATCTCCAAAATATCTGTCCCCCATAAAAAAAAAAAAAAGCCCTTAGCATTGCCACAGCAGTTAAGAATGAATGACTGGACATTTCGAACCAAACATAACTCAAAAGTTATCAAACTTGCATGGGTCAGTGGGCAAGAAGGACTCAGGAAAAACTTTGTATGTGCACCCTTAAGTGTTCAAAACTCGAACTCAGTCTTCACTTTAGGACACTGGTAACCAGTGGTCTGAACGTGCCCGGGCGCGGGGCACCTGCGGCCTCCCGCGGGCCAGGCCAGGCCTCCAGGTGGAACCGGAAGCCGTGGGTAGCGGACGCCCAGGCCTCGAGGCGCGGATGGGCGTCCTGCCGCGAGGACCCCGGGTTGGCGCCGGCGACACCTCGCGGGCCCAGACCCTCGGCTCTGGGATCCAAGCCCAGGCCCGGCCCGGGAAGCACGGGTTACGCCTGAGTCGCCAGCTCTAAGGACTAGTCCGTCTCGGTTCCCGCGTCTTTTCGCCACAAGGAGCTGGAAGTGGTAAGAGTGGACTTTGGAGCTGGCGGGGAGTGGGGCGGCGGTGGGCGGCCAGAGGGGCGCCCACGTCCGCCTGGACCGAGGGGCGTTGTGGCCTCCCGCGTCGTTACACTCCCACGCACCACCCTGCCGTAGGGAAGACCGCGGAAGCGGCTGGAGATGGAGCACGCGGACCACTGGCCCCCAGACCTCCAGCTTCCGAGAGCGGCGGCACAGTGCCTGGGGCCCGAGCTTCTCCTCAGTCTCCACAGAGGACTTGCCCCCTCCCCCCCCCCCCGGCCTCTTGCGGCGGCGAGCAGCGCGCGGGGCGCCGCGGGTTCGAGGCCCGCTGCCGTCAGAGGTACGGCTTGGGGGTCGTGTCCTCGCGGTCCCCAGCGGCTGGCCCGAAGCTGCCTCTCGGCCGCTGGAGTAACTCCCCGCGGTCCCCGGCACTCCCTCTGTTGTCCAAGTAACCTTAGCCCGGGGGCGCTGCGGGGTTGCGGGGGCTCGGCTTAGTTTGCAGGGGTAGGGGTGGGGGAGGCGGAGGATGGGAACACGGTGCGCCTGCCCCCACTTTTCCAGGAAACTCGGGAACCCGCTCTGTCCCCGGCGGCGCGGCCGCGGCCGCGGCCCGGGCGTCCTCAGCGCCGTCGACTGCGAGCGGCCAGGCCCGAAGTCTTCCGCGCCGCCGACAGGAGCGCCCCGCGAGTGTTCCAGACTCGGCGGGCCTGGTCGGGGCGCGCCGGCTGCGGCCTCGGGGGCTCTGCGGCGAGGCAGAGGAGCGCGGGAGTCCCGCGGGGAAGCCCCGGACTTAGGGCAACGCACACATCCCCGGCGCGGGCCTCCACCGACCCTAGCCACCGCCTTTCGGCTACGCTCCATTAAAAGCAGGGAGGAGGGGCAGTGGCCGGCGACCCGCCCCTCTTACGTCTGGAGGTGACCTTATGCCTACAGGCAAGTTTTCCCCTCCTCTTTCCAAAACTCACTGCGTTTGTTAAATCCGGTTAAATGAAGAACACAGAACTCTCCCGCTCTGCTGTCGGGAAGAACGCCTCTTAAGAGCATCGCAGCTAAAGCGTGGTTTGGCTGTAAGCTGATAATCAAGTAGCTGTGGTCAGACACCCACTCCAGAACATCGCTATTCAGGGACCATGTTGTCACACACGAGGTCCATTAGGCCCCAGTAATCCGCCATCAACGCGTTTTAGAGCCATTTGAATGTTAAGGAGATTTTTATTAATGGCCTATGAGCCTAAAATGTGACTGTTGGTTTTTGGAATAGATTTTAACAACTAGAGGCTGGGATGAGTGATTTCCAGGTTTCAGCGTGGCCTCGGGCCTCTGGAGATTCCAGTTGGGAGATTGGGGGCAGGGCCTAAGGGAGAGCCTTCACGGAAATGCTGACTCTAAGGGGCGCTTTCAGGCCTTTAGGAGCGGAAGCTAGGGTGGAGGGCAGCAGACCCTGTTGCAGGGTGCAGTAAACTGCTCCTGTGACTCCCAAAGGCAGCATTTGCTGGTCTCATCATGGGCAGTTCAAGGGGGGAAAATCAGCAATGCTAGAAACTGGCATCTTATTTTTCAAGACACCCTGGGCTGAAGTGTCTCCTAGTGATGTCAAGTAGACTAAGAAACCCTTAATCCAAAGGCCCCCTTCCCACCTCCACAGTAGGCAAACTAAGACTAGGATACTGGGAGACGGTGGCTTCTTGGACAGCTTTCTTTCCCTTGTGGTGCTGAAACAGAAGTCAGTTCAAACTTTGGCTGCTTACCATTGGATTTTCTGTGGGATTCTTTTTTGTTTTCTTTGTTGTTGGTTTTTTTCCACCCCAGATACCATGTTTCCTTCCACTAAGAATTGAAGGTAAAGAGTGGGGGAGATTAAGGAATAAAAGTGAGTCATAGACCTCATGCTGTTCAACTTTCCCTTTAGGAGAAAAACAAAATTCGAAGTTGACCCTCCCCCCGGTGATAGCCCGGCCTCTCTGGCACCTGCAGTTATCTTTGACCAAATGGGTTGGATTTGGTAGGGCTCCTTTATTTGAATTTGCTTATTGTTTGTTTGCAGTTGGCAGCAGGTTGATTTTTAAATATAAAACACACTGCTTGCAAAAGAGGAAGTCTGACTGATTCCCTTTAGAATGGGGGTGGGGGGTGGGGGGGGGATGCGTGCCTTGCTTTTGGGAGCTGCTGCATAGTGGAAGGCCTTTCAAACACTTGCCTGCTTACTCCTCTCCAGCCACTTCTGCATACAGAAGCTTCCTCCAGCTCTCATACTGGGTTCCGTTTCCTTCGAACTGCCTACATCAGAAAAACTGTCCTTTCCAAATAGTGCCTAAATTTTGTTTTAATCAGGTTAAAAACAAAAACACGTATGATTTCAAGGCTTCATATTGCTATTAACAGGCAGTTAGGAAGAGATGCTCCAAGCAGTGCTATACAATGTGTCTCAATACACCAGAGCACTATGGTTTCACATGTAATGTTAATTCTGTCCGAGACAAATCCCATAATCTGTGCAGTTTCAGAGCCTAATACTGAAAGACATCGGGGTGGGTTTTGTTTGGGGTTTTGCTCTCTCTATCCCAGGGGCTCCCTGTCTTTCCTATCGTGCTAACCCAAGGGAGGAAATGGGGCGGCTGGGGGATCAGGTTTTATCAGGGCGCGCTGCGCTTACAGGGCGCTGCCAGTTTAGGAGAGAAAAACAGAGGTGTGTGGAAGGCACTGGTCACAGATCTGGGCATGCAGATGCGTGGCTGGTGCTTGGACCCTTTTGTGGTAGGAAAGGGAAAGGGCTGTCCTTCGTAAAGATTTCGAAGGAAGACAGTAAGCTGGCTGAGGTCGTGGCTGAGCCCGACCCTGCATCTTTCCATTTTTGTTGTTTTGTACGAAGCCAGCTTCCGTTTGTGTGGGATGCGCCCGACTCCCGCCTGACTCCTTTGTTTTTCTCTTTTGTAAGATTAAAACATGTCTGTGTATGCAGTAAACCACCACCTAACACTGGCACGTCTGGTTTTGAGTTACAGCTTTGTCGGGGTAACACCGAGGTTTTCACCGGGTGTTAGAAGCGGGTTCAAACTTGTGTTGTGCTGCCCGATCACCCCCCCTCCCTTTCTGGTTAAGTGGGGGCGGGCACAGGACTGCGGCCCCTGCCCTGCAGGTAACCGGAATGGGCTGCCTGGCGCTGTCCAGGACGCCAAAGGCCCTGCTTCCCCATTCCAGACCCGGCCTCCAGCCTTCGGGCCGCTGAGTGCTGCGCCCGGGTCCAAAAGGGAAAAAACAGGGCACTCGGTTGAAAAACGAAATGTAGAGGGGGTAGGAGAAAAAGGTATGAGGCCCCCCTCTGAAAGCCTCAACTCAGAGCCAAGGACCCCAAGGGAGGGCGGAACACCAAGCACAACTTCCCCAGACCCGCCAGCCAAAGCACCTGGCTTTCCTGGGAGACCTCCGAGGGCCCAAGGCAGGCCCAGCTGGACTCCCTGTCGGCGCCACGGCTGCCCTGCGGCGGGAGCCCCCGCTGTGGCGGAGGCGGCGGCCTCCCCCTCGCTGCCGGGAGGAGACCCAGCCGTCTGCGGCCCTTCCTCCCGGGAGACGAGGAAAGCCAGAGGCCGTAGGCCCCGCCAGGCCAGCTTTCGCCTCCCTGGCCCCCTCTCCCGGGCTCGTCCTCTCCTTGGGCCTCGGCTTTCGTTCCCTCCAGCGCAGGGTGCTCGCCTCCCGGCCGGACCACACACACTCGCCCCCCCAAACTCGGCCGGCGGTGATGTCAACCCGGCGCTCGGCGCCCCCCACGCCCGCGGCTGACCCTGAAGCCAGACTTCGGGGCTCGAGGAGGCCGTGCTCCCCCCGGGCTGGCGGCGCGCAGGTCCCGCGGCGGCACCTCAGCCCTGCCCGCGCGGCCCACAGCTCCCTGGGCCCGGGCGCGGCCGGATCCCGCGAGGCCTGAAGACTAGGCCGGGTGGGGCGCGCTGCGTCTGGGCGGAGGTCCTGGGTTCAGACCTGAGCCGGAGGCAGACCAGGGTGGGGTGGGGGGGAGGAGGAGAGAGAGTCTCCAGTCGCTCCAGCCAGGCCCGCAGGGCCACGAGTGGGGCCGGAGGGTGGCTGGCATCAGCCTGGAGAACTGACTTGGGCCTCTGCCCCAACTTGGGCTCCCAGGCACAGAGATGCGAGTACTTTTCCCCGCTAACTCCGAGGGGCAGGCAAGATTTGTTAAACACTGCTCTGAAAGATCGCCGTGGATTCGGCGGAGAGCCCGAGCGGCTCTTCTGCGCCACCACTGCCCACACCTTGGCGCTCAGTTCCCGCAATCCCGCCCAGAGCCTCCCGGGGTCCTCCGCCTCTCGCCCAGGCCATGCGGGACTGAGGGTGGGAACACACACAGAAAAGGTGCGATTAAGGGAACCGAGTGGGAGAGCAGTTGAGGAAACTGACCATTATCTAAAAACTCGTAAATTTCGATAGCCGGAACTTGACTTGATTGAATTTCTCTTATCTGTGAAGGTTAGAAACATTCCCAAGGTGAAATACGAAGGGCCAAGAATCTTTGTGCGTAAGATAAAGGTTTGGGGCAACAGATCTTTGTGAAGCCGACTACCCCACCTGATCTCCGTCCCCCCAAGCCAAGATTCTATTGCCGGTTCAGGTCATCGTTAATTGCCAATACGCAGTTGAAGTCGCTTCCTGACGCCTTCGGAGGGTGACGTCATTTCAGTACAGGTATCTCCAAGACTGGGTTTAACTTTATTCAACCTGGTGTTGACTAGGAGTGGCGATCTGGACGTCTTTAAGCCAGCGCTAGCTCCCCGCCCCCGTTTTCCTACCTCCGCTGCCTGCGGTCAGGGGGGAATTCATTTCTACTTTGCTGTCAATTCAAAGGGATTTAACTCCGTGGTCTGTTCCACGAAGTTGTGCAAAGGTGATAGAAAAATTAGTTTCAGAGGGTGCTCAACGCCTTTTTCTGACCTCCGTTTTTATAGTATCGGGAGAGAAACCAAACTGCGTTATTTGCGGAGTAGTGCCATGTTTGTCATTATTTTTAACGAAAGCGGGGGGGGGGGGGCTCTTTACTGATCCTTTGTGGGGCATTCTGAAAACTGAAAGCAGTGTGAGAAATTATTTTGGATCTGCTTTACTGTTGCTTGAGAAAAGATGGAGGAGCGTGAGATCCAGAAGCTGGAAAATCGTAAAACAAAGATTCTCTCTGGGGCCTCAATTTCCCTTTGGTGTAAACTAGCGTAGGCTGAATATTATTAGTCGGTACTCGAAAATCTTGCCATCAGGTTTTGCCTCAGTTGCCGGTTGTAAGCTATTGCATTTCCTTTAGCAGTGAAACAAAACCAATTTACTTATTAGGCAAGATTACGTAGGGGTCAAGAGAGCATGCACAGCCAGGGACAGAAAAATTAGCCAGAAAACAAAATGGTAGCAACTGCTAAAGTTCATTTAAAAAGTCACAATCACGAGTCACTTCATTTTGGTCAAACTTAAGAGCATAGAGTTTAAAATGAAATTAAATATTGCTTTTACCTGAGGAGCACCATGAACCATTGGCTCATTTGTCTTTTCTGGTGATTGGTTTACAAAATGCAGGTAGAACTGAGAAGAGACCTATTTTTTTTTTCCCTCAGCACTTTCTTTAAACAAAACAAAAACAAAACTGACCAGGACGCCTTATGTTCAACTACTGAAATTATAGGTTTTAAAACTTTTCTGAAACTCTTTTGTTCAGAAATCATTTCTGCCTGAATTGCTTTCAGATTCTGATTACATTCCCTCTCATGTTTACCTCAGATTTTTTTGAAAGTTAAAAAAAGAAATCCCCTTAATCAAATGAGAGAATAAAAACAAGGAATTCTTGTCATTTTCATTTTCTCTGAGGTACTACAACAGTTCTTCCCTTCTCACTTTAAAAAAAATTGATCTATGTTAAAACCTATCAATGAAGTGCCTAAGAAATCATTACGGTATGCGGCAGGGAGGGAAAAGCAAGGAGAGCAAGATCCTAATGACTGTTAGGCTCTCCTATGTTCTATTTCAGAGCAGTACTGGTGGAAGTCCCAAAAAAAGTTTATATACTGCAGTCACTCATACCTAGTTCATCCACAGATAAAACCAAAAATGCCTTTTAAATAAAGTTTACTAATTTCCTCTCTGACCTAAATAAAACATGTTTGGGGAAGGAGAGGCTGAATGTGGGCTTCTCATCCATAAATAGTGTGTAAAATTAAACTGGACCCAATGTTGTGCTAGAACCATTTTAATATAATTATACATATCTGCCAAATCCAGGAAGAAAAGGTTTATGCATATATAACTTTTCCAGTTAACATCTGCAAGCATAAACGACAATGATCTCAGTTTATAAATTCATCAGGGTCAGAGCAATTGACCAATGTCTCTTTACTGCTAGGCTTACCAACAGTAAATTACAGATGAATCAGTGTCCTTTTGTTTCTCTTCTCTCACTCTCCTTGTCCAGAGACATTTTGTTGTAAAGTTTCAGTGCAGCTCACCTCCAGCCAAAGGTAATCTTTTTAGATAAGTACTCAGTTGCTCTGAATTTGCTTATAATTATAACCTAGTTAATCACAGAAGAACCCCTGCAGAGATGGAGTTCAAGGTTGCATACAATAACAGGAGATCACAGTTTTGAAGTCTAGCACAGATTAAAAACCACAGATGTACCATTTATATAAGACACACACTGATTGTCTCTTAAACTACATATTGACTCCTTATGAACATTATTTTTTAAATAAAGTAGTGCATCTAGGACAATCAGTCGCACAATTCACACAGCCCTGAAAAGTTTTTCAGTGCCAACTACCAGTTGGTCATGAAACGTGAGTGAGCTTGAAGACACTGTCCATTCCTAAGATTCAACCACGGATTGGCTAAAACATTGGAACACCTCTGCTTAAGAAGGCTACCATGTCCTTCCCTCCTTTCCCTCACAATTTAGTTTTATTTTTGGTGGTGTTTGGTTGCACATGGCTAGAATGCTTTTGATCACTTTGCAAATCAGGAAAACCAATGATCTAAAACTATGACAGGATCTTAAGTAGACTGGTTTGTCCATTTCAGGTTGCTGGTTGGTAGGCCCCTCTAAGGCCCTTCATTTTTCCTTCTATGCCTCCCGGAACATTGATCAGAAGATGAGTCTGAGCATCATCCCATCTAACTCTTTTAACCAATGCCTGGCTAAAACTGGAATGTCCAGCCCAGTATATTTAAAAATCACCCACAAAGAGGTTCTATGGATCTTCACAAAACCTGGAATTTCCATGAGGATGTCTGATCTTTATAATCCAAGCAGTCAGCATTGAAGTTAAGCTTCCAGGAGGCAGTTTGGTCCTTATAATCCAAGCAATCAGTGGTTGAGTTAAAACCCAAGCTTGAAGCGCCATATCCCTGGGTGGAAAGAGAAGCTGGGGACTGATTGAGATGGCTGGTGACTGCATTGGTACCCATGGGGCTGAGTGTGGCCCCTGGTCCAGGAAGCTGGTGATGCATTGGGGTCAAGTAAGATCCACAGTCCATGCCCCCAAAGTAGGAAGTTGAGCCAGCATATCCTTGACTATAACCTGAAGCCTGAGTATAGGTCATGGGATAGGACCTCTGCATGCAAGAAGAGGAGGTGGACAAGGGATCTGACAGTGGGGAGATGGAAGCTGGGCTCCAGATAGACACAGGAGCACTGCTGCTGGAAATGGCCGGGACTGAGGTGCTAGAGGGGGGAGTGAATTGGCCACTTGTTCCACTCTCTGAACTCACTTCCCGAGCTGGAGAGGTCTTCTTTTTGGCAGGTCTCACTTTGTTTTGACCTCCATTCTGTTGCTGCTGCTGTTGTTGGCGGCACTTAGCTCTCCGATTCTTAAACCATACCTTGAAAGGGAAAGAAACTTCTTTAACATGGTTTCAGTAAGGACAAGAGTGGCTCCCAGATTATAGGTGAGCTAAGCAGACAATCTGTCCTGCCACTGAAAACCTATGCTATATGGTACTTTTATATATACACCCCTGGAATTTTAAGGAAGTCGGGAGGCTCTGTCTAAAAGCACTGGACTCCTAGCCCAGAATAATAAATCCTATGGCTAAAAATTTTCCCTCTCATTTTCCTATCTCATTACTTCACCTCAAATACACACATACACATAGACCCAGTGTTACTGTGGAACAACATTCTTACAGTGGAATACAATGTGTCTATGTCTTCTGGAGGTAAACACAGAGGTGAGGGAGAACGATGTTGTTACTAGCCAACAAGAACAGCCTAAATTCAACGTTTACAGTCCATCTTCCCGGGAATAACTGCTCATCACTCTACCTTTTTCTCTCTCCTTGAAAGACTCACAAAAGCAAGCTCCAAGGAGAAGTGATCCTGTTGAAGACGGAGGTCTGAAAGCCACTATTTGCTGAAATCTTTACGGTAAGTGGAATGACTTGTATGTAGTCTGCTCTGAGCTTGAGGACAGACTTCTCAGCTCATCTCAAGTCTGACACTGGAGTCTCTGACTTCAGGGTAGTGCCACTCAGCACACGGATTCAGTTTCCTGTACTATATTTGCTGGCTCGTCAATTTAAGCCTCTGCCTGCAACTCTGAAGATTCTCATTACCAGCCCTGTTCGTGTTCTGCAATGACGGAGCAGTGTTTGGTGTGTGAGGGGGCCTATCAAAGAAACTACCACCCTTTTTTGAGAGAAACTACAGGCATTTTCTGAGCAACAAGTCCTTAGTGCTCTTGAATGAGCTCAACATATGGGTATGTTAACTGTACCACCAAGGCTGAGCATATCACCACAGATCATTCAGAGCCATTTGTTTTCTTTCGGTGAAGACTTGAGTTCAAGCTTCACAAATGCTTCTTCCATCTTACTTTGAAAAGTCTTTTTCCTGGTTTGCAGTTTATACTGGTATGTCCTAGCTGAAGGGGAGTCCCAGGTGTGTGTGTGTGTGTGTGTGTGTATTATGTGTGTGTTTAGGTGCTAAACATTCTTTCAAGAGAACTCTGTATGGTGTTTGCATTTCAGAAAAGTTGGAGATTACTTTCCCTCTCCAGCTTCAGGTCAAGTTAAGGGGGGGGAGGGTGTCACTGAGGATATTGCGTTGGTATTTTATCTGCTGAATGGCTCAGAGCTAGCAGATTCTGTTCAATCCCTAAGAAGTCAAAGAAAACACTTTTATTGTGTAATTTCTTTGGTAAGAGCACCAGCTGCTTCTACAGCCTGGCTCTACCACCCAACTGTCGTGTGACCTTGAGCAAGTCATTTACTCCATTTCTTCACCTGTTAAAAATATTGGGACTATCCAGAGCTAAGCTTCTTTCACCCCTAAAAGTAGATGAAAATGGGGTAGGATTTCCACATGGGGAAAGGGAAGGAAGTATTAAAATATTAAGTAACTGTCCTTGAAATCTGCCCAGGCCGGGCCTCTGTTGGCTGAGGACCCAAGAGCTCTAGAATTGTGCTTTATTACTGCAGCTAAATCACCAGTCTTACCTTACAACCTAGGCCAGAAGGCTCTTGCTTATAGGACTGGGTGGGGGTGAGGGGACAAAAAGGCGATGAGGAGTAATCAGGCACGTGAAGGGGCCTTAGAAGAGTTTACTGGCCTCCAATGGAGCGCTCAGTTTCAAGCCTTCCTGTGGTCCTCTCTAAGACCTGGGACTCTCCTGGGTCCTCGACATATACCGTGCTCAGGGGAGGGGTGGCACGGTCAGGAAGGATGGTTCTATCTACATCTGCCCTACCTGCACCCTGGACTCGGGCAAGTTGATTTTCAGCGCCACCTCCTCCCGCATGAAGATGTCTGGGTACCGGGTCTTAGCAAATAGAGCTTCCAGCACGTCTAGCTGCGCCCGGGTGAACGTCGTCCTTTCCCGGCGCTGTTTCCGGGGAGTGGCTGCGGGACAAGAAGCCCAGGGCCCTTTAGGGTGGGGGAGCAGTTTCTCAGTCATAGGGGTCTCTGTGGGGGCTCTGACTCCCCCGACCCCCACTCCCAGCACTTCCCTCGTCCTCCCAGCCCTGCAACCCCGAGCCTATCAGTGTTTTCCCCACCCCTCCTCCCTGGGCCTGGGCTCCTCCAGTGAACACTGGGTCGCAAGACACACACTGTCCCTTCCACGGGAGGCCTCCCACTCCACCTGACGTCGGGGATCGCTCCAGCCAGAGCGGCCCTTCGATAGCTAACGAATGAAATAAAAGAAAGCCAAAACCCAAAAACCCCTCAAAATCAACCCCTAAACCACAACACAAACAAAAAATCCATTCCCTGAAGTCAAAGGATCCCGGAGGACCCGCAGTTCAGACTGATGGGGTGAAATCCCGATCCTGCTCGAGATCCTGGCTTTTAGGACTCCAAGGGCCTTTGTTCCTCCATCTTTAAAATGGGGGCATATTAAAACTTCTACAAGGACTAAAAACAAAACAAACCCCCAGATCTGACCGGAAAGGAAAGCATCCGTACCCAGGGTAAATCACACCTCTAAGGATTAGAGGCAGAGGGCCTGGAGGTCAGAGGGGAAGCCCCAGGCATGGTGGGGAGAATTTAGGAGACCCAGCTTCTCAAAGAGGGCACTTCCGAAGAACTGGGCTTCAAGATATGGGCAGAGGCAGTAACCTTCCTCCCCCCCACCCCACAGTGTGTGTCCCCCATTCACTCCAGTTAAGAATAAAGCATTGTGAGTTTCTCCAAGCGTTGTGGGATCCACCTACTCCCTCCAGCCCCTATTCTTCCCTCAGGCCGGTTAAGTGCCCTGTGGCTCTGAGCTGCTTCTTAGAAGGAAAACCCAGTGGGGACACCACGCCTGGAGCTGGAGTGGGGCAGCAGGACCATCAGCCCCAGTGCTCCGGCGGAAAGGGTGTCACATCCCCGAGGGGCGGGCGTGGGGAAAGGCGGGGCAGGAGTGCCGCGAGGCTCACTTACCCGGGTAGCCCACTGAAGGGTGCAGCAAGTCCATGCCCGAGGTGGTCAGACTCAGCCCATTGACGGCGTAAGGCGGTTGCTTAAGATAAGACATCATGCTAAGGTTGTTTGGAGGCGCAAAATCGGCCCAAATCGGGGGGACCCAGCCAGAAGGTCTCGCTTCGCCGGGAGTGGACAGATTCAGGGTCCTTGGTGTGTGGGTTGGGAGCAGTTAACTATGGACAAAGCAAACAAACAAACAGAGGTGCTGGTTTACTGCTTCGCAGGCGGCAGCTCTTCCACGTTCCACCACTAACTTAAAAAGAGCCTGGGCTATGCAAGGTAGAGGCTTTTAAAGGACTTGCAACCTACCCCCCACCCCCACCCCCAGCTGCTCTGGAACTAGATGGGAGGGAGAGAGACCAGATAAACCTGTCTTCCCCACCCCCACCCTAAACTTAAAAAAAAAAAAAGTACCAGAAGAAAGCAATTACAATCTGCCTTCCCCAAGAACAAAACCCCACGCCTTCAAATGCACACATTGCATTCCTATCCCTACATTTGCATAGGACTCATTGGCTGGCACTAGCTAATTGTCTCAAACAAAACTTGATTGGGGCCATTTGCAGAGACAAAGAACTCTTTGGCTAAATAAATAATGCTGATAACAAAGCCCATTGGTGAGAAACAAAGAAACAATTCAAGAAATCTACCTCTCCCCAGACTGTTGCCTTTCCAAGGCAAATTTTAATTACCTTAGCTTTTTACCACTTTTAACTGCTGTGATCCTAAAATGTCAGTGCATTTAACATCTAAAATACCAACTTGCTAATCGACAAACTTGAGAAAACTGCTCAACCGCTATTACTTCACATTTGAAGTCATTTCCAGTAATCATTTTCACCTAATTAGTAGTCTGGGTAATTAGATTTTGAGGTAAGTAACAGATTTATTAAGGTTTTGGAGGACCTTGATTATGTGTCTAAAGAACTAAAGCTAAACAAACAAGTATTTAACTTTTTAATCGACACCCATCAAATATTTAAACATACTGCAAAAAAAAAAAAAACGTAAAGATTGGCATGAGGTTTGCTAGAAATTCTGAAGTTAGAATCCCACCAATCAGATAATGACAGGCCCCCACATTTGCAAGTAGAAAGGGTGTGCATTTGTAGTGCAAGCCGCTTCCATGTTGATTTTGATGTTGTGGAGGCTGCAGATCCTGCAGGAGGCAAATTTTCAGACATTTGGGTCCTCAGCAACTAGAGCAGAGTTTCTTGTTAATTCCGGCTGCTTTTTGCACATTTTAGTTTTGAAGAAAGTAGATACACAAACACCCAAAGTTGTGAACTAATAGAATTTCTCCCTACCTTTCAAG
Organism: Neomonachus schauinslandi; assembly: GCF_002201575.2. Taxonomy (NCBI): domain Eukaryota; kingdom Metazoa; phylum Chordata; class Mammalia; order Carnivora; family Phocidae; genus Neomonachus; species Neomonachus schauinslandi. The sequence goes on along the minus strand of NC_058411.1, from coordinate 41,928,240 downwards.
TTTCCTACAATCCTATAAGAAAAAGAGCTCAGGGAGGCAAAAGAAAGGAAGAAAAAGAAAAGTTATTTACTTTCTTCAGCTAAGTGTCTCTCACTGCCCCAAGCGAAGAGATCCAAAATGGATGTTAATATGGGCCGACAGTTTTCAAGTCTGGCTTTTATTTGCTTAAAAAATGGCACTTATCTTGCAAGGATCTCTACTTTGCAACTTTGACACTATGAGAGACTGCTTCAAAATGGCGGATACAAGATTAGGAGAAGTTCCCTCTTACTTTGACAAAGGTCCTACTGAGTTTTCAGGATCGGGTTTTCATATTTACATTGCTTTAGAAATCAAGGCACAAAATTCTACAAATGGAACTCTGTCACTGCAACTTCTTCCTGATTTAAATTCATAGCACAAAAATCATGCTTTTCCATCCTCAGATCTAATTCAATGTAATTTTATAAATACCCTTCTCGGAGGACTTTGTACTATCTCATCAATAGAACTAATTTAGTTGCTGCTACAACAAAGACTTCATATTTTCTGCTCTCTTTTCAAGACATAGTTATTTGGAAGCTGTGAAAATAATTTTGCTTTAAAATAGTCATTTTATTTGTCTAAGTAGCCTCTAAGCTGGAGTTTTCTCTTGTTTAATACAATATGTTGGAAAAGTTCTGAACTACTATAGAAAAAAATAAAATCAAAGCAGATGTACACATGAGAAATACGGAATTGTTCTTACATGTAGAGCTCTCACCCAATTAGAAAAGTCTGATTCAGAAAGTGGCACATTCCAACATAAAAAGCAGTAACGGATAGAAAGCACCAGGCAAAGATCCTTCTTGGAGCTCCTCTGCCCTTACCATCGCAAAAATCACTAAAATTTAGGGATAAACTGTTTTCGCTTTTACTACTGTATGCATCTTTAAAAGAAAAAGAAAAGTACCCCCAGATAAAACTAAGTTCTCTCAGCAAACGGTCTAGGTATGCACTCTCCAAAGAAGAGGCCATGGGCCCTTCCATCTAACTTTCAAAGCCCCCAAAGAACACCTTTCTCCCTTACTCTCTAAGCCGAGCCCAGAAGGGGGAAACAGAAATAGCCCGTCAAAAATATAAGCTTCACTATGATTGCTCATGAGGTGGCCGCTGGAGAACTCCTACCTACGGGAGCGGGTGACGGTCGTCCAGCGAGTGCCCGCAGCCGGTGGGCGCCCGCACCTCCGGGCGCGAGTGCCTCGGTCCGGCGTCCCTGCCCCGCAGCCCCGCAGTCCTGGCGCCCCAGGTCCGGCTCCACTGTCCGCCCCGCCTTATATCTAACGGTCAATTCGTGCAATCTGTCGCTCTTCCCCCCCTCCCCCGCATCCCCCCCCCCTTGTTTTTTTTTTTTTTTTCCTACCAAGGAGCCCATCTACCAGTTGCTGTGTCCTCGCTCAATAATAATTACCTCGTCCAAGAATTAATTATAATAAATGTTTTCTTGATAAACTAACGAGATAATCCGAGGGGCACACGTCCCTTAATTATAGGCCGCCGTGCTCAGCTCTGCTTCTCGTCCGGGCTGATTAATTTTCTGCATGATGGAAAAGAAACAAAACTACGCGGACTGGCGACTGGCCTGTGGCTCGGAAGACAGCGAAGAGCAAGAGGAGAGAAAGAAAAGAGGAGAGATGTGGGCACCGCGGAAACAGCCGGCGCGGGCCTCCCTCTCCGGCGAACTCCAGTGAAAGTTTCTGGCCTCAGGGAATCGAACAGCGCTGCCACCCGCGAGGGAGGGAGGAAGAAACGTGCCAAAAGGGTTGGCCTTGACTATTAATTATGGTGAGGAGAAAGCCCCAGTGTTAGCTGTGTGAGGAGAGGTCTGGGTGTCTACCTTCCTTTGGGGGGAGGAGTTTCCTCTCCAACTCGTCTCCTGTGCTAATAACTTTTGGTGCCTGGAAAAAGTCCCGAAGTGAGTGGGAGAAATCCTGACCCCGAAGCTCTAGGACGGAGGGGAGGATTTCCAGGAGCGACTGCCCCCGTCCCCTCCCCAAGTCATCCACCACTCCAGGGTCAACGCAGCCCGGCCTTCTGTCTCCACACCCCACTTCTGTCTGTAAAGGAGGAAAAAGCCAACTCGGTGGAGTTCTGACGCGGGACTGGGATTTCAAAAAATGTGTTCTGAAATCGGACTGTGATTTTAAGAGAACGCATCAACACGGAGACTTCTCTGGAGTTGGCGACGTGACACGTCGCCGAGGCAGGCTGCTGGCAGAGACCTGATGGTCCTCCCTGGGTGGACCGAGAACGGAGGCTGGGCCTCAGGGCACCCCTCGACCCCGGCCCGGCCCCACGACACCCGGTTGTCCCCGAGCCCGGGAGGGGAGCGCGCGAACGCGCACGCAGGCCCCGGCGCTGCCCGCGTTCCAGAACGGCGGAGGGGGCGCCTTCCCCAATGTAAGGATTCCTGTCCCCGGCCCCGCCGCGGCCTCGGGAGGACCAGGAGCCACTCACCAACACTTATGCCTGCCCCAGGTGTTTGCGGAGGGCTGTACGGGGTGGGCCCGGAACAATCCCGGGCTAAGTCACGTTGCAAAACGACTCTCCTGCTCTCGCTCGGCCTGGTGACCCGGGTCTGGGACCACGACAACCGGGGATGGGGGAGTTACTGCACTCCCAGGTTATTGTGGGGGGAGAAAAGTGGTGATCAAAAAGGAAAAGGAGAACTGGTGGCCTTTGGAAGAGGCCGAGAACGGAGGGCGAATCTTGGTGAGCTGCTCTTGGCTCTGGGGAAAGGGGACCGGAAAGAGAGCGGCGAGCGCCGGGCGGACCAGCTCCCGGCCGCTCCACGCCTCCTCGGTTATCCGTTCGCGTTTCCTCTCACGTTCATTAGGGGCAGGTAGGGGGCTCGAGCTGCGACCGTCTTCACCCGCCGATCCAAGAGCTAGTCGGGCTTCGGGCACGCTGGCTCTAGAAGACGCCTATCTTATTATTATCCATCCATCTAGCTACATCTGCATCTTTTTGTCCCTGACTCTGAAAATGTCCTTGAGATCAGTGCAAATGACCCAACCACATCTGAGGGCCAAAACGCAAAATAGCAGGGAGAAATGGGCGTTGACATAAAACAAAACCACAAACAAAACCCGTCCAAAACACCCCACATTAGCCTCGCAGGGTTTCCACGACGTTTGGCGGAAGCGGCGACCCCAGGAGCGCGCTGCCTCCCCTCCTCCCACTCCCGCCCTCACCTCCAGATCATACATTTTTCGCAGTGATCGTTACTACACCTAAAAATTTACGAGGGAGAAAAATACAGCATGCTTCGGAAGAACTCCACGTTCGCAGAAGTGTGTATCAGTCGGTCTATTGGAGGTACCGGGCGATGGTAGTCAGAGGGACACATGGATATGGACAGGCAGACAAGACAGACGGAGACTTACCTTACAGCCGCATGGGAAGTTAGAAAAAAATTAAATTATCCTTCAAAATTCCAAATAGCCCGCTATCCTAAAAGAAATCAAGAGTATTGCGTTAGAAATCTTGCAGTCTTCACCCCTCCATAAAAAGTCAAACAACGAAAAAAAATTTAAAGAGTAGAAAATGAGGAAAGTAGCTCGAGTTCGAAACACGCGTGGGTCCCTCTGTGATACATACAAAGTAGACGTGATGAGGGCTGTTCTAGCGATTTTTATTTTTAATAACAGTGGAGGCTGAGTTGGAGCTGAGGTCGGTTCCGCTCTCAGGGAGATTTGCTGAGAAAGCGCCTCTCTGGCAACTTTTTGACGCAAACTCTCCAACCAATGGCAGGGAGAGAATGATTGACACATCTAAGCCAGAGGGAAAATAATAAAAACACACAACAGGGGGAGGAAAACAGGCCGCTGCTGCACGGGGGGACGAGCAGGCAACAAATCCAGGCCTCCGACATTACCAGAATGTTCTTGAAAGACACTGGGCTCCCCTTAAAATATACATTATGGGCCGGAGCTTGTGAACTAATTGTATAATTAAAATGATGGACAGGGAGGCCTCCCTTACCTTTCTTCTCCTTTTCTTTTCCCTCCTTCCCCCCCCCCCCTTTTGTTTTGTTTTGATTTTAGGGAAGAGGAGAAAGGAAACCCATACAATAAGATGGAAAGATAAAAATATTTAGGGGAATGCTGGAGAAGAGCGAGGGTGGAGGTAACTGGGTTATCTCATTCAACGGCAGCAATAAGCATGTAGATCAAACGCAAAAAACAAGTCAGGCTGAAGCCTAAAACCACCACTATGCCATTTTAACCAGGGTCAGACCACGCTGAGGGCCAGAAAGGGTAAAAAAAGGAGGCCTGGGAGTGAGGTGTGGGCGTGAAGGCAAGAGAAAGACAGATACACAAGTCCAAGAACAAACTATTTTCAAAAACTCAGTGTCTCTCCCACTCGCTGCGCCCTTATAAATATTCCCTGGTCCCCGAAGCGAGAGACTCGGACTCCTGGTATCTGCGCAGGGTTTTTAGAGTTTGAAGGAGCCCAAGGCAGCCTGCAAAGAACACGAGCCGGGGAATCTAACTCCGGGGCCGGTTTGGGGAAACAACAGGAGCCAGGTCAGGATTCGGGGATGGAAGAGGGGTCTGGCTGGACACCCAGGGAGGGTGCGAACGCCGGAGGCCTGCGCTGGAAACAGTTTCCGCGTTAAAACAAACGCTACTCAATGCCCGCCGGCGGGGCCTGGAGCTAACAGCCCGCGCTGCCCGAGCCGGGGGCTGAGAGCCCGGAGGCGGGAGAGTGGCGGCACCCGGGGACCCGAGCCAGAGAGCGAGCCCCAGCCTAACTTTAATGCCTGGCACAGAGAGCGGGACCCGACAGCTTTCAAACCGATCTGAGTCCCTAGAAAAGCAGCAGCAGATTGGGCGGCGGGGGGCGGGAGGGGGGGCACAAGAGGACCGGCTGAGGGTGTGTGAGTGGTGGGTGGGGGGAGCAGAAGACATTTCTTCCCTCACAACTCCCAATGCCGGAGAAGAAAAATAAAATCTCTTTCTAAACACCCTCCCCCTTCAACCACCACCACCACCACCACCACGGCAAGTGGGCCCAAAGAAACAGCTCGCTGCCTTTAATTTGGGGACCTATGTTAATGAAGTTGGTAATTAATTCGTCGCTTTGTTGTCGGTTCTTATACTGTATGTGTAATCAAATGTGGCCGTCCTTGGGATTTACAGCAATTAACGAATTACGGGAGTGCGCACGAGGCAGCAAGCGCTCGGCAGCCCGGCTGGGCTCCCGCTCCGGCGCGGCCTGGGGCTGGGCGCTCGGCGGCCGCGGCCAGCCTCGCAGGTGTCTCTAGAGCTTTGGGCCCCCGCGTCCCAACGAGCCCCCGAGCGGCCCCAGGGTCAGCCCAGCAACTCCCGAGCCCTCAGCGCCCGCTCCAGTCCGAAGAGACCCGCTGGCTGTCGCGTTCCCAGGAGTCGCGACTTTCTGGGGTCCCGGGCTGGGGGGGAGGGTGAGTACAGACCTTTTTTTTCTCACCCCGCCCCCACTGTACAGAAACACTTGGCGACTGCTCCCCCCTCCCGGCCTTTAATTGGGGGAGGGAGGGGAGAGCGACAAATGCCCTAGGCGGTCTGGCCCATCGGTTGGGAGCACTTGGCCAGTGCTTTCGGTGAAGGAAGGGCAAATCCACCCAGATCCCCTGAACCAGAGCCTCCTTCCTACCCGAGAAAAGACAGTGTTTCTCCCAGTTTGATTGCAATGATATTTAAAGCATCAAAGAACGAAAAAGAAAAATGGACGTTGTGCGTCTGGCAGAGGGGAGGGGCGGGGGGGGGGCCTGGGGGAGGGGGGGGGGGGGGGGGGGGGCGGTGGGATGGGTGGAGAAATATCAGAACACGCACTTGTGATCTCCACGAAGTAAGGGAAGCATTTTAGACTGGGAGATCTATCTGCCGTGGGGTCCAGGGTTGTGGGAAAACCCTCAAGACCTACGTAGAGGTTTGCGGTGTCCTCTCAGTTGGCGGGGGCAGCTGAATCTCCCTGAAAATTCCCGGGTTCTGTTCGTCAAGGGCAGATTTCAGCGCCGTGGGGCGTGGGAGGGCTTTTCCCTTTACAGCGGCTGGGAGCAGCCCGCTCTCGCTTCTCCTTTGCCCTTTAGTCTAATAACTTAGCAGAAATGCAGGACCAATAAACCACGAGTTGGAAATGGACAGTGTTAAATAAACAAGGGTCTCTTTAAAATTCTCATCCACTTCAGATGTCTAAAGTAAGATTGTGATGATTTTGTCACGGTTTGGTAAATTTACCCCTTTAAGAGGCTTTCATAAATCCCAGAACACACCTTCAGCCAGATTTGAATATAGATTTAGGTTTTAAAACCCAGAAGCTGGAAACGCCGCTTTATCAAAGAGAATTTCCCTTTAGCTTAGCAATGTGCTGAAGCTCTTAAAAGATTGGATCTGAGGGAGAGAGAGAGAGAGAGAGAGAGAGACAGACAGAGAGAGAGAGAGACAGAGAGAGAGACAGAGAGGAGAAAGAGAACTAGAGACGAGGCAGACGGGGGAAAAAAGACTTTCTTTTTCTTTCTAGAGGAATTCTGCCCAGACTCTGCAGCAGTTGGTAGCAAGAAAGCTTTCTCCTGGGTGTCTCCTGGAAAAGTTGCAAAATTGCTCTTCACCTGTAAGAACATGCTCTTTATCCTCCAGTCTCTTCTTGTCAATTTGGAAATTGCAGACAGCCCGGCTCAGGTACAGTCCCCACAAACCCTACTCTAGGTCAGGACAAAAGCCACTGGCTTGGGGGGGAGGGGGGTTGGGCTGTTGTACTGAAAACGGTAAAGACTTGGTGGGAGAAAAAGACTCCTTGGATGAAAAGTCTAACTCTTGATTTTCAGTAAGTCCTTGGACTTCCAATATACTTACTATGTAGTCATTGTATTTTCTCTGTTCATGTTTAACTTTTTTTCCCCCTACATCCTGTGTCTTTAAATTTTTTTTTCCATGAGTCTGACTTATGGTAGGTAGCATGCTTTGTGTTTTTAAGTAATTTTCATTAACAAGTGGATGGTTTTTAATTGCCATGAGTACAGTTATCTTGCTATGAATATGAGATATAAGTCTTCAGAAGCTAAATGAAGAAAATCAGTACACAGGGAATTAAATTATTTGTCAGAGCTTGCATGCAGTTTCCAAAATACGGCCGATATTCATATTTTACAATCTAAATTTATGTCTCACGCTAGCTGGATTTACTTTCTCCACCCTACATGCCAGGCCAGTCTAAAATATTCCAAACTTTCCTCCAAGTTTATTAACTATGGTTCTAAGACTATACTTTCAGGGATCATTTCTATAGTTCCTTATTAACTATGGTTCTTGTGGGGGGAGGGTGAGGAGGGGGAGAAGGAGGAGTGGGAAGAGAAAGGAGAAACATTTCAGGATTCTTCCAAGCTAATTAAAAAAGAAGAAGAACAAAACCCATATTCCGTGAGAACACAGCCTCTCAGGGGGAAAGGAGCCAGTTAGACTCCCTGAACACTTACTTCAGAAATATGAAGATTAATTTCCAATCTTTTCAGCGATTCAGTGGACAGTAGGGGACCACATCTTGCCTTAGAACTGCCATGATATTTAGAAAGAAGTCATTTTTCATTAGGTTTTTAGATATGTCTTTATTAAAAACTTTGACAAGATTAACTTTAATTAATTTTTTAACGAGGGTTAAAGATTGGCAATGCAGGCAGAATTTGGAGGGAAACAGAAGGCAATAGATCACTTGTGAATTAAGCTTGGGTTGCTTATTCCCTGCATTACGACTGCCTCAGAAAAGAGGGTAAGAGAGAAAGAAACAACTTCAAAGATAGGATTGTGCTGTCTTGATAAAAGAGTAGGAGGCAAATTCCAAATGCAGAAAAGAGGAAAAGAGGACCGTGTTGTTCCGGAATGAAACGGATTAAGATTGTGTGACAAGTGCGAGATGTGGGGCTGGGAGACATTTATGAGCTGAGTGTGAGCTGGGAGCTCTGCGTCTGTCCCTGAGCATGTGGGGACCAAGGGTGTGTGCAGAGCAAGGTTAGGGTGGGGGATAGGAAGGGCTCGTGTGAGTGTGAGAGAAGGAGAGCAATATGAGGGGTGTGCGTGTGGATGTGGGTGTGTGTTAGGAGGGTGTGGACGGGAATGTGGATGGGTTGAGGAAGGGTGGTAGCTGTCAGTTTATATAATTTTCATCTTCTGTTCCTGAACTTTCCTTGAAATCAATTCTACTGCAGGGAGTAGCCTGTGCTTACAGAGCTGATATAAAACAACCATTACAGTCCAATATCTTGCCTGTTTGCAAACTTCATTTAAAAGTGGGGGAAAAAAGGCCCAGGAATGGTTTTGTAAGAAAAGGAAAAAAGAAGAAAAGAAAACCGCAGTGAAGCTTTAAACTAGTTTGGATAAAAGTCTAATCTTTTATTTGTAACCTTTTACAAGCTTTATTTCCCGTATATGAAAAGCTTCTTTTATATGGGCACGACAGACTTTTCCTTTGGATTTTTAATTAGAGCCCATCAATTGTAGCCATATTTAAGAATCAATATAAAGTAATCCTTCAAGATGGGATAAGGTTTTAATCGAAAATCTAATTTCCCACTCTTTGCAGATCATTTTGAGGGGCTGGTTGATTAAAAAAGAGCTCAATTTTTAAAAGACCTAACACCTAAAACCTGGAAAGATCATGTCTGCAAAAAAAAGCAAGTGATGTTGTCTTACAAAGAAAAAAGTCTGGCTGTTGTTGGGAACTTTTTCCTTCTATTTAGAGGAATTTGACTTATTTTTTTTTCTCAAACAGTACTCTCTAATGTGGCTTCTATGAAGGTATTCACACTGTATGGAAGAGAAAAAAAAAGGAATTGTTTGTCTAAAACAGTATTTCATATGCAAAAGATAGTAACTTAAATTTTTTATTAACAAAGAAAACATAGATCCTGACAGATCCTTTTCAGGCCCAGCTCAAAAATTCCCAAGATTAGAAAATGAATAACACATTTTTAATTTTTGTTCATGGATGCAAACTTTCCACTTTCACATCTAGGAATGAATATTTCCAACCGATTTGTAAACTTCAATATTACAATTTTGCAATTTTAATTTTCTTACAATTGAGAAGTTGCCTATCAGGAAAGCATAGAATTTTAAACAGTTCTCCCAGATTCACTAGCTTTCAATTTGTCTTTTTTTTTTTTTAAGAAAGAAAAATGAAAGCAAGGAGGGAAGCAAATAAACAAAAACTAATTGTAGGTGCACAGCCCAGGCATTTTTTTGCTTCTTAATGATCAAGCTAAGGTATTTAATCAAAAACTGCACATTATCTAAATGGGCATAGTGCATTTTCAGCAAACATCACCATTCTAGTTTAAGATCTACAAATCATCTCTAAACTAGAAGAGATTCCCCCCCCAAAAGTTTATAGGTGTATTTTCAGACATTCACTGACTTGTTTTTATTGTTATATCTGTTAAATGCATTTCAAAAAAAGAACTCATCGTTATTTGCTTTTTAAAATCTGAATGAAGCGATTTGAACGTATTTGATACTCATTCTTTTCTTTTATCTGCAGAAATTTCAATTTATTTAAAAGCGGCGTTTAACGCACTACATGAGCACATAAATTTTAGAGAAACTCTCTTGTATTTCTCCGTAATCGCGTCTAATGAAAACCTGGGATTCTCCATTATTTAAAAAAATGTGAAAATATAATGCATCTTCATTAGGAAAATTGACTGCTGTGCTCACGACAGTTCTTAATTGAAAAGGCAACCTATTTTAATGGTGTGGTTGAGAAGAAGATTACATACTTTATCCAAACACAAAGACAATTAATAATGAGAAGCAGGCTGCTGCCATTAACTCTAATGCAGTTGCATCAATGTCAGTGAGAAGTGCTCATACCTGAGATACATGGTGCAAACTCCCCCGGCTCCCTCCTTCCCAATTCACCCACTCCTTAATTTGGGTTTCTTAAGCTAGCGCCTGGGCCGGCTGTGATCAGGCGGGCTAGTGCCGGGCAAATGAGGCGCGGGGCCAGGCGCCCCTTCCCGCGGGTTGCGACCGCGCCCGGCCGGAGTCGCCCTGGCTGCGGGTGTCTCCGCGCACACCTCGCGCCCTCCCGCCTGTGCGCGGAGCCTGGCAAGGGCAGCCGCGGCGCCCACGCGCTGGAGGGTTTGGAGACCCAGGGCTACCCGGTACAGGGAAGAATTTTACCAAAAGGAACTGGGCTGCCTCGGAGTCTAGCTTCTGCTTTGATTCACTTACGGAAAGGTCGTAGTGGGGGAAAAAACTTAAAATTGAGAGTGTGGTGGGGACGTCTGGGCGCACATGGTCATCCGGCGAATCCACCAAGTTTTACAAAGCGCCCCCTCTGCAACTGCCGCCCGGAGAGCAAAGCGTGCGTGTATGCGTGTGCGCGCGCTCCTGTGTCTCGGTGTGTGTGTGTGTGTGTGTGTGTTCGCGCGTGCGTGTGTGCCGAAGGGGGGGATCCCGACCTTCCCTAGGTTCGAGCACGCCCGGACTCCAGGCTAGGAGATGGGGAGGAGGAGGCAGCCCCCTCTCGGCTTTTTCTTTTCTCGGCGAGGCGCGGCCAAGTCAGGCCTCGACCCGGCCGCCTCGAACCCGGGCCGGCGAGCTGCCGGAGCCAGCGCGGGAAGGGGGGACCCCGGGTTCCCAAGCCTTGGGGCGGGAGGCGCGGCGGCGCCTTGTGCCAGGCGCGGCCCGGCGCTCCGGCGGCTCGAGGACTCGAGGGTGCGATCTGGCCTCGGTCGGCCCTGCGGTCGCCAGGCCCCAGGGGCAGGTACAGATGGGGCAGATCTCAATTTGGGTCTTTAGGAGTACGAGGTGCTTTGGCGCCCGAGAAGGGCTAGGGGCCTGCAGCTTGACGTCCTACAGCCCTCGGAACCCGCTCTGCCCCTGGTCCTTCCCCAGCTCAGCTTCCCAACGCAGGCTAGGAGCAGCGGGGGGAGGGAATGCCCCTCCATCGGTATCACTCCCTTCCCCCAATGTGAGCCAGGGCAAGGCTGCAGGCTAACAGGCGCTTTCACACCAGGCGGTCACCTCCCTTCACCAAAGGGTTGGTGGGGGGCGCGCTCCTTCGGGGTATTCTGGAGGCTTCTCGCATTGGCCAGCCCTGCGCAACGCCAGGAAGAGAGATACTGCTGGGCGAGAACGACACACAAACGCATCCTGCGGAGGAAGAGTGAAGGACCCCATTCTCCAAGGCCCAACTGAATACATCCCTTTCCCTTGAGGGGTAGCCTCACAGGAAAGTTCCTTCCACAAATGCACACTTCCCTCTGCAGCCCTCTGTGTCCTTGGGCCAGCCTTGTCCTACCCCACTTTCTCTCGTTTCCCTCTTTTCATCTACAGACTTCCTGCAGACTTGCCATTTTTTTGTGATTGTGCCCACGGGTTAGGGAGCCTCTCAAAGCTTCTGAAGACAAGCTGACCTGGAGTTTTCCCTGAAGCACCAGGCTCCTCCTCTCCCTCCCTCAGGACAGGTGGATCTCTAGAGCATTGAAACCTCCCTTTGGTAAAAGCCAGCTATTGGCTACTTGGCATGGTCTAGGAACTTTCTCCTATTTCCCCACTTGATTTGCTGTGATGTATCTAGAGCTTTTCCTGTTCCTTTCAACTGCCTTTTTCATATTGCAAAAGTTGAAGTACTCCAGTTACTATTTATCAAGCAAATCTTGGTTTCTGTTGGTGGTGAGGCTATGCGTGTCAGCTGAGTATCAAGGGAGAGACTAGGTCTCCTAGACCTAGAAGTGGTTTTCTTCTTGGGATAGCGTGAACCTGAGATGTCATACTTGCCCAAGAACATAAGAGCAACGAATAGACTAACTTGTATTTGTGGATCTGTTTCTTGGCATTTGACCTGTGGATGCTGGAGGCATCTTTATTAGCATGTATGTGTCTTTGGATAGCCACTCAATAATGACATTCCTAATCATTTATTGAAAACCATTTAAGCTAGTTCAGCAACAGACAGTAGCTCTTAGCCTAAATGGCAGTTTTCTGGCAGCTTATTCAACTAATGAACAAGCAAAAAGTGAAAGATATAATTGCTTCCAATACTTAGCTCCTGAATATGACAGTTACCCCTTAAGGGACACACAGACCACACCCAAAGTAGATGGTATGTTCTAGGTTACTTCTGGAAAAGCAGTTTCTTTCTGATTGTGCCCTCTTGCAATTAGTGCACAAAATATGTCAAAGAAACAGAAGAAACAGGCAGAGTTTATAGATATTGAGTATCAATAGAATCATGGCCCTAAGTTTATCCTGACCTTTTCCTACTGTTTCAGGAAAAAACAGAAGCATCAAAGGCCTTGTTACTTTTTCTAACAGAAACATTCTCTAGATACTAGATATTCACCAACGAATAGGTCACCTCTAGTAAACCTATGTCTGTGATAAAACACATGGAAGGAAATGAAACAATTCCATTATCATTAAGAAATACTTTTAGGGGCACCTGGATGTCTCAGTCATTAAGCGTCTGCCTTCGGCTCAGGTCATGATCCCAGGGTCCTGGGATCGAGCCCCACATTGGGCTCCCTGCTCAGCGGGAAGCCTGCTTCTCCCTCTCCCACTCCCCCTGCTTGTGTTCCCTCTTTCGCTGTCTCTCTCTCTGTGTCAAAAAAAAAAAATCTTAAAAAAAAAAAGAGGGGTGCCTGGGTGGCTCAGTCATTGGGCATCTGCCTTCAGCTCAGTCATGATCTCAGGGTCCTGGAATTGAGCCCCGCATCAGGCTCCCCGCTCTGCAGGAGGCCTGCTTCTCCCTCTCCCACTCCCCCTGCTTGTGTTCCCTCTCTCAGTGTGTCTCTCTCTGTCAAATAAATAAAATCTTAAAAAAAAAAAAAAAGAAGAAATATTTTTAAATGTCCTGATAGTTGACATTGGGTAGGTACAATCTCAGTCAACTCTAGAATCCCAATGAAAACATTCCAGTAAAAGCAAAACAATTTCACACTAGACCATACAATAGTACCCATTATCTGTGGTGTCACTTTATGCAGTTTCAGTTACCCAAAGTCAACTGCGGTGTGGAAGCAGATTGATCCTCCGTCTGGCCCATCATCAGAGAGTCAATAGTAGCCTAAAGCTACGTCACAGTGCTTACATCATTCACCTCATTTCATCTCAGTTCCAAGGCATTTATCACCTTCCATCATCACAAGAAGAGGAAGAGTGAATATGGTACAGCAAGATATTTTGAGAGAAACAACATTCACATATTTTTATTACAGTATATTGTCATCATTTTTCTTTTATTATTAGTTATTGTTAATCTCTTACTGTGCCTAATTTATGAATTAAACTTTATCATAGGTATGTAGGTATAGGAAAAACATAGTATACATAGGGTTCAGTACTGTCTGCGGTTTCAGGTCCACTGGAGGTCTCGGAAAATATCCCCTGCAGTTAAGCGGGGGACTGCTATAGCATCTTAAATCTGATTGCACATTTGGACCAATTTGGTTGATTAACCAATTTATTCATACTTGGCAGGATAGATAAATCTATTTCTTTTTCATGTGTAAACTTTTTCATTGAAGTCTCTGATTTCTCTAAAGATTTGTGATTTTCAATCTAAGAAGTCTCCAGAGTACATGTATTTTTTAAAAAGTTGATTGTAACATGAACTCACATTCATTCATTTCCTCATTCAGCAAACATATTAGGGATCCTACTATGTATTATGCAGTTGATTATATCAGGAGTTGATTATATCTGGAGATTCATGCTCAGGACCAGGAACTAAGTTTTTTGTTTTGTTTTGTTTTTTCTCATTTAAAGCAGAGGCAGATAGTTATATAATAAGCATTTGATCTAAAAGTTTACATTATCTACTCTTTTCTGGAAAATGCCCCATCCCAAATCTGAGTGCAGAAGTCTTCTTGATTTTTCTGCTTTCCAGAATATAGATTACTGGGGACAAAAATTAAACCTGGAGAGATTTGTCAGTTGCTCAGAGTTGTAAGAACTTGTTGTTGATTATCCACAGCAATGTTCCTTGAGAAAGCCACAGGAGTTGTTTGCATTAACAGTCAAAAGTAGATGACTCTTAATGTTCAAATTTAATTTGTTTCTGAAAAATAAAATCAGAAGGCAAGTGAGTGTAGAATTTATTATGTGTTTAGATAAATTATGTGCATTCCAGTAGAAGATAATTTTTTGAAAGAAATAAAAACTTGATATTTAACTTTCTTTTAGCCAGTATCTAAAAGATGTAGAAACTATATATGTGTATAGCATCATTACATCCTTATTTTTAAGAGAATGCAAACAGTGGGGCACCTGGCTGGCTCAGTCAATAGAGTGTGCAACTCTTGATCTTGGGGGTGAGTTCCAGCTCCATCTATGGTGTAGAGTTAACTTAAATTAAAAAAAAAAAAAAAAAGACTAGTTAAAAAAAGAGAGAGGATGCAAAATGAAGTATTTGTAAGTCTAATACTATTTACTTTTTAAATCCCTTTTTCTGGTCTAGAAATAGTTACTGTAGCTTATTTGTTTGTTTTTGACCTTTTTAGCTTCCACTACTAGCCAGTCCTCGAAGTTCACAGGTTTTGTTTCTTTCTGAATTTAGGATTTACAAAGCAACAACTTCCACGAAAATAGAGTCTTTTCTATAACGATTCTCTCCTCTTTTTAAATTTGCCTCCCATTCTTAAGAGAATCATTACCATGAATTCTCCCATAGATCCTGGATGGAGTTAATTGAATGTGGTAAGCAAATGGTAGATTAGAACTGGGTCTCCATAGAGCTGGCCAGTGTCGAAAGCCCCTTTTTTGCTGGTGAACTCTAACAGGAGGAATTAGGTGCTACGTCTTATAAAGCAATCTTACGGCTATGTCTGTTTGGGCCCGCTCGTCTTTGAGTCATCTCTTTGCCAGTAGTTGTTTTATCTTTTGAGTATGATTTGTGGGTCGTGGCACCCATGTGTAGCCTGCGGTCTGTAGAGAGGCCATATCGATTAATGCCTTTGGTGCAAATTATTCAGAAGGTTATTATTGGGTTTTTGGTGTTTTTTTTTTTTTTTAATCCTAAAAACATCCAAACATTCTTTACTTTCCAAATTTGGTCTTTTTAATTTCCTTTGCAGCTAAGACGATATGAGAGCCCCTTTGTTCTGGAGCGGCCGATTCTAGTGTTCAAGGTGTTTGTTTGTTCCGGGGACTGCACTTATGATTTTAAAGTGCCATAAATTCTTCACACTAAGCCCCTCTAGTTTTTATAACACCTTACCAGCTTAGATTGTGTGATCTTGAGAATGAAGAAAAAAAAAAGTTTCCATGAGATTAGGTAGCTATTCATATTATAAATATGACTTTATTAAATTTAACTGGCAAAGAGATCCATTGCAAGTAAAGAAGGTGAAAATACAGGCTTAAAATATCCAGGGCTGAAAATAGAACATTTAATTTCTGATTCTCTCTGCAGGTGGGGTATGAAATAGAACGCTAGTGTTGCTGCTGCCAGAATGCTTGCCCGTTTTTACACTTTTGTAAAGGATGTGGGCAGTGGAAAAGAACCCTTACTGAAGTACAACAGGGTTTATGTAGACATTCATGAGGCTTAAGGAGGGCAGTATTTACCTTTCCGGAGGACAGTGGGTCTCTTGATGCTGAAAAGGTATATGAGAAAGATGGCGAAATGAAAGGAGATGAGAATCCAGACACTCCATCCACAGCCTTACCCTGTGACAGACCCAGAGGCAACTCCAAAGCCACCAGGGCAACTGCCTGTTCAGTTTGCCAAAGAGCCAGATGCTGTTGCTTGGAAGAATCTCCTCCACAGCTTGATGTCTGGGTCCTGTGATTGCCATCCAAAGAACAGTGGTGGGGCATGCTGGGATGAATGCAATCCCGGCATCCCACTACAGTGTTTTCTTTTTAAAAAGAGTCATTTTAAATTAAATAAGTTTTAAAATTCACGTTATTTTTTTTTATGTAGAAAGGAAATTGGAGGACAATAGTACAAATGGACGCTGTGTATTTTAAAAAAAAACCTCTTAAACTTTATTTTGCTTATGGGTCATATTTAATTATCCCTTGAGGATTGGGACATTTAGAAAAGACAAAAGACCATCTACTATTCACAGTGATGAAATAAAAATCACTACAATCTAGATGAATGGTGATACGGAGAATATTTATTATTTATGTTATTAACTATGATTACTTATAATATTTACTTGCATGAAATAAAAGTTAGATATTCAGTTTTAGTATTAGTTTTGCAACAGAATTTTGATTGTGGGTGCCACTGAACATGTGTTTAAGTAAAAAAGGCCATAACAAAGTGATAGGTGACACTTAAGGGAAAAAACCATGCCCGAGTGTTTGATGAGTCACTAACATCTCTTCTTAAATATCAGTGGTGTTGTCTCTCCTTTTCAAAATATGTGTCGATATTTTGTGCTGTGTTGCAGCTGGATGAGTAGTAGCTGCTGTATGTCTTTTGAGTCATTCAGACCACTTCAACAAATGAATGTAATTGGATTCCAGTGTACAACCAAAATCTTTGCTCTTCTTGTGTAATCTCTTATTTTTGTAATTATAGGAATTTTTTTCCTTTAATATTACCGGGCTTTGTCTAATAGCCTGATTGTAAGTGCTGGAGTGCCAGAGTAAATCTGTAATTTCTTTAATCATTGTGATCAATGTGAATCATGGCATGATTAATGCAGCCATGGTAATAGGCAATGGTTAAAGAGATAATCAAAATATTTGGGTAGGAATAAGTTACTATAGAGTAGTGGTTCTTAACCAGGGACAGTTTCTGCCGCCAGGGGACATTTGGCAATGTCTGGAGACATTTTTGGTTGTCACAACTGTTATCCAGTGGGTAGAGACAGTGGGTAGAGATAACATTACTCTTACTTTCTCTAAAATATACTTCTCATCCTCACTTCAGTTACTATTTAAGCACATCACTAGCCACATCTTGATAAAATCAAT
Organism: Neomonachus schauinslandi; assembly: GCF_002201575.2. Classification (NCBI taxonomy): domain Eukaryota; kingdom Metazoa; phylum Chordata; class Mammalia; order Carnivora; family Phocidae; genus Neomonachus; species Neomonachus schauinslandi. Next base: position 41,911,309 of record NC_058411.1, on the reverse strand, counting down.
TAGCAACTTTGAATTATGCTCTGTTCCATGAACAGGGTACTCATTCAGCAGGAAAAAAAACAGAAATGCTGCTAAACATCCTGCAAGGCAGAGAACAGCCCTCCCCACTCCCACAACAGACTATCTAGCCTAAAATGTCAAGAGGTACCAAGGTTGAGAAATGCTGATGTAGAGAAATAGATAACATGTGTAATAATGTTGACATTTAAACATTTTTGATGATTACCAAAATATAGATAGCTATAGAATATCACAAATACAGATGGTATTTGTTTTTACCTGATAGGTGATATGAAAAAGCACTACCATTTCACCCCAGATGAGACTCGAACCCCTGATCCCTTGCTTAGGAGGACAGTGTCTTATCCATTAGGGCACTGGGACTTAACTACAGTATCATTAATCCAGATGAAAAGTAAACAACAACAGTAACAATAACAACGTCACTCAAACATGTTCAAATACCTTCAGGTTTGGGATCATATAGACAAGGCATACAGGCATAATATTATTCTTACTTTCTATAAAATACACCTCTCACGCTCACTTCAGTTATTATTTAAGCACACAGATAGCCACATCTTGATGAAACCAATGACCAACTTTGAGTTTATTGTGCTCTGTTTCATAAACAGGATACTAATTCAGCAGGAAGAACTATATTAAAGAGTTTTTAGTTTTTAACCTTTTTTTCTCTTTCTAAAAATTCTTTCCCCAAAATTTAGAAAATACATAAAACTATAATGAGGAAAATGAAAAGAATCCTTAATTCTACCACCTTAAGTTTTTAGTTTTTATAAACTCAAACTTATGCATGGGAGCATTGATTTCTCACTACGGCAAAAAATACTGTTTGACAAATATTTCATTAGGTTAAATTTTCATGATATTAACTCCCCTGTGCAGCAGAAGAAAAGTGCAATTTTTAGTCAGTTTCATAATTGTTCTCAATACTAGTTCATCCCCCTGCTTTTAAGTGTGAATTTAAGTTTTTTTGTTTGTTTGTTTTTTAAGTAATTTGTTCAGTTATACTAAATAGAAGACATCTCTCCATAGAAAACCTTGCTTGGACAACACTAGCAACCTGCCTTATTTGTTTTTATCTAACCTTATGTATGGCCTGTCTTCTAATAATTTTTTCTTAACTCACATGTATATGCTCAAGTTGTTTTTCAACTTTGAACTATTGTTCAGAAGGTAATACTTTTTTTAAATCTGTGGGTGAAGATATCACCATCGGACAAGACTAAGATGATAGTTACAAATGGGTGTTACGGGTCCTGGCAGGGAGACAGGCACAGAGTCCTTGTCAGGGAATGAAACCCAGACAGCAGCGTAGGGAGGATTTCCAGAATGCGGATGTGGCCAGTCCAGGACAGAAAAACAATAGAAGCAAAAAGGACAAATCGAAGTTAATAGAATACAGCACAGCCTTTAAATAACAAACTGAACAACGAGTTTATATTATCATTTAGGCAGTTACATCCTTAGCAAGACTTCTGCTTTATTTAAGCCATTAATGTTTGGTTTCCTCCTTGGACCCAATTACTTCTAGTCAGAGAAGCAGAGGGGAGAGTGCAAATGGCCCATAATTTACAGGGTTTACCTTTTCTAGGATTTTAAAATAGGGACTAGGCCTCTAGCCACCACCAGTGTTGTCTTATGCAGTTGAAAATGGCAGTTTTAGGGAGCCCACAAGAGTTTCAATGAATACAAGAGTTTCAATGAATAGTTTGTAGAGCAGAACTATTTCTTTGCAAAGTAGATCTCATTCCTGTTCCTGGGTGACAGGTGGTGCATTCAACAGTAATAGACCTGTCAGGGTTGTGTTTATTTATTTATTTATTAAGATTTTTATTTATTTATTTGACAGAGAGAGACACAGTGAGAGAGGGAACACAAGCAGGGGGAGTGGGAGAGGGAGAAGCAGGAGAGGGAGAAGCAGGCTTCCCGCAGAGCAGGGAGCCCGACGCGGGGCTCGATCCCAGGACCCTGGGATCATGACCTGAGCCGAAGGCAGACGCTTAACGACTGAGCCACCCAGGCGCCCCGTGTTTATTTATTTTTTTACATATTCTGAGCAACAGGATTTAGAAGTCCACCCTCTTGTGTCCACCAAATTCAGGCACATGAAAAGGAACATAATACAGGGCTTTCTAAAGGTTGCAAAAGAGTTGTTTGAGGAGAAATAAAACATGCTGTGGAATGAATAATACTTCAGTTAGTAAAAAATAATATAAACATACAACTGAAGTATGAATCCTTAACATGATAAAGAATGGATGAACCCAGGGTGCCTGGGTGACTCAGTCCGTTAAAGTGTTTGACTTTGGCTCAGGTCATGATCGTAGAGTCCTGGGATCAAGCCCCGTATTGGGCTCCGTGCTCAGCGGGGAGCCTGCTTCTCCTTCTCCCTCTGCCTTCTGCTCCCCCTGCTTATGCTCTCTCTCTTTGTCAAATAAATAAGGAAAATCTTAAAAAAAAAAAAAAAAGAATGGATGAACCCATCTGCCAGTAAGACTGTAGAATGACTTGTTCTGGTTCCCTTTGGGGTCTTCTTTCTCATTCAGTGATAATAGGTATCTGCTGGGCCTCTTCTAGGTCCTGTCCTGGCCACATTTAAAGTTGGCCCATGCCAGCCTAGCCATTTCTATGAATTACAAAGAAATTCCAGTCTCTGGGTGTCTCAAACTTGAAATTTGAAATCCAACGTGGACTGTCTTTGTGAACTTTATTTCTACACCTCTAATTATTTTTTGTTCCTATTCATATGTGCAAACGCCAGAATGGGCTGCTCATTTAATTCTGTCTTAAAATTTTTATGGCTGTTAATTATAAAATTCATTTTATTTTATTCTGCTGCTGTAGAGAAAGGGGCCTATACATCCACCCCAATGTTGATAGGAAGAGAATGGTAACTGGCTCTGGGCCCCGCCTAGAGGAGGTTTCCTTCTCTATCACTTACATGTCCTTGACTTAAGGCTACTTGTCATATTCTTGCCTGCACTTTCATCATTAACTAAAAAGCAAACTAAAGAACCAGGTGCCTCTCTATTAGGGTTTTTGCACTTACATGATGCCCATTTGTATGTGGTTTGTATACACAATACCTACCTTCTTTCCAGACTGTTTTAAAAAAGAAGAAAGAAAAAAAAAAAAAAAGGAAAAGAGCATGCATGGCCTAGGAAACCTTGACCCTCAGGACTGGGGCTGAGTATTAAGAGTACAGGGCCTACTTTAGTCACTGTTTTTAAAAATACACAGGATGTGTAGAACCCCAAGTGATTATGACAGAAGTGTCTTATGGACATTTCTACGAGCATAGCACACAGTTAAAGGGTAAGTTTATTGAACCTGAGGAAGAATGGCTAAAGTGATGACCAATTAATATCATGAAAAGCATCTATAGAGATGGGAGGAGGAATTTTGAAGGACGCTCTCCATGCCTTCTTTCTGAGATCAGAGATGATGAAAAAATATAACATTGGAGCTATGTCAGCTAAACACACAGACTGACATCCCCAACTTAATCCAGTCCGGTACTAAAACACAGGAATATATTTACTGGTAGCCATTGTGGAATTTCTGTGTTTGGAGATCTCTAAGAAGAGATTTGAAAGCTTTGGTTAAGGGTGTGTGGGCAGCTCAGTTGGTTAAGTGTCTGACTCTTGATCTCAGCTCAGGTCTTGATCTCAGGGGGGTGAGTTCAAGCCCCGAGTTGGGCTCCACAGTGGGTGTGGATCTTAAAAAAAAAAAAAGCTTTGTTATAATATTTTATTTATATCTGCCTGAGGATAATCAGATGATTCCTTAAGTTTCTTTCCAGTTCTTATTCTTTGATGCAAACATAATTTTTAAGTTATTTTTATTAAAAGCTAAGAGAAATATTTACTCCCAACTAGTAAATCCTAGGAGGGTCTTCTTGTGTTTTGAGGCTATGAGAAGTTTATGCCCTGAAATTCTCTCTTAAGAAAGCTCATAGTTGGGATGCCTGGGTGGCTCAGTCGTTTGGGTGTCTTCCTTCGGCTCAGGTCATGATCCCAGGGTTCTGGGATCCAGCCCTGCATGGGGCTCCCTGCTCAGTGGGGAGCCTGCATCTCCCCCTCCCACTGCTGCTCCTCCTCCTTGTACTCTCTCTCTCTGTCAAATAAATAAGGAAAATCTTAAAAAAAAAAAGAGAGCTCATAGTCCAAGATTTCATAGTTCTTTCATATTTTTTGGTATGTATTTTATTTTTATTTTTTATATTTTTAAAGATTTTATTTATTTATTTGACAGAGAGACACAGCAAGAGAGGGAACACAAGCAAGGGGAGTGGGAGAGGGAGAAACAGGTTCCCCGCTGAGCAGGGAGCCCGATGCAGGGCTTGATCCCAGGATCCTGGGATCATGACCTGAGCAGAAGGCAGATGCTTAACAGCTGAGCCACCCAGGCACCCCTGGTATGTACTTTAAAACATTTTTCCTTGTGAAGCACCTGGCCAGCTCAGTCAGAAGAACATGCCACTCTTGATCTCAGGGTTGTGAGTTCAAGCCGCATGTTGAGTGTAGAGATTACTAAAAAAAAATTAATTAATTAAAAAAAAACCTCCCCTTGTTCCTTATAGTCTTAGCACTATTTAGTATTTATTTATAAACCTTTATTACTTGCCATAGGTTATATTTTATCCTTTAGAGATCAGCACAAACATTAAAAAAAACTAAACCATTTGTTATATGGTTTATAAAATTATTTTAAAATTTAAAATTATTATAATATTTAAAAAATTACTTTTATTGTTTGAATTATCATACAGTAAAACTGACCTTTTTTGGTGTACAGTTCTGTAAATGTTTAAACATATATATAGATTCATGTAACCACCGTCACAATTGGGATACCCTGAACTCTTTTAACATCAGACATCTTTTAATAATTTCGCCACTGACATCCATTGTCTAATGTAATTGCTCCATGAACTTATATCCAGCAAAACACATGGTAAAATATAGTTACTGGGAAAAAGTGTAAAGGAGTAAGTGTTTATCCACAAGAAAGTGCTTTACCCAAGATACTCTTAAAAAATCCGAGTTGCTGAATTGGACCCGTTGTGTACAAATTAATTTTATACAATTCCTTGTTATCACAATGGCTATCATTAACAGACAATAATACATGTCTGTGTGGATATCAATATTCCATAAGTTTGAAGACTTAATAGTGTTTCACAAGGTTTTTAATTTTTTAAATCTAATTTAAACTATGATATGAACTTACAATCAGATTATAACTTAGAACATTTTTACCCATTTGCCTAGCGTAGAATATATCTTGATTATATTTTCATTTATTCTTTCTGTAAAAGTTGCTTAGGACAGATTGCAGAAAATATGACTTCTACCATAATTCATCAAAACAAACAAACTCCTTACCATACCAGATTTATATATCCTAAAAATACTCTCCTCAAGATGAAAGAAATGGATTTGAAGACTCTACCCATATTTTATCATTTAATTGGATACAGCAAACAGTTTTGGCCATTCTGACTCGTATAAGCTTCCTAAGAGGAATTAATACTCCATGCAGAGTCTTTTATTTTATTTTTATTCTTAGTAAACTCCACACACAGGGCTTGAACTCATGACCCCGAGATCAAGAATTGCGCGCTCTACAGACTGATCCAGACAGGCAACCCCAGAGTCTTTTTGATAGGCATGAGGAGTCAGATCTTTTAGCAGTGACAAATTTGCCTCTTTGTACATGTACTGCATGATAATAATTTGTTGAGCCCAGTTTCTATACACATAGAGAAGTAATAATATAGATAAAGATAGCATTGATTTGGGGGTATGTTGTTTTTACAAACTGACGAAAATATGTGTTTGTAGTTTTTTAAAAAGATAGCTAAGTTGAAAAAGTCAAGGATTTGTACTCCACTAGTAACAGTCAACACACTGAATAGAATTCTGTTAAACATGCCCCATTCTTTCCATCTCTTCTTCAGAAAAGAAGGTTATTATGAGACAGTAAACATAATAGAGTTAAAAATACCTGGAAATTTAGTACGTAGTGTCAGAGAAGATACCACAATAGTCAGATGTAATGAGGTTGGATTGTGTGTGTTCTTCCCATTTGTCATTTCCTTTCCAAGCTATTATTTCACCCTGCTGATAACCTCTCTTCAGTTTTTAAAAAAAATTACCATTAATATTCACTACCTTTTGCAGGTTTTGAACATTTTTTTAATCCAACAAGCTACTTTACCTTACACAATAGATGTGGTCTTAGCCAATAATCTTCATTGTTAACAGCATCCAGTGGCTTTTTAACAATTACATGACATCCATTGTGTTCCATTTTCTTTCTATGCCGGTAAATGCCTGCTAAAGCACTCCAACTAGTAAGGTACACGAAGTATCACTTACATAAAGCTATGCTAGCTGTCTCTAATTCAATTATTCAACTCAAAGACTTCCTTCAATGCTGCAAAATTGTCCTGATACTTCCCCATTTCTGATGCTAACCTGAGCTGTTTCTGGTTGCTTGGATTGTAAAGTGTTTCTTTATCTATTTTGCTTATCTTTTAAAACCATTTTGCTTGTCGTGAAGAAATGGTTTCCGATTTTTTTTTTTAATCTGAAGAGTGACCATAGAGATTATAGGTGGTTGTCATTTGTATATGTGTAAAGAAGAAATGAGCATCTTGCAGGGGGAAATGTTGGCATCTCTACCCGTGAAGAAAGCCATGATGTTAAAGCTCAAACTCTGTACCACCCATGCCACTGCTTCTTACTGCTTACCACTTCCCACCCCCTTATTTCTGGGGTAAATCATATTTGGGTCATTTGATTATTTACTTATTATCTCCAGAGGCTGGGTAGGCTAGTACTATCTGAACTCTAAATACACTCAAAATGCAATAAAGGCCAGAAGCTAGAGAGGATTAACCCTTCTACATTTTATAGTGATTGTTATATTTACCTTTCGAAAACCCATCCAGCTTCACCCCACAATTTCATCCTGGGAAGAAGTAGAAATGATATTGGATACATTATCAGAAGAGAGTCAGTATGGAGTTCTTTGTCACTAATCATGAATCATTTCTTCTCATAAAATAAATTATTTGGAGTTAGTCTGTGATTTCTTTTTTCTTTCTCCCTGAATTTTTAGGTATGGAAACCACAGATCCCAAAATCTCCCCCATTGGGTTGATTCTACGGTGACTGAAATGATAAATCATTTGGCTGACATGATTTTGCCTTAAAAAAAAAAAATCCCTCGAAGTTGGTGGTTATAACTCTCAATCTGGCTACATTACTGTTAAGATTTTGAACCTTCTGATTTCCTGCTGGTGATTGTTAAGGCCCCTGGCATACCCACCACAATCAACCTACATTGCTACTCACTGACCTATCAAACTACCAAGTGGTAGTTCTTCAAGGGCTGTATTAGCTAGAAATTCACAAATTGCGACATTGGTGAACAATGATAGTTATGCTAACAGGATACTAATCAGATATTGGTGCTGCTCAAACAAGCATGGTCCAAGGAGCATATGTTTTGTGGTCCTAGGCCACCTTCCGAGTCTAAAAGACAACTCAGAAGAACACAACCTAAGTGTTTATTAAGGAAGACCATTGAGGAAGGAAGACTGCCTGCATCTCTCTGAGTTAGCTTGAGTGAGGTACCAGTCTTTGCCCTTTAGAAAGATCAGGGCTCAGGAAGTCTTCTCTAACCTGTTCTTGAGGTTGTATGTGGACACTTATCTTCTCATCTCTGCTTCAAAGATCGAACACACTTCTTTTCTCACCCATGTACTATAGGCATATGTCATGTGGCACCTTGGGCATTCAGTAGAACAGGGAGTAGGTAAGCTGGTGAAAAAACTGGGACTTTCTGAAGAGATTGACAGCTTGTCTATTTATCACACTTATTTAGTTTTTACCACTAACACTGAGGTGTTCATAAATGTTCAGAAAAAGGCCTGGGAGTAGAGAGAGGTGGAGTCTGGTATGACTGAGGCATCCGTAAGGGACTCCTAATTAAAAAAAAAAAAAAAAAAAAAGTGAAAAAGAGAAAAGGAAGGAAAAAATTTCAGTTTAACTAACCCAACTAATTTTTTCCCCAGAAGAAGAAATAGGCTTAAATATATAAACTATATTTAATACAGGTTAATATTATAAATACAGATTCAATGGAAGCCTAAGACACTATAAGAGCAAAAGAAATAGTAAGCACTGTATTTATTTATAAATACTAGCTGAAGGTGAATCTTCTTATTGATTGAAGAACCATAGTGTCTAGAGTTGTTTTTTCTTCTGCAAAATATAAAACCTTGATTTAAGTCTGGTAATTCCTGCTTGGTTTTATTTCTTCCTTCAGCAGATGCTTACTAAGTACCCACAGTGAGCTAGAAGCTGTGGGGGCCATACTGAGATATAACCTGCGGGAATGCATACAAGCAAAAGCCGCAGTGCTCTCCCATCAGTCAGGGTCCTGGCAAGCAATAGATGGTAATTGAGGAGAGTTTAATGAAGGGACAACTTACAGAGTGTTGGCAGGGGTAAGGGAACCCACGAGGGATGGTGAAGCGCCATGGGACTGGGAATATTGGGGAGCCATCTCCACCCCTAAACCTGAAGGGATAAAGGGAAAGAGCAGTTACTGGAACCCAAGGCAAACTGTAGCTGTGGCTATAACTATAGAGAGAGCCACCTGATAGGAGTTGTGGCCTTCGCGAGAGGAGTGAGGATACACTGTGTCCCACCAGGCAGGGAAATGGGCAACAAATACCACCTCTCTCCTCCCACCTTCTGATTTCCTGCTGGTGATTGTCATTGACTAAACTCAACCCCAAACCAGAGAATAAGAGAGCCCACTGACAAAATCCACAAAGGTGAGCATCCTGGTTTATAGAAGAGAGTGGAAAAGGATAGAGGATGGTTCTAGAGGGGCAAGCAGCGTACCCAGCACCCCGATCTTGAGATATCCATGCAAAGAAAGTTAACCACAAAATAAGGCAACAATACAAAAGATGTCCCAAGATAAATGATATGTGATATAGACAGTTGGTCGTAGGTGGGGTGTGTGGTGTAACACAGGGAAAACTCCTGAAAATAAAGGAATACTTCTGAGATTGAGGCTTTAAGAATCCGTTAGGATTAGGTCAGCAGAGAGGAATGTGGAGGATAGTCTAGTTGGGGGGAGAATAATGGGAACAAATGTATGGAAGTAAAAATGAGTATGGCGTGACTGAGAGATTATATTTGACTGGCACAGCATAGGTAGACACCATATTAAAAATGCCAGGGACTTTCTGTGAGAATGGTGAACCACTTCCATTCATGAAGATGTTTGCATTTTTACTGAGTGCTTGCTGTATGCCTGGACTCTGCAAAGCTTTTGGACAAAAGAGGACATCAAAGATAGGCTACCTGGCCCTGAGGACCTTTTACTTTCACTTGCATTCACAAGAAACAGTGAACTAGTTAAGCATAAAAAGATAAAATGTGAACGTGACTTGGGGTTCAGAAGTGGGGTCCAGAATGTGTAATTCCTGATGTGTGTTCACTCATTTTTAAAAATTCATCCAACAGACATTTTTGAGGCATCCAGCATGTGCCAGGCACTATCACGGAAGATACGGCCCCTCGGGGTAATCCAGATGCGACAGCCAACAGTTGAGAGTCTGGCTCAGACCAAACCTCATCGAACTTAGACAAGAGCTAACTGAAGTATACTTTTCTAAAATATACCCTAATAAATCCATAATAGGTGCTCACTAAATATTTGTTGACCAAGTGAATGAGATAACTAATTATAATGAAGAAGTGTTATAAATTTTTATGACTTTTTTTAAAAGATTTTATTTATTTGAGAGAGAGGGAGTGAGAGAGAGCATGAGAGGAGAGAGGGTCGGAGTGAGAAGCAGACTTCCCGCTGAGCAGGGAGCCCGATGTGGGACTTGATCCTGGGACTCCGGGATCATGACCCGAGCTGAAAGCAGTCACTTAACCAACTGAGCCACCCAGGCACCTAAATTTTTATGACATTTTGAAACAATGTGTAAGATAGACATTTATACTAATGTCCAAAACCTAATCATAGTGCGGCCCACTATGAAGGTGGAGACTTGTCCTGTCTTGTTTATTGGAATAATCTCAGCTCCTAGCACAGAGCCCAACACAGAGCCGGAGCACAGTTTATACCTACTGAATAAATGCTGGGATAAATTAACAAATGAATGCATACCTGAAGCAACTATTTTTGACAGTGAGTTTGCTTGGGGATGGCGGCATCCCTTGTGTTGGTGGGGAGAGTCCCTTGGGGGAATGTAGTTACCATTATAGCACATTAAGTACTCCTTCCGATTTGTAATGAGTACTTCTTGTAAATGCATTTTAACTTTTCCTTACTTTAATTACTTGTGAGTTCCAGATGTGCAGTTGTTTAAATAGCTCTGAATATATATGGGGAAAATCATATCCTGCATCACTTTGAAAGGCAACGCATGAGGGCAACATACGAAGATGCAGGGCTTCTGTCTCTGGCCAGGGCCCAGGTGTATATACCTGTGGTTGGTCTCAATACCCCTTGCACTTTTACCTTTGTTCCTTTCTTTGAGCGCTCTAACTTCTTTAACTACTGCCATTAAAATCATATTAAGTCATTCTGAAGTGCTTCCCATAAACACCAAATGAGAAGTATAGCCGTGAGAAAAATTAGCTACCTGTGTGGAATAGGTTATTACTTGAATTTGTAATCTGAGTGGCATATATTTTAGAGAAGATGTATTGGGGTGGGCACTCTCCCCCCATTCCTCATGTACTCAACAAGCAGTGTGGCTTTTTTCCCCCCCTAGGGTAGTTTTAACCTCACTGGCTTATTCATTATGATACCTGAGGGTAACTTTCTATTTACTGGCTTTTAAGCATTGTATTTTCTATTTGCCATTTAGAGATCTGAGTTCAAAGTGATTTTATGGCTTACAGAAACTAAAAGTCAGATAAAATTAATATTGTCAGATGTTGATGGATATGTGAAAATTTTAACTGAAAGAGGGCAGGCCTCCTTGTAGAGTGAATTACATTTACACAACCAGATTTTTCATCTGGCTTGCTTTCAATTTCACAATTCCTGCCTCTATGGGGATGAGACAGGAGATCCGAGGCTTTCCGGTGTCTGAAAGATCTGGGAACACATACCGTAACCCACTGGTGGGTGAGGTGCTCTATGCACCAAATCTGTGTGTTTATAATTAGAAAGAATTAGAAAATGATTGTTAAGGCTGATGGCATCTTGCTGACCTGAAGACGGAGTTTGTGGTAAGGGGGTATTCAGAATCTCGTAGCTGAGATAGGACAAATTCTTTTCACTTGAACAAAAGATTATTTATAGATGAAAACCTTAACCCATACACACTAAGACAGGCTGAAATATGAAAGAGGTGAAGGAAGTCTGAAACACATGGATGAAACAATGTTTTAAACGTGTGCTAGGAATGGAATTATGCACATGCTACTTTGAGCTGAGTATTTGTTCCAATTTGTGAAATTCCTTTCTTATTTTAAAGATTTCCACCCCACTGCTAAATATACCTAGATAGCAATATGCAGATGTCTCTGTCAGCATTCAGGTTCTAATTGTATATGTAATATTCTAAGCAAGTTTTTTTTTACTTCAGATTATGAAATTAAACTGACATATTTAATTCCCCCCCATAATGATTATTGTAGATGCTATATAAAAATAAAAGCAGGGGCACCTAGGTGATACAGTCTGTTAAGCGCCAACAACTCTTGGTTTTCCCTCAGGTCTGATCTCAGGGTCATGGAATAGAGCCCCACATCGGGCTGTGCTCTCAGTGTGGAGTCTGCTAAGGTTTCCCTCTCCCTCTCCCTCTGCCCTTCCCCCACAGCCTCCCCATCTGCTCTCCCCCAAAATAAATAAATAAATCTTAAAAATAAATAAATAAAAGCAAATGTTTTGGGGCACCTGGCTGGCTTACTTGGAAGAGCATGTGACTCTTGATCTCAGGGCCATGAGTTTGAGCCCCACGTTGGGTGTAGAGAGTACTTAAATAAATAAACCTAAAAAAAATAAAATAAAAGCAAACATTATGAACACAGTTGACACCACTATAGTATTACAATTTGTGGAAAGAAAGACAATGTTTTTCTTCTGAAGGTTTGTACAGAGATGAAAAAAGTGCTTTGGGCTGAAGAATAAAACATGGAATCTCAATTGAGAAGTATAATTTGGAATTATTTAAACATTAAAAAAATATCTTCTGAACTTCAAGAAATTACAATTAATACACGATAAAATTAACCAGGTTTTTTTTGTTACTTCTCAGTCACCTTTATCAGTAAGTAAGAAGCAAAGATGGTCTATTTATTAGACTATTATTGGGTAAGCTCTAAGCGTTTTAGCAAATAAGAAAGAAAGAAAGAAAGAAAGAAAGTAGGAAGAAAGGAAATTTGTTTGATCAGAGGATTTCAACCTTTTTAACTGATAGTGTATATAATAATATTAGTTCAAATAAAAAATTTAAATAATTATTTCAAAATTCACACCTAGGGTAGGCAAGGCTGCAGTGGTGAATAGACCCAAACAAGTAATGGCTCAACACAATGGAAGTTTATTTCTTGCTCATGTCACAGTCCCAGGAGGGTGAACAGATTCTCAGTGTCGCTCCTCCATGCACTCATTCAGGGTACCAGGTTGGCAGAGGGTCTGCTACCTTCAGACGGTGGCTTCTGAAATCACCACGGTTACCCCTGGTACAGCCTGCTGCAAGGGGGAAAGAATGCAGAGAGTGAGAGCAGGAAGGCACTATGAGCCCGGACTGGAAGTGGCGCACATCTCATTGGTGGCGCTCACTGACACGGCTACCTAACTAAAGAGGGGTCTAGCTCTGTGCTTAAGAAAAAGGGGGAGACACACCCTTCGCCACAGTTTAGCACCTCCCCAGCCTAGCAGAGTGCGTCATGCATACTAGGCCTTCCATTAATATTTGCTCAATCGAGTATGTGTATATTACCTTCCAAATGTGTACATATTTTTATAATGTAGCAACAGGATAGTGGTGACATTTCCTATTTTGCTACTGTGACTTGGAAGTTTATTTATTTGAGTAGTTATTTATATTCCAATTTGTTACAAAACAATTAAAGACAGAGCAATGCAGCAAGATGAAATAACTTGGGGTGCCTGGGTGGCCCAGTCGGTTAAGTGTCCGGCTCTTGGTTTCGGCTCAGGTCGCGATCTCAGGGTTGTGGCTTCGAGCCCCACCGTTGGGCTCTGCGCTCTGCACAGAGTCTACTTGGGATTTTCTCTCCCTCTCCCTCTGCTCTTCCCCCCCCAAAATAAATAAATGAATCTTTTTTAAAAAGATGAAATAACTTGTCATTAATAAATATTTTTCTATGGTTTTACATAGCCTTCAAAATTACAATGTGGCAATTTAATTTATTTAAAGACTTGTACCTAGTGGCCCCTGGGTGGCTCAGTCCGTAAGCATTGGACTCTTGCTTTTGGCTCAAGTCATGATCTCAGGGTGGTGAGATGGAGCCTCCATGCTGGGGTGAAGCCTGCTTGAGATTCTCTCCCTCTCTCTCTGCCCTTCCCCCCACTCATGCTCTCTCTCTCTCTCTCTCAAAAATAAATAAATAAATAAATCTTAAAAAAAGACTTATACCTTAAAGGCAGACACATTTTTTTCTTTTATACATACAACATAATGTATATATGCACATCGATAATGATTTGGCTGATGTAATTTCTTAGGATAAATTCCTAGGAGTGAAAATATTGGATCAAAGGAAATAAATAATTGCATGAATTTTGCAAGATATTTACAGCATTTGCATAAAGGAGTGCAGAACTCAGTGAGGCTGCAACCTCATCAACTTGAATGGTATTTGAAACATGTTTCACTGCCTAAAATATGCAAAATGGTGTAATTGTTTTAATTTATATTTCTTTGATTGTTAATGACATTTCTTTATTACTTACCCCTTTTGGGGGAAGTAGTGCTTTCTATTTAGATATAACTTGTTGAGTGCTATCATTAAACATGTCATTTAGAAATGAAACTGACTGGGGCACCTGGGTGGCTCAGTCGGTTAAGCGTCTGCCTTCAGCTCAGGTCATGGTCTTAGGGTCCTGGGTTTGAGCCCTGCACTGGGCTCCCTGCTCAGCCCAGAGCCTGATTCTTTCTCTTCCTCTTCCTCTCCCCAAGTTGTGCGCTCTTTCTCTCTCTTTCTCTTTCACAAATAAATAAAATCTTAAAAAAAAATAAAGAAACGAAATTGACTTTAAAGTCTTCAAGAAAATACAAATCCAGGGTTCTTTAATCTGGGGTCTGAGGATTCTTAAGAGTCCACAGGTGGCCTTCAAGTAATAGTGACACTCCTGGAACTGTGGGCAAGATGTTCTGAGTAGGCACTTATGTACATTTTTCTGGGTATTATGTACATGGCATTTTAAATCAGATTCTTCTGCTTCCATTCTCCTTCCTTCCCATGAATAATCTAAGAATTTAGGTCCATCAGAAATAGAAAAATATATTCTTTTTTTTTTAAGATTATTTATTTATTTATTTATTTGAGAGAGAGAGAATGAGAGAGAGAGAGCACGAGAGGGAAGAGGGCAGAGGGAGAAGCAGACCCCTTGCCGAGCAGGGAGCCCGATGCGGGACTCGATCCCGGGACTCCAGGATCATGACCTGAGCCGAAGGCAGTCGCTTAACCAACTGAGCCACCCAGGAGCCCCTAGAAAAATATATTCTGGCTTAATTTCACTCTAGGACTTTAGTTTCCACTGGATACTAGTGCTACATCAGAGGTGCCTGATTTCTGGGTTAAAAGACAGAATTAAGGGGGCGCCTGGGTGGCTCAGTTGGTTAAGCAATTGCCTTCGGCTCAGGTCATGATCCCAGGGTCCTGGGATGGAGTCCAACATCGGGCTCCCGGCTCAGCGGGGAGCCTGCTTCTCCCTCTGACCCTCTCCACTCTCATGCTGTTTCTTTCTCTCTCACTCTCTCTCTCAAATAAATAAATAAATAAATAAAATCTTAAAAAAAAATAAGACAGAATTTAATTTTTTTAAAAGATTTTTTATTTATTTGACAGAGAGAGACACAACAAGAGAGGGAACATAAGCAGGGGGAGTGGGAGAGGGAGAAGCAGGCTTCCCGCTGAGCAGGGAGCCCAATGTGGGGCTCGATCCCAGGACCCTGGGACCACGACCTGAGCCGAAGGCAGACGCTTAGCGACTGAGCCACCCAGGCACCCAAGACAGAATTTAATTAAATGCTAGTTCAGCAGAAGCTTTCTCTTTTAATTTTATGTTATTGAGGTTCTATGGCTCTATGACTCACAGGTATTAGCTGTATGTGATTAATATTTCTAAGCTTTAGGAACTTTGCACAGAAGTTTCAACAACAATGCTGATATTTTTGAAGGATTGTTCAAACATCAGAAGACATAGGCATAAATAGTAGGAAAAATAGAAACAATAGTCCCAAGGAGAGAAAGCTCCTGGTACAATTTGGAAGTAAAACCAAATTATAGCTGGAGGCAAAAGTAAAGAAGAGGCAGAAACACAAAGTGACACAAGAGAAAGATGAACATTTTTGGTCCTACACTTATAATAAAGTCAGGAAGTAAATGACTGTATGGTGATTTCATCTGTGAATAGACCTGCATCCCACTAGAATCTAAGCTGTCTGGTGCCAGGAATCTTGCCTGATCATTGATGTATTCCCAGTGCTTAAAATAGTGACCAGTGGTGGGCATTTAATGATTATTTATTGAAAAATAGTAATAAGCCAAGTAAATTCCAAGTGAAAAACATGCACCTTGAATTCTCATTGGAAAGCAGGCAAAAGAAGAATGATACCAGACAGGAGAGGGACCACTGATGGATTCAACAAATGTCTTGGGCAGTGACTGCGTGTGAGGCATTATGCTGGGGACCGCACAGGTTGCAGATGGCTGCCAGTCCTTTAAGGTTGGCAGCTTCACCAAAAGGAGCCTTGGAGGGAGAGGAGGAATTTCACCTCATTATAATCTCCAATGCCATCTTTCCTTCAATAAGTATTCTATGAAAGCAAGGATATATTTTTAATTAATTTTAAATAAAGCATGAATATAAGCATCTTTATAAAATGTTGCTCTCATATGGATTTTAAAAATACAATCTAGGGGTGCCTGGATGGCTCAGTCGTTAAGCGTCTGCCTTCAGCTCAGGTCATGATCCCAGGGTCCTGGGATCGAGCCCCGCATCGGGCTCCCTGCTCCGCGGGAAGCCTGATTCTCCCTCTCCCACGCCCCCTGCTTGTGTTCCCTCTCTCTCTGTGTCTCTCTCTGTCAAATAAATAAATAAAATATTTAAAAAAAAAAAGAGTTCACTGGACGGATATGAAGTTCTTCATAAAATCAAAAGATAGGTCAAAGAAACCAATACTGGCAGGGACTGGAGCAGAGCAGCTATAGGCTTCTGTGAGCAGAAATAATGGATGGATTCTTCAGGTCATGAATGAGCTCCAGCCATTTTCCATGCTGGATCACTCAAGAATCAAATTGCAGAGAGCTAGAGCTAGAAGGAGAGGGGATGAGGCCAAGGGAATGGCTCCTGACTGGCCTAATGAATGTCACATCTCCATCCCCCCACCACGAAGGGTGGGGGAATTTGACTTATAGTCCCCTCAAGATTGCATGCATCCCCAAGGTAAAACCAATGCATTCCTCCTGGAAGAATGGTGGATGAATGATACCAGGCAAGAAAAAACCTGTAGTAGTTCAAATATTTATTGAACTTGGGGTAAGACAGACAGAGAAGTCTTCATGAAAGAGTTGGCATTAGAATTAGGCCTTAAAAAAATAAACAACATTTATTTATTTATTTATTTATTTTTTAAATAAACAACATTTAAATATGTAGGAATGGAGAGAAGGGTTAGGTTTGAAGGCAAGAGATCATGGTATGAGCTGAGGCACAGAGGATGGACCAGAGAACAGGTCTCCCAGAGATGTGTTGAGAAGAGAGAATGGTTCTGTTTGGATAAAGTATAGGGTAGGAACATACCGTGAAGAATCATGAATGCCAGCTTAAGAAGTTTGGATTTTATTTTGGAAACAATGGATGGCCCAATTTTTTTTAGGTAGGACACGCAGCTATATAATTAGATAATGGAATATTAGCTATGTACTTTTTATTTTTGTAAGGAAGTTGCCTCTGGTGACAGGGTTTGGGTGGGAGAAGAGATCGGATGCAGGAAAACCAGTTAGGACAGTAATGCAAAAGTTTGGTCTAGAATTATGAAGGAAGTGAACTAGTATAACAGCTGTGGGGGTGTTGCTGAGGAGACGGTACGGGAGTCGTTGTGAAGGTTCTTTTTAACAACAGGGTTTGCTCTCACCAGTGCCACAGGAAGTGAAGTTAAATGTGTGGCTGAAGATTCAGTCACCAGGATCTATGTACTATTGCTCACAGAAATAGTAACAATGTCGTTTAGCTGCTGTTACTTTTCACATTCTTTATCAGTTAATCGAATCAAATATTCTTCATGATTAAAATCAAGCTGTTGGAGAAAATCCCTAGATGCATCAATGTGTTCCTATAGCTTGAAACTTGAAAGTGAAGGAAATCAATTCAAATGATACATACCCACCTTCCACTAAAAACAACAGGAAAGATACTGTAAGAAAGGATCTGCAAACTTTTTCTGGAAAATATTGTAGAGTAAACTTTTGGTGCTTTGTGGGCCATGCAACTTCCGTTGTAACTACTCAACTCTGCCAGAAAGCAGTTACAAACAATATTTAAATGAATGAATGAGGTTGTATCCCGATGCATGGTAATTTATGGATACTGAAATTTGAATTTCAGATAATTTTCACGTGCCACAAAACCTTCTTTTGATTTTCTTCTATCATTTAAAAATGTAAAAACCGTACCTGCATATGTAGATACATAAGTCCTGGAGACCTGATACAGAGTACAGTGATTATAGACAACAAAACTGTATTATAAATATTAAACTTGCTAAGAGACTGGATCTCAATTGTTTCCAGCACTAAAAGAAATGATAATGATGTGAAGGGATAGAGGTGTTAGCTAGTTGCCATTATGGCAATGTAAATGTATCAAATCAATATGTTACACACCTTAAACTTGCACTATGTTATATGTCAAATATCTCAATTAAAAAATATTAATGAATAAAAAAATTTAATAAAAGCCTGGAAAAAATATAAATTAAATGAAATAAAAATGTAAAAACCATTCTTTGCTATAAAAAAACAGGCAGTGGATTGGATTTCCCATTTGCTAACAGTGTCATTGGGACCACAGCTTTAGAAATCAGGGCCAACGTGTTTCTCATGAGTCAACAGCAGTGTGAACCCATTCTGAAAGTAGTAGTTGAACTAAAAGAGGGAAAAATATTAATACCTCAAAAATGGATTCTGCTCTACTTGTTTTTGGTTTAAATGAATGGAGTTTTTCTTTCAGCTTTCTTTCTTAATGTGGCATGGTGTTAATATTTGATAAAATACAGATTAGGCTAAGGTACCAAAGGCATTCCAAAACACAGTGCTTTGGGCAATATGGAAGTTAACTTCTCTCTGAGAAATATAATCTTTACCTGGGAAGCCAAGTATCCAACTAAAATTGGGAGTTATATTCTTATAGGAAGATGGGGAGAATAGAATTGTAGAAATATTTGAAGATAGCAAGAAGTCTCTGCCAAGCATTGCATGGTACTAAACAATTTCTGTATTCTAAACGGAGATTGTTTGTTGCTTCAATCAGGAAAATGGAGTCAGTCTAAATATTTTTAATGATTTGATTGACATTGGGGAGGGTATGTGCTATGGTGAACGCTATGAATTGTGTAAGACTGATGAATCACAGACATGTACCCCTGAAACAAATAATACATTATATGTTAGTAAAAAAAAAAAACTGGAAAAAAATATATAAATATATATTTTTAAAAGATTTTATTTATTTATTTGACAGAGAGAGAGATAGCGAGAGCAGGAACACAAGTAGGGAGAGTGGGAGAGGGAGAAGCAGACTCCCGCCGAGCAGGGAGCCCGATGCGGGGCTCGATCCCAGGACCCTGGGATCATGACCTGAGCTGAAGGCAGACGCTTAACGACTGAGCCACCCAGGCGCCCCCTGGAAAAAATATGTTTAATGATCAACTTAAATGCTAAAAATAGAAATCAGTTATTTTATTGGCAGTGTTTTTTCCCAGAGCTTTTACTGTGGTAACTTCTATAACATCATAAATTCATTCAACAAGTATTTTTGAGCACCTATGGTGCCAGGCATCTTTCTAGGCAGATAAAACCCTCATTTCCTATACTACTAACAATTTTATTCTAACATATTCTCTTGGTTGAAGACATTACCTTAGAACACGTAGTAAAAGCTCCTAAAAGCACGGGGAATGAGAATTGGGAGCCATGGTTGTTACAATACGAAGTGAGGGGTGTTTGGGGAGACTCCAGCCCTTCAAAATCTCCATCAGCCTTACAAACTCACTTCCAGTGAACTTGGACTCCAAACAACAGCCTGTTCACTAGGCAGGCAGAGCTTCAAGGGAAGTCCTCCAGCTCCCTTTCCAAAAGTTTGCCATCCTTGTACCTGTCCTTTTTAGAAACTCTCGAACACTCCTGGTGTGGGGATTTGGCCTGATATTTAGGTGCTAGAGTACTCTCTCCCAACCCTCCCCATGGGAAGATGACCCTGGATCCAGAAATAAGAGCCTGACCTGCATGTGTCAGTGTCTTTCCCAAATTGTATTAAAAAAAGGGGTGGGGGGCGCCTGGGTGGCTCAGTCGGTTGAGCGACTGCCTTCGGCTCAGGCCATGATCCCAGGGTCCTGGGATCGAGTCCCACATCGGGCTCCCTGCTCTGCGGGGAGCCTGCTTCTCCCTCTCCCACTCCCCCTGCTTGTGTTCCCTCTCTCGCTGTGTCTCTCTCTGTCAAATAAATAAATAAAAAGATTAAAAAATAAAAAAAGAAATAAAAAAGGGGTGGGGGGAGCAGGCAAACACTAAGCACTCCACTTGGCATGACTTCAGAATGCTTGTGATTAAGATATTCTGCTTATTGTTAGTCAAAGATCTAGGCCTGCCTTGCTCCACATAAATAGAAACTCTGTTTCTCAGCTGCCTTCTTGTGTCCTCCTCCATGTCCTTAGGGTGCTAGAACAGCAGGGCTTCTCTAAATGGTGCTTCGACTCAAAGAACATGAAAAGAAACAGCGAAGGGCTCCTGAAAGCATTTACACTGACGAGTAATATGTACCGACAGTACATTTTTCCTTTTCGCTCTAAAGTGGAAGCCTTTGTGCACTGCTTTTGTTGTTAGCACCAAAAGGGAAATTGGGGTGCTGGCAGCGTGGCCCGCAGAAGGAGCTGACTGAAATTAAGTGAGGCAGTTTGGGCCACACCAGCTTCACTCCTCGGCCACTCCTTCGCACTTTAGCGGTTGGAATTCAAGGGGCATGGCGGGGATGGGGGGGTGGGGGTGAAGGGAAGAGTGTGTGGCCATGCAAAGTAGAAAGAATGAGAAACATTTGTTTGGGGTTCTGTTAACCTGTCCGGTGGTCAGAGAGGAAGCCACAGATTAAAAAAAGAGAAGAAAGAAAGAAATCCCTTTAGTTTTCTCTTTCGTTTTTTTTTTTTTTAAAGATTTTATTTATTTATTTGAGAGAGAGAGCAGAAGCAGGGGGAGCAGCAGAGGGAGAAGGAGAAGCAGGCTCCCTGGGGAGCCCGATGTGGGGCTCCATCCCAGGACTCTGGGATCATGACCTGAGCCAAAGGCAGATGCCTAACGGACTGAGCCGCCCAGGCATCCCTCCCGCATGAATCAGAGCAATTAAGTACCAATGACAGCTAACACTTATTGAGCCCCTGATATATGCCAGACACTGTTCTAATTGCTTTACATGTCATTATCTCATTTGATTCCTACAGTAACTCTCGGTGGTGGGTGCTCTTAATTATTCCCATTTTGCAGCTATGCAATGGAGGCTGAGAGAGGTGGAGGCTGTAAGCAGTAGGCCTGGGATTCTATGCTTGGCAGGCTGACTCCAGAGCCGGCATGCCATCTGTTACGTTACACGGCCTTCAAGAGAGTTGAGAACCCTTGGTTGTCATTTTCCTCTAGATTTACAGCTCAGTTTGTGCCACAGGTGACAGCATAGATTTGCATCTCCTAATGAAAGGGAATGAAGTTAAATCATAAACAAGAGAGTCCCTGAAAAGTATGATGTTCAAAAAACTGCAGAGTTTGTGCCTTTTTTCCTGATTGCCGGCTAGCATGTTGCTTGCTGTAGGCAAGACAGTTCAGCCTAACAGCACGAGATTCTATATAAAGCAATTTATTATTTTTTTTAAAAAGTGATAATGGCCTTGTTTTCATCTTAAGAGTCCAGAGCGGCAGAGGACTGATAGCACCCTAAGAAGCATGCACTCAGCAAGATTACCTAAATAGTTCTTTCCCCTCCAGTCCTGACCCAGTAACCTCTGGGCCATTCTATTCCCTGGCATCTCCTGTATAGGGCCCCAAAGAGTATGCTGATGCCTGCAACATCCTTTTAGGATTTGAAGACCTGTAGACAAATGGCTCCTGGGGACAGGGAACATATCAAAACGTAATCCTTACTCATAACAGAATTGAGTTTGGTGTGAACCCAGCAATCAGGGAATGAAAGGTGAGTGCATTAACCTACCATGTTATCTGTATAGGAGTTTTATATCTTAAATGGAACAGACATCCCTGCAAAACAATAACGGATGGAGATTAATGAGTTACAGGTGACCCTCAGACACGGGAAGGTTGACTTTGGATAAGCACCCACAAAGGTCAAGTGCTTATCTGAATTAACCACAAGTCTTGGATCTGGGGTAAAAATAAAGGACGAGAAATACCCCAGGCAGAGGCTTTCTTCAACCTGAGTTTTGTTGTTCTTTCTTACCTTCTGCTAAATTCTGCATTGGATTGGACCAGCCCTTTTTTTGTAGCATTTCCACACACATCTCTGGCCTAAGCCAGATCTCAACATCGAAAACCCAGAGCAATGCTTTTCCGATTTCTGGGGTTTCCAGATGTGTTGTAGACCAATTATTTCTGCTAACATAGAATTGAGTCTTTTTGACAGAGGCTTTATAAGAATTGGATGGCATCTTCACAACTGCAGTCACTTTTGCCTAGTACTGACTTGAGGATTTGCATTTGTCTCATTGTACAGTGCAAATATGTAGTGGTAATGACAGCTTTCTGTGTTTATTACTCTCGTCCTTGGGTCAATTTTATTATTTCCCTTTAAGGCAATAATTAATCCCCAGAGCAGTGCTGTATGCCATTTATCGAAAAACATACTTGACGCCTAGCCTACCTCCATTAATTAAGTGGAGTTGTATAGCTACCTAGTGTCTCCCCCCCCACACCCATAAAGAGTATCCATTGGGCTCTATCTTAGGACCCTGCCAGGAAAGTTAAGTGAGTAGACTGGAGAGGCCCATGGAGCTGGTGTAGACTGAGCTTAGGCTGTAGGAAGAGCTCAGTGCTGGAAGGTGAGCACACAGTCACCTACTACAAAAGACCAGGGCGTCTCCATTGGTAGATAGAATCCTGATCCAGGTGTGTTGTCAATAGTAGAGAAATATAAAGAGACAACTCTCATGCACCCCACCCTTGCCAGAACTTGGAAATGAGAGAAATAAGATACCCACTGAGAGTAAAATTTTAAAAACAACAACTAAAATAAAGCATAGATATGCAAAATTTTCTTATACCCTAGAAGAGTCCTAAGAAACCTAGGCAAATGCATTTACACATGCAAAGAAAGAATGTGTTAATCAGAGGGGGTTGGTTAGCTCTGGAAGGTGGTAAAGAGAGAGTTCCTGAGGCAAAGTTAGAGGTGCTGGTCCAAGTTTTGCCCCTGGAAGACCAGGCCTGGCCAAAGTTTTTTTCAGACCGGGGTAAGCATCAACTGAACATTTTCTCAAACAAATTGGTATGGAGTGCTTGTAACGTGCCAGACTTGTGTCAAGCTTTGGGAGAAAGTGCCAAGTATGGAGACTACCCTTCAAGACAGAAGACTGACCTGAGCCAGGCACTTTATGAAGGAGAGAACATTAACATAACAAAGGCAACTGTAGACTGGGGATTCTCCATCTGAGGAGGAAGTGACCCTAGACTGAAGAGGCTGAGGACATGTAGGAGTTAAACACTGGAAGGAGGTAAAGGAGTGTACCTCAAACAGGGCTGGCATTTGCTCAGAGCACCAGGCTGGGATGATCATGGCTTGCAGCATATTTGAGAGATGGAAGGAGGGCCCATGTGCCTGGACCCAGAGTGGTTTTAGGTAATAGATAATATTTCCCGAGCACTTAGTAGGTGCCAGACAGTGTTGAAAGCAGTTTACTCTCCTAATTTCATCACAGTCTTATGAAGTAACCACTATCTTTATTCCTGTTTTCCTGAAGAAAAAACTATGGCACAATATAAGTGAGTAAACTGCCTGAGCTTGGAAGTAGAGGAAGGGAATTTGAATCATGGAAGTGTAGTTGCAGAACCTATGTTCTTAACCAGTTCCTACACTGAAGGCAGACATTAAGCAGACAGACCGTGTAGGGCCAGTAGGCTGAGGATTTTGTCTTCTTCTGAGAACAGTGCCCAGTATTTAGAGGAGTGACCTAGTTGAATGTGTGCTTTGAAAAAAATCACTCTGGCTGCAATGTGATTAGCTACTATTTTTTTAAAATCTGATTATGATTTTGCTTCCTGTATAAGTCTGTAGAGAAAGAGGGAATTCACAGATCATATGAACTTCAAGAATTTGCTCACCAAGATGGCCATTTCTTTCTTTTTTTTTTTTTAAGAGAGAGAGCATGAGTAGGAGGAGGGTTAGAAGGAGAGGGAGAAGCAGGCTCCCCGCTGAGCAGGGAGCCCCATACAGTGTTCTATCCCAGGACTCTGAGGTCATGACTGAGCCCAAGGCAGATGCTTAACTGACTGAGCCACCCAGATGCCCCCCACTTTTTTTTAAAGATTTTAAGGATAGCCATTTCTTACTATAAATTAATACACTAGCTTTTTTTTTTTTTTAAATATATTAACTTTTGAGCATGATCTGGTTTTCTAAAATTCTTGATGGTAGGCACAGAATATATTGTGTGTGTGGTTCTGAGTATTTTGTAATAGTCATTTTTTTAAAGATTTATTTATTTGAAAGAGAGAGAGAAAGAGGAGAGTGGGGTTGGGGGGAGAGGGGCAGAGGGGGAGAGAGAATCTCAAGCAGACTCTCCGCTGAGTGCAGAGCCCGATGCAGGGCTCCATCTCACCACCCTGAGTTGAAATCAAGAGTCAGACACTTAACCGACCGAGCCGCCCTGGCACCCAATAGTTATTTCTTAGTGTAAATTAATAAAATGGTACCCTGGTTTGATATGTCAGACTCATGAGATAGAAGAAGCAGTCTGCCTTGGAATGATTGATTTACTTTCTAAAAAGATGCAGTTTCTGATTTGCAATGCTAAAGATCAGGTTTTGAATAGACTGCAGTAAATTCACCAAGGTAATGACTTTGCCTCTATGGCTGCTCAGGAGGGAACCTGCTGCCTTTTCCCCAAGGGTAACAGCTGTTAACTCACGACAGTCAGCATCACTGGGGCTGTGTACAACAGCTACAGGGCTTTCTTTTCCTCTTACCTCCTCCTCCTCTTCCTCCTACTTACAAGACATTCAGAAACCTAGGCAGGTAGGCAGTATTAGGAAGGTCTGTCAGAAGGTATGTTCAGAGCCCTTTGCTAGGAACTAACAAGAACAGTGCAGGGTCTCAGGTCTTAAGGGATTGTGATATTAGGGAAGTAAGAGGGAAACCCACTTAACAAAACAAGGGAGCAGGATGGGATCTGGATCTTGTTTTCACAATAGGGCCCCAGGGTAACAGCCATTCAGGCTGGACACATACATCTAGACAACAGTGTAGAGATGGTATATAAAGCTGTGTGACTGATGAAATCCTCCAGGAATTGAATGTAGTTAGAGAACAGAAGGGTCAGAACCCTAAGCACTCCAACTCTTAGAGGCAGAGAGATGAAGAAGCACTAGCAGGGGAGTCTGAGGAAGTGCTCTGGAAGGCAAACTGCATTTTAGTGGGGAGAAAATGATCGGTTACATAAATGTTTAAATGAGGAATTGAGACTTGATGGATTTGCCAATGTAGAGGTCCTTAGTGATCTTAACAGGAGCAGTTTGGGCGTTTGCAGTGGGGAGGAGGGTGGTGATTGAATTGGCTTCAGGAGAATGGGGAGGAGAGAAATTACTAGTAAGTACCAACTTCTTTGAGGAGTTTTATTGTCAAGAGGTTTAGAGGAAATGGGAAGTAAATGGGTGATGAAGAGAGAGTAGGCTGTGGAGGGCTGAAGAGAGAGGGGAAGGGATGAAAGAGTATTGGGGACAGTGAAGGACAACAAATGCTGGCTGGGAGGCATGATTGCTCCATGGGAGGTTATGATGACCAGGAACTTAGAGCAAGATCAGTCAGCATAGTTGGTTGTCTTTCTCCAGCGTGGTCAGTTCCAGGATGCTAATGTGGAATAGGCAGAAAGTTGGATTTAATAAGTTGTGAGAATTTACCAATACATTCCGTCAGAGAGGAGCAAGGAGCTTGAGGGTGCTTGCAAGAGAATAAAAATGGTAATGGATCATGGAATTTAAGCAGGATTAGGAGGAGGAAAGTGAGGACTCAGAGGATGAGGACAGTGACAAGGTGGGAGGGAAGATCAATACACTGTCCCACTCTAGAAAAAAAAAAATATATATATATATATATACTCCAAATGGCATTTCTGGCCTTTATCCTAATAAATCTCTCAGATTTTTGATGTTCATGTTTCTTTAAATGTTGATGGAGGCAGGGGCTCCTGGGTGGCTCAGTTGGTTAAGCATCCAACTCTTGATCTCAGCTCAGGTCTGGATCTCAGGGTCATGAGTTCAAGCCCCATGTTGGGGCATGGAGCCTACTTTAAAAAAAAAATCATGGGGCACCTGGGTGGCTCAGTCAGTTAAGCGTCTGCCTTCGGCTCAGATCATGATCCCAGGGTCCTGGGACTGAGTCCCACATTGCAGTGGAGAGCCTGCTTCTACCTCTCCCTCTGCTGCTCCACCTGCTTGTGCTCTCTCTCTCTGTCAAATAAATAAATAAATTAAATTAAAAAAAATAAAATAAAAAATAGATGTTGATGGAGGTAATAGTAACATCTTTAGGTTGTTTTTTTTTTTTTTTTTTGTGGGGATGGGGCTACTCAGTTGGAGCAGTTATTGTTGGGAAGAAGGGAGCATCAGAGAGAGGAGATGGGGAGTGTTGGTTCCTTAGCAAAGGGGAAAATGACAGGTGTGGGGTAGCAGGTCTCAGAGTCTCCAGTCTCTTGAGCTCTTGAGGTTTATATTCCTAGGATTGTAGGAGGAAGTGCTTAAACTCCAAGCAACACACACACACACACACACACAGGGCATTTTTCTTCTTTACCAGGAATTAGGAGAGTGCGTGTCAGATGTGTATCTGTCAATGATTCTTCAAATGTTTTTTGGAGAGTGAGAGGAAGGCCACAGAAAGGCCAAAGTGAAAAATCAGGAGAGGAAAAGGCAGGAGGAAAAGCCTTTTAAGTATAATGTTTTACCTTAGAATTTAGTTTATGGATGGTATCAAGAAATGTCTTTCTGGGAAATATGTGGTAGAATATGTGATAATCATTTCATTAAGGCTATAAGAATACTCACAGATGCTCTTCTGTAATGACCACAAGATAGGCAGTTACCTGAAACTTATCCTTTGGGAATTCTCATATTTGTGGATTATGGCACTTCTTGTTCCCTGCCCTCTGGTTCAGCCAAGAGTACTTCGTAGTTGAGATTTTTAAATCAGAAATGGATCTTTTAGATCATCTAGACCAATTCTTTCATCTTACAGATATAGGAACTGAGGCCTAGGGAGGTGAAATCTGCAATCTTCTATTTTACCATGAGGTAGGTGCCATATTCTGGCCTCTGGCTTTGAGAAAGCATCCCCTTCTTCCAAGCTTCTGTTGGATACTTGTTCCAACAGTCATGGCTGCCCTTGTCCTGTATGAAAAGTATAGTTTATGGAGCAGCTTAAACTAGAGGCAAGTTAGTAGAGCATGCGACTCTTGATCTTGGGATTGTAAGTTCAGGCCCCATGTTGGGCATAGAATTTACTTTAAAAAAAAAAAGTACAATTTGCCCTCAGATTGAGATGACTTCCCTGTGATCCAGGAAACAAGCTCACTACTTCCAACACTGTTGTACTGAGGACGAAACAAGAAGTTTTGGGTTTTCTTTGCAAAATGGATATAAATCTTATTCACAAGAACAATCAGGGACTGGGGAAGAGTGCGGAGCAAGGTTTTCGTCCTTCTTTAGAATAATTTTATATAAGAGGTACAAAAATAATACTACGAACTATGTTAGAAGAACGTGTGTTTTGAAGTCTGACAATAATGAAAAAAGTTGTACTGAGTCTTACTTTATGCTGGGCTTTGTCCTCTCTGACATCCTGGTACCACTGACTGTGGGATCTTGGGCAAGTTACCTAATTTTTTTGGACTTTTTTTTCCGACAAAACAGAATACTAATGACTTTTTTGCATAGTTATTTTTGTAAAATATTAAATTTGCTATTGTGTAAAAATCTCTGACATATAACAGGTGCTCAATAAATGTTAATTTGTTCCTTTCCCTCTTTCCCTCAAGGTTCCTGAGGTTTAAAGATACTTTTCCAGATTTTGAGCTGTTGAAAAATTTCAACAGCAAGGCGAGAATGGTTATGATTAAAACCAGTTGATACTATGTATTCAATTTTATAATGTAACCTGATGTCAACAGCCAAGATCTTTGTCCTGAAGGGAATTTCAATATTCAGCAAAAAGTGGGGCTGATTTAATAGCCATTAATTCTGAGGATATGTTCCAGTTCAAAGTCCGTCTGTTATAAAATGTAAATTGCTCTTTTTTATGTATTTTGTATTGGAACTTAGGAACAAATGCTGTCACTTTTCTTTTTCTTTGCATGGGATTGCAGGCGCCTTTATTTTCACAGAGCCCTATTATTGTGATACCTCACACAGGAAATGCACACTCTGACATTAGTTACCAAATTGCTGAAATATCATGTGTTTTCTATTCATTACAGCCCTAAAGCACTATGTGCAAATTCCCTTACTTTAATTACACACCTCAGGGATGTGCATGCCAAAAAAAGGAACCAGTGAGACAAAAAGCCAGGTCTTTGCCAAAATACCCCAGCCCCCTAAACTGATAAACATTTATTTTCAGCTGGGAAAGTCACTATATGAATTAATAGCAGATTTCCCAGCTGAAATAATGA
Organism: Neomonachus schauinslandi; assembly: GCF_002201575.2. NCBI lineage: Eukaryota > Metazoa > Chordata > Mammalia > Carnivora > Phocidae > Neomonachus > Neomonachus schauinslandi. Next base: position 41,882,892 of record NC_058411.1, on the reverse strand, counting down.
GCCAAGCCAAGTGAACCAAATGTTCGCAGTGAGCAAACATGAACAGTGGGGAATCAACCCATCTCTTATTTACATGTTTTTTCCTTCAGCAGTTAGGGAACATCTGAACATTTCCCTTTCTACCTGGAAGCATACAGTGTTTATGCTTCGAGTGTCTTAGTTTTCAAACAGAGCTCATATACTCGACTGTAGAGAGGTATCTTAAGAATTAAAAGAGAAAAATCACCAAACCAAATTATTTATTAGGGCTTAAGAGCAAAGTCTCTCCATCAACTTCATTGACTCTCCTATCTTATTGGAGCCCTTAAAAAAATCAGAATTAGCGAAACAATGAGATTTTGAAGGAAATGCCATTTTGGAATTTTTGTTCTGAAAGGAGTTAACAAAAACTCTAAAATTTAGAAACAAAAAAGTTTATTGTTCCGTAAAGTAAACTAGGAATTAAAATACATTACAAAAGGTTTTTTTGAAAATGTTCAGGCGTCTCTTTTCATTCCCATTTAATTACAAAGCTTCAGCCTCTGGAAAATAAGAAAAGAAATAGCTATCCACCATAAGCATATGACCAAGAACAGTAATATTTATATCTTTTGGAGGTCTGAATACTCACAAAATGCACTCAGATTCTAGAACAGAAAGTTGCCCTATGTGTATAAAACTTAGAATAAAAAGTAGTTTGTATAGAAGAGCATGTATAAAGGCTTAATGGAAAGCAAAGAAGGAGGGAGAAACAGTTAAATCAACACATGAAATAGCAAAGTAGGAGAGTCAAAAAGTCAATATATTGATTAATTCCTATGATGATGCAGAGTATCCACTCAACAGTCAGTTAACCATTTAACGTTTTTCTTGATATAAAGGAGTTAAAAAAAAAAGGTCCCAAATGTAAACTTATATAAAGATGTAATCAATAATTGGAGTTTTAATGCCTCTCTTAATATAAGCTTGGTGCAGAGTTTAAATCTCTTCTCAAAGAATACAATACTTCACATTTTAATGAAGGTGTGATTTTTATTATAACAAACATAAGAAAAAGTAGCTTTTAATTCACAGTGCTTTAAAATCAAGGTTAACCACCGCCAAACCTTTTCCCTAAGTGAAATTTTTAGCAGATACATGATTCTTTTAGCAATGAATAAATGAATAAAATGTGTGAGAATTTTTTTGTTGTTGTTCTATAAGAAGAAGCAATGCCCTATTAATTTTGACAGACAACTTGGCATTAGCCATTTTAAAATCCAACATGGGATAAAGTTATGCATTACGAGTCTCTCTACATTTTTGTCAAGAGATGAACATTTTGCCAGATTTTTAATAATATGCCAAGAGCTTTGTCAGTCAGTTTAGCCCTGCGTGGTTATGCCAGTTTTCGTCCACCACCCCACTGGGTGTAACGCTGCCCGTCACAGCTCACATAACCCCTCCCCTGCAATTAGACAAAGTCAACACAGCAATCACTCCCAACCGCCCTGAGGTACCTGCACTATCAACAGGGCAGACTCCGAGGCTTGAACAAGCTTTGCTTTGTCACTGCCTCCCCACCCCAATTAGGACTTTTTTCTGCCCAGGCAATTTAGCATCAACACCATGGGTGGACCAGATAACTCTTTTAAAAAGTGTGTTTAAGTCATTCTTCTGCCCACCCCCTATCCCCCAGCCCAACCCTATCAATTCTTTCTCCACCCCCTTTTCACGACTTCCTCCACCGCGATTCCCTCCCGCAGCCCCCTTCCTTCCTAAAAAAAAAAAAAAAAAAAAACCAAAAAAAATACACCCTCTCAGAAAGAAACAGGAGTCTGCAAAAAGGCAGCTTGCAGTCCCTAACTAGTTACCATGCCGACCGGAGCCTGTGCTGAGGAATGTGCTGCTGCCACCCTGAACTCACTGAAAAGACGAGGAAAATGTGCAGGCAATACTAGCTTGGCTGTGATGCTGGGGAATCTGAGACAGGGCTGTTGGTATGGCAGGATCTCACCGCATGCAATCTGCAAACATGCCAGCTCAATAGCATGTGATAGGCACTGGGTGGAATTTAGAGGTCTTGGAGCCTTCAAGGCTGGAAAGGTATAAGAGAGCAGATTGGGGGGGGTGGGAATCTGCCCCATGAAATAACACTTGCCCCTTAGAAATAGAAAAGTAAGACTTATTATGAAAATTATTAATAAGAACCTGTGCAAAATGATAAAAGAGATTGATCTTTTTATAAGTCCTCCTTTTCTGAGTCCAGTCATTATACCTCCTTGAGATCTATCTGCACCTGACTTTTGACGGGCCATAAAACCATCTGACTTCCAGTCCTAAAAGTCATCGTTAGAATTCATATGACACCAGAGTTGTGTTGTCAGGGGCTCTCTGATGGGGTTGGAAATCATAAACAATATTTCCTGAGCAATTGCACGGAGGAGAGGATTGCTTTGCTTTTGTGTAAAGAAAGGTGGAGTTGGAATGCAGTCTCTGAAGAGCAGAATTCCGAGGGTTGAAGAGTTCCTGGACTTTCCCATCCAGGTGGAGGCAGATTGGGGTCTCCACTGGGGGACTTGTAGAGAGTCTCCCTTTGTCTGGAGTACTGGGCTACCATGAGATTATTCTTATTGTAGAGGTGTGTTTGGGATACTGAGAGTAAATATGGGACCATCATGGGGGCTAGGTCTACTCCAGCAAAATTCTTACCCCAAACACTGTTTCTTGCTCCACATTAATGTGAACCAGAGACTACCCTGGATCTCCTGGAAAGAATGGGGGAAATTTCCCAGAATTAGGATGCTTCAGGATTGCTACTTATACCTCACACTCAGAGTAGTAAAATTTCTTACTTCTTGCCTTTTCAGTCTTTCACATTGATTGGTTCCAAACTGTCCTGCACATCACTGGCAAAATAGTTTTCCATGCTTGCCAATTCGACCCTGTCTTTTCATTGCCCACAGCCTCCCTATGGCTCCTCATTGCCATGGCAACCACATGTCCTGGATTTTTCAGGACATTTTGATTTCAAATATTCTGTCATGTGGTCAGACCATGTGTCAGATCATATGCCAAAAGATATGTCCTGATTTGGATTTTGAAAATATGGTCACCATACCCATTGCTCCCCAGATATGACTGTTGTCTCTTCTTCTCTTTTTAGCAAACTAGAAAAGAGTGCTTCTCTTTCGATATAATAATACTTTATATTTTTACATAATATTTTGCTGCATGCTCTCACATAATCATCTTGATGGGTCCTTTCCTACCTGTGAAGTGAGACAAGAAGGGAGACATTATTTCAATTTTATAGGTGAAAAAATTGGGGCACAGAGTAGTGGATTGACACTGTATTATTTCCATGGAGGCAAAGTGACTAGAATCCCAGTCTCCTGACTCGAATGTTTTATTTTGTTTTTCTCTAACCCGCTGCTTCCAAATATAAATGTAATGCTTTGTACTCTAGGTTTGTTCGTCATTTTGTCCATGACAGACTATCTGTCAGGGACCATGTGACTGTAGATCAATTCTTTCCTGGTTTATGCTGCACATCACCTCCCAGGGTTGAGGAAGAGTTGGGGGAAAGGCTTTAAGGTGAAAGAACTGGGAGCTGAGATATTAAGAACCGACGTCATATATAACTTAAAAATCAAGAGAAAGAGAATGAGAAAAGGGGAAGGGGGGGAAAAGATAGAGAAAGGAAGGAAAGAATGAAGGACTATTAATTATCATTAGAATTTCTCAAAAATAGTATTATTTGGGGGGCACCTGGGTGGCTCAGTCGTTAAGTGTCTGCCTTCAGCTCAGGTCATGATCCCAGGGTCCTGGGACCGAGCCCTGCATCGGGCTCCCTGCTCACCAGGAAGACTGCTTCTCCCTCTCCCCCTGCTTGTGTTCCCTCTCTCGCTGTGTCTCTCTCTGTCAAATAAATAAAATCTTAAAAAAAAAAAAGAATGGTACAGCTAAAAAAAATAGAATTATTTTGTTAAATTCTTCCTAGCTAGTATGTTGTATGGTGCTAGATACTATACATAAGAATAAAAAAAGAAAAACGGAGGACAATGCTTATTATTATTATTATTATTTTTAAAAAGATTTTTATTTATTTGAGAGAGAGAGCACATGAGAGGGGGGAGGGTCAGAGGGAGAAGCAGACTCCCTGCCGAGCAGGGAGCCCGATGCGCGACTCGATCCAGGGACTCCAGGATCATGACCTGAGCTGAAGGCAGTCGCCCAACCAACTGAGCCACCCAGGTGCCCCAACAATGCTTATTATTAACCTCATTATTTATTCATGTACTCAATAATAATTTGACAACTATGAAGCGCCGTCTCTGAGCCAGGCGCTATACTAGACACTAGAGATAGAGTGGGGATGGCGTAGTGCTTACAGTTTGGTGAGAAGTATTGATTGTGATAAGTGATACAAAGAAGATAAACAGGATGATGTGATCAAGAGACCTGCAGGAAGCTGGGGAGATACTTAGGAGAGCTGTTTCAGATAGAGTGGTCAGGGAAAGCCTCTCTGAGGAGGGGCTCCTTAACCTGACACTTAAAAGATAAGGAGCAGAGACACGCACGCGCAGAGCTATGGAAAAGAGCATTTCAAGAAAGCGGGAACAGGAAGTTCAGAGCCCCGAACCTGTTATGTTCTGTGGGTCTACAGTGTCGTGACCAACGATTTGGGGGTTGGAGGAATAGTATGAAGTGAGGCTAGAGAGTCTTACTCTCCTTGAAGGCCATGGTAAAGGGGTCGGGACCAAAGTCTAAGAGCAATAAAAAGTATTGATGCCATTGAAGAGAGAGACCTATAGAGAAGATCTTTCTAGGAAAAAACCTGCAATACTACTCCTAGACCCAAGTCTTACCCTTAAAGCCCAAGTCTACAGAAGCAATGCTGTAGGTACAATATCAGAACCCTCAGAAGCATTTACCAAGTTCTTTACTCTCGAAAAGTGTACAGAACAGAATTTTTATGGTAGCTTTCAAAATGTAGATACATTAGCATCTCTTAGATGCCAAGTACTGTATTGTCTAGGCATCTTAACTCAAGATCAATGATATCCAAAAATGGGAATGCCACCAAGCTTAATTTGAGAGGAGGGGGCATGGAAATAGGAATGAGCAGACAGATTGTTTCTGGCTAGACAGGGATGGAGAGGCTTTGCGATCAAGTGGAGAAGAGCTTTAAATTCTAATTGTTGTTGGTATCTTCAGCCTTAGTGTTTTGCCAGGAAATGGGCAGGAGGAGGCAAAGGTATGTGACTGAAGCTTTTCTGCAAAACAGTTTACCATGCAATCGACTCACTAGGCTGGAATTTTAATTTGGCTGTGACTCTGGTCAGAAGGCATGTGACGTGCATCTCTTTCTGTTGTGATTCATGACAACTATTTCCATGAAAAGCAAAAACTTCTGGTTGATTTCAGATGTTTTGCAGTGACCGGATGTCATACACAACCCGCGATTCACAGCTTTCCATTTTCAGCTAGTGTGTTAGCATTAAATTGGGAGTGTTCAGGAAGGATAGTCACAGGTATATACATGACCCTCAAAGGAAGCTAACCGAGTGCACATTTGCCTAGTGTAAAGCCAGGAGTCTTTCTATTTATTTATTTAATGAAATGTATGACTCTCAGTCTCTATTCTTTATTTGTTGGGAGTAAAGAATCAAATCAATTTTAGACAAGGAGGAATTGTTAGATGATTTGTATGTAATTTAGAACGCTGTTGGAGAGAAAAAGATTCGATGCCAATTCAGGCTTACAATCATAGCTTCTTGAGTTCTTAAACATATATATTTAAGGGCAGACATACCGTAGCTTGTCAAGAATCTTTATTCAAGAGTGTTTTCTAATGAAAAAAAGGGAGAGAACTGGTTCATTTGAGTAAATGTGGCTTATCATTGTGCTACTTCCAGAATAATCACCTTAGATCTATTTTAACAGTCATACAGTAACACAGTGATTCCATGTTATAAAGTAAGCCTCAGGACCCTGTAACAAAGGGAGGATTTATTTGTGTAGCAGTCATAAGCTGAAACACCTAACCACTCATTGGTTAAAACACACATAGCAAAAATAAATTTTATTTTAAAAGCATTGGTTTTCCCATTTTGCTCTTTGAATTGAGTCTTTTAGATCACATAGCGTAAGGCAAACACTTAAAAGCCAAAACATGCATTAGCTACTTCACATTACTTTTTTTATTGCTTTTTAATTTAATATAAAAATAAAACTATGTTGTGCAATTAATACTAAGAAAAATTATAAAGTTTTTAAAAATGGCAGTGCTATATTCCCCAGCTATTGGCCTACATCCTAAAATTATCAGTTCTTAAAATGGGAAGGATCAATTAAGATATTTTTTAAATAGCTGACTAAGGTTTTCTTTCTGTAGTCATTAGTAAACAACTGTATGCCTACTGTGTGCCAGGCATAGGGTTAGAATCCGGGGATACAGTAAGGAGAGGAACCAAGTTTATTTTAGGAGGGTGTTTGAAGGTGTGGACCTGGAATAGGAGGCAACCCAGAAAGGCACAGAAGGCTTCATAGAAACCAGGTCTTGGGGTATTCCTGCCAGTGATTTTAAGCAGCAAGTAACTAAGCATGAATCTTCTTCATGTCAGTAGTTATGATGCTGTGTTATTTCCCCCATGTTGCCTTATTACATGTCCCATAATAGATGACATTCACAGTTCTTCACATCCTCTACTACTGAATCTGTAACCAGCATTATGCTTCTTTTTTTTTCTTTTTTGTAGATTGATTTTAACTAGGAGAATTTTGTTGTTTCATCTGCTGTCCTGTTGCTTTGGCATGTTGTCTACTTCTCAGAGTAAAACTTCTTCAGAGAACATCCTAAGCCAGAATGCTCTGGGGGCAGAGATGCGTGGTGATGGAAGTGGGAGACAGGAGATGGGGAGGGGTTGAAAATTCTTTGGAAAATAACTTCTTTCCCTGGATATATTTTCTTTCATTACTCTACATTTCCTTGGATCAGTTCTAGTTCTGCCATTTTGTGAAAGCTCACAGAAGATATGGGCTTCTAGTGTGGGGAGAATGGAGCATTGCATTTGGGTGACTCAGATAATAGCCATCTGACATTCAAGCTTTATCTTGTCCAAAGAGAGCTCATAATAATTCAATCATGAAGTTCATGCACTGAGATAAACACCTCTACAACTGTGAAGTATATTGAAAATTGTAGTTATTTTCTTTGTTTCCTACCCGAATGAATATAATAGAGTTTCTTTTATTTTTTATTTTTAAAGATTTATTTATTTAGAGAGAGAGAGAGTGAGAGAGAGTGAGTAGAGGGAGGGGCAGAGGGAGAGGAGAGAGAGAATGTCAAGTAGACTCCCCACTGAGCACAGAGCCCAATGTGGGGCTCGATCTCAGGACCCTGAGATCATGACCTGAGCCGAAATCAAGAGTCAGACACTTAGCCGACTGAGCCACCCAAGTGCCCCTGATAGAGTTTCTTTTAAGTAACCTCTCAATTCTTCCATTTTGGGTGATTACACTGCTGAATATTTTGGAGATCTTAAAGAACGGTGTCAGAACAGGGTTGTCAGAATACTGGGTGCCCAGTTAAATTGAATTTCAGTTAAAAAAACAAATAATTTTTTAGTATAACTATGTCCCATGCAATGATTAGGACATCCTTATAGTAAAAAAAAAAGATTTGTTCTCTCTTGTATTTTTAGTTACTAACAGTTGGCAACTCCATGCCTAGGCAATGAGCATCTGAGTCTTCATATTAGGGTGTGAACAGATACGTCGGGAAATCATTCCAAGGCCCTATTGTCAGCACAGGTTTGGCTCCAGCAATAGCAGCACCATACAAACAGTCATGAAGCACCTACGTGCTCATCCGAACTGCGCTGGTTGCCATGCCAAGTTAGTTAAGTGGACAAGATCCTTTGAATGGAGGAAGACAATAATGGAACAATATCAACAGCGAGAAACCAGATAAAAAGAAAAGGAAACATAAAAACCTTGACAGACATCAAAGGGGTATATACAACAAATAAAGTACTTCTATTATGTGGACAACTCGTTGTTAGGAACTGACACAAGACCACAAACATTTCACAGAGGTCACTGGGCAACTGTTGACATCTTCTGTTTGGAGGCAAAACAATGACTCGGAAGTAAAAGAATCTCTGCTTCATTTAACTCCCAGAATTTCCCCAACTCCCAAACTACCTCAATTCCTTATCTCTGCAAGACACCTCATGGGATTAAAAAAGTACGTGTATGTACAAAAAGGGATAGGTGCACATACACACACGTATACACATAAACTATATACACATACATAAATAAGGGAAAATTCAACCTATGATGCAATCAGAAAAATTTGCACATATCTGATCTCACCTATCAGATTCTCACAATCAGATCCGATCAGTTTGCCATCAGCAGTGAATGTTCAGGTCAATGTTACAGATGCTGCGCTGATGATGATCCTGAAATGACCCAGTCCATTGTGCCACAACCCAGTCTTATGGTGAATGCCCACGTGGCAACCAGCATCAAACTTTATTATTTTTTTAAACATTTTAAAAAAGATTTTTAAAAATTTATTTATTTAGAGAGAGAGCACAAGCAGGGGGACGGGCAGAGGGAGAAGCAGACTCCCTGCTGAGCAGGGAGCCTGACCTGGGGCTCGATCCCAGAACCTGAGATCATGACCTGAGCTGACTGCTGATGCTTAACCAACTGAGCCACCCAGGCGCCCCAGCATCAAATTTTAGAAATATGAAGAGAGAGAGAGACAGAGACAGTGAGAGAGAGAGCACAGCAGGGGAAGCAGCAGAAGGAGAGGGAGAAGCAGGCTCTCCGCCGAGCAGGGAGCCTGATGCGAGGCTCGATCCCAGGACCCTGGGATCATGACCTGAGCTGAAGACAGACGCTCAGCTGACTGAGCTACCCAGGTGCCCCTAGAAATTGATTTTAAACGATTGATTCCTAATGTCCAGAATTGAGGTGATCTAAGAGACTGTCAAGGATTATCTGTACATTTTTCCATATTCCTTTCTTGTTACAAAAGTAATGCAATACCTTTGTAGAGAGTTTAAGAAAACAGGTAAGATGAAAGATAAAAACCATCATGTCACATCTCTGAATTCATCTTTAAAAGTGTCAATAATGACACATTTCATACACCTCCAAAAGATCAGAAAGGAATCTATCCAATTTCTATCTACCCACCACCAATATTAAATACATATTATTATGATTACTCATTTATATTTCTATTTTTTAAAGAATTTTATATTTTGGGGCACCTGGGTGGCTCAGTCGTTGGGCATCTGCCTTCGGCTCAGTTCATGATCTCCCAGTCCTGGGATGGAGCCCCGCATCGGGCTCCCTGCTCAGCGGGAAGCCTGCTTCTCCCTCTCCCACTCCCCCTACTTGTATTCCCTCTCTCTCTGTCTCTCTCTCTCTGTCAAATAAATAAATAAAATCTTAAAAAAAAATTTTTTATATTTTTAAATTTCTTTTTAAAAAAGATTTTATTTATTTATTTATTTTAGAGAAAAAGAGAGAGAGCCCAAGCGCGCATGAGCAAGGGGGAGGAGCAGAGAGAAAGGGAGAGAGAGAGAGGGAAAGAATCCTAAGCAGATGGGGCTCCATCTCACCACCCTGAGATCATGACATGAACCAAAACCAAGAGTCGGATGCTTAACTGACTGAGTTACCCAGGCGCCCCTAGAATTTTCTAATTTTTAAAGATTTTACTTATTTATTTTAGAGAGGATGAGAGCAGGGCATGGAGCAGAGGGAGAGGGACAAGCAGACTCCATGTTGATCACAGAGCCTTCCCTGAGATCATGACCTGAGCTGAACTTAAGAGTCGGGGGCTCAAATGACTGAGCCACCAGGCACCCCTCAATTTTTTAAAGGACTAAAATATAATAGATACTTTTAAAGACCCATCTCCATTTGTTCTTCTCTTCCCTTCCCTTCCTGGGGCAACCACTACCCTGAAATTTTGTCATACCCATGGTCCTTTTGTACCTTTACAATACACATATAGATAAGTAATCTATTGCTTGTGTGTTTAAAAAAAAAGGGGGAATACTGCACATGTTCTTCAGAATTTACTTTTTTCGCTTACCATCATGTTTTTGAAATTTATTCATGTTAATACATGTAGATCTAACACATTCAGTTCAACTGCTGTGCAGTATTCCATCGGAAATTAGAGAACATTTTCCTCTAATACAATAATTTTTCTCCAATACAAACAGTCTAACAATGGGTGTCTTCCAGTAAACATGTTCAAGAATTTTTTAGAGAGGATGCCTGAAAGTATAATTACTGGTTGCAAAATATGGAAACCTTCAGTTCTCTAGGTTTTGAAATTGCTTTTCAGAGTGATGGTACCAATTTATACTTCCACTGGAAGTATACATAATAGTTAAATTACCTACATCTTTAAAAACACTTGGTATTACCAGACACTAATGCCTGCCAGTCTCATGAGTGTGAAATAGTATATTATTGATTTAATTTGTATTTCACTAATTGTTAATGAAGTTGAGCATATCTTTCTTTTTTTTTTTTAAAGATTTTATTTATTTATTTATTTGAGAGAAAGAGAGAGAGAGAAACAGCATGAAAGGGGAGCGGGTCTGAGGGAGAAGCAGGCTCCCCGCTGAGCCGGGAGCCCGATGTGGGACTCGATCCCAGGACCCTGGGATCATGACCTGAGCCGAAGGCAGTTGCTTAACCAACTGAGCCACCCAGGCGCCCGAGCATATTTTTCATGTTTATTTACCATTCAAGCTTCTTGCTTTGTCAATAACTTACCCATAATTTTTGCTTTATATTCTTTTTTTTGTCTCACTTGTTTTTAGGAATTTTTTATGTGGCTCAGATCCATATCTGTCATGTCATTTGTAAATATTTTCTTCTAATCTGTGGCTTGTATTTTATTTATGACATCATATCAATATTTAAATTTAATGTAGCAAAATGTATTCATATTTTCCTTTAATGTTCGTGCTTTTCATGATTTGTTTAAGATAGTCTTCTTTATTTTAAAGATATTCAATGCTTCTAAAAGTTTTACAGTTTTGTTTTTTTACATTTGGGTGTTTAGTCCTTCCGGAATTAATTTTTGTTTACAGTATGAGATAAGGATTCAATTTTATCTTTTTCCATATGAATTTTCAATTGTCTTAGCGCCATTGGCTGGATGATACCTTTTTCCCCCATGGATTTGTAATGTCATCTCTGTTATATATCAAGCATCCATATAAATGAGAATCTGTTTCTGGGCTCTTTGTTTTATCCCATGGCCTTTTTGTCTATTGCTGCTCTATCTAATACCACTCTGTTGGGAGTAAGCCTCCTCTTCTCATTCCTACCCCTCCTCCTTCTCAAGAGTTGTCTAGCCTTTTCTCGGCTCTCTACTCTCTCGTATGATGGAGGTTGTCACCATCTATAAAAAATCATGTTGGGGCGCCTGGGTGGCTCAGTCGTTAAGCATCTGCCTTCGGCTCAGGTTATGATCCCTGGGTGCCGGGATGGAGCCCCGCATTGGGCTCTCTGCTCTGCAGGAAGCCTGCTTCTCCCTCTCCCACTCCCCCTGCTTGTGTTCACTCTCTCACTGTGTCTCTCTCTGTCAAATAAAGAAATAAAATCTTTAAAAAAAAAATCATGTCGTGATTTTGATCGGCATTGCATATAATTTTTAGATTCATTTGGAGAAATCTCTACTGTATTGAGTCTTTGCTGTGTAGCAATACTCTGTCTCATCTTTAGTGTATAGCAATCTTTACTGTTTTGAGTCTTTACTATATTGAATCTTTTCATCCAATAACATCCAATATACCTCTCTTCATTTTAGTTCTGTTATGCTACTTAATAAAGTTTACTATTTCTCCATAAGTTTTTTTGTTTTTGTTGTTGTTGCATATTTTCCTTACATTCCATGAAGCTATTGTACATGAAAAACTTTAAATGACATTTTCTGGTAGTTTGTGTTGTTGTATAGAAGTGCAATGAACGTGGGTATATTGATCTATGTTTAGCAACCTTGTTGAACTTTTATATTTTTTTGAACCAAGTTTATTTTCTTTGAATAATAACAGCTTCGTTTCTTTTTTTTCCAATTCTTATACTTTGGTTTTTCTCCCCTTGTCTTACCATGCTAACTGGAGCTGTCAGTACAATGTTGAATAGAAATGGGGATGGGGAGCATCCCTGTGAGTAAGGGCATGCTTATAGTATTCCACCATTAAATATGGTATTTGCCATAGGTGTGTGAGATTAAGGAAGTTTGCTTATCTCCCTGGTTTATTAAGGGTTTTGGGGTTTGTTTATTTTGTTTTGTGATTAAATAATGGGGGATTGAATTTTACCACGTATTTTTGTACATCTAGTACAATAATCATATGGTTTTTCTCCTCTAATCTATTCTTTTGTTTTTATCATATGACCCTTGTCTGCTTTTGGTATAAAAAGTAAAGGGAATACCAGCTTCAAAAAATAAGTTTCTCCTGTTTTCTCTTTTTTTTGGATCAGTTTGTATAAGATAGAGTTTATCTATATTTTGAAGGCTTGGTAGAATTTTGGAAAAGTGTCTGAGTCTGGTATTTTTTGTTTGCTTGTTCTGTGAATAGATTTTCTACAACTGATGCAAATTTTTAAAAATTTTTTTAAAATGTTGTGGTCTTTAATTTTTTATTTCTTCTTGTATCATCTTTGAAAGGTTTTGTTTTCAAAGTAAAATTTCCATTTCATGTGTATTTCTAAAGCTACTCATAGTATTTTCTTATAATTTGTAAGATCTTTTTTTAAAAATATTTTATTTATTTATTTATTTGAGACAGAGAGAGAGGAGGGGCGCCTGGGTGGCTCAGTCATTAAGCATCTGCCTTCGGCTCGGGTCATGATCCCGGGGTCCTGGAATCAAGCCCTGCATCAGGCTTCCTGCTCGGCGGGAAGCCTGCTTCTCCCTCTCCCACTCCCCCTGCTTGTGTTCCCTCTCTCGCTGTCTCTCTCTGTGTCAAATAAATAAAGGAAATCTTTAAAAAAGAGAGAGAGGAGAGCGTGGGTAGGGGAGGGGCAGAGAGAGAACCCCAAGCAGACTCCCTGCTAAGCGCGGAGCCCAGCTCAGGGCTTGATCTCAGGACCCTGAGAGCATGCCCTAAGCCAAAATCAAGAGTTGGAGGCTTAACTGACTGAGCCACCCAGGTGCCCCCTTAATTTTTGTTTTTATATTTATTAAGGATGCTTTAGTTGCATTACAAAAGTTTTTTGTTTTTATTCTTATGGTTCACTTCTAAATGCATTCTAATTCCATTGTGATCTTTTCTTTAACTCATGAATTGCTGCAAAGTTTGCTTTTAAATTTAAAAATCTTAGGCAATTTTTTTGTTATTATTTTTAAATTTTTCATTGTAGTTAAAGAACTACAGTTAGATATTGATGTTTTTGTATTTGTTTTATGGCCAAATACATAGTCAATTTGTGTAAATATTCCATGTGGGCTTGGAAAGAGAGCATGTTTCCAATTGGTGCAAAATTCTCAATGCTTATTAAATTAAATTTATTAATGGTACCATTCAAATCATAAATGGTCTTTCTACATTCTTAGTTTGCTTGATAGTTATGTAGAGACAAATGTTTAAATCTCCCTTTTTGACTGTGGATTGATCAAATTCTTCTTGCTATTATGTCAAATTTTGCTTTATTTGGAGGCTATCTTATTGTATTTAATTTATTAATTGTGATATCTTCCTGGTAACTTTTTTCTTTAACCACTTATTACCAACCTCCTTTACTTCTTTTGCTTAAAGGTCTATTTTATATGGTATTAGTATACATAAACCAGCCTTAAGTTATTATTTGTCTGATATAACTTTTCTTATCTTTTTATATAACTTAAAATATACTTATACCACACTCAGTTCTATTATATGAATTTCTTGGGAGTTAAATATTGTGGGGTTTTTTGTTTTTGTTTGTCTATCATGTCTGCATATCTTGACAATATAGGATTATTTATGATGTGCTTTGACTGTGAGTTCATCTCCAGTGAGACTTTAATCTGTGGGAAACCTGTGGGGCCTGGGTTGAGGTATGTTCCCCAGAGCAGGTACTTTTGCCTGGCAGCTAAGTGGTGTCACTGGATCATTGAGGTCCATCCAATAGGCTGGCTACCACTGGCACAGAACAACCACATTTAAAAAAAACATTTTATTTATTTATTTGTCAGAGAGAGAAGGAGGGAGAGCACAAGCAGGTGGAGTGGCAGGCAGAGGGAGAAGCAGGCTCCCTGCTAAGCAAGGAACCCGATGCGGGACTCGATCCCAGGACCCCTGGATCAAGATCTGAGCTGAAGGCAGACACTTAACCGACTGAGCCACCGAGGCGCCCCAGAACCACGACCTTTTATGTTGGTTTCTACACTTTGGGGCTCCCTGATTTTGTGGTATGAATTCCAGAGGAAGTTATTTTCCCACCTAGAGGTGGGGAAGATTCGGTTAAATTTCCTTGTCGCTTCTCAGTGTCATTGGGTAGATTTTTTTTTTCTCTAGTCCTTCTTTTTTTTTTTTTTTTAAAGATTTTATTTATTTATTGGACAGAGAAAGACAAAGCAAGAGAGGGAACACACGCAGGGGGAGTGGGAGAGGGAGAAGCAGGCTTCCTGCGGAGCAAGGAGCCTGATGCGGGGCTCGATCCCAGGACCCTGGGATCACGACCCGAGCTGAAGGCAGATGCCTAACGACTGAGCCACCCAGGCACCCCATCTAGTCCTTCTTTTCTTTTTTTTTTAAAGATTTTATTTATTTGAGAGAGAGGATGAGAGGAGAGAGCACACGAGAGAGGGGAGGGTCAGAGGGAGAAGCAGACTCCCCGCTGAGCAGGGAGCCCGATGCGGGACTCGATCCCGGGACTCCAGGATCATGACCCGAGCCGAAGGCAGTCGCTTAACCAACTGAGCCACCCAGGCGCCCTAGTCCTTCTTTTCAATGAAAGTCAGAGTCCTGGTTTTATGCCAGACTCTTCATGTCAACTCCCACTTCATACTAGTCCAGTCTTGTCGTCTATTCCTGTTTGGGTGTTAAAAGTCAAGCTGCCGTGTTACAGAGGTCTCTACTCTCCCTTTCTTTCTCAGATGGTTATATATGTATTTAAAAATTTTTGTGTATTGTATCTAGTTTTCCTAGGTGTTGTAGGGGAAGGGACTGCAGATTATCTAGTTTCCCATTTACCCAAACACAATTTTGCTCATATTCTTATTTCTAGAAACAGAAGTCGGGTTATCTGTTCATGCCTGTGCTGGTTGTGTATCTGTCATTCTTTAAGCGGGGAGCGGGGTGGGGTGGGGGGTGGCTCCCAGGCAAACCTTGAATGTGGTGAAATCCATCTTTAGCACCTTCTCATTCAGAGCCTTCTCTCCCGCCTCGCCAGTGCTTTGCAGCACCTTCCTCGTCCTTCCTCGCTGGGTCCTCCTTTTCCAGGATGCTCCGAGCTCCTCCAGGGACTTGTCATCGCTGTGCTTTCCCCCCTGCTTTTTGTGGAAATGTGGCTCACCAGTATCTCTGCACTGTCCAAAGTGTCCAGGTGACAATTAGCTAATCTGATAAACTCATTCATGCTAATGTGCTAATGAAAGAGGTCTACAGAAGATGGCTGTCCTTCCCCTACCTCCTAATCAGGGGCCCTTCTCCTCCTGCCAGGTGACATATGTGCAGAACAGCAGTGAGCTTCGAGAGACCGTGACCTGGCTGTAGTGGTCTAACCTGGAGGATTGACATTAATGGAATGAGATTTTTAAGTCAAATAGGAGAGACAGCTGAGTTGAGGCAGGCAAGAGAGGGTTCGTCAGGCAAAAATGACCCTCAGATCACAAAACATGAGTTTCTGCCAATGGGATGGTCGCCTTAACCCTTTCATACCTAAACTGCAAAGAAGAAAGAGGATTTCTCAGAACATCCTTTCGTTAAATCAAAATTATTTTTATTGAAAACCCCTCTACAAAACAAGAGCCAGAACTCAACAGAACTGGAACACATACGGGGTTCACTGCTATGCATTCAGATAGTTTAATTTTGCTGAGTCCACAGGAAAAGTCTATGCACTTTGAGGGGGATGGATAGGAAAGAGATAGGTCCTTAAATTGGAGGCAGAACTTGCAGAGTTGGCTTTAGACAGAATAGAGAAAGACTGGTAACTGTTTTTTTTCAACCCTCCTTCTGGGCCTCATTCTGTTGAGTTTTGACCCCTGAAGAGTTAAGGTGTCTGTTCCCAGAAGTTGGGTATAGAGATGATAGAGACTCATGGGGCACTCACTGCAATGGAGTGTGGCTGTGAGCCCCAGAGAATAAACTGTCTTGTGAGAAAGAATATCCAAGTACATGTGTGTTTCTTTTTGATTTCCCTGTGTTTTCACAGAGCAAATGTTTTGGCCTAGTTGTTCCTATGCTATGGGACGCAAAGAGAAAGTAGACTTGGGTGGTGTGTACCCGTTAGGCTAACGGTCACTCTGACTGCTTTGAGGATGCCATATTAGATTGAACCCTGTGGTGGTGGCTCTCTTCCTCTTGCCCTTCTTATCCACCCTCGACGCTCTCCTCTGGTGTCCTTCCTACAGGTTTGTTACAGGCTGGCTCTTCGCGCATTGAAAGTCTTACTCCTCTGGAAGAGCCTTTCCACACAGCCTTCTGTTTCTTTGGCTTCTGGTTCCGTGCTCCTTCCATCCTAGCCCTGGGGTTCTCCTCTCTCCCTTGCCATTTCCTTAGGCTCTGTCCAAACCTTTGTAAAGAGTCCTGTTATGAAATTCTCCTCAAATTGTCCTAATCTGAGTGTGCCATCTGTTTCCCGCTGGGAAGCTGACTTATAAAACACCCAAATTCTTTTTATTTGTATTTTTTTTTCCTTAAAGTAAAAGGAAACTTTTTTATTGTGGTAGAATATACATAAACCAGAATTTACAATTTTAACCGTTTTTAGGTGTACAGTTCGGTGGTGTTAGGTACATTCACAGTGGTGTGCAATCAGCACCACCATCCATCTCCAGAACTTTTCCATGATCCCAGACTAAAACTCTGTACCCACGAAACAATAACTTACCATTCCTCCCTCCCCCCAGCTCCTGGTAATTAACATTCTACTTTCTGTCTTTATAAATTTGACTATTCTAGGTCTCTTATATAATTGGAATCATACAATATTTGTTCTTTTGTGTCTGGCTTATTTCACTTGACATAATGTTTTCAAGATTCCTAAAAGGTATAAGTGAATTGATATAATAGTAAGATCCACAGGGGACAATATTGGTTTCCTGCTATAAGCTTTTAAATCTTTGAGATATTTGTGGACAACTTCCCATGGCAAGCAGCTATGAGAGAATCAACATCCTGATTCTTTAGTGTTAAGGAATCATTGATTCCTTAGTGGTAATAATCTAGTTTCTTCCCAAGAGAATTTTGTGGAATAAAACCAAATACTGACCAATACCTTCAAATGATACCAGCTGTGCAATTGTTGTAGCATTGAATGTATTTGAGTCTTGATGATCCTTGAAAGGGCCTTTAAAACTATCGTGGAAGATCTCTTTCTTCCAAGTTGTATTCACAGTCATTTATGAATATTGGTGTAAATATTGCAGAATCCAAGAGTATCTTCTCTTGGATCCTCTAACCATGTCTCAGTTCCTAAGCTACTCTATCATATGAATAATGAGGATCACTTTTGTCACATGATGTGGACTGTTAAAGCATTTTAAGGATTGCATTCTAATGGACTTTCCATGATACCATGCTTTACAGATGATGCAGAGCAAGGATATAACTGCAACAGCTTGAAGAATCTTTGCTCTTTCTAGAACTTGAATTTCCTGCTTTGTGTACTTTATTGTTGCTGCAGGTAAAGGTGTTGAGTCAGAGGATGTCCTAGTTATCTATCATCATATAACAAACCATTCCCAAATTGAGTGGCTTAAAACAGATTTGCTTATTACCTCTCACGGTTCTGCGGATCAGCGGAGCACAGCTGGATGGTTCTAACTTAGGGTCTTTTATCTGGTTACAGTCAAATGGTGCCTGGGACTGGAGTCATCTTTCTTCACTCCTATATCAGGCATCTGGGTTGGGGGATGACTGGACCAGCTGAAGGCTGGCCAAGGCTCTTCATGCTGCCTTTACACTGGCAATCTTAGGCTTTTTCAGGCCCTGGCGGTTTCAGGGGTGTCAGACGTCTTACTTCGGACTCCCCTTAGAGCAAGCATTCCAAGAAGGCCTAGGCAGAAGGTGCAAGGCTTCTTCTGACCTAGCCTTCTAAGCCCTAGAACATCACTTTTATTACATCCTGTTGGTCCAGCAGGTCAATAAGGTCAGGCCAGATTCAAGGGGAGGAGAATCAGACTCCATTTCTCAAGAAGAGTAGCAAAAAGTAGTAACCCTAATCTCAATTCTGCAGCTCCCAAGCACTGAGAGGTTAGGCCCATCCATCATATGCTCTTTCTGAGAATTAGTTGTCCTCATCTGTAAATTGCCAAAAATTCCGTGAAGTATCTTAAAATTTCTTTCACTTCAAAATTGTAAGTATTCTCTGCCTTCAGAGTATAGACAACATTTATAATAGAAGCTCCTCTTTAAATTTATCTAAAGTAGATGTTTTATGGTTTTAGTGTCTAGGATATTTTTTTCTGGTCCTATATTATACCAGTATAAGATTTCATTATGAATTATGAATTTATTATGAATTTTTCATTCTTATTGATGTTAGCCAAGAAGTTTACAAAATGACAATGTTGAGCAGAAGATAACCTCTGAATGTGAAGAGCAATGCCCTCATTAAGGTGCTGATTCCAGTTGCAAATTCCAGTTCTCTAAACAATGGTGGCTAGCATTGGTGCCCTTTCCGAAATCCAATGCTCATCAAAGGCTCTTATCTAGTCTTAGGTGAAGTAGGGACAATGACAGATATAATTAAGGTCAGTGTCTGAGCCTGGTAGATGGTTAGGACACACTGGCCATCATTTTGTTCATTTCAGGGTAGGATGAAAGCCTCTCAGATATGAATCCCTTCAATAAGGCTAACTCTTCAGTTTCCATGGACATGAAAATAGCCCTTTTAAATGGAGGTTTTCCTCAGAGAGTTTCTAGGCAAAGCTCTTTGTCAGTTGGATACCCATTACACCTGAGAGTTAAATCTTATTGCCTGCATTGCTCAGATATTTATTTATTTATTTATTTTTAAAGATTTATTTATTTTAGAGAGTGAGAGAAGCAGACTCTCCACTGAGCACAGAGCCCAATGTGGGGCTCGATCCCAGGACCCTGAGATCATGACCTGAGCCAAAACCAAGAGTCGGACAATCAATAGACTGAGCCACACAAGCGCCCGCATTGCTCAGATTTTTTAAATTAGAATCTCAGATGTGTTAATATTTTTTAAGTTTATTTATTTATTTATTTTAGTAATCTCTACACCCAACTTGGGGCTCTAACTTACAACCCCAAGATCAGGAGTTGCATTTCTTCCTACTGAGCCAGCCAGGTGCCTCATCAGATGTGTTAATATTTTAAAAACAAAAAATATATAAAACACAAAGCAAGGAGTTCACAACCCTGCTGAAATACTTTAGTCTGAATAAGACTATTTTCTGCTCTACTTCTTCCAAAATAAACCACTGTGACAAATACCAAAATGTCAAAAGCACCAAAAGTACCAAAATTTTCTGTAACAGACCCTGCTGATTTGCCTTTCCAATAGCTATTCCCTTTTTCTTCCTTACTTAGAGAACCCTGATGTTGTTCCAGAATCTACCCCTATTCCAAACTCTAGGGTAAATCCTGGTTAATGTAAATCAACCATGGTGATCCCACTGACAGTCTTTGGTTTAGAGCTGGGCATGTGACCCAACTGACCAATAAGGCATGGAGGGAATCTGCTTATGGCCTCTGCAAAAGGTATTTTTCTTGTCAAAGTAGAGCCCAGGAAGAGACATTCCTCTTCATCCAGTGAATATTGTTGTGCCTGAATATAATTCCCAGGCTGTAGTTACTGCATCTGTCTTATAACCATGAAAGTTCTGACCTAAAGTCAAGCAGACATTCTGAAGATGACAGAGCAGAAAGATGAAAGAATCTGGGTGCTCCATGTTGTTGTTGAGTTGATAATTTAACCAGCTGCAAGCCCCGCCTACTTCTGAATTGCTTATCATGTGCCATAGTAACTTCCTCATTGTTCAGGCCAGTTTAATCAGAGGCCTCTATTTCTTGAAGCCTAACATATCCTCACATATCCATTTCTCACACATGGCAAGAAAATAGTGGCACACCTAATATCTCCACTTCACCTGTATCTGGGGCTGGCCCTGATATCACCTGAGACCCAAAAAAGAAAATATAAGGTGACAGAACTCAGTGGGATTGTGTCCAGGGTTTGAAGCATGGCTCTGTGAGGACATGGCCCTATGCCCTGAGGGAAGATGATCTCGATAATCATAATGATGACTGATTCTTACTGGGTGTGTACTGCACACCCAGATACTGTTTCAAGTGCTTTAAATGCGTAAGTCATTTCATCCTCAACAAACCCTATAAGGTCAATGTTACTGTTATTCTTACATGGGTGAAAATGAGGCACAGAGAGGTTAAATGGTATGCCTGAGGCTGCATATCAAAATGTGGTGGAACCAGGCCATTCAGGCTGGCCATTTGACAATTCAGTCTCAATCTCTGTGCTCTTTGGCTTTTCTGTTCCCAAAGGAGGACCTCTCTCCTCCCCCATTGCTACCAGCAGCCCCAGGGGAGACAGAAAGTTCTCCTTTTTTTAAAGTTTATTTATTTATTTATTGCATAATCTCTACACCCAACATGGGGCTCAAACTCACGACCTCAAAATCAAGACTTGCATGCTCTTCTGACGGAGCCAACCAGGTGCCCCAGAAAGCCCTTCTTTTTAAGGAAGCTTGGTGAATAACCATACCTGGTTCAAAATATCCAGTATCTGGGGTCATTCATTCACTTAGCGAACATTTATTTTACACAAACTATATTTTAGGCCTTGAGTAAAGGTGAAAAAAACCTAGTTTCTGCCCCCAAGCAACTTAATCTAGTGGGAGGACAGATTCTTAATCAAATATGTATCAGACATCATACTCAATGCTTTGTCTGAGAAAATAATCATAGCTGGCTTTGGAGTCTTGAGGATGTGTCAGAGAGTCTTAAGGAATTTTATCATCACATAATCCCTATTTTCCCAAGGGAGAACCAAGGAAGAGCTCAGCCCAGTGACCCACAGCTGGTCAGTGGCAGAGATGAATTTGAACCCAGGCAACCTTGCTTGTGCTAGAAACTACTCTGCTAGGGGTGTGCAAATCCCTGTGGGAGCACAGGGAGCTAGCTGGACAGGATAGTGACAGAGGAGGGATCTGGAATACTTCATAGATGAGATGACTTTTTAATTGGACCTTGAAGGGTACATGTGAATTGAGGTACCATAGAGGGTAAACCAAAGGGGAATTGAAGAAGAGGGAGAAGGAGAAGAGGAGGAGGAGGGGAAAGAGGAGGAAGGGGAGGAGAAGAAAATTGGAGGAGGGGGGGAGGGAGGGGCAGGAGGAAGAGGAAGAAGAACGAAAAGTAAGGAAGAAAGGGGCCGTTCCAGGCAGAAGGAACAACATGTGCCGTTAGAAGGGTTTCAGGGAACTATAGGGTGCTTGCAGAATGGTAAGTTCTTTGTGGCCTCTTCAAGTGTGTGGAGGATGGAGTAAGGGCAGATTCAGCTGGAATCCCTTTTTGTATATAAGGAATCTGTGTTTGTTCTATAGATAATAGGGGGCATATAGGAAATTTTAAAAGAGGAGAGTGATACAAATTTCTTTTATAATGATTTAAAAGAAAAGAATTGAAGTCTTGGCGTTAAAATATCTAGTATTGGGGCACCTCGCTTCCTCAGTCACTAGAGGAACTGTGACTCTCTATCTCAGGGTTGTGGGTTCCGAGCCCCATGTTGGGTGGTTTTCTTTTTTAGAAAAACAAAAAATAAATAAAATGTCTCATATGGAAAGATGGATGGGGGAGGCCGGCGGAGGAGGCCAGCCTAGGAGAACTCCCTAAAAGTAGGTAGATCTCCTGGAGGTGTTGCCATCAACTTAAGGCCAAATCCTGCCTGGGATCCCAGAATAGTTTTTACATTTTTAAAGAGTTGTAAAACAAAAAAAGCAAAGAATAATGCGACAGAGACTATACATGGCCCGCAAAGCCCATAACATCTACCAGCCAGCCCTTTACAGAAGATGTCGCTGACATCTGCTCTGCTTAAAGTTGGTGGTGGGCTGCAAGAGGGGAAAGTGGGAGAAGGCATGAAGAGGGGAAAGATCATCCTTAAAATCATTAGGAGGCAGAACGGACAGGAATCCTGGCCAGAAGGAAGTGGGGAATGTGAGAACAAGTGATTTCAAGGATGTATCCAAGAATTCTGCCTATGAGAATATCATCATCCAACACATGGACTACAAGAGGGAGGATCAGGGCAGAAAGACTCTTCGATTGGGACCTGTTGCTGTGAAGCATCCACAAGACATCCAGGTGGAGATGCTCAGGAGACACATTATACTGAACAATGCTGATGTCGCTGCTTCTCTGTGACCTATGATATAAAGTCCTTAAGGGCAATGATAACTGCTTAGTATAGACCCTGGCACATAAGAGTTTATGAATCAAGCATGTTGAGCTCACTCACCTGGATTAAGCGGCTGAATTTAGGAGACTCAGTGTGAGATCTAGGTTAGAGGAAGAGGCTTCAGTCACTGGCATTGGTGGTTCCTGAAGTGTGGGAGTGGGTGGCATATTTAATATACTCTTATCAGTGCAATATTAAGTTACATCATTATATGCATTTTTCTGGCTGCCCCATTAAAAGTAAGCCCCTCCTCTGGCAGAATGTATCAGTTTTGGTTCTAGTTTTGGAGAGGCAGGAGACCATAGCAGGTGGGAGCCAGGGCTTGTACCCTGGCAGCTTGGGTTTGAAAACCCATCTCCGGGGCGCCTGGGTGGCTCAGTTGGTTAGGCATCTGCCTTTGGCTCAGGCATGATCCCGGAGTCCCGGGATTGGGCCCCCGTGTCGGGCTCCCTGCTCAGCGGAGAGCCTGCTTCTCCCTCCGCCCTTCACCCCACTCGTACTCTCTCTCTCTCTCTCAAATAAATAAAATCTTAAAAAAAGAAAAAGAAAACCCATCTGCTACTTTCTAGGTGTCGTTTTGAGCAAGTCACTCAACTTTGTGTGTTAGTTATTCATCTGTAAAATGGAGATTATAATAACACCCTTCACAGGAATTGTTGTGAGACTTCATAATACATGAATATGTTGAAAGGGCTAGATCTGTTCTTAACACAGCACTCAGAGTTATTCTTTTAAAAAGTAGATCCAGGGGCACCTGGGTGGCTCAGTCAGTTAAGCGTCTGCCTTCAGCTCGGTCATGATCCCAAGGTCCTGGGATCAAGTCCGGAGTCGGGGTCCCTGCTCAGTGGGGAGTATGCTTTTCCCTCTCCCCCCTGCTCATGCTCTTTCTCTCTCTCAAATAAATGAATAGAATCTTTAAGACAAAACAAAGAAGTAGGTCGAATCATGGCAACCCACTAAAGCAAACCGTCCAGTAACTGAGAGTAAAGGTCAAAGTCCTTCCCGTGGTTCCGTTTGCTTTACTTCCCTGACCTTATCTTCTCACTCTGCTCTCCTCCTGGCTCCGGCCACACCAGCCTCATGCCCTCTTCTCAAACTCACCAGGCACATCCCCGTCCCAAGGCCTCTTGCACTCACTTTCCTTCCGCCTGGAGCTCTCTTCTCCACCAACTCAGCATGTCTCGCTCCCTCGGAATCTTCATTCAGCCATCTCCACCCTTTTCTGAAAGCAAACACCCTCCCTCTTGGACCTCTCTTTCTCCCTTCTTTCTTTATGGTTCCCTGTAAGGACTCACACACGCTAATATGCTGTATAACTTATTTTCTGCCTCCCCCCACTAAAATGTAAGCTCCCTGAGGACTGCAGTGCTGCGGAATCTGTGAGTGAATGGATGATGCCTACCACATAGTGAAGGCCCAGTCCAGGTGAGCGGTGCTTGCTCCCAAACATCTGGCTCTTGGTGGATGACACTCAGCTTCCTCTGACTCCCCACCCGCCCACCTCCCCAGGATGTTGAGGAGACAGGGGTAAGAGCAGACACAGATGTCTACTTCTTGACCCCCCTCCGTCCATGAACCCTGCACGAGAGAGCTTCTCTTCCATCCGTCTTGGACAGCTGTCTTGTCAAATGCATACATTTGGGGAAATAGGCAAAACAGGCGAATGCTTTATGAGAGTGCAAAACCCGTTTATAGTCTGTTAGAACTAGTTTAACAACCCAAAGAAGAAAATTTGTGTATACACAGTAATGCTGTTCTTTTGATATTAAATTAGTATTAAAGTGGGATGGAAACTCCTCTTATATTGGGCTCCTACGGAGATGGACAAAGTAATTTCAGAGAAAAAGCAGCTGCTCTCAGCAGTAGGCTCAGAAATGTCAATTTTAATTAAAACATTTATTTTCAAATACGTTTCACGGTTCATATGTAGTGATATGTGTCTACTTCATGCAAACATTCAAACCGCTGGGCTGAGGAAATTGGAGAAAGGCATTTTGATAAAGAACATGAACAGTATGACCAAAACAAAGAAATGCAAAGAAGAGAAAAGCCACATTGTGCTTCAGTTTTCCCTCAGTCCACACGTCAGATTGCTCCTCATGGACTTGCTTGCTGCTGCTTAAAGCCTGCAGACCCCCGATAGAAATCTGGTGCCAGTGGGTCATCCCGGGCCGACTTGGGCCCTGCCCCCGCTCCCAGGTGCCATCCATTTTGTGTATGGATTCCTGTTTACTTCAAGAACACAGGCTCTCTCCCTGTGTTTCTAGGTCTTAGCTGGAAGAAAAACTACCAAACTGGCTGGCTCCCAATTCAAAATTCTCCCCAATTCTGCCTTTCCCTGACTACTATTTTGGGTTTGAGTTATTAAAGCTGCAGAAAGGTGTCCAAAATTTTACAGTGACCTTCTGAGCTCCCCTCTTCTCTTGCTCTCTGCCCTGCAGAGCTCACCCACCTGCCAAACTTCTGTTGACTTCCCAGGGAAACCGGTCATGACTTCAGTGTGGCCAAAAAACACTGAAATAAAAATGTGGCAATTTAAATAGGCAGCAATTTAGCCCAAGGACTTCTGAAAATTTTGCCCAAATTTCTATAAAGGCTTCTATGAATACATTTTTATTTAGCATTAGATTATTAAGATAAACGTGTGTGCTATGCTAAAAAAAAAACAAACAAACACTGTCACTGGGTTGAAATCAAAGATGATAAGCAATATTTATTAGTGTGACAAGTGTCCTTTATCTTGTAACCTGGTGCATGCATTTCTGATTAAGGTATAGCCTAATATTTGAGAAAATTATGATATATAAACACGGTTGCATTGATTGCTGCTCTCAATATGCTTTTAACCTCTTCAAAGGAGCCGTTAACATCACAGTCAGAAACACATAGTGAAGTCCGGAGGATGTATGCAGTCGGCTGCGTACACCAGTGCCAAGCACGTTTACGAGTTATCGAATGCTCCAATTTATAAGTTGTGAGAGTTTGACTTTGTATTTAGTGATGTCAAAAGCATACTTCCAATTTTTTTAAATTTCTGAGCTAATTTCAAAATGCTTTTGGGTTTTGCATTTTGATTTTAAAACTGTACTAAGTTATAATCAATACTTTCTTAAACCCAAACAGTTTGTTCCTCCCTAAGAACTACATATATATAATTCTGACGAGGAGTTCTGATAAAGTAAAGAAGACCCTCCATTTTCTTTTGATTGTTAGTGGAAGGGCTTTTTGGTCACTGGGCTGTTTGGTGACAGCAGACACATGTCCTGACGTATCCTGGCCAGGTGAACAGAGTGGGGCATTGTACATGGATAAAGCTTAAGAAAAGCACCTCTGGGCTACTGAACACCCACAAAAGAAAACAGGACACTTCTGAAGTGTTGACCATGTCAAAGCAAGTGCTGTTCTAAGAGTTTTTGCGTAGCGGTTCATCTAATCCTACCAACACACTATTATTGTTCCCATTTTTCAGACGAGGCAAACTGTCACGGAAAGGTTAAGTTGCCCTACGTCATATAACCAGTAAAAGACTTGAAATGAGGCAATCGGCCTCCACAATCTGTGCTGTTTAAAAGCCCAGACTGGATTTCAGTATTTATTTATGTATTTATGTATTTATTTTGTTTATGTATTTATTTATTTTATTTTTTAAAGATTTTATTTATTTGACAGAGAGAGCACAAACAGGGGGAGCGGCAGGCAGAGGGAGAGGGAGCCTGATGTGGGGCTGGATCCCAGGACCCTGGGATCATGGCCTGAGCTGAAGACACTTAACCAACTGAGCCACCCAGGCGCCCCTAAAATCACATATTTAATTTAAAAAAAGGGGATGCATTATTCTAGGACCTCCCTTTCTGTGGGACAGTGGTTGTTTGCTCATAACCTAGTAGTTAGAAGGGTAGGGCTTTCAGATCAACTACTAGGTTCAAGTCATAGCTGCTTTAATTCCAGCTGTGTAACCTTGACCACGGTATTTAACCTTTTGGAGCCTCAGTTTTCTGTTGGGGAAAATGGGGTTGAAATGAGGGTTAACTGAGTTGGTACACAGCAAGCACTCATGAAGGGCAGTTATGGTTATGAGTTCTATTACTATCTACTTATAGAGTGGATCAGGAGCATCCTGGATTTACAGAGGCCAATAAAACCTAACTCACGTTCATAGCATTTTTTTTTTTCAAGAATAAATAATTGGAAGAAAGTTAAATAGTGTGGCTGCCTTCTTCTTCTTCTTCTTCTTTTTTTTTAAATAGAGGGAAGGGGGATGGCCAAGGGAGAGAGAGAGAATCTCAAGCAGGATCCACACCCAGCACAGAGCCTGACTCCGGGCTTGATCTCAAGACCCTGAGATCATGACCTGAAGCAAAATCAAGGGTCAGACCCTTAACCACCTGAGCTACTCCAGGCGCCCCATGGCTGCCCTCTGTTTTAAAGAGGAATCTAGATTTTTTTCTGTCTCTGATTTTGGTATAGGTTTGGCATCCGTTTTGATGTAACCTACCATTTACTATTAACTTTAGCCCTCAGATCTCTTGCTTTTTTCCTCCCCACGCCAATTTTTATGTTAGTTCTCTCTCTAACATCTTCTGAAATCCAGTCAGGGTGAGGCTCAACAAAACCAGATGTCACAAGAACAACAAGAAAGAATTAGTTTACTGATTCTTGGGCTCAGATGAAGTAATGATTTTATTACGGAAAAACTGCAGAAGTCGTGGATATTGTGAGTAGCATTTGCCTGGGTTGAGCATCTAACACCTGTGAAAAGCCAATGTGCGCACGCTCCATGTTTATGTTGTTCAGGTAAGCAAAGAAGATACACAATCTTTAGAACCAAAGGATGTGAAATGAACAGCTTTTTGTTGCAATGAGGTGCTGGGTGGAAACCCTTTATTACCAATATAGTAGATATGATCATCCCATGCATCCGTTGTAGTTTGTACACCTTGTGGAAGAGGTGCTGTATACTGTAAATGATTTTACCATAATGCAGCCATGGAGAACAAGGCACCATTAGTGAGAGGGACTCAACCAGGCAGCTGCTGGCTTGTATTAAAAGAAGACGCAATGAATGATTGGGAAGAAGTTGAAAAATGTAGGTTTCTTTGCTTGCAATTTTTATTTTTTTGTTAGTGGAGGATCATTTTTGCTTTCTAAAGCATTTGATTGATTTAAAGTAGCTCTTCTCATTAGGTAATCTTAAAATTAACCTTCAACCATGTATCAGCAGCTGTACGATGAAAGCAAATGCATTATGTATTACTGTTTTGGATATAAGTTCTGAAAAAGCCAACTATCGTTCTCAACATCAAAGAACGTCCCTTATCAAGGGCTTGGCTGAGAGGATAAAGCACTGGCTATTTACCTTATGACCTCGGCTCCAATCCACATCATATTGCCAGTAAAAGGAGTTTTAGGATCTCAGCCCCACACAGGTAGATGGTAGTCCATATCACCAAAACACAGATTGGCAAAACTGGAATTTTCCTGCTTAGGAGAGACCTAAGGCTGAAAAAAGTCAGAGACATGCAAATGAAAAAGCATCCAGCTCGTACGCCATCCTAGAGATGGCAGTCTTCTCAACTGGACGAGGTAGCTCAGACTAGCAGTCTGGGGATGCGCTCCAACCTGGCTTGTAGATAAAGAAATCTGTTTTCAGAGCTTGCAATTCGTCCAAGTCTGTTTTTCCAGCCAATGCGTCCTCTCCAAACTCTCCCCTCCCCCTTTTCTCTCCTTCCAGAAACAAAAAGCAGAAAGTCAACCGGAAGGATTTTTAGGATGTCATTTGCAGAACTAGTGTGATGGTTCTAATCTTTTGGTAGGATATTCCAATGGAGCTGGCTGTTTCAGACCTTGCTTTTTAAAATTAAGATTAAAAATAATGAGTTATTACATTCTCAACATAGTCATTTAGATTACAGTTAACTATTATTACAATCTCGCCTGTAGTGTTGTGTTTGCAGGAAGGAGACCAACTACATCAACTGTAGGAAAAAGTACACTAAGTAAAAATACTTTCCTGGCCCTATATGAACAGTTTTAAAATTTCAAAAAAAATTTAAATCAGATGAATAAGAGGCAATGTAGTTCGTATTTGACATTCATATTTGAAAATAGATGAGTATATATCCCAAATGTGTAATGTCTTATTTTAAACAATCCATTTTTGCTTTTGTACATTTGATCACTTCTTTTATTTTTCATTCTATTAGTTTACTAATTTCGTCATTCCTAGGTCCTTTCAAAAAATATTTTAGTGATTGTGAAGTGAAATAGTTACTATACATAATGATCATATTTATTTGGTTTAGGAAGAAGGGAGCATTCCAACATCGGTTATACAGTATATACTTTATTTCCAAATATAGATAGATAAGAATAATCTCTCTTTAGCTGTAAGTTAGAACACTCAGACAGGCAAGCAAGGTGAACCTCTAGGATAGTACCATTAGAAGCACTTAAGAGCCTGTTCTCTAGATACAAATATTAAGTAACTTCAGCTATTTTAAAAGCAAAGGCACATTTCCTGAGTGGGGGAGGCTGCCTTGCTACGGGTTTATGTTTCTACTAAAAGAAGACATCGTTCACCCATAAGATTGAAGGATGACCCCACCACCCATGTGAAGTGAAGTCTGTTCTCCTTTTCTGTGTGTGGTGCAAAGTTGGAGAGCATTGGAACTTCAGTCTGGTGCAACTTGCTCAAATGGCTCATATGGTGGACTCAAAGGAGACAGGTTGGGCGGGGTGCTTGTCTGGACACAGGAAGTTCCACGGGGATCCAGACATTCCAGTCACTGTGTCTGGGAAGCAGATCCCTTGATTTTCCAGGAGGTGGTTAGTCCTTGGTGCCTGCACCATTAGGCTAAATGGGCTTCTCTCACATGCACGGAGGGGAGAGCAGATGAAAGGATACAAATTCAACAGCCTTTTATTGTCAGCAAACAAAAAGGGGCACACATGTGCCAGTTTATAAATTACTGTTTTCATTAAAAAGGAGTTAAAAAATCAGGTTCCACTTATCATTGTTAAAACCTTAAATTTTTTTTAGCTGTATGATTTCATTATATGAATTACAGAACAGTAATAGAGTAGTATTACTCTTAAGCCAGCTCACTTAAATTTAAGACATTCAAGACCCAATAATGCATTAGGTTCTTTAGTTCAAGTTATGCAAATAATATACATTTTTTATTCGGCTTCCCACCAGGTTATACATGTATTATAAACACAACAAAGACCTCTTTCTTGTACAATATATTACTCAGAAGCTGTTGAAAAATAGAAGCCAAAATATTGTGAATTACATTCTCAAAATGGTTTGGCTTTGAACGGCTGGCTGACATATTTTAAATGCTAAAGAGAAGCTGGGACTGGAAAGGGAAGTGTTGACTCACTGTTACCTACTACTGTTGTCATTCATGCTGATGTTCTTCAACGTCTAAATCAGATTATTATCTTTATTTTCTTTAGAGTGGAACTAGCAGACTCAGCTTTGCTACATTTGGAAAATCAGCAGGGGGAATGGTCATCTCAAAAAGACAAAAATAAAAGAAGGGACTGAAACTTAACATAAATTACCTGGCTGTCCCTGAACTCAGAACGGGAGAGAACCTCCTTTTTCTTCTTTTACACAAAGCTGATGATGGAAATCGATATGGATTATTTCACAAACATTGTTTCTTAAATATTTGGCATGGTTGCATAATATAATTCATACATTTTTTTTCAAAATATAACCACTGACATATTAATTCCATTTAGACTTCCAAAGAAAAAAAAACCTAAAGTTTAGAGAATTAGAAATACAGTGTTCTGTCCTATGACAAAAACAGCATTTACATGATTTACAGACTTAGACCAAAAAGTTATATGGTAGGTGGTGAGATAGCTTTGTGTCCTTCCCAAGATTTCCATGTTTCCACCTATGCCCAATGTAATCAATTGGTAAGTTGCTCAATTTGGTAAAATTAAGCAGAATAATAATAATGATGATGATGATATGGATTTCTCAGAAAAGTCAGCATTAAGCATATTTATGCCTGTCATAGATGAATCTCATTATAATCTCATGCTTTAAAAACATCCCTTCCCTAAGGGAGCTTTACTTGTTTCTGCGGAGCAAAATGAAAACCAAAATAAGAAAAGGGGAAAATAAGAAATTCAGTCCTTGGGCTTCATGACGTAACATGAGCTCTGTGGGAACAAGGGAGCATTCCTTTATACGCGTATGCAATCTGAGCTCAATGGCTTTGAAAGCTCTGAAGTCCTCCACAAAACTCTTTCCTCCCTTTTTTTGCCCCTAAAAAAAACCCCACCTCCACCAGTTTATATAATCTCATCAGCATTTCTCACAGAAACTCTCACCTCAAATTCCTTCCTCTAATAGAGTGGATAGAACCAGTCTCTGGAGTACTTGGCAAATCACTCTCAGCCGCTCCTTCAAGTCAACAAGTGTCAGTCAGCGTACAGTTCTCTAGACGGGGCAGAAAGGGCCGCCCTGGATGGCAGGCGAGCGCCTTTTAAGATGGTGCATCATCTGTTTGGATGCTGCCAGTCTGCCTGAATCTGTGGATGGCTTCTTTCTTACCAAAATACAGGCACAGGATCACACTGACTGTCACAACACACAGCCGTACTGATGTGCAAGATTAAAAAACTGCCCTTCATCAGATTGCTATTAAGAATTTTAAAAAGACTCTGGGGTGGGAATTATTTCTTAATTGCATTTCACACCTGGTTAAGATAGTGTCTACAGCTGCAAGGAGATGAAAGGCATGCTTGATCCTTGAAAAGAGAATAGGTAGGGTAGGCATTGGAAGGCTTGAGAGCCAGGCGCACTGGGGCGAGCTGAAAAGCAGAATTCACTTTGGGTAGAATTAATTTCTTGCCAGCATCTGAAAAGGAGGAAGGTGGCTCTGGGAGCAGGCTTCCTTCTCCCATCTGACTGCAAATTCCCCCACCAAACAGTCTCACTGCAAACAGCAGATATTTTAGATGCAATTAGACGTCCATGCGCCATGCAAACAGCTGGAAAGAGTTTCCAAAGTTTCCCCTTTTTAATTTGAGTAGAATACCAAGGAAATAAAATATCCTGACACCTTCTAGCGTCGTCTTGTGACTTAAAAAAAAAATCAGCCTGTGAAGTATCACTGCTCTGTTTTAGTCTAATGCTACTTCTATCTTTTATCCTTTTTAATTAGAAGGCAAATTCTCAGACCGCCAGGCCTAATCCCTACACAGTGGAACAAAGCCCAGAAAAGCCTTTGAACACTGTTCAGCCGGGCAGCACAAACCCTAGTAACTGTTGGCAGTAGGGGCAGGACTCTGACCCTCATCTCAGCCATTCTCCTGCAGCTCCTGATGCTCTCTGCCCTTCAGAACCCTATCTGTTGTTCTTCTGTTTAGACTGAAAAGACAAAAGAGGAGACAATGTGGGAAACCTAGAGGATTGGCTAGGTAGGATGCGGGGCGCTAGTGATGGATAGGGGCAAGTAAATGGAGTTTCACGGGAATGGACACAGTGGGGAGAATTGGATCACCAGATTAGGTCTTTAGGTTCAAGAAATTTCTTCATCCCTCACTAAATCTTTTCATGGACAATGCCACTTTTTAAACAATTGTTGCATTTCCAATTACTCCAGGAGTGTTCAAACAAATGCCCCAAACCCTCCATGAAAAGTTTGCTCATATTTTAAACTCGCCAGATGAAAATCAATAAAACAAATACCTCTCAAATCAGTGGCAGACACTGACGTCTCCAAAGTATTTACACTTGTAATAATATTTGAGTCAAGAGCATAATTTGAGCTCACTCAAGCAAAACATGCAACTAGACAGAAACATGAATTTTCAAAGCTAATGGGAACAATCATGAATCAAAAAGCCAAATTCCAAGTATGCAAATATGAAAAAGGATTGTTTGCATTTCCTACTTTGGCTAACTGTGAGTTATTTCAACAGTGGAACAACAGATGCGGCAAACTCTTCCAGATTGTTCTTAGATTGAGCTACGTATATGTGGGAATTAGGTCTGCTGCAGGATGTTTGAGAGTTGTATTGGGATTCCTGAAAAAGACATTTTCTGTTTTTTGAGCTGAGACAGACATTGCAAGGAAAACGGGGGAGGGGGGTGGAACCCAGAAACATTTTATTGGAAAGATTTCTAGCAGTCCCTCAGACTCTTGGACACTGCAGGTTTCACAAAGCCATTTTCTTTTTCCCCCTTCTCATGTCTGCAGAAATATCCATATATGTAGTACAGTACTGAAGCCAATCATTATGGCTGTCTTTGTAACCAAATATAAATTGTGTTACTGACCTGGCTTTGGGTGATTAAGAGGTTAATTGAAATCATAGCAAAGGATTCAGTCAGCGGTTTAGATGCACGATGTCCAATAAATGTGTGCATTTTATTGTGTAATCTCAAATTCAAAGTTCGGGTTGAGCCGCTTTTAAGGAAGCTCCCATTTTTAAAGCTCTTAGTAGGACAGATGTACTGAGTTTTATATTGAAATAAAATATGATCTTGGAATATTTTAAATGTGAGTTCTACATCGATTTCTAGCATGCTTATTTTGAGGACATAGGTTTATCTTTTTAAAGGATGGCAATGTATGGAATTATAGTCCGTTTCTATATGATATCTATTATTCAAAAGACAAAACCCAATATCTTCCCCAACATTCTCTGCGCTGCATCAGCAAATCCTTTCTCCAGGTCAAACAGTGGTAAAGTAGGTGAAATGGACAAAGATAATAAAAGACAGCTACAGATAGTAGTTCACGAAGGATGATGCAGCATTATTGACAGCCTTCTTTCAGACTGCTCCTGTGTTGTCTTTACCTTTGATATCTTCCAAAAAACGTACAACATATAGCTACCTACATTGATGTTCTTTAAACATACCTTATATTCACTTTTTTCTTTGTTTTATTGAAAACATTCTGAAAAATTAGGATACACTAATTATTTCAGGGACTCCCAGCAGTGATCACAATTTTCAAATAAAAATACTTCAAAAAATTAAAAAATACTCTTTGAAAAGATAGAAGCCTTTTAAAGAAGTGGTCTAAATGTTTGCATGCATTTCACCGTCTAATGCTCCAATGGAAATGATCAATAAATGTTTGCATAAAAAAAACCCAGTGAATTTATAATGCTTGTGTGTGTTTTAATAATCATTGGAAATCTTTACCCAGTGGGAATTAGTTCTCGTTGTCCTGAATGCACTGCTGTCTTTTGCAGAACTTCTTTTGAGGTTCTATGGACAACATGCTGCGGTGATATCTAATACTACATATCCAAAAGAAGGTTCTAGAGACTCAGAGAGTCCTAGAAATGCACAGAAGCGACAGTCAACACACTTCCCATAAATCAGGCCTGGCATCACTTCCATCAGGGAATGTCTCACTGTCATCTACCTACTCACCTTGATCATGTGTATGAATTACTTTTATTAGAATATAATGTAAAAGGATCGAGATCAGTGAAACCCCAAGCTTTTGAATACCGCTTTTTCCTTTAAGAAACGAAGACTTGCAGGAACCCTGACAATGCAGTGTACCTTGTTACCTAATGTGGTTGAATATACTCATCAATATTTATCAGAGTGTGAAAATTAAAATATCTACTGTATTTTCTATTTTTCCCCTTTCTTAGAATTGATATAACTTAGCTGTACAAAAAGCTGTGAGCGGATGGGCTAGCCGGGGTTGAAATATTTTTTGTGCAGCTTAGCTTTTTGTTATTGTTATTCACTTTATTCCACTGAATTAGGCTTTCCTTACTAAGAATAAAACCTTAGAGGGTTTCTGAAGCTTATAATGTAAATGATCACAAATACTAAGCTCAATCAAAACAAATACTAAAAAAAAAAATAAAAAATAGAAAAAAAATCCCACCCTTAATTCTGTATTCTGATCCATCAGTGACTGTATGACTGTATCATTAACGATGTTCTCTAACTGGGGAAGTCCCTACCCTAGAGTGTAAAGGATCAAAGAAAACATTCTTTTCTGTCTGGTACACTTAGTAGTCCTGCCTCCCAACACTGGGATAAAAGGAACTTGCTAAACTGTTGCCATTTTGCAACATCTGCTATAATTCCCCTAAATCCAGATTTGTCTGACACAGAGAGGCCTGTTCTTACATCATTGCCATGTGACAGTGTAACGCCAGTCACATCCAGCTTGAGGATTGCAGCTTCAGGCTATGATAATGTGAAGAAAACCTTTTTGCCTAGGGCAAAACACTTGTAACAAAGTATTATTCATCTGGCCAATTTAAATCTTCTCTCAAAAAGGTACCCAGAAACATATGCAGTATGCCTTTGTAAAAGGCTCGAGCAGCTCATAGGCAAATGACCTGAACCAAGAGTACAAAACCTAATGTCCTGATTAATTACTGCTAAGCGGCTCTGATACACAGAAAAGAGAATGCTGGTGCTAATCCTTAACCCTGTCCTACATTCTCAAAATAGCCAAAACACTGCTGACAGTTAGAAAAACAAACCTATGTTTAAAAAAAAAAAAAAGAAGAAGTCATACATTATCACTTGATGCCCTCTACCTAATAAAACCAGGATGCAGACAGATTAGGGAGTAACCGGTCCAGGGGGCTTCTTGGGACAAGGACATGGCCTCATAGAAATAAAACAATCCGAAGGGGTGGGGGGAAATACCTAACCAGAACACAGTACACACAATCCCCAAACAGAAATATTTGGGGTATTCTTATTTTCAGGGTTCAGCTTCCAAGAGATTGAGCTTGCCTGGAAATTGTTCCTTAAGAGTTGAGCAGCCTCAACACAGCAATTCCTTGATGATTAATCAGGAGCAGAGATGGCTGCGCTTAGAATTTTACTAGGAAAGGGTGTTTGAATTTTTTACCTATAAAAATAAGAGGATGCTCATATTTCACCTTAAATATCAGGCATGTTAGATTTTAAACTATCTTGGGTTCATCAACCACTCAAATTACATCTACCTTTATTAAGAAAGCAGACTTCCAGAGTCCTTGTTATTTTTGCTGAGCAAGAAATAAATGGCTAAAAGAAGAAAGTCCTGTATAAGGGAGAAGGAAGTTGCTTATCTTAGCAAATTTCTTTCTTTCTTCTTCTTTTTTTAAATCAAAAGGTCACTAAAATGCAGCTCATTTTATTATCAGCTGTAATACTATTCCATTATAGGTAAATAAAATTAAAATACTTCCCTTGGACTTTATGTAAAACAGGGCATTTCAATAACACTAATGCAGAGCAAATAATGATCTTGATCCATTTTGAAGACTGTTCTTAATTTGACCCTATTCTACAGTTACACCCCTACCTGAGTTCTAGGAAATAGAAAGGAACAAGGAAGCCAATGGTGGCTGGGGTTCTGAAGGGCCAGCCTAACTAGGGGTCAGGGCCATTTTACTTCTAGGCTGCTCCCAATGCAAAGGAGAAGAGACATATTTTCACCTGCAATGCAATTGTTATCAAGTCTAATTCCATTTTGCATTTTCAAGAATATTTCTATGTGTGAGCACATTATTTGTAGACACAAGCATTTTCACGTGCCATGGCTACCCACAGACTGCATAGGAAATACTTTTCCCACCCACGGACCAAACGCTGATGCTGATTGCCGGAGCGAATGTGAGATGCCGGGTCAGCATCATAGCCTGAGTTTGGATGGCCTGTGCTGTTTTTAAGGGCACCAAGCCCTTGCTTCTCTTTGTACAACCCTTTTCCCACCTTTTTTTCTCTGCCTCTTTTTTCCTCAACGGGTCCCCAAGGGATGCACTTGGATTTCCCATCATTTCTCAAGCCCCTTCTTTCTGTATTAGGGTGATTCAACTTTTCATTAATGAGGGTTCAGCTTTGGAATCAATTCACCTTGGTTCATAACATACCCATAATTCTGAGCACCATCTGCTCCTGGATATGATGACCTTTGATGGAGATTGTCCTTTCTGAAACCGAAGCTCTGACACTATCCAGGACAGAGTAAAGAACCAAATCTTGCTGCTTTTCAGGTCTGGACATCCAACTTGATAATCCTTCAGAGGTGAAAGAACTACTTTATTAAAATACTTCCAAGATTTGACACCATTTAGGGGGGAAACTTCTCAGTTAGTTGCAGATTTTTTTTTGCAGATTAAAAAAGATAAGAAGTTTGAAAAATCACTGCCCTTCTTGGGATTGAACTGAAGTGTTATTAAGGATTGAAAAGACTAAAGTAATTTCCTTTAGCTGGTCTCCTTTTACTTATCAGTTTCCCAAAGGTGTAGGAAGTACAATGGAGAGCACATAAATTTTGGATTAGAGAGATCCAGAGTTCAAACCTGGCTCTTATCAGCCGCATTGCCCTGAGTGAATTACTTGATATCTCTGAACCTCAGTGTCCTCAGCTGTAAAATGGGGCCAAACGTGGCCCCTTACACCAGGTTGTTGGGAGAATTCAATGAGATAATGAATGTAAAGCAACCTCTTTAACCAAACTCAACAACCCGATTAGGCATTATAATCTCCATTTCACAGAGCAGGGGTGAATGGTTCAGGAAGGTCAAAGCACTTGCCAGATGTCACTGTCGCATCACAGGTGTTTAATAAGTGGGGACTATTTATAATCAAGCCAAGGAGCGTGGATTCTCACCTACCTCTAATAACTGAGGGCCTTTGCTCTTAGGGGTGAGACAGCCAAACTTCCTTTTCGACTAGCTCTTCAGAGGTCTTGCCAAGAAAGCACGAGACAAAGGGAAACACCCTCTCCTCCCCATTTACCAACCTGCCACTTTGTAGTAGGCCTTTTTGAAATGTTACCTCTTTTACCAGCCCAACAACCCTTCACGTTATGATGTCCTTTTCACCAAGCAGGATCCAGCACCTGAGAAATGTTCAGTTGCTTGCCGAAGGTCACAGGCATTCATTATGGTGGAACCAGCTTTGTCAGTCCTAGCCTCTCTGCCCTGGGGGCCATGCTCTTTCCACGTACTGCCCTCACTCACTGTTCTTCTGCTCAGGGACATGGGAGCAGAGAGTGGTCAGGTGTTGGAGAAAGAATGGCTAAACCTTTGCAAGGGGCGTCCTCTGGAGCAGGTGCCAGGAACCCCTCCAGGAGGTCCTCTATAACCTCAGGAAAACTATGGGGTTTTCTGGAATGAAGTTTGCATAGACACGACTCTTAAGCAAAAATAGAAATCAGGGTTAAATTACTAGCTCACTGAACAGAAAAGACCAATACAGTAGAAGGCATTTCAGGGTGCTTTTGCACAAGAAAAAAAAAAAGAGAGAGAGAGAGATACAAAATTCCAAGTTATTTCCAGAAGAAATAGGGGCCTAACAGCATATATTTTTAATTGCATATATACTAAAATGATTTTTAACGTAGCATATTTGAAAATCAGGTTAATAATAATGGAGGTATACCTGCTGATTTGCACTATTCCTCTCTCCCTTCCAACTCAAACTCCGTATCCTCTCTGCTTCATTAGGACTGTGATGAGAAGACAGAAAATGAATAGAAAGGACTCTGAGGGTACTGTATATCCCTGCCTTCTCAAAGATCCTCAGGTGATTAAAGAAATGTGCATGTGAATCACCTGGGGATCTTGTTAAAATTCAGATTCTGGGTCAGTAGATCTTGGGACCTACGCTTCCACTTTGCTAATAAGAAGCCAAGCGCTCAGGTGATGTAAGTAGTGTGGACAGTGGATCAACTCAGTCCAACCACTTGAAAATGTTAGGGTGGCCCTCAGAATTCAAGAGGTTCTGGTTGAAATCAGGCTGCTAACTAAGTCTAAAGTATTGCTCATTCCCAGACCTCAGAGGAACCCTACCTGGAGATTCTGTATGGCAGAGGGGTTCGGCCTGCCAAGTAGAACAGGCCCCTCCAGTTAGAGAAGGTGGGCAACTGGTTGTATAGATTCCCACCTTTAATCAAAAAGGTCAGGAAAAGGGGCGCCTGGGTGGCTCAGATGATTAAGCGTCTGCCTTTGGCTCAGGTTGTGATCCCGGGGTCCTGGGATCGAGTCCCACGTCAGGCTCCTGGCTCAGCGGGGAGCCTGAGTCTCCCTCTCCCTCTGCCTCTCCCCCTGCTCATGCTCTCTCTCTCTCTCTGTATCTCTGTCTCTCAAATGAATAAATAAAATCTTTAAAAATAGAAAAGGTCAGGAAAAGAAAGATTTGTCAGTGACCTAATAAGCCCAAGCCATAAACTCTAGATAGGGACCAGACCCTGATTGTCTTAAAGCCACATCTCCTATTCAATTAGAATGTAAAAGGTGAACAATTGGCTGTTGGTAGGACTTAATGAATAGATGTTGGGGAGAAAGGTACTGTGAGTTATCAGAAAAGGCAAGACTAAAGCAACCAAGCACAGAACAGGGTGAGGCGAGGGGTGGTGGGCTTCCCTCCTTCCTCCTTCCTCCTTCCCCCTTCTCCTTCTTTTAGTGTGATTTTCTGGCCAAGTGAAAGAGACTCAAGTGGGTGAGTTACAAAACTGGCTAAGGTTAAGGGCATGAGTTCTGCTGGAGGGAGCCAGAGGGAACTGGAAGAGGGCAGCCAAACTGAGAGTTTGTAAAGCAGGCTTTGCAGGGGCTGCACGAGGGCTGAAACTTTGGCTGTCTGCAGGCAAGAGAGGGCCTGGAACTTTAAAAAAAAAAATTTTTTTTTTTTTTTTTTTTTTTTAAGGACCTGCTACTTCCCAGTACCTGGGCCATATATTGTCATATGTTAGATCGATCGCCCAGTAGCAGATTTGGCTTGAGGCTGAGTTGAGAATATGTTGGAGAACTGGGATTTGCCTCTCGTCACGTCACCCATTCCCTGGAAAGAGTGAACTACCTCAGTTTGAAACCCACCTGCCCTCCACCTCCCAGGTTGGAGGGACTATTGAACAAGGCCAAGAACGGTCATGTGATGTAGGGTGCCCTGGTGGGAAATCTGATGGGAGAGCGCCAACATGGATCGGTTGCTCTTGTCTCATAGCAAGATTGTCTCTTGCACAAAAGTTTTTAACAGTGCTTTTGGCAGAATGGGCGTGTGCGCCTATGAGAAAGTACTAGTTTAAGTGTTCTATTAAATAACAACGGATGGTTTTCAATTCTTAAAGAGCAAAGGAAAACCATTTCCGGTTAGCTATTAAAATACTTGCTTTCTTATGAGACTGGCAGACCTACTTCCTGTTTTCAGAAGCTGGACAGAGGGGGTGGCAGGACTGTAGTGTCATTGTGAAGCCCTGTGATTCACCCCAGTTTGGCCAGCTACCATTCCACGTTGCTAATGCCCCCTTGAATCTGTTAACACTTTTTTTCTGAAAACTTTCTTAGTGGATGCGAAGGAAAAAAAGGGGTGGGGGATAAAGGCTACTGTCAAATTGATTAAGTGAACGCTCATTAGAGAAAGTAACAAGAGGTGAAATCTGCATATGCATTGCAGAAATGTGTCTGATCTTGCTAAGTTGTAAAAAGACAAAAGGGCTGAAAACCTCCCTAGCTGGAAGTACTTGAGGGAGCACTGGGGGAGGGGAACGTTCTCTAATAGTGACTGTCCTTTATAAACACAGGCTAGAGCAGCCAGTCTGCGGTACTTTGGTGTATATTTGGAACTTTGTTTTCTAGAAATTTGTACTGCAAATATAAACGAATTAACCTGACTGTTCCTAGAATACACTAGTCACTTCCTTAATTTATTTTAATATGAGTTTTATTTCCTCCTTTCCCTTCCACTCCTCAGGAGACCCTTCCCCCACCCCAACCCCATATACAACTAACTATTCTCTTGTACCCGAGAGCCTAAAGCGGTTGGTTTCATGTCACTGGGGGCATAAACTGTTTCTGCCCAGTGTAGAACAGATTCTTTTTTTTCTTCCTCAGTTTTAAAAGATAACCAAGCCCAAGGTCAATTATTTTTGTTTTAATTTTTGTGGTTGTCCGAGGTGGGTGGGGCCATCCTTACCAAAATTCTCCCTAGCTTCTTGGCCTGAACCAAAAATTTAGAATGAGGCTCCAGGTAATCAATATTGATTTTGAGCAGATAAAGGTCCCCTGCTCACTTTAAAGTGGGCAGCTTGGTAGTGTAATTACAGTGAACAGTCAAGCTGGTAACTTGAGCAACACTTTTAAAAAAGACAGCGTATTTCCAATTCCTCCCATCCGTGGGAGCAGCCTAATATTACAGCCATAGGATAACGCTGATGGTTTTTTGTTAGTATGCATTTTTATGGACAAAAATTTCGTAAGTAATATCAAGTGTGATGGTTCTATGAATGTTCACTCCCATGCATTCCTGCGATTGGCTTTCTGCTTTTCTACTAACACCTCGAACTCACATCCTCCTCTCCTGAAACCTAACCAGAAAATTCCTTACTGAAAGAGATGATGGTGTTGACCTTAATCTGGAGAATGAAGATACTTTAGGGCTTAGTCTGAAAAGACGAGGTAGACAGTGACATTCAAATGTGCCTCAATTGACACAAAACTTTAATTTAAAAAAGTTAAAAATAAGAAAAGCACAAGCTTGACATTTCTCAGGTTTAGAAAAAAAGACAGCCTGCATGAGGTGTGGACCAGATTGTCCGGAAGATCTGAAAGGAAATGAACAATAATAACGATAATGCTTTGCCAAAGGATGTCCTTTGAAATATCTGCAGATTGCAACAAAGCGGTTCTTCTCATATGCGGGGTTGTCTGGGCTGTTTTGCACCATTATTTGCTTTGGAGATCCTTGTAATTACAGATTTAAGACTTAAAATCCTCAGTTCTTCTTTATATTTCTAAACTACCCCCATAGGTATATTTACTTCCTTCTTCTGTCAAGCTTAACCATTTCCAATTACCTCAGATTCTAAAGGGAAATGTGATGGTGAAATTCCTGCACTTGTAATGACATTTATTAATCTAGTTCTGGTGAGAAATGTTGAATGTCTTGCCTTCCCAAATCATACATTTTAATTCCAAACACACCTCCAAAGAAAATTGACATTGTTTAATTAAAATGAAGGTGCACATTAATAAGAAAGGATATCATTTTGTTATTTATATATAATTTTATTTTGTTAAAAAAATGAACAGAGATTGGTAAGTTCCGTAATTGCCCTCCACAGTGAAGGAATAAGTGTAGGAGAGAAGAAAAGCACAGTAAGACACATATGTTAGTAAAACACTCCTTAATACTACACAAGCTGTAGAAAATGCTACTTTGCATTTGGTCCTCAACACGGCTAACTGCAAGCCATTGAGTAAAAAGTGCACCTTTTAAACTAATTCCTTGGTCAGAAGACAGAGCCACATCTAGACACCTCCTCATTAATACGCTATAATGGTCAAGTAAGAGATTAATAGCAAAGTCACCTGCTAAAGCAACCAGGAACCTGTTGATTAACAATAAGCCTCCAAAAATAAGATACCAGATTGCAAAGCAAAATCAAGTCTCAGGGCAACAAGTGCTTCTGTAATTTATTCCTTCTTTATATGAGGGCATAAAGCTCCCTTTATAAACGTGTTTTCCAGGCCCTGCTGTGAGCTGTAGGTGTGAGCTTTTCAGCTGATTTATTAATTTTAGTTTCAATCAACGAGTCACCTGCAGACACAAAAATGTAGGCCTCACCACAGAAAATACAATTTAAGAGAAAAAAAAAAGAAAAAGAAAAAAGGGGCTTTAATTCAAAAAACTCTGCCAGCATTTTTTTTTTTTAGATGAACACTGGAACGTCTATTCTTTGAGATTGAAAATAATTCCCAGCAACATAATTAAAAAAAAATCAAAATTAAACATTTTTGTCATACTTCGAAAGTCCGTCTTAGACCTGGGAAGAGTAACATGAGGCTGCCAAAGCAATCAGTTCCTCTTGTCAGTAGGGGTACATTCTCCCCAAAGAATCGAATGAACAACAAGTCCCCTGAGCAAAATGTGCAAAAAATTCTCAATTAGTTGTCTTTATTTAGTGAACACTATGGGGTCCTCAACCACACTATAGAATTATGGCAAGAAAGCGGAGCTCTTCACTAGCTTATTAGCATTCTCAGAGGGTCGGAGTGCTGCTGATAGCAGGTTGTTGCCTCCAAGAGCTGTTGGTGGGACCCCTACACTCCCAGGCTTTGTCCTTTTGTCCTTCCAAGCCAGCAGGAAGTACTGCCCTATGTTCAGGGCATTCTGGGATACCTTCATTCCATTCACAGTTTGCATTACCAACAGGGCCCAAGCCTTTGTTATTGACTATGACCATAGTCAATAACAAAAGCAAAAGCAAGCCGTATGTATCAGTTAATTCTAAATGCAGGTTTAGGAAGTAGCCCCTTCCAAATGAACATCCTTGTGGGGCTGGAGTGGCCTTACACGGCCAGAGCCCCAGAGGAGATCCATGTCCCGGGTTATAATCTGGCTTCTTTCCTTCATCCCGAAATTAGGTGAAGCGGGGGACTAGAAGTGGGAGTGGGTTAGTGACTATTTCAGACGGACTCCTTGGTGGATACACTTTTACAGCACTCCCTTACCTATTGATTTCCTCCCCACACCCGCTACCCACTCACCCCTAAACCCTCCTGTCCCAGAAAAAAAAGAAAACAAGAAAGATGAAAACTGAAAACAAAAAAAAAAGAACTGGCAGCAAGCATTAGAAATGCCTTTTCTAAAGAAGAGGGTATTTGCTGCTTTAGGGAAAACACTATCATTGACTAAATTAACAAGTTGTCTTATCAACTGCCATAAGCCTCGGAGTCTAATTAATTTAGTACTGATCAATAGTCCTGAATGAGGCATTGATTTCTGCCTGCTCGAAAGGGCTGCAGCTGAAATCACTTTGTACAACACACACACACACACACACACACACACACACACACACAGGCATCCAAAGCTTATGCGTTATCACATTAAGATTTTATTTCACTCATTCTATATGAACATGAATTTCATGAAACCAACTGTAAGTGAGAAAATGGAATAAAATGCAGCTCTGGGAGTAAAAACAGCTTCACTAGCAAGTGTGAACAGAGCTTGAGCACTCCGTGCCAAAGTTCTGCTTCCTTAGAAAATGTCCTTTGAGTGAGATAAAACATTAACAAAGAAAAAAGAAAACTGCAGTGCTTTGCTTAAAATAGGTAGTAGATGCTTTAATTGGTCATGAGACATGCAAAGAGGGCTTGGGTTATTCCTTTGTCTCTTATTTCTAGAATGCTGATGATACTTTATTAAAAGTATTCTGATCTAAAGTAATAATAACAGTAATGCTATCTGGCCAAGGGCAGAAGCAGATGGTGAGCCTCTGATAAGAATGAAAACATGTGACAGATTTGTCTTCTACTGCTGGGGTTGGTGGGCTAGGGGTGGGGGCGGGGTGAGGAGCACTTCCCAATTCCAAAAAAAAAAAATCAATGACTATATTTGAATGGTATTAAGACGAAAATAATTCAAGCATTTGACTTTTAATTTTGTACTGACAAAATATGTATTCCCTTATAACGTATATAAAAAAGATCTAGGTTTGAATTAAGGTTGTCACATCCTTCTATGGCCCTCACAGTTTGCATTACCGACAGGGCCCAAGCCTTTGAATTAAGGTTGAATTAAGGCTAATACCACACTACTCAGATCGTGGCGCCACTAAATAAGTACGGTTTGAATTAAGGTTGTCACATCCTTCTATGGCCCTCCCCGTGCGTTTGCTCTTGGCCCCTCCCTGTTTTTGCGGGTGGTTCATTTTCATTGTGCCCTCCAGCTGCCTGACACTCCTGAAAATCTTTGGACTGGTCACTGGGCAATTTTCCCCCCATTGCTAAATCATCGCTTGAAATAAGAAGTACGGCCAAACTCTCCAAATATTTCAATAGATGATGCTTCAGTTTCGAACACGGAAACAAGATAACGAAGGAGCTTGCTTGTCACAGAACCGATTTTCTACTCAATAAACATCACCAAAGGAAGAGAAAAGAGAAGAAAGAAAAGGAAGAGAAGAGGCTGAAACACGGGGAACTGCCTTCTTTCATAGGGTCCGAGAACTCCCCCAAATAATCAAAACAGAATTCACATTCTTTTCTGTGCATTCATTTAATATAAATTGGCTTTTTGAAACTTTCAATTACATATATATGTATTTGAATATACATAAATATATATATGTTATATATATATGCCATATATATATGCCATATATATATATTTATATATATAGTTTTTCAAAGTCCCAGAAAAGTCC
Source organism: Neomonachus schauinslandi (assembly GCF_002201575.2). NCBI lineage: Eukaryota > Metazoa > Chordata > Mammalia > Carnivora > Phocidae > Neomonachus > Neomonachus schauinslandi. The sequence goes on along the minus strand of NC_058411.1, from coordinate 41,838,109 downwards.
TCCCCTTAATCTCTTTGGGGCCTCCATGAGTTTCCATAGCACTTTACAAAAGATCTTTAGTGAGGAAAGGATTGGACAAACTTTCCTTATATGTGTGGCCCACACCATTAATTGCCCCATCTCCTTTAGTAAGGCCTTATTCCTATGTAAATACCCTTGCATAATGTTACAGGCTATTGTTAGGCCAGCGCCAGTCAGTCGCCACTTATATGCATTTTTATTTCAATCCGCTGCTCAGAGAATGAAAAGATGTCTGGACTTAAGCTGTTTACCAACTGGGCCGAAGCTGCAGAGCGGCAAAACTGCAGAAAGCCCCAAGCAACTGCAGGAACAAGCTTTTACAATGCAAGCGGCCATTTTCAGTTGAGTTATTAACCCGCCCTGGAACTCTTCTAAGCTATGCCTTTTTTAAAGAACAAATGTGCTGAATCAAACATGAATGAGCCAGAACTATTAAGAGAGAAATCCCCTAAAGAACTATTGAACACAACATAGGTTTGTAATCATTTTGTCTCAGTTGCCTGCTACCAACATTACCAAGGATGAGAATGCTGGCTCAGTTGTGGGTTGGCTCGTAATTAAACAGTAGTGTGGTACAGTAAAAACACACATGCAAGCAACACACACCCAGAATCAGAAAACAGTGTGCAAGAGATGAGAGGACTGAGTTCATAGTTCACCGCCAAGACCTTATCTTAATTTGGTCACTAAAACACAGTAATCCCTGCCGGGAGCATTGGAAAAGATGCTTCTGAATCCAAGTGTCGCTCCCTCCACGCTCCATGGCCTCCTACATTCTTAGATTGAAAAAATAAAATAATTTTTACTTTACAGTTGTAAAGATCCAGGGGAATGAGACACCACGAAAATAAAGGAGCAGAATTCTACCAAAGGGAGCTGGCTTTTTTTCTCTGCAAAATGTGCTGTAGGCGAGGAACACCGTACTTATTTAGTGGCGCCAGGATCTGAGTAGTGTGGTATTAGCCTAAAGAAACTCTTGACTGTTTGCATGCTTATTAGAATCCAATGAGTGCTTAATAAGTGCATATATCTGACAGAGGAAATATCTCATTGCATAGTTAGTGCTACAGGAAAGACACACACACACACACACACACACGCTGAGGAAAGCAGTCTTGAGTTAATTACCATCACAATGCAATAAAGTACAACAGTCATAGCTGAAAACCGTTTCTATTAAAGCTGCTAGACTCAACCTTGCCTCTGCAGGTCAGCCTCGGCACTGATAACCTTTCCAGCAGACAAATGCATGTAACATTGCCTCATCTAATTAAAAGCTCAGGGAGGTGTAGAAAAATACCAGCACATTGAATCCAAGCAAATGAGTGCTGCCTTCGGCTGATGAAGCTACCATATGCTGCCGCTGTTTACTCTGGAAGGAAACTGAGTCACTTAACATTTCAATAGGTTAATCAATTGACAATTAAATGGAGAAATTGGTTAACTCTGAAAACAATTAACATGACACTCCATTAAGTACACTTTCTAATTGCCACAGCTGTGAGTGGAAATTAACGTGCATGTTAAAGCATCTAACTGGGGTGGCACTGTTTTTTGTGCTTGAGAGAACGGAATTAGCTGAAAACTCGGGTTTTATTTTATAGATTAGACAGTAGGAATTCTATCATCAACTGCAGTTTTAGCAGAGGGGAGCTATGTATATTTTTTCATTCTTTTAAGGACTCACTTCAAGTTGTTGAAATATTTAATTTGCAATAATTAATTAAAATAGCCTAAACCCCTCCTACCAAATTACTGGGTTGGCGAACAAAATGGGAAATCTCTCCCTTTGCCCATTTTGTGGACATAATTACTTTGCAGGATCAGGTATATTTCAAGATTTCCTTTCTAATTAAACAACGCAATACGCAAGTGTTAAAGTAAGAATTTTAGCTGAACATTTCTGTGAATTGTTTCTGATTGTTGGCCTGCGTCCCTAGCCTTACTGTAAAATAGTAACAATAGTGTTTGTCAATGACAATTTTAAGTTGGATTTGGGTTTTTGCAGGCTGTTACACATGCTAGAAAGCAAGCAGGCAGTCATTAAGACAAAGAATATTTATCTAGAAAAGAGGTGATAATTTAAGTAAATCATAAATGTTTCTGATATATATTAAGTGCTAAATAAATATTTTTGAATGAGTGAAAATCTTTAAGAGCTGATTATAAAAATTATCTTATATAATCTTCCTCCTCCCCCACCACTTTTGGTAGCACAAAATGGACAGGATACACAAAAATGGATAGGATAAATCCTACTTTGAGGGACTGATGGTCTGCCTGGCAGCAGAGTGGGAGAATGGCATTTAAGAAGAAAGTCTGGGGCGCCTGGCTGGCTCAGTCGGTGGAGCACGCGACTCTTGATCTTGAGGTCCTGGGTTGGAGCCCCAAGTTGGGGGTAGAGCTTACTTAAACCAAAACAAAATAAGACAAAAAGGAAGAAGGTAAAGGATGCAGCTGGTGCAGGAGGGGAACACTAAGAAGACTTAAAATGTTCTGGTTTGGGCATCTGGTTACATGGTGAGGCGGTTAATCAAAATAGAAATAAAGAAGAAAGGTGAGATGGGGTAGGAATAATAGATAATGAATTTAACGTAGAACACGTTGAATTCAAAGTGTTGTAAAATACACAGATGTCAACTGGACAGTTGGATCGATCGAAACTCATGGACTAGAGATATTAGGAGTCGTCAGAATACATGTAGTTGCTAATAACATGGGAGTGGATGAGATTTCACTTCCATTTATTCTACAGAAAAGAAGAACAGAAAAGGGCTGAGGACAAGGCCCCGGGTGATACCAGCATGCTGGGGTGGACAGAGGGAAGAATCAGCAAAGGAGGCTGAAAAGTCGGAGGAAAAGGAGAACAAACAGAGAGTGGTCCTGGAAGTCAAGGGAAGAGAGAACGACTCATACTCAAGAGGTCTAGTCAAATGAGGGCAATTTGAAATACTGGTGTCTTCCTGCCAGTTGTTTGGTTGGCGTGAGGAATGCCTGAGTCAGAGCACGGTCCCCACGAGGAGTTAATGGGAGGTGGGGTAGGAGAGATGTGGACTGCAGGCTAATCTGAGAAGCTGTGTTGTGGGGACAGAAAGGGCAGTGGCTTGAGGACTGGAGGATGTGAGGGCAGATTTGTTTGTTTTTATCTAAGTTTGGAAATGTCCATGGATCGGGCTATATTTGAAGGATCCAGAATCGAAGATGAGGAGATTCCAGACACCTGGCTTCTTTTTACATGTGTATTTTTTTTTTTTTTTTTTTTTTAGTCCAGGAGGTTTAAAGAGAAAAAAGTGGTTTGGAATTATTGCCAAGAGGGCTGGAAGAGGGGTGTGACTGAAGATGGAGGGGAAGGATTACCACAGAGGCTACCTGGAATTGGACACAATATCTTGTGGTCATACTCATTCACTCCACAGTGGGTTTTTCTCTAGGGGGGAAGCCTTCATTCATATATTTATTCATTCATCCAACAAATATTAATGAATGCTTGCCATGTGCCAGGCACTGTTCTAGGCCAGCCAGATACAGCGATGAAGAAGACAGACAAGGTTTCTGCTCTCAAGGAACTAGAGAGTTCCTGGAAAGGATTCTATTTTGAATATGGTAGCTTCAATCCCAGGAGGTGACCTTCGAGCCTTTTTTTCAAAGATGGGAAAGACCCAGATGTCAAGGATCTTGGTGGAAGAACATTCTGGGAGTTAGGGGAACGGAGGGTTCCTTGAGGTTGGAGAACGTGTGTCCATATGTTCTTCATCAAGTCTTACCATTGTAACACCCATGTGAAGTGGATTATATGCTACCTTGAATTCATCTTGAGTTACTCGTATTTGTATATCACCCTTTTGGATAATGCTGCTTATAGAACAGACACTTAAAACACTGTTTTCCCTTCCTTAATCAGTGAGAAAAATCAATGTTATGACATACAAATTTGGTAGTTATAACTTTTTGTTGGCTTGCTCTTGGGATCTTTGAGTGATCATGAGATTTCTCATGATGGGTAAAGACATCCATGCTGTTGGCACACAGTTTACCTGTCCTGTGAGATCCCTTTCTTTTATGGGGATAGCTCCAGATTTGTAACTGGACACCAGACTGCCCAGGAAAACAGCAACCTTTCCCGGTCTCTCTTAGAACTACACATGGCTATATGACTAGCTTTCGGAAAATGGGATATGAAGGGAACAGTGTGTGTAACCTATAAGAAGTGATATTAAAGGAAGAGGGGCCCCTTCTCCCCTTTTTCCCTCCACTGCTTTTCTCCATCCAGTTGTTTAGAAGGTAGATGTGATGGCTGAGTTGTCATCTTGGATTATGTAGTCAAAGCCACACTTGAGGGTTAGTAGAGTGGAAAATGAGAACAGTCTAGATTGCAGATGACCAAGGAACTGCCACACCAGCCTTGAATTATTTGCACATTGACTGACATGAAAAAGAAATAAACTTATATCTTGTATAAGATATAAGTGGTCATAACACATGGACAAATTTTTATCCTAACTATTCATTCAATCCTACCCTTTCCTATCATATCCTACCCTATCCTAACCTGTGTTCAAAGGACATACATAGTAAGTGTCTATTAAACAACCATTGTTTTTTGATTTAAAAAAAATTGATTTATATTGGGGTGCCTGGCTGGCTCAGTCAGTAAAGCATGCAACTCTTAATCTCAGGGTCGTGAGTTCAAGCCCCATGTTGGGCATAGAGCTTACTTTAAAAAATTGATCTCGCGGGCACCTGGGTGGCTCAGTTGGTTAAGCGACTGCCTTCGGCTCAGGTCATGATCCTGGAGTCCCTGGATCGAGTCCCGCATCGGGCTCCCTGCTCGGCGGGGAGTCTGCTTCTCCCTCTCCCACTCCCCCTGCTTGTGTTCCCTCTCTCGCTGTGTCTTTCTCTGTCAAATAAATAAATAAAATCTTAAAAAAAAAATTGATCTCGCATTGTTTAAAGTTTTATTAAGATATAATTGGCATATAAAATTGTATATATTGAAGGTTTACAACTTGATATATTTTTTTAAGATTTTATTTTTAAGTAATCTATACACGCAATATGGGGCTCAAACTTACAACCCCGAGATCAAGAGTCACGCGCTCTACGTTCTACTGACTGATCCAGCCAGGTGCCCCTACAACTTGATGTTTTGACAAATGCATACACTGTAAGAGATCACTGCAATCAAGCTAATTAACATATTCATCACCTCTATATAGGACAGGTATCCCCCACTTTTCGAATATTCTCCACTTCATTTTTAGGAAATATCTGCGTTAGTACCTATTTTTGCTAACCAAAAGAAATTCAAAGAGGATTTTTGCTTTTATGAAAAAAAGTGAAAATAGCACTCAATGTTTTTGCAGGGAGACCTTAGAGGGGCAGTTCACACCCCAAGCAGCAAGACTGGCCCCATCAAGCTCCTTCTCTGGGACCTACACTCAGCATCTCAGCATCAGGCTGCCATAGCTTTGAACAGTGTCTATGAACATCTGTGCTTTATCTCAATTTATTTTGTGCATCCATTAGCAAAATGTGTTCTAAGGTATCAGAAAAGCCCTGAGATAGTTCAGCTTTTTTTTTTATATGAATTACTGGTAATTGCTTCTTTGTTTAATGCCATTTCAGCTTACAAAAGCTTTCCTAGGAAAGCTCTACTTTCATATAGAGGGGGAAACCTGCACCATATCATTTTGTTTGTGTGTGTGTGTATGTGTGGTGAAGCAACTATTGTTTTTTGAGTTGTCAGATTGTGTGACAAATTTCCTTGACATAATAGTCTAGAAATAAACTGGCTATGAGTGATTAGGTAAATTTTAACCACACGAAAATCCCAATATAATGATTGGCATTCTATAAAACAAAGCTATTTCCATTTCCCAGTGGATGGCCATAATAAGCCACTTGTATTTTATACGTACACACTGCTGTGGCATATCTGTGCCCATTTTCCTTATCATCCATACTTTGCCCACGTAAACATATGAAAATTCCTACCTCTGTTAACTTTTCTTATTGGATTGAGTCATCAAAAACATGCATTTTGCTGTATTTCCATGTCAACAAGCATTGAGAAGAGATAAGATTTTTGTTATTTTTTTGTAGCAATATCCAGTGACTCCGTGTGTTTCAGACCCATTTTATGGGCCTCCCTAGAATTGCTTGGCCTATGTGCCTCCTGGGCATTCCTCTGCTTGTTCAGTATGCAGCCTGGCCACCACCACTGTTACTCTCATTGCCTTGTCTTCTAAAACTGCCAGAAGTTCTAAACCTTTCTCAGTTCTGGCCTGACCTCTCCCACTTCTGGTCCAGCGGGAGTCATAGCAGCTCCAGCAACCAGACCTCACCTTGACTATACTCACGGAGACTCTGGTTTCTTTCATCACTTTTGGACCCAGATGCATCACCACATCCTGGGGTATGGGATTTGGCTTTATAGGCAGATAGTCATGGGAGCCGGTTAACAAGGAGTGTATTGGTCCCATAGCGCCAACTTCAACCAGCGAGAGAGATCAGGAATAGCAGAGAGTTCCATGCTCCCTGTCTGGAAGATGTCCCCGATCACTAAATGACTGGCTGGGTTTTCTTATGATGTTGTGGTCAATTCACAGTGGATCATGTTTTACCTGCTTTTCTTTCTTCTCTGCCTCACTTTTCCTTTTCCCTCACTTTTAATACCCTGGAGTTTTGCCTCCCAATAAAGCCTTACATCATAACATTTGCCTTAGGACTGGTTTGAGGGAAACTAATAGGCCAGAAATGTGATGGAGTTGCCAACGAATGGTGGCATCATCATTGAGATTTCAGCCCATCTTTTCAGTAGAGAATGGGGCATAGGAAGGAAAGGGGAGTATAGTGAGGACCACTGCTAGCCTGTATAAAAATTATTCTATGGATTTTAAAAAAAGTGACTCTTTTAGGTGTATGTACTGCATGGGCACATGGCTTATTCAGAACTCGGGCTGGATTTGAGCCCTCATGTGTCCCCTCAGCAAGATGCCCTTGTGCAATCAACAGCCCATATGCATAAATATAGTTGAGCATAGTAGAAGTATTGCACAACTTAGAAAGGAGTAAATTCAGAGAGCTCAGGTTTTCCAAACACTTCTAGGGGCGCCTGGGTGGCTCAGTCAGTTAAGAGTCTGCCTTTGGCTCAGGTCATGATTCCAGGGTCCTGGGATCCAGTCCCACATCGGGCTCCCTGCTCAGTGGGAAGTCTGTTTCTCCCTCTGCCTGCCATTCCCCTGCTTGTGCTCTCTCTCTCTCTGACAAATAATAATAAAATAAAATAAATAATAAAGCACTTCTAAATGTGCTTCATTGATGTGGTTATATCCAGTCCTAAAGAAAAAATAAATTTCACTCTTACTGTTTACAGTCCCTGATGATAGCTAATCTTACTCAAGAAAGAGCTTAAATGGTTCTTTTTCTAAGAAGGTGGGTAGAAGAGAGATGAATTGGGCTGAGTCACAACTAACCACTTCAATTCACATTTAAAATTGGTGTTTAAAATGTGCCCAGCGGGACGCCTGGATGGCTCACTGGATTGGGCTCAGTGGATTGGTCATCATCTGGGGTCTTGGGATCTAGCTTCAGGTTGGGCTCCCTGCTCAGTGGGGAGCCTGCTTCTCTCTCTCCCTCTGTGATCTCTCTTGCTCTCGCTCTCTCAAATAAATAAATAAATAATAAATAAATAATAAATAAATAAATAAAACCTTTATAAAAAAATAAATAAAATGTGCCTGACATCATCTTACATGTGGTACTACAGTGAGGAATCAACACAATTATGCATATATTTTCTGTGTCTTCTAACAAAGCAAGATTGAATGGCAGAGAAAATGGATGATTGAGTTTGTCCAGGACGGGGGATTCTTTTCCCTCTTTTCTTTTTCTTTCTTCCTTTTTTTTTTTTTTAAGATTTTATTTTTAAGCAAGGTCTACACCCAATGTGGAGCTGGAACTCACAACCCCAAGATCAGGAGTCACACTCTAGCGCCAGAGCTAGCCAGGTGCTCCTCCCTCTTTTTCTTTAGCTTCTTTAATCTTACCTATCACTCAAGTCTTCAATATTGTTCTTTTTTTATTTAAGATTTCATTTATTTATTTGACGGAGAGAGACAGTGAGAGAGGGAACACAAGCAGAGGGAGCTGGAGAGGGAGAAGCAGGCTCCCAGCTGAGCAGGGAACCTGATGGGAGCTCGATTCCAGGACTCTGGGATCATGACCTGACCTGAAGGCAGATGCTTAATGACTGAGCCACCCAGGTGCCCCAAGTCTTCAATATTGTTCTATCCCTCAACTTCCCACCACTCCAGGAGCACTTAGATTTCCTGCTTCTTCCTTGCTGATACATCAAAATCCCAAAGAAATGGAAAAACAATAGCTATTCCCTTTAATTTATCTGCTATGGACAACCTCACCCCCCTTTCAAAATCTTGGGATATTCAGAGCCCTGCAGATGACAGATGGGGCTCCGGATACTTGGTGGAATGGTAGGAGAGAAGAGAGGAAGGGAGGGAAAGGAGCCTTGCATGTGTCCTTGGTGGGGGGGTGGTGCACAGACCAGCTGGAGACCCCCTCAGTACACATCCTCTGGTAGAAAGGCCTCCTCAGGCTCCCTCAGGTCAGGAAATGTTTATTCGTTGCTTACCATGTACCAGACCATGTGCTGAAAAGTGAGTAAGAGTTTCTGCCCTTGATGAGCTTATGGTCTAGAAGAGAAGTTGAAAACATGACAGATAATTTCAATCTAATGAAGGAACTGCTGTGGTAAAAGTATGTAGACTGTGCTCTGGGGCAGGGATGGTTCATCCCACCTTAGGGATTATGGAAGGCTCTTTTGAGTCTGTCTTTCAGGGACTAGATACAACCTGGCTCTCTATAGAATCTACCTCTCTGGCTTTATCCCTCATCAGGTTCTAACTAGTTCTCCTCGATTTACTATGTCATCCTTCACACCCAACTCTCACTAATTTTCTAACACTGCATGTTTACACAGCTAGACTTTCAGTCTGGATGTTCTCCCATTTATAAATCTGGAAGACCTCTACTCATCCTTTAATACCCACCTCAGAAGTCACTTCTGTGAAGCTCTCCCTGAAGCTCCTAGGCAGAGTTGCCTCCTTCCTCTTTCCGGCTCCTAGCCCACTATTTCTACTTCTGTATTTACCACAGTGTACACCTAAGATAATATTTACCACAGTTTTTCTGTGTAAATATCTGTTTTCCCCATTACACTGTGAGCTCTTAGGGCAGAAGTCATTCATCTTTGTTTCCCCAGGGATTAACATCTCCAATGGCCCTTAGCTCTGTAACTTAATATTTGATGGCTGAATGATTATTTTTTAATATACTATGGAAACACCGATGATAGAGTTGTTCACTGTGCTATTCACACTGAATAAAACATTTGAGGCATCATGTTAACATAGTAAATAGGCCTCTGTGACCTGTGAGATTTGAGCCCTGGCTTAGAAGACGCCTGCCACTGGGTGCCTGGGTGGCTCAGCTGGTTAAGCGTCTGCCTTTGGCTCAGGTCATGATCCCAGAGTCCTGGGAGCATTGGGCTCCTTGCTCAGTGGGGAGCCTGCTTCTCCCTCTGCCTCTCCCCCAGCTTGTGCTCTCTCTCTCTGTCAAATAAATAAATAAAATCTTAAAAAAAAAAAAAAAGAAGACAACTGCCAGAATCTCAGGTCTCTTGTTTGTTTGGCTACCATCTCAATGTGTGTCATGGATTGTTGAGTGCTTGATAGATGACTGAGTCAGGAGAATTTGCTTTGATTAAGGTTTTATTTAGGTTAATTGTTCATTTATTAATCAGATATTTATTCAGTACCTAGTATGTTACTGAAAGCTATTCTAGATGCTTGAAGATACAGTGATCAATCATAACATATATGGCCGAAGAGTCTATGGAGAACACAATAGGACAGTAGTTTTCAGAGTGTGCTCCTTAGGTCAATGGTATCAACATCACTTGGGAACTTACTAGGAATGCACATTCTTGGACTCTGAGACCTACTTTCAGACCTACTGAATCAGAAACTCAGGCCATGGGAGTGGGGTGAGTGGTGGGAGCTAGCAGTCTTGTTTAATAAGTCCTGTCCTTGATTCTGATGCTAAGAACCAATGGCTGAGTCTAGTCCAAGCCCACACTAGAGAGGCCACCTCTGTCCATAGCTTCCAATGGGTCTGCAGATGTGCCCTTCCAACAGTGCTCTGCCTTGGGAAATGAGCATGTGTGAATTGATGTGTGAATTGATGACAGCATCAATACTGGTCATGCCCTTGGTTTCTGGTTGGGCTCAGTCAATGGGAAGCAGAGGAGAAGAGTTAGAACAGTGTATTTATAATCCTGGCTTCTTCCCTATGATGTGGTCCCAGGCCAACTGTGTCCCTCAAGTCAAAGCAACTGTTCCTCCTAAAGATATCGCTTCTGCAGCTTTTTCTAGCCTCTGGTAAATTAGTTTTGTGAATAAGCCCTCCACAAACTATCTTGAGTTTCTTTTCTGTTCTCTATCAGAACTGCACCACTCACCTCACCAAGTCAGCTCTGATCTTCTGCAGGCCAGGACCCACCTCTCCATTTGACACAGTGGATACAGTGCCTACAGACATAATTTTAGGGGCGCATGAAAATGTTTAAAGTTTTTTTAAATCAGAAAAAAATTTGATGTAATCCAGGATGGATTCTATTTTTCCTTATATTGATGTAGTTGCAAAATTGAATTTTAAACCTTTTTTTTTTTTTTTTTTTAGTGGAGGAAGAGTCCCACAAAGACCCACGAATGTCATAATGTGGCTCTGCTGCATTGTCTTGCTAACTGATTTTCTTACCTTCATATTATCTACCCCCAAGTCCTCTATTCCACCCACAAAACACGTAAACACACGTGCACTTGTGCACATGTATGCATGCGTGCACACACACATATGCTTACAGATACATACATACATACATATATATATATTTTTAAAGATTTTATTTATTTATTTGACAGCAAAAGAGGGTACAGGCAGGGGGAGCAGCAGAGGGAGAGGGAGAAGCAGGCTCCCCGCTGAGCAAGGAACCCGATGGGGGGCTCGATCCCAGGACTCTGAGATCATGACCTGAGCCGAAGGCAGATGCTTAACCGACGGAGCCACCCAGGTGCCCCGACAAATACGTATATTTACCCTTCCGTGTTCATTCTCTACTTTTCTCCATTTTCTCCATTCCTTGTCTGGGAGGGAGGTGGAGGCTGACCTCTGCGAACTACACTATTCAGGCTTCCTTGTTGGGCCGCTTCTCTTTAGGAACTATGAATGGGAGGCATCTGTGGAAGATCACAGGGCCAGAGGAAGGAGAAGTTCTGGGGTTTACTCTCCTGGCACTCTCTCTGCCGCCGTTGGGTGGCAGCGGCTCTACCTAAGGCCACAGCTTCTGCTGCTGAGCCCCCTCCTACACTACAGTTCTTCCCACGTCCCCTCAGCCACTCCTGCTCTTGCACCTTCAGCTCTAGGACAAGCTCTTCACTTGTGCAGCCCAGGGGCTCCTCACCATCCCTTGTCAGTTTCCCTTAACCCTTTGTTAATAACCTCTGTAGATAGTTTCTTCATTAACATGCATATCTATTTTTAATTGATAGTCGAGACCCATAGCAAGTTTTGATTTGTTCATTTAACACGATATCACAAACATTTCCTGAGGTGTCTGCAACATCTTCATAAGGACCACTTTATGGCAACACGATATTCTACCTTAAGATGTACAAGAATCTCTTGATATATCTCCTTTGCTCTCTTTCTGCTTGACTCATTTTTCCTTATTTCCTTTATTTATTTCCTTATTCCCATTATAGACAGACAAATATTCTCAAGGTGCAGATTTTTACTGGGTCTAAACTTTTACTCCATTCATGTTCTTTTTCTCTAGATTCTGATACTATCTGTCTTCTAGCCACAATTTCTACCCCTTCTTCTGAATTTTTCTGTAGGCAAAGAGTTTTACTCCCTCCCCTTGGAATGTATTTACACTCAGCTGTCAACAGACATTTGTTTAAACTATTCCCTCCACTTGAAATATTCTCTTTTTCACTGTTTTTCAAATGTCAGTTTTCCTTCCTACTTAAGTTAAAGATGGCATTCTCTCTTTTGAACTAACCTATTCAAATGATTTGTTTGGTAATTAACGGTTTTTACGGTTATTTTGAAATGTAATTAAAATCTTTTAAGTTATTTAACTTTAAATATAGTACTATCTTTTCTTCTCCAACTTGATTATTAATTTCTTGATGACAGGAATTATTTTCTTGGATCACTTTATGTCTCCTGTAGGGACTTTCTTGCAATACTTGCTTAATGACCAAGTACTGATTGGAAACATATTGGCGTCCCATGTATAAGAGATTGACTTTCAGAATCCGAGATAGGTTTAAGTGTGACTGAAGTTGAGTTCTCGACCCATTTCTCTGACTACAGACTGTAACTTCATCACCTGGTGCTCAGATGCCCAATATTGTTTAAGGAGGTTATTGTTCTTATGTGTTGTGAGGAGGGGAAATGCCTTAAAAGTGTTTACATCTCTAAGCCAAAGTGGAACACATGCATGAGAAAGAAGTGCCCCCATGGTGTAGATACAGAAGGCAGGCTCATGGGGCACCTGGGTGGCTCAGTCAGCTGAACCTCTAACTCTTGGTTTCAGCCCAGGTCATGATCTCATGGGTCGTGGGATCGATCCCCACGTGGGACTCCGCTCTCGGTAGGGAGTCTCCTTAAGGATTCTCTCTCCCTCTCCTTCTGCCCCTCCCCCCCTAAAATAAATAAATCTTTAAAAACAATAGAAATGATAGAAGGAAGAGTCATGGTAGTAATACTAGTGGTGGTAGTAACTCAGCTTCTGATTAGTAGTAATAGAGATCCTAATTCATCCTGTAATGTCTTGCATGTTTTTTGCATCATAGCAAGTATCACCTCCAAATATATTCATTCGGTTATTTGCAATAGTGATAAAACCTTCCTTACCCCAACAAAGATATATGCTACATGAGAGTGAGGACTTTTTTTTGCTCTTGTATTCTGCACTGTATTCCCAGTCCTAGAAAAAGTCTGGCATGGAGTAGGCACTCAAAAAACATTTGTGGAATAAATGAATGAATGAATGAATATTTGTTAGTATTCTACAGTTTTCCAGATGGTGCTATAAGTGCTTTGCATTACATGTCACTTAAGTCTTACAACACCCTATGACATAGGTACTATCCCTTTTTACAGAGGAGAAAACTGAGGCTCAAAGAAGGTAAAGGCTTCCCATGGTCAGAAATCTAGTAACGGGGGAGGTGGGACTTAAATTCAGGCAGTCTGAAGCCTTAGCCACTGTGTTTTAAATTTTACTCAGTAAAATACTGGGAAATAACAACAACTAGCATTTGCTAAAACATATGAACTATTGTCACATTTATTTCCTCTTTTGATAGCATTCAATGATCCAAGCTAATACTATTATTCCTACTTTACAGATAGGAATACTGAGAAATGATTTGTCAAAGGTCACAGTGCCATTAAGTGGCAGCCCTGGGAATTAAACTCAGATCTTCTGAGTTCAAACCCCATCTCTCTCCCACCCCCTACTCCTGCCATCCACCATGCTGCAGCTTAACTGTGGCCAGAGACCCCAATGTATGGCTTTAGACATACGTGAGAACGGATTCTATTTAATTAGTCACTAATAAAGCCATTGTATTAGTAGCCATAAATAAATAATTTTAATATTCATTAGTTTCATTTTCGTAGTTACTAAGTTGTTACTAATAAAAAATTACACAGAAGTTCTAAGTTTGGAGGCACAGCCCCCAAGCATTTACCTTAGGGGAATAGGACAACAACAAAATTGTCACTGGTGACTTTCAGGAAGACTGCACAATCATTCATTCAGGAATGCTCTGTGGTATGCGTGTGATTCATACATCAAAAAAGAGGTACGTGGAGATCATACTTATCATTGTTACACTCACCTATCTCCTCTTAGATACTGAGTCCTACTGGGTGATGGCCAGTGGCTCCCACTTGTATTTTCTTGACAAGGTAAGAAAAATTATAAACAGGATTCTGAAAATTAGGGCTCATTGCATGAATGTAAAGAAAAGAAAGGAGTAGCAGTAAAGGTCACTGAGGCTGGAGAGATCAAAAGGCTCCAGGAGTCAATGAAGGATGGCAGGGGATGGGATCGAGAGGCACTTGGAACAAAGTGCTGGAGGGTGGTCCGTGGCAGGGGCAAGAGGGGAAGCGTGGCCAGAAAAGATGGCACAAACTTCTCAACTTTGAAGGTGGAGGAGGATGGTGAGGGTTGATTTGGAAGTGAATTAAGGAACATGTCAAGCTTCTCTTCAGGGTGATGGATGAAGAAGCATGCTCCACTTGTGGAAGGTAAAAAAGGAACGTTGTCACTTAATGTCCAGGTAAGATGGTGGAGTAACTGCTCGTTATTAGAGTGGAAAATACAGAATAATTCACTCTATGAGAGAAGATCTGAAGAATAGCTTGAAAATGACTTGGAAATCCTAAGGCTGGGAACTGAATATGAATTAACATTAAGTAGAAAGATACTGTACTTTAACATAGTAAGGAGGTATTGCTATTGTCTACTCAAAAGTGTTACTTTTCATTAAGCTTTTATAGTGCATACTGTGCACTGGCCAATTTAACGTTCAGAAATCTGCAGAGATTTCTCTCTTTTTTTGTTTTTTGAGATTTCTCTTTTCTATAAGCATGTCTAACGTTTATTTTTCATGCCACTCACTTGGAATTTATCACACTTAAGAATTTTCATGATAGTTTCATTTCATATGTGTACACGCATGTAATCTCACCAGCTAGGTGAATATGTTTATTCCTAGGAACCCGTCTTCATGAGTACCTACCAGGTGCTTTTTCCTAGAGCCACGGGGCTTAGTTTGGGGCCTGACAGAGTTGTTACTCAATTGCTGGATGATAATTTTAATTTTGACTTAAGCTGTTGTTTTCTTCATAGCCAGCAAAAGTTGCAGTAAAAGCCAAGTGGTAGTACAATTTATGGAAACCTGTGAAGTGCAGTTCATTCACATTTTTACTTCTTGATGAAATGCGATGAATGTCTCTTTAAGTGAGAAATTTGATAAAGACTGGGTTTGGAGGAAGCATCTCCTCCCCCAAGGAGTGGGCTTCCTTTCAGAGGAGACCCCCTTAGATAGCTGCCAAGGTTGCTAAGGCAAATCTTTGCATATACAAATTTGGGTGAATGTGTTGACAGGATGTCAGATTTGTGTAGCTAATGCAGCTTCAGCATGAATATTGAGCTTTATGCCACTCCATTGATGCCCAAATGAACCTGTAGGTGCCTATTTGTGCCTGAGGCTATTGGGGTAGAAAATAGAAGCCATTGTGAAAACCTGATCAAGGTCCACAGCCTACCCTTGACCAGTAGTAATTGGTTTCCAACAACAACTGAAGAGTAAATTCAAAGAGATCTGAATGACAGAGCACTGATATCTTTCCATCGAATAGTCTGTAATTTCACCTTGCAGTTATTTTGCCTCATAGACTTACCCAGAGTGTTTTAGGAATCTTCACCGTGGGATGGATCCATAAGGAGTTGCATAACAAAGAATTTATCGAATCAGCTGATTCGGAGGGACTAAGTCTTTTGTATTACAAATGACCTAAAATATTATTTAGTTCATGAAACATATAAATCTCAGTGGGGACAATGGTAAATGTGACAGTTCTATTTTTTTTTTTAATAAAAGTTCTCTCCGAAATTATATTTCAAGGTCCTGGAAATTTTTAGATAGATCACAATAAAGTGCAAACAACTTATAAAAAGCCTTCTTTTTAACTTCATAATGTTCTATTCCCTGTCCTTGTGTTACCTAGTACTTCCACTAGCGAGCATTTCTGCATACCTATACAACAATAATTAATGTGATCATTGATCATAATAATTTTATCAGTGTAAGACCTTGCTAATTATCAAAGAAAGATCATTAGGACACAATCTAGTTTTATTTGATTTATGCTTTTCAGTATCATTTTATAAGAATTGACACTCTGTTAGAAAACCATGAGTTAGATTATTTGATTAAGCAGAATACTTTATCTTCCAATCATTTGGATAATATAACTGATTTTCTTTGCTTTTGTAGAGCACATAGTATATTAGATACCTGGAGAAGATCATTTTTTAAAACAATTTCCTTGTCTTATACAACAAAATTATGTTTCGCAAAAATTATAAAATGAAACAAATAGTAATAATGTCCAGAAAGGAAATGTAGACACCGAATATTTTCTTTCATCACACTTTGTATTTATAGTTGTGCAAGAAAGGAAAAGTGACTGTAAATAAAATAGAGATTAAAATACAAAAATGAAAAAAAAGGATTATTTATTTATTTATTTATTATAATTTTTAAAAAAGTTTTTCTTTAAGTATAATCTCTACACCCAACGTGGGGCTTGACCTCACATCCCTGAGATCAAGAGTTGGATGTTCCTCTTACTGAGCCAGCCAGCCCCACCTGGGTTAATAGTTTGTTTATTTATAAAGATTTTATGTATTTATTTGAGACAGAGAGAGAGCTCCAGCTGGGGTGGAGCAGAGGCAGAGGGACACGGAGAGGGAGCGGGAGAGGGAGAAGCAGGCTCCTCGCCAAGCAAGGAGCCGCCATGCGGGGCTCAATCCCAGGACCCCAGCATCATGACCTGAGCTGAAGGTGGACGCTCACCCAACGGAGCCACCTAGGCGCCCCTGGATTAATAGTTTTAAAACACATTAATGCATTTTTTGACAAAGGAGGAAATATTACACCTACATATTTTTCTAGCACAATAACAAACATGTGAAGCAGAGCCTGTGGGTCCAGGGCAGTTTTCCAAATTAACTTTCATGTAGCTTGCAATGATTTTAAGGCCTAAGAGATAAAAATGTGCTAACTTGAAACGTACACTTAATATTATTAAAATTTAACAGTAACTGCAGAAATTGTTTAGAACTTAGACAAACAGGATTTTTGCAGAGAGGAGTATTTGATGTCTGACATTGTTTGGAACGGTCAGCGCATGATGATACTAAAAGGCAGATTAGAGTTTAGCTGGTTTTAATATTGGGCTTCCACTGTCTTAGTACTGGTACAGGGCTGGGCCACTGTTCTCACCCCTCCACGTCCCCCCCCCCCCCCCCACCCCCTGCCCTTGGCCACCACCACTTTGCTTCGTAAACTTGTATTTCTGTTTTCTCCTGGCATACTTTGGAGTGTAGCTTTCAGAAATAATCTTTTTCAGCGTGTTTCTTTTTTCTGCCATGCCTCCTCTCAGTATATCAGAAATCTTACTTTTGTTTAGTATTTCTGAATTATTGTCACTCAGAACGCTGTATACTGTTTGATGAGACCTAGACCTATAGATAAACACTGATTTGTATTTAGCGTGTATTTGTACATTAATTTAAAAGCAATAATGCCTTTTTTTTAATAAGAAAGAAAGAGATTAAATAAAAGAATGTGGAAACATTCCCAACAATTTTGTATGTGTGTGTGTTTGGATTTGCAATCCATAGAAACCAACTTATCACATCTTATCTCTTTCATGGAGGCACAAAGTAAGAATCCTTCACAGGAGAGCTCTCTTCCTCTCATCTCTTCATCCTAGTATATGAGTATGCAAGGATATTTTTTCATATATTTATCAAGTTTTTTTTCCCTAGCTAGTACCCCAAACAGTGCCCAGGCAGCATTATACTATGCGTGAGTCTGTTTTTATTTGACACTATTGTATTTTTCCCCTCTCTAAAATTAATTCCTCTATACAGAGTGTCTGAATGGGGTTTTTATCAATTAGCTTTCACTAAGACAATCTTTTCCTGTCTAATATAGAATAATGATTTTTTTTCATTTGTCAAGGGGGTTATTAATAAATGCCACCAGTGGGGTTAGAACATTCTCTGGTGTTTGCTTTAGGGGAACAAGGGGATTGTCGGAAATCCTAGCCAAACTGAACCATAATTAGAGAGAAAATGTTAGCAATTAGAACTATACATTAGGCTTTAATTTACTACCATGGAAAAGTCAAGGGTGGCATTTTTATTCCATTTTTAGGTGCAGCCAGATGGATTGCTCATTACAGGATAATTTCCACCGACCCTCTGCATTTCTCAGAGTAACAAAGCAGCTGAGAGCACTGTGTAGCCAGTGGCTCAGATTTGCTTTTATTTTTTGTGGGGGTGGTGAGTGGAAGGGGAGGTTGAGCAGTTATCAATTTCCTACGGTTATTGACATGATTGGGAATCTTTTTACGTGTGGAATAATTTGAGGTCAAGAAAGCAACTGGAATAATTTTAGACCAAGAAAGCAGAACACAAACACATTAATATAATTTACTTTTCTATCCTCGCCTAAATGCATCGTACTGCTGTGTCTTAACTATCTCCTTGTTAAAAAAAATTCCCCTTTTCAGTCTTTCTACCTTTAATTTTTCCTAATGACTAAAATAAACATTTTAAGTTATTGTTTAAAAAAAATCTTCTCAAACCAGATCATATAGCTCAGTCTAATTCCAGTCTAATTGCTGCAAAACTTCCAAGTGCACCGAATGCACCACTCTTGAAGATATGGAGTATCCATCATTTATTTTTCCTTTTTATCTCACACTCAAGTGGCATTTTCTTTTCCTTTTTTTAATAAAGATTTTATTTATTTATTTGAGAGAGAGACAGAGAGAGCATGAGCAGGCGGAAGGGGCAAAGCGAGAGGAGAAGCAGGCTCCCCGCTGAGCAAGGAGCCCGATGCGGGGCTCGATCCCAGGACTCCAGGATCATGACCTGAGCCGAAGGCAGACGCTTAGCTGACTGAGCCACCCATGTGCCCCTCAAATGGCATTTTCTTATTAACTGTCCTATCCAGTTTTCTTTCCATCAACTGAATTTGGGGCCAAGATGTTAAGGACCATTTAAAAAAATGTATTTATTTTGAGGTTAACAATGTTGTCATGAGGACAAAACCTTCCACCTTCTAGTTACTTTTTATTACAATGAATTAAAATTAGCCACAGCTTCCTTTGCTTTTGAAAATATAGTTGAAGATACTTTAAAAAAAAAGATTTTATTTATTTATTTGGGTAGGGGGAGAGCATGAACGGGGGAGGAGGGGCAGAGGGACAAGCAGACTCTGTGCTGAGCAGGGAGCCCCATGTGGGGCTCAATCCCAGGACCCCAGATCATGACCTGAGCTGAAGGCAGACACTTAACCGACTGACCCACCCAGGCACTCCTCAGTTTTCTCTTTAAACTAAGGATCGGAAGAATGAGAAATATTTTCCCTACATTCCGTATTCTACCAGATTTCAGCTAGTTTTCCATGCTTTTTATGGAAAACAACCACACAAAAATCCCATACTTTTGTCAACTGAAAATTCTTCAGTTCTGTAGCAGTGTGACAGAAAGCATTTTTCTTCTCATAAAAATCCATGTTATGTAAACAAAACAAAACATTACTGAACTCTTGATTTTATTTTTTCCACATTTTAAAATTTAAATTCAATTAATTAATATATAGTGTATTATTAGTTTCAGAGGTGGAGTTCAGAGGTAGAGTTGTATATAACATGCAGTGCTCATTACATCCACCTGCTGTCCTTAATGTCCATCACCCAGTTACCCATGCCCACATCCACCTCCCCTCCAGCAACCCTCAGTTTGTTTCCTGTGTTTGAGTCTCTTGTGGTTTGTCTCCCTCTCTGATTTCATTTTGTATTATTTTCCCTCCTGTTTTTTTTCTTAAATCCCACATATGAGTGAAATCATATGATGATTGTCTTTCTCTGACTTACTTCGCTTAGCATAATACCCTCTAGTTCCATCCATGTCATTGCAAATGGTAAGACTTCTTTTTTTTTTTTTTAAAGATTTTATTTATTTACTTGAGAGAGAATGAGAGAGAGCACATGAGAGGGGTGAGGGTCAGAGGGAGAAGCAGACTCCCTGCCGAGCAAGGAGCCCGATGCGGGACTCGATCCCGGGACTCCAGGATCATGACCTGAGCCGAAGGCAGTCGCTTAACCAACTGAGCCACCCAGGCGCCCAAGACTTCTTTTTTTTTGATGGCTGAGTAATATTCCATTGTATATATATACCACCTTTATCCATTCATTTGTCGATGGACATCTGGGCTCTTTTCATAGTTTGGCTGTTGTGGATATTGCTGCTATAAACATTGGGGTGCAGGTGCCCCTTCGGATCACTACATTTGTATCTTTGGGGTAAATACCCAGTAGTGCAATTGCTGGGTTGTAGGGTAGCTCTATTAACTTCTTGAGGAACTTCCATACTGTTTTCCAGAGTGGCTGCACCAGTTTGCATTCCCACCAACAGTGTAGGAGGGTTCCTCTTTCTCTGCATCCTCACCAACATCTGTCGTTTCCTGACTTGTTAATTTTAGCCCCTCTGACTGGTGTGTGGTGGTATTCATTGTGGTTTTGATTTGTATTTCCCTCATGCCGAGTGATGTTGAGCACTTTTTCATGTGTCTGTTGGCCATTTGTATGTCTTCTTTGGAGAAGTGTGTGTTTATGTCTTCTGCCCATTTCTTGATTGGAGTATTTTTTTCTTTGGGTGTTGAGTTTGATAAGTTCTTTATAGATTTGGGATACTAGCCCCTTATCTGATCAGACATTTGCAAATATCTTCTCCCATTCTGTTGGTTGTCTTTTGGTTTTGTCAACTGTTTCCTTTGCTGTGCAGAAGCTTTTTATCTTGATGAAGTCCCAATAGTTCATTTTTTACTTTGTTTCCCTTGCCTTTGGAGATGTGTCTAGCAAGAAGTTGCTGCGGCCAAGGTTGAAGAGGTTGCTGCCTGTGTTCCCCTCTAGGATTTTGATGGATTCCTGTCTCACATTTAGGTCTTTCATCCATTTTGAGTCTGTTTTCATGTATGGTGTAAAGAAATGATCCAGTTTCATTCTTCTGCATGTGGCTGTCCAATTTTCCCAACACCATTTGTTGAAGAGACTGTCTTTTTTCCACTGGATATTCTTTCTTGCTTTGTCAAAAATTAGTTGACCTTAGAGTTGAGGGTCCATTTCTGGGTTCTCTGTTCTGTTCCACTGATCTATGTGACTGTTGAATTCTTGATTTTTAAATGTTTAGGTGACAAGTTTATTTAAAGAGTGTTCTGCTGGAGTGCTTGGCTGGCTCAGTCGGGAGAGCATGGGACTCCTGATTCGGGGTGGAATTTGAGTCCCACATTGGGGGTAGAGATTACTTAAAAAAAAAAAAGTATTCTGCCTAAAGGAGAAGTTCAACTCTAGCATTTCACCTTTCCTAAGTTACCTAATAGGGAAACTCTTTAAAAGAAATGAGAGGACTTCACAGAAGAAAATTTAGAGTTAGGGTTTAACAGTATTTTGTATTTCATTCATTCCTTACAAGAGGCAAACCTCCACTCCCCCCCCCGACTTTTTTTTACCACTTGAAACAGTTCCACCTCAAAGGTCACAAGTTTTGAGCTACCCATTCTGACCCTAGCTGACCTTCCTTCGCTTTCCTTTTCTTTCATTTCTCTTGAATCTGTTCTTTGTTTATATCAGGGATTCTGTTCTCCCCATCCTTTTCTCCCTCCTTCCTTCCCTTACTTTTTTCCATAATTATTTATTGAGTGAGAGTTTATTGTGTGCCAGATCCAGCCCTTGGAGATTCAAAGATTAATCTGACATGCTTCCTGCCTGGGTTGAGCCTGCTGTCCAGTGCGGGTCTGTGCAGTGGTTTTCACATTGGGTGTCCACTCTCGGTGACTGGGACTGGCTCCCTGGAGCACTGAATTGAGGAGGGCTCTGGGCTCATGTCTAGTTTTGGTAAGAAAGGGTGCCAAGATCAATTAGCGATGTCTGCCAATGGCCTGGGAACAGAATAGTTGGCGTGTGTGCCATGCCCTTGCCAACCCCTAATCCAAGAGAACAAAAGCTTTCTCCAGATCTGTTTTTTCCTCTGTCCAATCTGACCCTCAAGTTGACAACTTTAAAGGATGCTTTAATTATCATTCTAGTACACCTCACCCCCTTACGTTTTCAGGAAGTGCCCCTCATATCATTCCCTAAATCGTGTTCACCACTGCCAATTAATTTCTCTCTTTTTCCCTAGGCTATCAAGTTTTGCTAGAGAAAGACATGAAACCAGTCTAATTCAGGTCACTAAAAATTCATGCTACCAAACTTCCTCTGGTTCTTTTTTTTTTTTTAAGATTTTTATTTATTTATTTGACAGAGAGAAACAGCAAGAGAGAGAACACAAATAGGGGGAGTGGGAGAGGGAGAAGCAGGCTCCCCGCTGAGCAGGGAGCCCGACACGGGGCTCGATCTCAGGATCCCGGGACCATGACCTGAGCTGAAGGCAGACGCTTAACGACTGAGCCACCCAGGCGCCCCACTTCCTCTGGTTCTTATTGCTGCTCTGTACTCTTTTTATTACTCTCTTGGAGATTCACGAATGAGCTTCCTACCTTGGTTGTTTAAAAATGTTTTTCATATTTTTGGAACTCACCGCTTAATCTTCCCTTGCTCTTGATCTCAGATGATCTTGCCTGCCATTTTACTGAAAAGTTCAGGGCCATCTGTAAATCTCCTCCAATTTCCTATTCCCTTCCTCAGTTTTTTCTATTTTCCTTCATCCATTGCTTTTTCTGCCCTTCTGTCTCAAAGGATGAGGCATCCCCCTTATTTCTAGATTGAAACCAACTCATCCAGGACTTTTCTCTATAACGTCTGTTCTCTGTAACTCTAAATTCCCTTGCCATAGGTTCTTTAGTTTGGAGAAAGTGAAAAATATAGAGATGAATATGACAAATATGGATGTTTCCAATACCCAGTAATGACCATTGCCACTATTATGATACATTGGCTTATCTTTTTTCTAATAAAAAGGAAAGTTACAGGGGTGCCTGGCTGACTCATTCAGCAGAGCACGTGACTCCTCATCTCAGGGCTGTGAGTTCAAGCCCCATTTTGGGCATAGAGCTTACTTAAAAATATTTAAAAATAAAAAAAAATAAAGAAAAGTTACAGATAAAGTTGAAGTTCCCTTTGACCCACATCCTCAGTCCTACTTCCTTCTTTCCCTTCCCAGAAGCAACCCTATCTGGACTGGTGTTTGATCAACTGTCTGGGTACCATGGCCTAGCCAAGTCAACACATAAAATTAACCATCACACTAGGCAATAAGTTTTTTTAAAACTTATTATTATTATTTTAAGACTTATTTATTTATTAGAGAGAGAGAGAAGCAGTACTCCCAGGAGAGTGGGGGAAGAATCAGAGGGGGAGGGAGAGAGACAAGTAGATTCAACTGAGCTGTGGAGCCCGATGGGGGGCCCAATCCCGTGACCCCGAGATAATGATCTGAGCTGAAATCAAGAGTCTGACACTTAACCAACTGAGCCACCCAGGGGCCCCAGATGATAAGTTTTTAAAGCCTATTTTAATCTATAGATTTTCCCAGCCATATCCCTGTCTCTTTTTTCCTTTTGTAATTTATTTGTTGAAGAAGCTGGGTTCTTTGTACTGTTTTGTTTTGTTTTGTTTTTGACTGAATTCTCATGATGTAGTTCGACTTTTTTTTTTCCTGTAAATTAATAGTTGGATCTAAAAGCTTGATTAGATTCAGGTTTGAAGTTTTTGACCAGTTTGCTTCACAAGTAGATGTTTATTCTTTTATCAGAAGGCACATG
Source organism: Neomonachus schauinslandi (assembly GCF_002201575.2). Classification (NCBI taxonomy): domain Eukaryota; kingdom Metazoa; phylum Chordata; class Mammalia; order Carnivora; family Phocidae; genus Neomonachus; species Neomonachus schauinslandi. The sequence continues at coordinate 41,814,365 of NC_058411.1, read as the reverse complement.
TCTGATTGTCTATCTTTGTGATGTTACCACTCATTGATGCTTGGTGCCTAGACCCATGAATTCATTAGGGGATTGCAAAATGGCAGAGTTTGATTCTATTATTTCTTCTTCATGTCTTAGCTGCAGTGCTTCCAAAAAAAGAAATTCTCTCTCTCTCTCTAAAAAGAAAGACGAAAGAAAGAAAGAAAGAAAGAAAGAAAGAAAGAAAGAAAGAAAGAAAGAAA